>NW_026515679.1:0-600000 GCF_025526975.1 Fimicolochytrium jonesii
CATAGGTTTAGAGACGATAATAAATACGCCACTACATCAGGACAAATTTGATTTATGATTACAGCCAACTTGAAGTCATGGAGATACCAGATAGGCCAATATAGATACCGCTCACAGAAGACTTCGAGGCAAGCGATGCCATTATGATAGGAAACCTCTCCATGAACGACAACACATCATACGCCTCTGAAGACCTGGACATTGATAACTTTTACAACAAACAGTTCGTAATGCGTTATTCGTGGCAAAGCGCAGATGAAGATTCCAGTAGCGCTTTGAACCTACTCGGAGGCTCTGGAAACGTACATCTAATCACAAATCACAGTCTCCCGGCCCCGAGTACCAGTGTTTCATTGCAAACAACCGTCTATGCACAACGCACCATCCTTGTTGGGGCAACCGTCGATATCGTATAAAAATCTTCTAATCATATAGTAGAAACCAATGCCGAGAAAACAAAAGGTTTTGAAACCAGTTCGCATCCCTGCTAGAACTAAATCGGGAAAACCTAAAAAAGGTGTAATACCTCCACAACTGCTTCCATTTATCCTTGCTCGACGAGCCGGGAAGAAGATCGTTTGAAACTTATGCGCTTTTGTACATTTCAGAATCCTATGATTCTCAAATATTACAATTATAGTCTTCTATACAATTATGATCTTTTTATCTTATACTTTTCGTGCCCGTTTTGAAGATTGTTCCCAGCCGTGTTCATAAGATAATCTCTTGGGAGGTAAAGATGTTCGTGTACTTTTGTTTTTCCTTATTGGCGCAATGGGTGTATTTTCTGGAGCCCTCACGGCTGGGGAATCGGTGAAGATATCTCTCTGTGTTGGTGTTGCAGAATCCTCATTTGGGGAAAGAACTTGAGTAATCGGTTCGGCGGTTACAAACTGTTCAATTGGTGTGGAGAGATCCATAGGGGATCCTACCGTTCCAGTTGATAGGGTAGATTTTGGACTCCTATTCGGGAAAATGTCGCTTTGAGTGACTGCTGAACTGGCAGATGGATAACTTATTGTCGGTGAGAAATTCGTAATTATTGGTGGTGGGCGTGGTCTAGCAACCCGTGGCACATCTCCAAGAGAATATTGTGTCCCTACATCTTTGCTTTCTGTAATCTTTTCCTTTCTTAAAGTTTCTATCAATCTTTGCATCGCTCCCACTTCACTTAATGCGATAGGTGTGACGCTTTGCACTTGGCTGAGAAGTCGTTCCATCTCGTCCGGAGTCATTGTCAAAGGAACATTTTTAAAACCTACCGATTCTAACATTCTTCTGAACGTAGACATTGTGGCTGTTGTCATTCTTCCAAGTTGCTCTTCTTGGGATCGGAGTTGTGTTTGCAAGGTTTGATTCGCGTTTGTTACTCCATCCATAAAATGTTGAAATTTTCCTCCAGACGAGAATATAAGATCTAACGTATCGCTGTCTAGATCCGGTGTTGTACTCTGCGTTTCAACTGTTCTAAGATCTCGAACCCGATGGAGAGGAATATCTGTCTGTGTGCGGCTATTTGACATGCTTATCTTTTCAGCAGAACCGATTCTACCAATTTCGTCCGTCATTGTTTCACGGTCGTTCATTTTTGTTACCACCTTGTTGTTACCAAGTATCGTATTTGCTTCACTCATGTTTGCTTTTTCCGGAAGGTGATTATCACCGGTTCGTTGCACATTGGATGATGCATCTCCAATGAATTGATTCTGTTGCGCGCGAATATAACTCGGCTGATGATAGATTGTATCGCCTTTCGACGCTGTGGTTTTCGTCAAAGAAACCGTTCGACCCTGTCGAGGGAAAAGATTGTCTTTATCCAGTTCATCAAAGTATGCTTGTCTTGCACGTTCCTTATCGATAGCATGGAGCGCTTCCACAGCCTGTTTTGCAATCTGAGACTGGTACTCTCCTTCACGGAGTTTGAGTGGTTGATCTACAGTCTGTTTTATAGAGAATGCATCCGATATTTTCCCTTTGCCTGGAACGTAGAAGGGAGTTTTGAATAAACGGTCAAAGGTCTCTTCAGGCTTTCCCTGTATGTAACCGAACTGATTTGAATGGATATTCAACACTGGAGGGGAGGGAAAAGTATTGTTTGGCAATCGAGCAAACTTGTTGTCAAGAACCAACATAGAATGGAATATATATTCTTTAGTACATGTTAAGAAAAAGAATATTCAATGGGATTCTTTCAAAAAGCGAGAGGAAAAGCGCGCACATTTTTTAACGAACTGCCACAAAATATCGGAAAGGCGAGGAATTTTCTAGACAAAGCGGTTTCCGTTACTCGAAAGGGATATGCGATAGCAGGCCATGTAAACAAAGGGATTCAAGAGAATGATGTCTTCCACGATAAAATCAAGGAAACTGCGCGAAAAGGGCAACAGTTTGCAGATCTGGGAATAAAGAGAGTTGAAGATTTCCATAAAGGCGGTGATCAATTCTTAGAACATTTACAGCAAACTCCAATCGGATAATTTTTCTTTAGCAATTAGTAAATGAGCGGTCTAAATTCCCGAACATCAAGTGGAATCAGAGTGCTTGAACGAACCAATCTCGTTTCTCCTTTAGTGACCAATAGTCTTCGTGCTAATGGAGAGAACGTATCAATCGATAATTTTCATTGAGCAGGCTTTCCAAAGATATCGAACGAAAATGGACCAATTTTGTTGAACGACCTTGTTGACAGCGAAGATGCGATTATTCACAAAACCAACGGAATTGCATCTGTTGAAGTAATCCCTGACAATATGGAATTTCCCCTCCAAAGGGATGACGGAAGCCGAACTGTTTCCCTTTCAACAAACCTGCCTCTCGGAGTCAATGAAAGCGGTCTCAATTTGTTCCACGATCAGACCCTTTCAGTAGGCGATGAAGGTTTAACTGTAAATTTTCCGGAAACGGTTGTTGAAAATCTGCAAGAACCTTTATCAAGAGACGATAAAGGAATAAAGTTGGACTTTGATGAGAATTCATTGGAGGCGAATAATGGTAAGTTAGCAGTTGTGAAAGAATCTTTGATCAGTCCTTTGACGCGTAACGTACAAGGAATATCTCTCGATATTGACTCCACATTGACAGTTGAAAACGGTCAGTTGTCAGTTGTTCAAGAAAATGTTGAAGCGATTGTTGACGAGGCTGTTCGAGTAGAAGTTCCGCTTTCGAAAGATGCAGACAAGGTAATTCATCTTGATTATGGAAAAGGTTTGAAACTCAGCGATGAAAGCAAACTTGAGACGGATATTGATACAGTGATTGTTGGACGGGGGGCGATTAGCAACGATAAGGCAGGATCTTTAGCACTCGATGACCTTCTAGAGACCGGTTTCGATTCTCTAGCGGACTTTTTGGGATCAGAAACTGATGTTGATACAACCGTTGTGCGTTTAAAGACATCTGATGACTTTCAACAGACTGGGAACAAATTGGCTATCCGCTCGAAAGGTATGGGACAGGTTCCATTCTACTCTGCTTTAAGCGGATTCAATGGAGACAGTAGTTTTACGTATAATGAAACGCTGAACGAATTACGTGTTCCGCATGTATACGTTACAAGCAACTTCGACCCTTCGAATAATGAAGTAGTGACATCCGGGTACGTAGAGCAATTGTACCAAGCGGGTTCTGGTATAGACATCTCTGGCGTGAGTAACGGAAGGCGTATTGTTGACGTGAGAACGGACGCAAGTTTAGCAGTAGACAGTAATCAAAATCTGTCTGTTAATCCCGCTGCACTTGTAGACAATAAAGGTGTTCGCATTGTAAACGATAAAATTGCGATAGGACTGACTTTTCAACCTGGAAATGGCGGATTGAAATTGGAAAACTCCAACCAAGTCAAACTCGCTCCATATGTCTCAGGAGCAATCACATTCGATGGTAACAATACATTCGGTGAGAAACTCACAGCAAGTAACGGAGTTAAACGCATAGAAAATGATTTGCAGTTGGATTTACAGGCTGGTGATTCGACTGTTACGGTGACAGGCAATTCAATAAGAGGTGCCTATACTGGATCTAATGGAGTGTCAGTTACGGGAAACACTATTTCTGGGGCCTACACCGCCGGAAACAACATATCCATTTCAGGGTCGAGCATCAGTTGCACATATCAACCTGAGCCGGAAACACCAACGGTAATTACCGGCGCTTTACCTATCATTGTTACTGGAGCGGATAAGGAATTCAACGTGTCTAAGCAGCCTTTGGTTATAACAGGGGGCTCCGGAATCCTCGTTGTTGGCTCCGAGGAAACTGGTTTCAATATCTCTTCAATTCAGCCCTACAAGAACCGGAAAGAAGATGATGATCCGGAAGAGAAAAATGAGGATTCGGAACCATCTGGCGAATCTGATCCTTTAACTGCCAGTGGAACGAATCAAATTATTTCAGTCACTGGTCCGCTATCTACAATACTTGGAGGCGCAATTGGTCTCATTGGCCCTGCGGCTGGCGCTCCATTTGCCACATCTGCTATCGGTAGCGTCGGGGGTCTTCTTGGAGGACCTGCTGCAGCAGCCGGAATCCTTGGTGGTTTCATCGCTGCAAGCGGTCGAGAGAGAAAGAATCAGAAAGACGCAAATGGCAACAATGTAGTGGATTCAAAGGGAAACCCGGTTCCAGATCCAAACGGCTCACAAGTTATCATTGCAACGCTTCCAAAAACGGATGATGCATCGTGTGATGTTACGAGATTACTTTTTGACACTCCACCTCCATGTTCATATCTTGGTATCGCAGGAGAGGTCCCACAGCAGGCTGTAAACTTGGATATGCTACGTCAATACGACTCTACAATA
This sequence comes from Fimicolochytrium jonesii, assembly GCF_025526975.1. Classification (NCBI taxonomy): domain Eukaryota; kingdom Fungi; phylum Chytridiomycota; class Chytridiomycetes; order Spizellomycetales; family Powellomycetaceae; genus Fimicolochytrium; species Fimicolochytrium jonesii. Next base: position 4,800 of record NW_026515679.1, read on the forward strand.
ATACAGCCAACGTATTCAAATTTGATCAGTCAGAATACAAGTCTTCTTCAAACTGCTATCGATGGTAAAGTCGCAAAAACAGATACCATTCCGTTTTCGAGAATAACGGGTGCTCCAGATCTCACCATCTACGAGAAGAAATTAACATTTACTGGATCTATCCTTTCCAGAGATACATCTAATACCGTTTCCGTCAATACCGGAAATATCACTACCCTTGGGACACTCACATCTCTTAACGTAACAGGCGCTTTGACCGCCGGCTCCATAAGCAGTCCGAGTCTGAACAATTATCTGTTATCCAGTGTTGCTTCAACAACTTATCAACCTTTGAATGCGCGTCTTACAAATTTTGGGAACATTGCGCCAACAAACACGTACATGCTTATCGCATCAGGTGGGAACTTCATTCAATACAGTCCTGCGGATGTTCGTGCAAATCTCTCATTGAAGAATTTGAGTTTGCTCGATACTTTAGACTACACTAGTTCGGCGTTGGTGAACAAACCTACGCTTGGTTCGCTTGCAGCACTTAATGTCCTCGATTACACTTCGGCTTCACTTACAAACAAGCCTACTCTTGGCAGTTTGGCGGCTAAATCCGTTATCAATCTTGCAAGTGATGTAAGTGGGGTCCTTCCCGCTTCCAGTATCGATCCTAACATTGTGCTTGCTGGAACCGGTTTGACTAAAAATTCTCAAACTTTAAGTGTCAATTCTGTACAGACACAAATCACATCGGTCGGAACCCTTACTTCCCTCTCAGTTAGTGGTGCATCTACATTTACTGGAGCGGTAACGATTCCTGCTCCCACCGTCGCATCAAACCCAGCAACAAAATCATATGTGGATGGATGATTTCTACAACATCCGGAAATGCTCAACCTCTTAATCCTAAATTGACTGTTATTTCCTCATCTACCCCAACTGTTAATAATTTCCTTGTAGGAGATGGAACCAATTTTGTCTCAACAACTCCATCAGCATCTAGAACAGCATTAGGGCTCGGGTCAATGGCGTTAAAGAACACCATCACGCTTACAACAGATGTGACTGGTATATTGCCTCTTGCGAACGTTGACGCCCAAGTAAGCACGAAAGCCTACGTCGATGCTCAGACATCAACAGTTGGCGCAGGATTGTCAAAGTCAGGCACGGCCATTTCAGTCAACACGGACCAGTCGGCTGTTATCACCAAAGTTGGAACTCTGCAAGGGTTGAGTGTTACAGGCGACGTGACCATATCAGGGAACGCCATCATCTCGACAGCCCCAACAGCAGATACACATCTTACAAATAAGACTTATGTTGATACGCTTCTAAGTGCAGGAACCGGTTTAACACGTACAGGAAACAATTTCTCTGTCAATGTGGCTCAACCTCAGATAACATCGGTTGGAACTTTATCATCATTGAACGTTAATGGAAATGCGAACTTTGCTGGAGATGTCACGGTGTCAGGAAATGTAGTTGTATCAACTGTCCCGACATTGGGGACACATCTCACAAATAAGACTTATGTTGATACGCTTCTTAGTGCTGGAACAGGATTGACACGTAGTGGAAACGCCTTTAGCGTAAATCCTGCTCAGCCTCAAATTACAAGCGTTGGAACTCTATCATCTTTGAATGTTGGTGGAAATGCGAACTTATCCAATGTTCAAATTGCCGGAACGACTGATTCTACCTCGACCACATCAGGTGCGCTCCAAGTTGTTGGAGGAGTTGGTGTGGGGAAAAGTGTGGTGGTTGGCGGCACCGTATTCCTAGGAGGAACAACAGCGAACCTGAATACGACAACAGGGCAGACTCTGAATATAAATAACGCTGCATCGACTGTAGTTACTTCTACTATTGACTCTAACGCCACAAATGCCGGTGCCTTCCAAGTTGCTGGAGGAGTTGGCATCTCAAAATCGCTGACGGTAGGAGGTGCCAACCTATACATGACTGGGACTAACCAAACAATCCAATGGTTCAACACATCCAATGCAACTGGTAATACCGGAAGCACTATTTGTGGAAACTCAAGTACGGCCGGGTACTATTCAAGTAATTCGTCCATAGGAGATATGTGTATTCGAGCAGTATACAACAACACACCATCGAATTTGCGAATAGGGAACTCACCGGGAACATCTATAATGGATGTTCTTGCCTCTGGGATCGTTGTTGTAAATACTACCACGGATTCTACTTCCATAACAACCGGTGCATTCCAAGTTGCCGGAGGAGTTGGTATAGGGAAAAGCGTATCCATTGGGGGGTTCTCACCTCAACTATGGCGGGTACGGGCTATACAAACGCTGCCACGTTTCTTCTACCCAATATGGCTGCTGGATTCTCCAACTGGATAAGCCTTGGACAGAGCACCACATCCATGAACTGTGGACAGATGAGTTTCGTCTTGACAGGTGCTGGCTCTGCAAACAATTATATCAAACTGCAGATAGCCAATCAATCATATGGTTTGAGTGTACGCGGGGATGGAGCAGTTATCGCCGAATCTCCAGTAGATTCATCTTCCACAACAACCGGTGCTTTGCAAGTATCGGGTGGCGTTGGAATTGCAAAATCTCTATTTGCTGGTTCATCGGCCACTGCAAGTCATACACTGCAACTAAACTCCACTACAACTGATGTTCTCAAGATCCAGAGTCTTTCGGCATCGGGGTTTTCTACTATCGGTTTCCTTAACAACACAGGAACGATAGTTGGGGCATTCGGGTATGGTGGAACCGGTACAAGCGCTCCAAATGCTGGGAACTTTTTTCTCTATTCCGGTTCGAATGCCAATTTCATAATCAACTCTAACCTCCCCAGTGTACAGATTCTTTCCACTATAGATTCTACTACGACAACATCAGGTTCCCTTCAGGTGAGAGGTGGAGCGGGTATTGCAGGAAATGTCAATCTTGGTAAAGATTTGACTGTTAATGGCACAATCTACTCCAATATTGCCTCAACCGGACCTATTGTTAGCAGCCATCTTGGGACACCGAACTTGGCAGCGGGGAGTTTCACGACTTTACAGATTGGAGTAGGAGCGGCTACAAATAACATGGCCAGGGTATATTTCAACTATGTTGGAGCGGGTCTTGCAACCAATACGTTGGGTTTGGGATTATGGAATGCACCACAAGGTCTTACAGTGGACGGAACAGGTAAAGTTTCTATTCCTAATGGTTCTATCGGCAGTTTGACAGTTACAGGAAACATGACTTTCACCGGGAATTTAGCAACAATTTCTGCTACAGGTTCACAAGGTCCTCTCTCCATAGACCCAAATCAGTCTTCCAATCCTTATGTCAGAGTATGGGACGACTTGAGAACTGTAGGAGATTTTTCCGTGTGGAATTCGGCCGAAAATACCACTTGGTTTAAAGTCTCCACAAGCAGTGGTAACGTCGCGGTCTTTACCACAACGGATTCTACAGGAGTAGGAACCGGTTCTTTCCAAGTTTCTGGAGGGACTTCTGTGGCGAAAAATGTATATGTTGGGGGAAATCTGAACAACAGTGGGACTGTCTCGGTCTCGAACACTGCTGATGCAACCTCTAACACATCAGGCGCCCTTGTAGTGAATGGAGGCGCTTCTGTAGCAAAAAACGTATATGTTGGAGGAAATCTCAACATATCAGGCGATTTGAAAAGTCCGGCATTAAATTCGGTGACGACTCTCATTCCGTATCCGACAACGCCAGCAACAGGTTCCTCATGGAACGGCTATACAGTTACAGCCTCCAGCGAATACACGTATGCAAATGGAAACGGTTCAGACGGGTACACTGGACACCCTTGGTACGCTTACTCAAACGCCTCCATTGCTTCCAGACTGCGGTGGGCAACCGCGAGCACTTCGACAGCAAACCTAGGACTCGATGGAACAACGCAAAGTGTTCATTACTCATTATTGAGACTCCCGTCGGCCATTGCTATGAGTTCAATCAAACTTGCAGCATATCTGAGTGACGGTGTGTTGATGCCAACAACATTCTCTGTCATTGCTGGAACAACCGAGTCTGCTATGGTAACAATCGCAACGTTTTCGAATATACCTAGTTCAAGTTGGACCACAGATGGTAATTCATTTAATTTCGCCAACACAACTGCCTATACTGTTTGGGGTATCTCATGGGCTTTTGCCAATCAAACTACAACCGGAGGAGTTGCTATACGACAAATTCAGTATAATCAAGCCGTTCCAAAAGCGACCCTTATTAGCGCTTCCGCTAATACTCTGGACGTAACCGGCACATTTACAGCAGGTGCAGCAACAGTAAATACCTTAACATGCAATACAACCGCATTAGTTAAATCAGATTTGACGTGCAGTACGAACATCTATGCTTCACAAATCATTCAATCTGCTGTTTGTATCAAAGACGGTGTTGTAGATACGTTGTTGACCAATGGAAACGGTTATACGGGGGGCTTCGGACCCATTGGATGGAAACCTGGTATGTCCGCGGTCGTTTGTCATGCAAGTTTTATGGGGTATATGAATTCGAATAACACTCGGGTAACAATAACTGTTCAAATATTGGATCAATCCTCTACCGTAGTCGCCTCTAGAGCAGTCTCGTACTACTGTGATATAAACAATTATCAGACTCGCTACCCATTCAGTTTTCAAGTGCCGTTGCTGTTTTCTTCGACGAATACGCAGTTAAGCGCAAGGATTGTCATACCAACATCTATAACATTATCTAATTCATATCTCAACTTTTGGACGCAATGCTACTAAGTATCAATATCAAGAACGCACGCTCGATGGTCTTTGTCTGTTCCACATAGCATTCTCAGTTGTCCCTTATCGTCTGTGATCCCTAGATACCCGCTCTGAAAAATGAAATCTTTACGGAGACGATTATTCTTCTTATTAAAAATGGTATAGATCTGCTTAAAAATTCCCCGATTCTCGTCATTTACTTTGATATATGCCATGTAACCGGGTTTGTTTAACATAGACCGACATATTCGTTCAAGACTATCGAGGTCTGCTACGCGAAAACGAATGACAAAAATTCCCTCGATACACTTGATATGCGAATTGATTTCAAAAACGTTCGGCATTGCTAATGTCTGATGTATAGTATTCAAATCCTTAATTGGTTGCGACACGCAGAAAGGATGCGGAACTTAGAAGCGGATGAGTAAGGAGAGTAAGGAGAGTAAAATGAGTATGATGAGTATCAAAATGACAGGGTGTAAATGTGACGGGCACGGAGAAAGTGAAAAGTGTAAAGGTAGTATATGGCGGATTTGTAGCATTGTAGTGGTGAAAATGGGTAGAAACCTCTGTATAATAGGGGGGGGGTAAGAAAAGAGTTTGCGACGGAGAGAGTTTTTTTTTAAGGGTGCCTGTTTATAATATAGTTGTTCTGAAAAAAAGAACTACAATACTACAGATGGCATTTCGATAAAAGATGGAGGGTAAAAATTGGAAAAGTGACGGGATTGGCTTGAGACATGGAGGGAACGGGGAAAGTGGTGAGAAAAGGGACTGTAGTGAAAGTGGTTGAATCGGTGGAGCACAAAGTTAGGCAACGGTTAAAAAGTGATGTATGGAGTGAGGTAGAAACGCGAGGAGAAGAGGATATGTAGATGGGGATGGAGGCGGACCAATATGGATGGCAACGGAATGAAATTGAGGGTAAGTTTTTAAAAATGGAAATGAGAATATGAAAGGAAAGTGAGAAAATAAAGGGAGAAAACGGCGAAATCTGGGGAAAAAGTTGCAAATTTGGGTCGAAAAAACCGAAATTTACGACAAAAATGACATTTCAAAATATCGCATTTTTTCGTGCGGGATCAGGAAGCAGGAGATGTCAAAGTGATACTCATTCTACTCATCGTACTCATTATACTCACGCTTCTGAACATACGGATTTGAGAAATCACGGTGAAAAGGGCCGATTTATGATTCTGAAGCATTTGTGCGTCGGGGAGGGCTGGGTATTGGAGGTGTCAAATTGATACTCATCGTACTCACATAACTCATTGTACTCGCCCAACAGATAGAGTAGTTTTGAGAAAGTGGCTGAAATAATGGCGAAAGCGACCTTTTTGTGATAGTTTGGGCATTTGTACATCGGGGAGGCCTGGGTATTGGAGGTGTCAAATTGATGCTCATCATATTCATATACCTCATCGTACTTCGCGCGACAGATAGGGTAGTTTTGAGAAAGTGGTTGAAATCATGGCGGAAAGGACCTTTTTGTATGAGATAGACAAATGGTGAGAGTCGGTGAGGGATGGGTATGGGAGGTGTCAAATTGATACTCATTGTACACATCGTACTCATATAACGCATGGTTCTTGGGACATCCGAATGTCCCGGTGGCTTAGATTGTGAAGGGAAAGTAACAGAATTTGACAGCGCGTCGTGGGAACTGAAGAACACGGTCTTACCCGACTCCTGGTTAATGGCTCATAGGTTGGTACGGTTAATGCATAATACCAGAGGTGTAGGATACATGGTTAATACATTACACCCTACATCAGGAATACGGTTAATGCATAACACTTTCAGCAGCCGCTACGGTTAATGCACAGTGTAAAGTAGAGCCCGGTACGGTTAATGCACAGTGTAATAGTATAGTGGATCAGTGCATAGCATAAACCATTGGTTTATGCTATGCACTGATCCAACGGGGATGGAGACAGTACTGACTTTAGTGACATTCCCCTTCCTTGCCTCCCCATAGATTCGCATTGGATGGCCTGGGAGCGTGCACGACAGCCATGTGTTGGCAAACTCCAGACTTAGGCTAGGCCTTTGTGCCGGCACGCTTCTCCCTTCAGACTTCTTCCTTGTTGGAGACTCGGGCTACGCGCTGAAGCCATACATGTTGGTCCCGTACAAAGGCCTCGTATTGCCGACTGAGCGGCAGCAGAACTTCAATTTCTCTCAGTCTTCGATCCGCATCATCGTCGAGCAGTGTCGGGGATATCTCATCTTCACTTGTATTTCATATTATATCTCTTTACTTCTACTTGATCCGAGACCCGGGCTGGCCACCCGAGCTCTCGGTGATACATTACATAAGGCGTCAAGCCTCACTGAAGCCACGCAAGCCCCACTGGCAGCCCATATATAAAGCTGTCAGTCGAGCGGCCGCTGCAAAGAGCTTCTTACTTTTTTCTTCACTACAATACACTGCTCTCAGCCCTCTCAGAAGGGCCCAATATTGTCTACGTTTCCTCTGACGTTACATGGTAGCACCACCTACCGCTAGCATCACCAAGACATTACTCGTCAACGTTGCCCCTCTACCGGACGTCGCCCTTACACTCGTTCACAAGCAAGAATGGACCAACAAACTCAAGCTATCGTTGCGGCTGTCGCAGCTGCTTTCGCTACTCGGGAGCGTTGTCGGGGATATCTCATCTTCACTTGTATTTCATATTATATCTCTTTACTTCTACTTGATCCGAGACCCGGGCTCGCCACCCGAGCTCTCGGTGATACATTACATAAGGCGCCAAGCCTCATTGAAGCCACGCAAGCCCCACTGGCAGCCCATATATAAAGCTGTCAGTCGAGCGGCCGCTGCGAAGAGCTTCTTACTTCTTTCTTCACTACAATACACTGCTCTCAGCCCTCTCAGAAGGGCCCAATATTGTCTACGTTTCCTCTGACGTTACATGGTAGCACCACCTACCGCTAGCATCACCAAGACATTCCTCGTCAACGTCGCCCTTCTACCGGACGTTGCCCTTACACTCGTGCACAAGCAAGAATGGACGCACAGACTCAAGCTATCGTTGGGGCTGTCGCAGCTGCTCTCGCTACTCGGGAGCGTGCTGTTACGCAAGACACCCAACGAGCCGAACGCTTCAGACTTCTTATGGACGCTCGCAAGAACAAGCTCGTCGAATACGATGGCGCCAAAGCTGCCAAAACGATCGAAGAATTCGTTACGTTCCACCACAACTTTCTCGAGTCTCTCACTGTCCCGGCTGTAGCGGCTGAAACAGACGGTGCTGGAGCTGCCAATGCCATACCCTTTACTATGGCAGAGTACGCCCCTACGCTCACTACCTACCTCAAGGGTACTGCTCTCGAGTGGTACAATCCGACTTACGCCTCCCGCGCTCCCGCAAGTTCGTCAGCTTTCGAACGGCTCTTGTTGCTCACTTCTATCCTCGCAACTTGCGTAATACTATTGAGCTCAAGCTCTCCGGTCTCAAGCTCGGTGACTCTCTTGAAAAATATATCAAAAAGTTTCAAGGCACCAATAATGAGCTCGAAGCCGCTCATTGTCTCGATAACACTCAAGGCACCATTCCCCTCATCGATCAGATTCGATAATTCAAGGCCGGTCTTCTCAAGAATACGGTAATCGGTCATTATCTTGCTGAAGCCGTTACGAACTTCAAAGTCTCGGGCACTACCAATATCAACACTCCTATCACTCTCGATCAAGCCATCACTGCAGCTCGTCGTGCTCATGTGGCTCACGGGTTCACTGACGGCAACCAAGCCACTACGCCTCGTCCAATTGCCTCGGCATCGAGTGCTCGTGGCGGCTATGGAGCCAGCCGTGGTCGAGGTAGTCGTGGCGGTGGTCGTGGCGGACGATTGCCCCTTACACCAATCCTCGAATTACGGAATTCGAGCAAGATTAGATGATATGACCTTTGGGCTCAATGCCCTCGGAACGCCATACTACTCCCCTGGAGTGAGCCCTCTCACTACAGGTCAAGTTCCCTACCAACGTCAACAGCCCTTTCGTCGGCGTGGACAATGGCAAACTACTCACGTTCCTTGTCAACGTCCAACGACTCCTTGTTCCCTTTGTAACAAAATGGGACATTGGAGAGTTGAATGCTGGTCAAATCCCCAAAATCGACAGCAAGGCTCGCAAACCCAGAACCGACGCGGCGGTTTTTGACAGCGCGGTCGTGGCGCTCAAACTCCGCAGCGCAGTCGCCAACCTAATCAACAACAAGGTTCAGCCAATCAGGTTGATGCTGGGTCACGCATTACGGAAATTCTCGATGACGCAGTCAATTCTGCGAATACTACAAATACTACTACAAATCAATCTTCGAGTTTTTTCCAAGGTCGATAGAGCCCCTCGGTAGCTCTGCTCGGCCTACAACATATGCTCCTACCGATAAACCTGCCTTCGAACCACTGTCTGCTGGACTCTGGGTCTCTCATTGTCGCATCGGAAACAAGTTTGCTCGTGTTCTTTTCGATAGCGGCGCAACTGGGTTATTCCTTGACAAGACATTCGTTGAAAAGCACAAATTCCCCAAGAAACGTATCGAACCGAAGCAGATATGGCTGGCCGACAAAGAATCATACATGATTCTCGACACGGTCGTTTCGGAAAAGTTAGATCTATGGGATCTTGAATCTCAGTCGCTTTTCTTAGTTGGACAACTTCCCTGGCTAGTCAGTAATCTGGCTTACGACGCTATTATTGGAATGCCTTTCTGGCGTTTCTTTAATTACGCTGAACAATTCTCGATGAGTACCTTACCTATCCTTCGCTGGACCAATTACGGCCCTATACCAAACGCACCGCAGTCTGTCACCATCAGATGCGAAAGAACTCCAAGAAACTGGGAAGATGTCGAATATATCCCGAAACACAACAACCCTTACTTCGATGTACAACGAGATCCGGTCTATGATAAAAGACCCGTTCGACCTGTTCAGATCATTAAACCTGTGGATACTCGTCCTCTACAAGCCGCACCTCATTATGTATCTCGATTCGCTCAAGCCAATGCTCTTCGCAATCCTCAAGTCATAGAAATGACTTCCAAGCGATTCAATAAGGCTTGGCGACGGAACAAGTTTGAAAAAGACACGGTCTGTTGTCTCGCTCTTAACAAAATACCGCACGCTCCTCAAGAGCTTAAAGGAAATCCAGGACATCTCAAGGATATCCTAAATAAATACGTCAATACTCTCTTCAAGGAACCGGAAGGTCTACCCCCTGATTGCGGAGAAGATAATTTCAAGATCGAACTCACTGAAGGTGCTGAACCTGTTTGGCAACCTCTTCGGCACATGAACAAAGAAGAACTCGCTGAACTCAAGAAACAAATCACCTCGATGCTCGAAAAAGGATGGATACAGCACTCCTCAAGTCCCTGGGGAGCTAGTGTCGTCTTTGCGAAAAAGAAAGATGGCGGATTACGCATCTGTTGGGACTACCGAGGTCTCAACGCCGTCACCAAAAAAGATCGCACTCCTTTACCCAAAATTCGTGAGATGAGGGATCGGATTCAAGGTTGTAAATGGTTTACGCTTATCGATATTCGAGAAGCATACCATCGTTTTCTTATACAAAAACAAGATCGAGAAAAAACGGCAATACGAACTCGCTTCGGACATTTCGAGTATTTGGTCATGCCATTCGGGCTTACCAACGCACCTGCTGCATTTCAACGTCTTATGAATAAGATCTTCCATAAAGATTACGATGAATTCCTCGCTACCTACCTGGACGACATTTTCATTTTCTCGAAGACCTTAGCCGAACATCGGGAACACGTCGATCGTATCCTGAAGAAACTTGAAGAACACGCCCTTTTCATCAAGCCTTCAAAGTGCGTATGGGCTACAGAAGAACTTGAATGGTGTGGACATATTGTCGGAAGACATGGTGTTCGCATCGCGCCCTCGAAAATCCAAGCTATCAAGGATTGGGCTACTTCAAAGTCAACAAAAGGAGTTCAAAGCTTTCTCGGGTTCACAAATTACTTCCTCGACTTTGTACAAGGTTATTCGGACATCGCTCTGCCCCTATCGAGTATTCAATCTTCGAAAGTCAAATTTCGATGGGGTCCTGAGCAGCAAAAGGCATTTCAAAAGTTGAAAGAAGTGTTGATCAATGCGCCTACGCTAGCAACCGTCGACGAAACCAAGCCGATTTACGTCTATACCGACTCATCAGGCTACGCTATTGCTGGCTGGATTGGACAACCTCCTGGCGATGAAACGATCCCTACGAATCTGCCTACTCTCGTCGGACAATGGAAGAAGTTACCTCGGCTCCGGCCTGTGGTCTTCTTTTCTAGAAAGATGAAAGACGCAGAAACTCGATATCCTACGCACAAACAGGAGCTTTTAGCTCTTGTTAAGATGTTGGTCGCCAACCGACCATATCTCATTGGTCGTTACTTCCGATGTTTTAGCGATCACAAGGGACTCGAATTCATCCAAACACAACCCCATTTGAGCAGAAGACAAGCCAATTGGGTGGAGAAGCTACAAGAGTATGATTTTGACATCCAGTATTTACCTGGACGATGGAATCATATCGCCGACATGCTCTCCCGCAATCCAATCTATGCGCCTCGGTGTGTAGATTGTCAACGACGCCTCGACATGCATACGCAGATCGGCAACATGCTTGTCAACGAACCTTCCTCCAACGCTACGACAGACAATCTACAAAACTCACCTACCTGCTCAGAAGAAGAATGGAAAAAAGCGCTATGCAAAGATCCATATTCGGATTATCTCGATGAAATTTCTCGAAAACCTCAACACAAGAAAACTTCGAAAGAACTCCGTTATACGTTCGAAAATGGATTAGTACGAAACCAAGGAGGTCTATACATTCCTGAAGACATTCGCCCGAAGATTTTGCGGAAAGTCCATGACGAACTCGCCACCGGAGGACATCTCGGGGTTAAGAACACTCTCGCGAGAATTCTTATGGACTATTACTGGCCGACCGTACGCTCCAACGTCATCAAATACGTTGGAACTTGCCAATCCTGTCGACAATTCAAACCTGGTCATCGTCGATATGGATTTCTTCGACCTCTTCCTATACCTTTTGGAAGATGGCACACGGCCGGATTCGACATTTTTGAAGTAGATGAGACAAACTCTTGTCTCGTCTGCATTGATTACCTTTCCGGACATGTGATTCTGACACCGATCAAGAAGACAATCACTGGACGCAAACTAGCCCAAGTCTTCCTAGATCATGTTTGGAAACATGTCGGTACGCCAAAAGTCTTCGTTACGGATCGCGAACCTCGCGCACTTTCCGACTTCTTCATTGCATTCGACATCCTCCTCGGTGTAAAACACGAATTTGCTACAGCTCGTCATCAGCAAACTGACGGCAAAGTTGAGCAAGCTATCCAAACCCTGAAAAGGATTTGGAAGCAATACCTCAACTACGACAAAAGCAATTGGAAGAAACTATTGCCTTTAATTGAATTCGCATACAATACCGCTCCGAGGGAGGAATATGAAGGTTTATCGCCATTCGAAGTAGACCTCGGACGCTCTCCAATCCTCCCGGGTTGGAATCCAACACTCGAAGGACAAGAACTCAAACTTCGAGCTGTAGATCGAAAGGAAATCGAACTCTTCAAGAAAGGGCAGGAAGATATCGCCCGTATCGTGCGCAAAAACCTTCAGAGATCGCAAGATCAATTCGCACGTAAACACAACAAAGGTCGAATGCCAATTGCATACAAAATTGGCGACCTCGTCGATGTAAATCGACAAGGAATCAACGTAGAAGTAGACGCTCGAAAAGGACTTCGATACTCAGCTACGTGGATCGGACTATTCGAAATCATCGCACAGGGAGCACATCCTGATACCTACAAACTCGATTTATCACCATCAAAGATCAGCGGCATCTGGCCCGTCTTTCACGTCGATATTTTACAACCACATCGCGAAGAGCAATATCCGCAACGTGCAGTTCCACAACCTCCTCCAGCTATAGAAGAACTCGGACAACCTGAATGGGTTGTAGAAGATATCATCGACGAGCAACGCGCCGTACGAAATCTTCTAGTCAAATGGCTCGGGTATCCTGACCCTACTTGGGATCCTGAATCCGCAGTTCGCTACACGCCTGCCTACAAACGATGGCGAAAAGCTCACCCACAATCATTGTGGATACGAAGACGAACAGCATAGAGCATCTCATATCACATCACACGCGCGACGCCGCAAGAACTGCTCACTATCAATCACACCGCTGACAATAGCGACGTAAACTACATCACATCACGCGCGGCGACGCAAGAACCGACCTTACACACACACATCACACACGACGTCGGCTTAGGGACGCCTTTGCCTCAAACACACACATCACACAGTGCCTCAACACTATAAAAAATGAACAAGTGCGTCAACACTTTAAAATGAACATGAGCTCTCCCTTTCTTCACATATCCCTCGTAGTTCACCTCTTATTTATTCGGCGCCCTCCTCAGGATCTGAGGGAGGTGTCGGGGATATCTCATCTTCACTTGTATTTCATATCATATCTCTTTACTTCTACTTTGTCAAGGGAATCGTCCCGATCGCTTGGAACGCCCTGGAGAGGTGGTACAGTCACAGAAAGAAGAGAAAAATGTTTGGGGAAGGTAGGAATCGAACCCACGCCACCTGGGTGAGAGCCAGGTGTCTTAACCACTAAGCCAAAATGTGTATTTTCCCGTTACATACTTGATCCGAGACCCGGGCTGGCCACCCGAGCTCTCGGTGATACATTACATAAGGCGCCAAGCCTCATTGAAGCCATGCAAGCCCCACTGGCAGCCCATATATAAAGCTGTCAGTCGAGTGGCCGCTGCGAAGAGCTTCTTACTTTTTTCTTCACTACAATACACTGCTATCAGCCCTCTCAGAAGGGCCCAATATTGTCTACGTTTCCTCTGACGTTACAAGCAGGCATTTGGACGGTTGAAAAATCGCTGGCGCATACTGCTGAAGTAGCAGCAGGAGCTGCCGGAGCTCGTTGCAAATGGCGCCCATGCCTGTATGGTGCTTCACAACCTTGCGGCTAATGACGCCAATAGCGTCTACTTGGACAAATGGGGCTCCATCCCTCAGGAGACAGGCGTGGAGACGGCGGGTAGCTTATCAACATCCATGGAGACCGATGATGCTGAGGTGTCTGCAGCTCAATTGCGCAATCAAATTGCGGATGAACTTTGGACGGGTTATACGGGGACAGGGAGACAGCTCGTATCTGGGGGGTCTCAATAGTGCATGTATCTTGGCTTGAGGAGTTCATTCCCCACATCTTTGTTAAAACAACGTGTTGTGGAACTTGTTACTTTCTTCCCCTTCGCACACACCACTCGTTTTATAGACATTCAATCGGACGGTGTGCGCACACACACACACACACACACAGAAAAGAAAAAGGGGGGGTACGGTAACTATAAAAGGCAGCTGTGCCTGAAACGGGTTGTTTATAACACTCCCTCTCAGACTGCAGATCGAATTCAGTTGCCGTTGCCGTCGTAGTCGCTCTGCATTCTGATCTCATGGAACGTTCCGCTCTCAACTCCCGCGATCGATGGAGACAGCCCGGAATAGGGGCAGCCTCGCGATTCGCTCTATGATGAGAGAGCGTGTGTCAGGAGCAGTGGAGATGGCGGAGACAGTTTTCTCGGAGACAATGATGAGCTCACCCTCACGCAAATGCATAATCCTCCTCCTCCCACAACTCGGAGCCCGCTGTCTCGTCGCCACCAGATGTAGATCCGTATGACGACACGGACTCCGAGTGTGGGAGGCTGCTCTCCACCGACGTATACTCCTTGTCGTCATCCTCGGCGTCGTCGGAGGCCGGGGCGAAAGCCCGCACTTCATCTGCCTTCTGCTTTGCAGCGGCCAGGCGCGCTCTGTGGGCGTCGAAGAGGGGTGTGGTGTGGGCCTTCATCGCCTGGCGTGTTGCTGATCCGCACGTCTCCCTCACTAGCTTCCCCAACGCCCGCCAGTGTCCCTCCTCTTCTTCAAGCGCGGCCAGCTCCTCCTGCGCCATCTCGGCCGCGTCATACCCCTCCTCCTCATCGCCGGTGGTCGGGGTGGGCGCTGCTGCTGCTGCTGCGGCGGCTGCGACCCCTGCGATGGCGGCAGCGCGGGTGGGGCGGGTGGGGATGGGGGCAGGGTTGAGAAGGGCGGAGATGGCGATGGGGTTGGGGATTGGGGCGGGGTTGAGGAGGCTGGTGATCGCGAGGGGGTTAGGGATAGGGGCGGTGGGAGCGGCAGCGGCGACGGGAGGCTGGGGGGCGGAGACGGGGGGCTGGGGGGCAGAGACGGGGGGCAGGGGGGCGGAGACAGGGGGAGCGGCGCCAGAGACGGGGGGCTGGGCGGTGGAGACGGGGGTTGGGATGGTGGAGACCGGGGTTGGGATGGTGGGCGGGCGGGGCGGGAGGTGGAGGGTGAGGTGCGTGGTGGCTGGGGCGGGGAGGGTGGTTGTGGGGACGACGGGTTTGCCCGGAGGGGCAGCGATGGCATCCACATATGCCTGCGCGCCCACACTTATTGCAGGCCGCCCTGGCTGTCTTGACGTTGTTCACAATGCCCGTTCGCCACGCGGCGGACGTCCGAGCCCCGCAAACAACGCAGACTCCTCCAGGAGCAAAGCAGGAGTAGTTTCGGTCGTCCCTACCCCTCCCTGCTCCAGCACCAGATTGAGTTCGGCGTGGGGGCGCTTTGGGCATGGTTGTTGTCGTTGTTGTCGATGTTGTTGTGTTGTCGTTGTTGTTGTTGCTGTGTCGGGGTGTGGAACTCGGCGTGTGCTGGGGTTGGAAGAAGAGAGCGCGAGGAGGAGGTCTCAGAGACAGGGACCGCAAAAGTAGGTAGGTTTGACAGTATTTTGACAGTGTAGGCATATAATAATGACGTCTAAATTTACATATAATGACCCTTATAGACATTGGAGACACTGGAGACAGTCTCTCTTCTATGCCTAAGTCTGCCTGTGGCCACTTATTGCGAGCAGAAGCTGGTGCAAGCGCTGCTGGGCCTGCTCCTGCCGACGTATGTCATCCCGCCGGCGCTCATCGTCGCGCTCCTCCTGTCTTGCGATCCGAGCTGCTTCTCTCTCTGCGTGAGCTGCTTCTCTCTCTGCATCTCTCTCCTCCATCTTTGCCATATTCTGCTGCTGAAGAGTTGTGGCAGCAAGGAGAAACTCGCGTATCATTCCCTTGCCTTGCTTCTGGGCCAGACGCCCTCGAGACGCACTCCGCAACGACTTAGGAGGTGCGGAAGATGCCGACGGGGCACTTTTTGCTCGAGACGTGGTCTGCGGCACAGTTAGAGGCATCCGCATAGCTGTCTCTGAGACAGGAGAGCCTCCGCGGTAATAAGACTGATGACTGCCTCTTCGGGGCGTACCAAACGCCACAAGAGAAGAGGCGCCACTATACCCCCCATATGACAACTGTCTCCGAATGGATCTTCCTCATCCTCAACGCCATCCTCGTCCTCCACCACGTCCCCTCCTTCATCCCCATCATCCTGGGTGTCAGCAAGCGACTGCGTGATGTACGAGGGAGCCACAGCCGCATTCCCGTGACCCTCTTCCTCAACGACATCCCGCCATGGGTACCTTTCTTTGTATGCGCCTAACCCCCCTCCGCCAGTCTGCGCCAGCTTATCCCTGGCCTTCTTGTACAACATTTGAATGTTTTTCCATCGTGTCTCCGCTTGCGGGTAAGTCCAGCGCTGCGAGAGTTCATGATCTTCCCATCGGCCTTCAATGTACTCCCGTATGATCTGCTGGGTGTAAGCAGAGTTGAACGAAGAGCCCGAGATACGCGAGACAGCATGCGCCTTTGCAGACTGGTAGAGCTCGCAGAGCGCCATAGTCTCCTCCGTGGTCCAGGTAGTCTGACGTCGAGTCATGGCCTCTTCCCTAGCGGCTTCCCCAGCTTCCCTAGCGGCTGCCTGAGCAGCAGCGTCTGCCACTCGCTTCTCTTTCATGCGGGCTGTTGCCTCTGCCTTTCGGCTGGCCAGCTCTCTGGCGGCTAATGCCTTTTCGTCCTTCCTTCGAGCTTTCTCCGCCACAGCCCTTATCGTCGCTATTTCCTTCTCTCGCAGTCGCTGGGCGTTCAACGCCGAGAGACGGTTTCTCTCCGCCTCCATCTCCTCCGGGGTGTGACAAGGAGCCCTTTTCCGCTTTCCAGGGTTGGAGCAATCTGGCTCTGTGTCTGGAGACCATGCTGGAACGGTGGTGTCGTCTTGGATAAGTGCCTCATTGATGGAGACGGCCGTCGATATGGCTGAAAGTGTCGAGACTGTGGTGGATTCCGTGGCGACCGGAGTAGATTCTCCGGAGACAGCTGGAGACTGGCTCATCTTGCGCAGAGCGAGGTAAAGGGGGTGTGGGAAGGTCCTTTTGGTGGTGTACTGCAGGCCAATAGACACGCAGCAGTGGAGACAGCTCTGGAGACGGATGGAGACAGCTCTGGAGACGGATGGAGACAGCTCTGGAGACGGAGACAGACTTGGACTGCAGGCCAATAGACACGCAGCAGTGGAGACAGCGCTGGAGACGGATGGAGACAGCTCTGGAGACGGAGACAGCTTTGGATTGCAGGCCAATAGACACGCAGCAGTGGAGACAGCTCTGGAAGTGCGCAGACAGCCGGACACACCCGAGACGGCCGGAGACAGCCGGAGACGGCCGTGGACAAGCGTTTTGACCTCAAACCTGCTCAGGAGGTCGTTTGGGATCGAGGGCAGCTCTTGCAAACCTGGCAGAAAAAGCTCTGCCTTAAGGATGCTGAGCTCATCAAACGTAAGCTGATTGGCACTTTGCGCTACGGTGGAGACAGTTCCCGCCAGAATCTATCCCTGGCACTGGGAAGGACCAAGACAGCGGAATGCAACCCTACACGCCGGTATCGCAAGGTTTTTTCGCAGTTTTTGCTTAGAGATAGCTTATCTCGGCCACAAAAAAACCACACTCTTTCGCAAACTCGATCCCAGTAAATTGTGGGCCTTAGCGTTAGGGTTAGCACTCCGCGCAAGGTAACCGGCCTTCCTCGCGAAGAAACTCGGAGGTAGGGTTAGCACTCCGCGCAAGGAACCAACGCAATTGCGAGCACCTCTGTACAGTACACATCCCGCCGACCACCTCCAGGTAACAACAGCAATCCCTCACCCCGCGGCAATCCCTCACACTACCTAAAACAGATCACTCTAAATCCCTAATCCGGAATTTACCCGAGACCTGCTCCCCAGCAACTTCTGTCCAATCCCTCAACTATGTCCGTAGCGCCAGAAACAATCCGCACGATGGAAAAGGAACGTCAGGAACAGAAAGCACCTCTGGAACCGGCGATCGACAACAAGGATTTGGATACCCACCCCACCGATGACGCAACCCCGGATGACTTTGACCCTGAGTTTGCCCCAGAGCTAGATTACGGCGACCATCCCGATATCTGTGCAGATGAGAATGATGACAGCATGAGCGACGATGGGGAAATGTTCCAGCGACAACGCAGCGACAACGACGACAGCTTTGAGGAAGAACAGGAATCACATGAGGGCGACGAGGGTCGTGAGGGCAACGAGGGTGGTGAGGGAGACCAAGACTTACAACGGTGACATCGCTGTGGTATGCACCGGTGAGCTGTAGAAGTCCTGGAGTATGCCATATCTGACACCCCAGTGTCGCTTTAACAGAATGCGAAGCAAAAGCCACTGTGCCCCAGTCAATACCACCGGAGACCACACGTACGCCTTCTTGCTGTGGATGAAGGACTGCGCGGGGGAGAGGGAGATGATGGGTGGTTAGTGCATCTGAACGCACGAAAGGGAAGTAGAAGCATGGTTGCAAGGCACCTACCCAAGGAAGTTACCAACAAAATCACTCGCCGTTTCTTCCCTCGGTTCTCACCCTCCGAAGCCACACGAGGACGTAAGGGAGTCCCTCGCCAGGCTTAAAAGCCGGAGTGATAGATGTGGCAGCGGCGTTGAAGATGCCCGTGGGAGTGAGCGAGGAGTTTGTGTTTAACGCACTGAATGCCCTAAGGATGTGGTACGTCCTTACCGAAATGTCAGCTTTGGCGCCACGCATCTAAACTGTCTTTCCATTGAGCAGTTTAATGAACCGCTAAGCGGGAGTCGCGGCAACCCTCAGTGGCACAGAACGAACCATTGACCGACAGGTCTGGTCCCGACGGACAGACTTGCTGGAAGAGCCAAGGATGATGACACGGCGCCGGCAACACGCTCTGCAAGAGAACGCATCCTCACGGTATTCATCGCGTGGGCAAAAGCCCATGCCAACTCCGGTTCTTCCAGTCTGAACTGAGCGGAATTCACCCGCTACCCTCTCGCTGCCCTCAGTTCCTGGACGTCAACAATCTGAAGGCACGGCGTGCCTATCCTCTTCAAAGCTATCCGTGATCAAGACCATCCACTTCGACTGGGACGGGTTTTTCGTCCAGGGTATGTCTTTGTTTCCTTTTCGCCGCATGTCTTCCACATTCGGCCTTACATTCGCTTCTCTATCCCTTCTGGGATTGTGTGCTAGGCCCGCGGGCTTTGCGTTGGATTTGCGTAGGACTGCCTCAGGCGTTGCTTCGGATACGAAGTATCTTCAATCTCGTAGAAGATACTTCATATGCCAAAGGCACGCCTGAGGCAGTACTCCGCAAGAAATCGCAAGCTCAAGCGCTACGCATCGTGCGACAAAAGCCCTACTGTGGAAGCCTTCAAGAACCTCACCCGGCTGGAACAAGACGTTCTCAGCGAGCTCTTCTGCATCGTGCCCCAATGTCGCCAGACGACGACGACGATGGTGGTAGCATGGCATACCAGGTCATCGTGAATCCGTTCGAGTTCTTACCGTCGTACTGCTTGCTGAAGCGCTTGTTCGAAGAGCGTCTCCCACGTGCAACAAAGGCCTTCAAACCCGCTGCGAACCAGGCTGTCTCACATTCCGTCCTATGCAACCATGGACACAGCCTACCTCCTCAGAAGCGTGCTACAATTACCCGGAGAACTGGGCGCGTACAAAGAAGATTTCAAGAGACAAGACTGGGGCACAGTGTTTGATCTCACGAACGGTCGGGCATTTAAACCCCGCCGGGTGCGTGGCGTGGTCGCCATGAAATGGTAAGTCTCTTTCCTACTCTTCGGCTATCCTACTCTTCTTGAGTCTTAGTGTCTCGGGGTGTCTCGGGGTCTTCGGGTCTCAGGCACTCATCACTTGCCTCATCATAGGGACGGAATGATATCCACTGATGCACACGGAGTGTCGGTCTCCTCAAGAGGCTCATCAAACAGGGTTAAAGACAACCAAGAAAGCCACGCAATCCAAGGCTGCTAAACAAGACGCCAGTCAGGGCGACCTACTTAGACCGAAACATGGATGATTTGCGCTTCGCAAGGAGCATCGTCGTCTGTCGTGACCTCCTCCAAGATCGCACCATGCGGTCCACCTCGAGCCAACGCGCAATGGAAATCGCCTAAGACAACGGGCTGGTGGAATGTCTTTGCGCGTGCGAGAATCAAGTGCGCGGCGCAAGCCACATATCTACAATGCGACCGTTGTTGAATTTATAACAGACTTGTTCCATTCCTTCATAGAGTTTGGATCAGCCCATCGCTCAGCGAACCAGTGACGACATGTGGTCGTGCTAATCGCTTGAATCCTACAACCACCAGCTTCCAGAACGAGGGGATAGAACTGACAGAAAAACTGACAGCACATCTACTCCGCCTTCGCAAGACACTGCAGGCTGCGCTACACGGCGGAGCACATTCTTACATCGAGCGCCTCCTTGTTTACCGTCGTAGCTTATCATGTCTCAGAGATGTGCGTCCCAAGTCTCAGCGAGATGATTCAATGACGTACGCCGAGCTTCACATGTCAATCAAGCGTTCATGGCATTCCAGAAGCCGAGAAAATGTAGCAAAGCTGTGGACATCTAGAAAAGTGGAAGACACTGGCATCAGCCACAGCATAAACAGATCAATTTGAAATCCCACTGGAAAAAATCGAGTTACCGTCATACATCGGTCTGCCCAGCGGTCGCATGGGCCTCTGAAGACGACGAAGACGCAGCTCTGTCAAGGTTAAGCATGCCACGCGCATTTAGAGCTTTCCCGCCCCGATGCATTTTGCTGAGTGGGTGTCTTCTGAGTGGGTAGTAGATGTCCGATAGGAAAAAAAACAGTCGAAAAGTGTCAGTCCCGTCATCGTCGCAAAAAGTTTGTTGATGACAAGCTTCCTCATCGAGAAGATTGTCCTCAATTGACGACAATAGTAAGATGTTCTCAGTAGTAAGATGCAGTAAGATTGTCCTCAAAAGTGTAATTTCAGAAGACGCAATGCAAGGTGAAAAATGGCTTAACTCCTCAGCCCACAATCGTGCGATTTGTAAACAACAGCAATAGAGATTTTGCTCAGCCATTTCGCTATTGACGCCCCCCCGCCCCCGCATTCCAGCGTCCGCCAATATTTATTGGGGGCAAACCCATGGGTTTCCCTCTCGCCCTTCCGTCTGTTCCCCGCTCCCATTTTCTCGGTGTGTGCGCAATAGTATTCCTTGAATACGAGAACCACCACGAGTAGTACAGCTGTTTGCGCAGGCGTCCGACCAACAGTGACGGGTCCCTGTCCGAAAGCCGCCTCACGCGTCCGTGCTCCCCCGCCTGCGCTTCTTCCATCTCGCCTGCGCTTTCCCCAAGAACCCCCTTTTTCGGGTCTCTTTCCACGCACCCACACTACCATTACAACGTCGTTTCTCTCAAACCCCTCAGGCCCCCCCCCCTCTTTCGAGACCAACGCTTACAGAAGTACCCTCTTTCGTCGAATACCACCCAAGCGTTCGTTCGCTTTCAAAGCGCCTATTCGTACCGTTTCGTCTAAGCCGAAAGAGGTTCAAGATTGCGAGTTCTCCTTCAAGGGTCTCTCCTACCGAACCCTGTCTAAATACTCGACGTTTGACATATTTAAGATGCGGTCCTATGCTCGTCGCGGCCATCGAGGCGGAAACGGCTCGAACGGCAACGGCAAGCCAATGACGGCCACCACCACCACTTCACCAGTGGACTCCGGAACACTGGAGGAAGGCCAAGAGACACACCGACTTACTGCGAAAGACGACAACGAGGTGGACATCGCAAGGCAGTTCCAGGAAGAACTTGCGCGCAACTCGGTGAAAGTGGAGAAAGAGCTGGCCATGGCGTCGAAGGCCAGAAGTCAGAGACGAAGTTCGAACGCTGACGCTGGCTCGTTTCGAAGGAGAAGCGTATATGGGAGTCGCGACGCCGCAAACGGTTTTGCAGAATATCTACCCACCACTACGCCCACCCTCATATACGAGAACGAAGATGGCATTGATTCTCTCATTGAAAGAATTCAGACACAGGGTCTCGACTCGGTCTGCGAGAAGCCGGAAGAGGGCGAAGGTTCCAAGAAACGAAAAAATAAGAGGAAGTCCAAGAGCCGCGCCGATTTGAAGGAAGGCGAAGGCACGACTCTGACTCCAGCCCCAGTCATCAGCTCCATCGAGCGGGAAGACCAGGGCTCACCGACAACGGTCGCGATTGCGGCGGAGCCCAGCGGCCACTCGCCACCGAACCGAAAGACGCGGCTTTCCTCGATTTCCCCTCCTCATCACAAGGGCCGCAAATCGGTCAAGGGAAGGGGCCTTACACCCCCAATCCTTTCTCCTGTCCCTTCGGTACACCTGCCGAGGCAGAGAGAATTGTCTTCGGATATTCACCACCTGTCCATTTCGCAGTTGGTCCCTGTGGCACTTTACAGTGCTTTACTGGAAGAGGTACTATCTCTAGGATACAACTTGGAGAACGTTTCTCGGTGAGTGTGCATTGACGTAGTGGCGATCTAATGTAATGCATCGGACGTTTACGCAAGGCTTCACATTCTAGTAAATCCGAGTACCTTGGTTCGGCGGAGAAGAACTGCGCCAATGGCGTCTGGCCGGCATCCCCCGACTGGCGATCCGACCCACCTCAGACAACCCACGCCCAATGTCGCATTCAGCTAACCATGCGAGATGGGGGCCGGCCGTTGTCGGTAGAAGCCCTCCATCTGGCCATGACACGAGCATTACAAACCTCGCAGGCCACCGAGGCCGACAGCCAGGCGTTGCGGGCGACACCAGCCAGCGAAATCTTCAGGGTGTCTCGGGATGTACGAACGAAAGGCACATTGCCATATGTGGAGAACCCGGACCGGTTGTTTCCTCCTCGCGAAAAGGCTGAAGCAAGGGTCGCGAGAGCGGACGTTCTCAGTTTGGACCCGGAGCTTCCCCAGGTATGCACTGGCATACACGAAATTACCAACTGCGTGACCTCAGAAAAGGCTAACCACTTGGTGATTCTACGCAGCTGGTCTTCCTCGCTGCTCGTCTTGATTTCGCGCTGCCGCTGATGAAACGGCTCTGCAACCCGGAATCGGGCTTCCAATGCGTCGGCCTCAAATACGTCAAAGAGCTACGCACCAGCGACGCCGCCCATCTCTTGTGTTCTGACCAGGATAGTCACGAATACAAGTTTGCCATGGAAGAGTTAACCTGTGCGGGGACACAAGGGTGGATGTTTCTGGTTCTTTGGAAGGTGGACGGGTATCGTGAGGCGCATACGATCGTTGGTACGTTCAGATATGGGCGTTCTCTCAAGTTCCATTCATGGTAGCTAAAGGTCCTCCGAATGACTGCAGAAAAATACATGCAATCTTTTCTCAGCATATCCGAGACCACCTCGGCTCCGGCATTAGGGCGTCGCCGGCGTAGGGAGAAGGGTGCCATGAACGGATCAACAGCCCCGGCGGAGACGTTGGAGTCTCTAAAGCTGAAGGTGCTTGTTTCCCCCGATGCGAAAACTGCTTATGGGCAGATAACGATATTTTTTCACGACTCGGAGCTGGTACCCAGCGACACTACGAACTGGCCGGATAGGCACTGCCATCCACCATGGTACATGCTAGACCCCCAGGTCGCGAAAACGATGACCGCACATCCTCCGTTTTTGTCAACGGTCTGCATCGTCAAGCAAGAGAAGGTATGTGCCGATGATCTTCGTCTGTGTTTGACATTTGTTGACTCTGACACCTACCCAATCTCAGTTCAGTGAGTTAGGCAACATCCTCATGCGACTCAAGGCAGAGCGTTTTGATATTGCCGGACTTAAGGAAATGCGCATCAGTTTCAACTCGGCCAGTAGAATGTTCAACCCCGCCGACTTTCATGGAAGAGTCACGGAAGACTCTAGGCAGTCATTTATCCAAGAATTGACGGCCGGGCCTGTAATCGTCATGCTCCTGGAGAGAACGAATGGCATCAAGAAGATGCAAGAGTTGCTTGGTAAGCTTCCCTTTGCCTGTGTGAGAAGGGTTATGGTATGATTGAGGTAACGGGACTGACGCCTGATCTTTTGCAGCCGATCTGTCCGCTCATTCCAAGCCCGAATCAAAACCAGCTCCTTTCTTTCGTCACGGCCTCTACTGTTCCATGTCTTGGCAGCAAGGTCGGACGCATCGTATGACCCTCTTCTCCGAAGGGCCTACGTGTCGATTAAGGCACGACCGCGAAAATGGCGAAGTAAGTAAGCGTGAATGGAGGCCACTTTGGACGGCAACTAATTTGGACCACTTCTAGTTTACGCAGACCCTCAACCCCACTGAATTCGTGACCGAGGCGCCTCGTTACCCGCGCACATTGATTTGCAACCGACAGCGAAAAGGATTTTTTAACTACGTCAGATCTCAACGTGAATACGGAGCGCAGCCCGAGCCGCCACTCCTTCCGCAACCGGAACTTGCGTGCGTTACACTTCTCCCAACAACCCTTACCACTGGAGATACTTACGAGCTATGGGGAATGGTACTAAAACGCCTATTTGCCCCGGAAACCCCACCGGCAGTCAAAGCGGACGTTTCGGAAGTGGAGGTCGCCCTCCCACTACGTTGTCCGTCTGCTGGGCGATCGCGGAATAAGCGTAAAAATCGTTCGCAACAGAAACGGGCAGCGGTGGGAAAGGCGGACCCTTTACCTCCGGTAGTGCTGGCTCCTCCGTCAGATGCACACACGGAGACTCCCGTCACTGTGCCACCCCGCATCGTGGCTACCAAGTACGTTGTGTGCGGCGAGTCAGCGGTGAAGGAATGGAAACGGTGGCTTCCCGAATCATACCGCCCGGACGGCGAGCAACAATCACCGGTTGTATCATGGTCTTCGCGATTGGAGAGCGACGTCGGGACTACAGATATATCCGATGATGAGAATGCACCACCATGGGACCTCGTAAGTTTGCTTTCACACCATTGTCACGGCATGACGTTCGGTGTCGGCCCTAATCTCCCTTCTGCGTCTATTCACCTTATCAGATGCAACGCGGTGCATGTCTGGCTGTCGCTTTGGAAGTAGATAGCGCCGAACGAGTCAAAGCTATCATCGATAGCCTGCCCGAACACCAGCGCCGTTGTGTGACGTATACCACGACGTGCGCTGAGGCGTGCGGGCAACTCCCGGTATTTTTTGGAGAGCTTTTTGACTCCTTCTACAAGATCGTATTGGAAAAGCACGAAACCGCAAGCGCTCCTTCCCTGTGAAGCGGGAAAACAAGCGATGGGTTATTGAACGGAAGTAGTAGTGGTTATGAAGAGTCAGAGAAGAGAAGAAGTCGTTATAAGGGGTATCCGTACGTAGGCCACGCGCACCATTGACATGTAGTTCTCATTGGCACCTCCCCAATGAGAAAATTTTGAAGCGCAATGTGATCTTGCCATGGGCCTGCAAACCTGCGAAGCTTCAAGAGCTCTCGAAATATCGCAGTCATCTTTGCTGCAACTGACATGGAATCCGCCCGTAGCTTCGGAGGCGTTGTCCTCATCCTGGTTCCCACGCTTGTCCATCAATTGCCACTCTTCGTCGACCGGCCCAATGAAATGCGGTGAACGAGCGCCAACACTGCGAGAAGCAACCTCTACGCAATGCATCATATGGCTATGCATGCGGGCCTAGACGTAGGCGGATAGGAGCGGCCGAGGAGCGGCCGAAGGAATGAGGCGGTCTTTCAGTGGTTTTCTGCATACGACGTTGCTTTATCAGACATCTTGTAGACTCGGTAGCTTATAATGCAATTCCGTTGTTACATTTGAAGGGTGGAGCAATCTCGAGATCTGAAGCGGAGTTTACATCATGGTCATTACATCATGCATCTCACGCGTCTTCTCCTGCTTGGCAGGGGAACCTTCGATCTAGAGACTTGCTATCCAAGTCGTTAACATCCTGAGAATCATCAGACGTTCAGCAGGGCATCAGGATGTTTCCAGGCTCGCTATCCTCCGCATGGCTCTTTGCCTTCTTCAGCCTGTGTGGCTTGAGCGTATCCCTGAACCCACGCTTGGTCTGTCCAGCAGTCTCGACCGCCAGCGCTCTCCTCACCACCATCGACGCCGCAGCCCCATCGCTGGGACTGTCAAAGCTATCAGAGTGGTGCCTTGAACCGACAACGGCAAAGACAGGATCGAAGGCGGAACGCACTTGCGCGCTTATCAAACCTGATGCGTTTGCGGCCGGGTATAAGGATGCAATAGTGGAGCGGATATTGGCAGAAGGCTTCAAGATCGTGAACAGCAAGGACCTTATGTTAACGACGAAACAGGCAGAGGAGTTTTATGAGGAACATCAGGCGAGGAGCTTTTACCGAGAGCTGGTGGAATGGATGAGCACGTCAGTTCCATTGCGTTTGTAGGGTCAAGCGAGACTATGATGCGCCATTGACACGCCATGGGAGATAGGCCAGATCAACCGATTCACGCGATGGTGCTGGAAAGGGAGAACGCTGTGAAGGCTTGGCGGGAGCTCGCCGGACCCACCAACTCCGCGAATGCCAGGAAGGTCGCCCCACAGAGGTAATCGAACGACGGTTCTGTAGGATGAGCGTGGAAGGGGTGAGAACTCATTCGTTTTCCAGCATCCGAGCTTTGTATGGAACCGACAGCTCCAAAAACGCTGTGCATGGGTCGGATAGCCTTGAATCTGCTCAACGCGAGATTCGCATCATATTTGGTGATACGCATCATGTTCATGTTCAAAACTTTTAAGCGAAGATTATGGAAGCCCATAGGATATAGTGTTTAGGTTGCCGCGGCTTGTCTGTGAGATGTGATACGCTGTATCTTGGTACAAACTTTGCTGCCCAGCAGCACGAGACCCGAAAAACATCCCGACCTCCATGTCGATAGACCTGACTCGGGGGGTTTGTAATCGATTTTGTACAGACACCGAGTCCCTGTTGAAAACGTTACGCTCCAAAGTGTCCGGTATCTGAACGCATGTAGGCGTTTGCGGCCGTCTGCCAAGAACAAGAGATGAGTTCCGGTGCTGACATCAACAGCGGCACGATTGTGAACGCACCTGAGCGGCTCCAGATTGCACGCCAATGACCGCGGCCTCATTTCGCGCGCTCTGCAGCGTGTGACCCGCAGCCCGGTTCGACGCATGGACATCCTTCCATAGCCACACGGAGTACAGAGCGTTCAATACCCACCCAGCCGTAGCTGCGATGCAGAAGATTCCCGCGACCAGCTTTCCGTTCGCCAATGCCGCGAGCAAGTTGATGACACCAGCGCCTCCAGACGCTGGGATGCCAATAGCCATATAAGATGCGTAGAGAATGTGGATGCCGTTGAAGAGTAGGAAGGTGTAGAAGTAGATTCCCGCGTTTTTCTGGAACGCCATATATACTGGCCGGTACCATAAGTACAGGGATCCGGCGCCTATGAATGGGACTATAACAGCATGTGAGACACATTCCAGAGCAAAGAAAGGACCAGCAATAGTTATGCTTACTGGAGAATAGACTGACGCCAAAATCAGACGCAACGTTTGGTAATGAATCAGGGTGCGAGATCAAGAGAGCAAGACACGCCGCCATGTTCAGCACTAGTACGCCGATCGTACTGAACCACAGCCGGTAGATATTCCTCACAAGCCGCCTACTCGGTTCAGGAATATCGCCCTCGATATCGTGGTGGAACAACGGGTAAAACTTAGGCCAGTTAGGCGGTTGGAACCCGGCTGCCCGCATCGCTTCCTGGTCCCTCTTCAACGCAGCTTCCCGCGCATTGAGATCCTCCTCCCTCCGGCGTAGCTCCTCTTCCTTTGCCGCAAAAGAGGCGGACGTCGCCTGGGCTGGCTGTGCGTAGGCTGCCGAGGCATACGCTGGTTCCGATGTTGAGGCGCTGTAGGAGTTGAATGCGTATGGGGACGCTTGTGTTGCGGATGAGTCGGCGAAGGGGTTATCATTGATGTCGCCCTCGTCGGGCAAGGCGAAGGGGTTTGCTGAGGCCATCGTGAGGTTATTGGCGGTTTCCTGCTGGTGAGAGTCGTGCTCGCCGTCTTTCTTCTTATTAAGGAGATCTCGAAGTGAGGATTCCGTCGATGTCCATGTTCACCAACCGGTGCGGCCAGTTTGGGCGACCGCTATTTTGACGGCGTCCCCATGATGATTCCCACGAGCTGTCAAAGTGTCAGTGATGGTTTCAGAGCACTTCCTGCTTCCCCAACCTTCAACCGCGAAACAGCAAACCTTCGGACCGACAGTTTGGAGATCCGCACTCCTTTCCCTTATCCCATTGGCCACTGGGAAACCGATTCGCCACTCTTCCTTCTCCGGATACATTTAGCTTGATACTACCAGCACCATGCAGTCCAACCTGTATCTCGGACCGGCGTACGACTTTCAAGATCTACTCAAGCATGAAGCGATCATAAGGTAGAGCCAGTCAATTAATGCACTGGACTCTCCAACATATCAACTCACTTTTTCCCTCACCTCATCCATAGAGTCATTGCGCAGCGCACGCATACACTCCTACAGTACGATGAGGTACAGTACAATCCTCAAATGATAGTTGCTGGGATGAAATACTGTTGCCAAACAAGTTTACCTTTAATCATGCGTAGGAGAAAAATGCGGTTACGGTCAGCGGCGACCAGGTCCATGACGTCCACAATGCGTACGTTCCAGAAATCTTCATCCTGCTCCCGGACTCCACTGGCTCATCCGGTTTTCGACAGCTTTGACGAGCTCCGAAAGATTCTCCTCCCGTATGCGCTCCAGGCTCCTCCCAGAAGGGGACTCATTGACAAACCTGATAGGAATGGTCGTTGGGGGGAGCCACGCGTCCTAGAGCGAAAGCGGAAAATCCACCCAGATTCTGAGGAAGACGAAGAGCATCCCACCCTGGCCTTACACAGGTTTCTCAAAGATGGGGACATCACAGAACAAAAGGATCTCGACAGACTTGCACGCGCAGGCGGTGTTCCGACCATGCTGATCAACGATGCAATCTTACCTCGCAGAGCGTTGGACCGTGAGGAATATTGCTATGTGCACTATATCACATCTATTCAGAGTCAAAGCCGTGATGCTACATTCGCCATGCATTGCTCTCAGTGTTGCAGCTTTGTGCTCCATCCTCAACCCATCGTTGGGACTTGGGATTTCAAGTCTGAGTTGCTTGAGAGAATCACGCTGCGCGAGGAGCAGAGGATGCTGGTGCAGATCCAGCAGGTAAGGAATGTACATCGCATAGTGGGACGGTCTCAAACTAATGTTGCACTCCTGGCAGATTGCAGAGGCCACTCAAGCCTGCCTCGCATATCAGTACTTTGATAAGGTATGCTTGTTCCAGAATCATAGAACGTAGAATTTGCGTTCGCGCTAAAGGATGCCGTTTTTAGCGAGTCATAATCAACACAGATAATGCCGATACCGTTCAAGATATTTTGGAAAGGCTCTCCGCAATGGAGAAATTCGTACAAGACAACGTTGTATGTCTGAGCTTGGTTTGAGACTATCTGCAGATACCATTCCTGCCTACACTCATCCATTCTCCCACCGTGCAGATCAATCTTCCAGTCCCAGCCATTTCTTGAGATGTCGTCCTCATCAGTTTGCATCAGGATTAGCGTATGGAGCAAGACTATCGCCACCTCGCTTCTTGCCCTGCACATATAATGTGAATATGTAGCTGATTTAGATACCTTTTGTCTTCGATTCTGGTTGCGGGGAGACCTGTGGGCGATGAATTGACAGCACGCCGTTTGGGATTCCGGCGGTGACATCACGATCAGGCGTGCTAAAGCCTGCTAAGCCCGTGAAGCCAACGGCCCAACGAGACCAACGCCTTGAGACTTGCAACCTTGCCGCATTACCCTCACCATCTGACGGACATTATTCTCACGCAGACCTAATCATACACACACAACCCCCTTCACCACCACCGATACCCCCAAACTTGACTAGGGAACCCACATCCTACATCTCCTCCTACCTCGATTCCGCAAGTCATGAACACCAACGGAAACCCCGCGGCGCAGATCGCAAATGTCTTCTCCAACTTTGGAGCACAGTTGAAGCCTTTCGGCTCTCAAGCCGTCAAGCAGTTCTCGCAAATGCAGCAAGTACGTTACCGAGTGGAGTGCAGTTCGCGCCTTACGTTGTATGTCTCGACTCACCTGGGAATTCCTCCGCTCGCAGTATGCCAAGGAACGGATGGGAAGCGCAAGTGACGTGACGGAGCTGCCTGCCGAATACAGGGATCTCGAGTTGGCAAGTATCATCCCAGGCCCAAAGGCACTTGCGGATGCTTTGATCGAAAAGCTCCTTGAACTAACAACCAACGCGGTACTATCAGAAAGTGGACCGTATCAAGACTCTCCACGACAACCTCTCGAAAATCTCGCGTAACTTCACCCTCCCGCACTATGACTACGAGCCTCCGTTGGCGGAGACTGCCTTGAACTTTGCATCCACCGTCAGTGACCGCGCCATCTCTTTCACGGCTGCTGGTGCCCGTGCTGCCGGTGTCAATGCCAACATTGGCGGTGGGCCTAAGACTAAGGAGGAGATTCCTCCTAGCTTGGCCCATGCCTTCGCCCGTGCTGCCATCCACTCGGCTGAAGAGCTTGGAACACAAGAGCCTATCGGTAGGGGAAATGTGCTCTGCGGCCAAACGTACGAAACGCTGATGAGTCCCGTTTTGCTGCTTTCAGGTGTTGCCCTCAAGAAGTTTGCTACTGCTGAAGAGAGGGTTGGAAACGCACGATTGAAGTTTGTGAGTGATGTCTCGGCGTGAGGCGGATTTGCACCATGGACAATCATTGACGACCCATCTTAGGATGCCGAGGCCACTAGCAAATTCCATCAGCCAATCAACCGCATGGTTGTGCAAAATATCGCTGCTGCGATGGTAAAATGACGTGCTATTCGCTGCCGTCTCAATCTAAAGAGTCCTGACACGTGCTGATCACCCCTGTAGAAGGCGCGCAAGAGTGTCCAGTCCGTACGGTTGACATACGACGCTTGCCGCGCTCGTCTGAAGGCTGCCAGGCCTGAGCACGTTGAGGCGGTGCGCCAGGAGATGGAGGCAGCAGAAGATGAGTTCGTTGCTGCCGTCGACGATGCTATGGGCAAGATGAAGGCTGTTGTCGAGACAACGGAAACTTTCAAGAACTTGGCCGATCTTGTCTCGGCACAACTGAAGTACTTCAAGGTTGGTTTTTAAGTCACGACGTTATGCAGGCTGTCGGGGTGGATTCAGTGGCTCATTGCGGCTTTTGTCCTCAACACTTGTAGGAGGCCGCTGAGGCTCTTTCGGAGGTTGCCCCCGAGTTGGACGAGCTGACCGTTACAAACGAAGCTCTGCTCAGGCACCCCGCTGCGTAATTTGTATATAATCCGCTTTTCGTATCACAAACAGAATTCTTGGTATCCATTTAAAAGTCCTTTACACAATTCTTGTCCTGATTACGCACTTGTGTTTACGCCAAGACCATACGGTAACTCGCAGTCGCCGGCTCTATCCCACTTCTAACTCTAGATCTACAGTTTACTCTGCTTGCTACTATAGGCTCGGTCTAGCCAATCGCCGAGAATGGCGTTCAAATGATCTGTCCCTTCCACTTGAACGAAATGTCCGGCTTCGACTCGCTGTGAGAAAAGTATCATGGTCAGTCTCAATCACTCACGGCACCGGCGGTCCGGGTCTTACGTGTGTTTCAAAGTTTTTGATGTTGGGAGAGGTCGTCTTGATTTGCTTCTCTGGGAACGCTGGGTCGTCCGAGGCATACACCTAGCACGATCGAAGGCATGCTCAGTTGAAGACCTGGTCCACGTACTGATCAGCCAGGCCCGATGCACTCACCAGCATCGCGTTGAGCTTCAAATCCTTCGGCAACCCCTTCTCATCCTCGAAATTGATCTTGCGCGTCCGGTAAAAGTTCAACGGCCCATGGAATCCGGACTTCTTGTACTGCTGCACGTAGTACTCCATATCTTTGGGTGACATCTTGAGCTTTGGACTCAGCCGGATGTCTTTGGGAAGTTTGTCGATCGACGGCATGACGATCAAACTCATTTCTCCAGCGCCTCGATAGACTGATCGCAGGATCAATGAGGTATGAGCGTCCAGTACCGCGTCAGTGCTGGGCTGCTTGAACCAGATCTGGTGAGAGGACGGGTGGCCGATCGTTAAAGACGATGGTGCGATTCAGGCAAGCGAAGGGATACTCACCTGATATTTGAACTGTGGTCGCAATTTGACGAGCTGCTCAATGCTCACAAACTCATCGTTTGGTGGGGCGTATGGCACGCAGATGGCCGCAACGTTGAGAACCCGTTCGGGGTACCACAGGCACATCCTCCAAACCTGCCGTGGATGTTAGTGCCGAACCGTAGACGCCGGAAGCGGATTCCAGATTCACACTCACAAGCGCTGCGCCCCTGAATACGGTAAGAAGGCTCGGTCAACCGTTAGGCTTCCACGCCAGGGATACGACACCCTACTCACCAGTCATGCCCGATGAACGTAGCCTTCGAACCTTTCCCAGCTACATGGTCCAAGAGCTCCGCCATATCTTTGCACAGATTTTTGAACCTATTTTCGCGCAACATGTCCAGCCCTCCTGCGTCTCCCCATAGAGTGCTGAAAGGCGGTGCTATCCTCATACCCATATTGCTTCAAAGCTTCGTCGTCCCCTGGAGCAGCCTTTGGCGAGTCCGTGTCCCCGAAGCCCCGCAAATCCGGCACGATGACGCGATAACCTTTCTTCACCAAGTACGGGATCTGGTATCTCCATCCTGTGGCGGAGCTTCAGTACCCTGCCGAGTGAACTCCAACGCACATTCCCACTAACCAAACCATAACTTGAAAGGAAGAACATCGCGTCAGAAATCACTTCTCGCTGGGGAAATACCACAACTGAACATACATCCGGGAAACCATGGCATAGGAACAGCACGGGGCCCGTGCCCTCGTCGACATAGTCTGAGAACGAAAAGGTCACCGTATCAGTGTTCGCCCACATGACTAGTTAGAGTAATGTGCAAGAAAACGTACGATATCTGATTCCGTTCACCCTAGAGAACTTGTGCGTGAAGCTAGCGGGATCTTGGGGATCCATCTTTGCGGACATCTTTGGGAGCTGTTTTCAAGACTTGTCTTGTGTGAATGTGTGAATGGGCACTGCTTGATAATCAAGATTGCACTTCGGCTTCCCCTTGCAGCTTTTACGTCACGAGGAGCTACGAGGAGCGTCGCGGGAGTTCGACAACTCCCGCTCGGTCCAGAGCATATGGCATTTTATAGATGAAAATGTGCCGAAAACAAACAAGAATCCGAAGCGTGGGAGAAAACATGTACTTGGTGTTTGGGCGTAGCTCTCGTCGTTAAAGGTCAAGTGCGATTGATCTGGGGAAAGGCTGCGGGTCCAGCACGGCGCAGATAGTAGGAGGGTTTTCGATGGGAGTCCACTTTGATATTGAAAAAGCTTAATGTTTGTTTCGATGAAAGCGTTCCCTGCTTTTCGCAAGGAGGTCGAAGAAAAATGGGTATATAAGACGTTACAAAAGTACGGAAACACCGTAAAAGATAGGAAGATGCATACAAGCGCCGAGAAAGGGGAATCGCGAGTAAAAACCGACGAGAGTGAATTTATGTAAAAAGGGACACTTCCAGATATATGTATACAAAGGAAAGGGATGAAAAATGCCCGTACAGTTGCGGGCCTCACCCCGTTGTCGCTACCACGTCCGCCGCCCGATAACGCAAGCTTGGTATTTCCAAATCCCAGTTCTCACTGGGACCTGCCGGCGGGGAGAGAGATGAAGCTCAGAGATCGGCTTGACCTGAGGGCGCCTCGTTTCAGAAGTAGGGTTGTCTTCAATCCTCTCGCTTCGACCGCTGATGCTTCCGGTGGCAGAGAAGGAAGGATAGGGGTTTTCGCGAGCGAACTCAGCGGCAATGTCGACGACGACAACGACCCTGCTCGCATTGAGGACTTCCTTCTCCGCTCCAACAGCGGTGAGCCCGGAGGGGATGAGAACGGAGAGGACGGTAGTGAAGTCGGGGGTGTTGGCGCAGTTTCTGGTGGCGGACAAAACATCGCTGCCACCCTCCCATGATCAGACTCCCAGTGCCGCGTGCACAGCTTGTACTCCAGAGGGATTTGCACTTCGTTCCGCGTCACTACCCGGCGTCGGATGATCGTTGATTCAAAATAAGGACCTGCACAGGAGGTGCAAGACTGCGCCGACGCGAGGTAGTGCTTCAGGTGATCGTGAGTGATCTCGAGGATGGGAAGCTGCTGACGGACGATGACTCGTGCGGCGAGCTCTCTGAGGGTTGGGGGGGTTGCAAGCTCGTCGGCGTGGTCTTCAAGGACATCCAGATCCAAAGGACAGTTGTCCAATCCAATCTTGCGCAAGAATTTTAACCGCGTGATTTCTGCCGGAAGCTGGTTGATAGGATTGTCCGCCAGCTCCAAAGTGACAAGAGACTTCAGCTCTCCCATCTCTGACGGCAGCGCCGAAATCTCGTTGCGTTTCAAATCGAGTACAGTAAGTTTCTTCAAGGAGGCGATCGACGAGGGTAAGGTGGTAATCCTGTTGTCAGATGCATGTAACTCTACGAGCTTAGTGAGGTATCCAAGTGTATCTGGCAATGTCGTCAACTTGTTGTTGGAAATATGTAAATGCGTCAAATTTCGAAGGTAACCAATCTCGAGGGGTATCTCAGTCAGGCTATTGCAGCATCTAGAAATGTAATCGGGTTAGCATGAAGTCAAAAGCGGCTTCCGAATGGACGGAAACTTACAAATGAAGGGTGGTGGTGGTTGCGAGAAGGCCGATATTTGGTGACATGGCGACAATATTTTGCTTGCAAAGGCCAATGGTGGCAAGAGATGAAAGCTGCCCAAAAGTGATCGTCCGCAAGTTCCCCTTGTATTGGTAGAACAAGCGCTCGTATCGATCTGCTTCCTCCTCCTCGTCATCCGCGAAAGACTGATCATGCAGATCGTTCAGCGAAAAAGTGTGGGAAATTTGCGATGAGGAACTCGATGAAGTTTGTGAAGAGCGAACCGTATCCGTGCGAACTGCCAAGGAGCCAGCTCCTTCGTGGTGCAGCGATTGCAGTTGCGGGCGCAAATTCCGTTCAGACATACGTCGCAAGACAGCAGGCGTTCTTGTAGCTCCGTTCGCCTGTTCTTCGGAACCGACTATTTCAATTGAAGAAACTCCTAGTGAGGGGTCATCTTGTGGTGGCGTCGGCAGGCGGTGTGAATTTGCTAGCGTCCATCTTCGATTCTTGGGGGCACGCCTGGAAGCACTGTTCTGAGGTTCGCTGGCGGGCGTCGGGCTGCTCACAACCTGATAAGCCAACGGAAGGGCCGCTTGCTGTTTGCTCAGACTCCCTCCCATTTCGCTTTAGAACCGTGCAAGTTGTAAAGTTCGCGCAGGCCACCGGCGTCGAAATCTCCTTTTATCGAAGTTCAGAGTGGCGCCGATGGGTACGGGCCAGCAACGTTCTGAAGACGCTGTCCTTGGCCGCGGCTTGTTTCTGAATCCCTTTCCGACGCAACGGTGTCAAAAGCCGGACCTTCCAGTCTCCAGAGTCTCTTCGCAGTTGCTGGCGAATGTCGCGGAATCCCCTCCTATGTTATACAGCTCTGTGGAGGATAGGCCTGTTCCGACCGTGGAAAGCAAACCACTCAAGCAAGCAAATCGGGACTTGACAAAAGAATTCTCAAATGGGACAGCTATTGCGGGTCCCCTTGCCCAGCACGACGTGAGGGTTACTGTACTGTATAGGGCCTGTGCAGAGCGGCTTCCCGGGGAATGTGTGTTATCTGGTTTAACCGTTCGGCCGCATTGTGGTATCTAAGGTCTAAAGTGATCTCCATGAATCCTAATCATTCGCGTGGTTCCACGCACCGGTCCACTTCAGGAAGCAGCATTGGGCATCGCTGTTTGTTCACAAAACAAGGGGCGACCGCGTTTGCCGGCGGCAACCTGCGCCACGCGGAATGTCACACAAAAACTACTCACGACATGAGGGATCGACCGAATTGCGCAGCCCAATGATTTCATTTCATTGCAGTTGTGGACCTATATGCAATATTAATTATTGTCTTCGTCCCGGTTTCTTAATAGAGTCTAAGTCCCCCAACGCGTCTCTGTCCATTTGACGCGTCGCGTCGGCAAAGCTTCTTCCATCCCCCTTTTCGGAAAGTACAATCAGCACTGGTGGTTTGTCGCGATTGCCAACGGAAAATCATGTTGAGAATATGCCAAGGGCGGTGGAGACCGCTGTTGTCAAGCGGCTCTTGCTTTCTTTCCTCTTGCTGCATTCCTGTATTCTTGCATTCCCCAGATCGCCGTCGTTGTAGTTGAGCGCTTCGTGGATCTGCTTGTACTTTGTAAGTTGTAATTCAATCGTAGACTGAATTACTGCCCTCATTCGACGAGCTCCGCCGATCTCCCCAGTCTGACCACGATCAAAAACTCCACATACCGATAGGGTAAAAGCGCCGAAACATGCTTGCCGAACCCATCAATACTCCCAGTGGATATTTGCGCAATGAGCTCTACTCATGGAACGACACCCACTTTGTCGACTACACTCACCAAGCCAATCTGCATCTCCCGATGACCCCTGAGACCGAGCGGCACCGATTGCCGTCCCGCCAGCGCTCTCCAAAGGAAAGCAGAGATGAAAGAGACCAGCGTCATGCCTATCCGCCGCGTAAGGCGTCCTTGGCACACTTCTATTCAGCGGGTTCGGACGCTTTGTCACCACAGTATTCAATCGACTTCTCCGGGTTCTGCTCATCCGATGAGGAGGAACCATCGGCGCCAGCGACCAACTTCTTGCCGCGCGCGATAGTGAATGATTCATATACGAATGTGGACTCGATCTATCAAATGTTCCATGGATCTGAGCAGAATGAGGAGGGCGCAGTTGGGGCGCCTGCTCCCGTATCGCTGCCGCTCTCGCCACGGCTGTCTGAAGTAGTCGATATGTATGATTGGGCTAGGAGGTTTCCCAAGAATATGGACGAGGAAACGCGGCCATTACTGGGTCAAGAGGACACATGCGGTGGTGAAGGCCTCATACATAGCCACGGCGCTGAATCGACCGAAGTCGGATCCCCAAAAAGTCGTGACATCAAACGATCAAGGTTAATATGATAGACGTGCAAATTCGGGGGTTCTGGACGGGTGTGTTAACAATCTTCATCATCAGGAGCGTCCGCCAACTGCCCAAGCTTCCAAAGCTCCAGATCCACCTACGGTCTCGCAGCAGCACCCGTTGCGAGCGATCACCCTCACCATCGCGCAACTCGCATCGCAACGCTCAGCAAAATGGCTTCAGCCCGGACATGATGGACGCGATCCATTACATGTCTCCACCACCGACAGCGGACACGGACAGGTCCGGATATATGCTGTATAGAGAAGATGCTTCCACGACTTGGAAGCGAAGGTGGTGCACTATTGAAGATAATCATATGCATGTTTGCACGTCAGACGAAGTGAGTGGGCCTATGTTACTTTTGAAGACTGAAGAGTCCTAGCTGACGATTCAAACTCTGCAGAAGGGCACATCTCCAATAGCAAGCATTCGTCTCATCCCTGGCCTCTCTGTCATCCCCGAAGACACACCAGGTACCCCAACCTCATCAGCCTCGCACAGCCCAACGAGTCCCCGCGGCTCCATCTTCGCTTTCAAAGTCGTCGCGCCGCAACAGCCTCGCTCGCCATACCTCTTTGCCGCCGAAACACGGCTGGACATGGTGCTGTGGATCGCGAGCATCATACGCGCAGCTGAGAACGCAGGAAAGAAGAAGGTCGAGCGGACGTTGATACCTATCCATAGCTCGAATGAAAAGCAGCAGCAGCAGACGCGAGGAAGGAGTAGGTCGTGGGGGCGGTCACCGAAATCGTCCGGGGAAGAGTCGCCGAATCCGTTCAAGGGCGGCAGGAACGTTATTGATGTACCCTTGTCGAAACCTCTACCGGCCGCCAAACCAACATCATCTTCGGGATCAGACCCCAAGTTGGCTAGTTCGATGAAGAGACGTTTTACGTTGTATATGCTTCGGCCCAGGAAGTCGTAGGCCTAGGGGAGTTCATGACCGTATTCTAATGTCATTATGTACTAGCGTATCATTTCTCATAAGCGTGCATTGAACTGTGCACTGTGCTGTACAGATGTGTGGGAGTAGTAAGAAATCATGAAGACTGCTCTACGCCGTGCCATACTCAGGAGCCAGCTTGTGGCACATAATAAGAGACCCACGTGGTATTGCCTACTGCAGGCCCCTCCACTGAAAGATACTTACCCATCGGGGCCGTCCAAGACAACCCCTAAACTCGATTTCAGCGTGTCTGCTGAATCGCGACCCCTCGCAAGCGGTTGATAGCGCCAGCCAACTCGAATCGCCTCGGTCTCGCCAAATCGCCGGTGATCCAGTCCGATAAGCAAGGCAAGCCATTCGCGTCCCACTCAGCCTCGATCGCATCCATCCACTCGTTTAAGGTAAGCTTCGAGGACGGCTTGCTACGAATATGCAACATCGCCGTTACAATCGCCCTGGACTGCGATGGGTGAACAAGCTGCTCAAGGGCCGAGAGATCCACATCTACGCCGTCGATGCTGATGAGGAATGTGTTCAGTGCTTTGGATTTGCGCGGGCGCGGAGTGCTGCTGTTGCTGGAGAGTTGTTCGAGATTGCCGGGTATCGTTGGCACTCGATGCACGATATCGCCGTACGGTAAGCCTGTAGACCGCAACTCAGTCATGTGAGCTTCGTATGTTCACGAAGTGCCAATGCTCACCTGAATAGTGGAAGGAGTCGTCCGGTAAGCTAGCCGCAATATGCCGCGCTTCACTGGTGACATCCTTGGGCACGTAGCTGTCCAGCGAAATGACCAGGTCGGCGACATCTATATAGCTCCCACAACCTCCGATGACGAGTATGGAGGAACAGTGTTTCTCCAGGTACAGCGATCGAATCTATAAGAGCAAGGAGTCTCTAGAGAGCTTCATCCGTCATACGAAAGCAATGGAAGCGTACCTTGCTGATGAAAGGGGTGATGGGCTCTTTCTCCCTCGTCACCAAGCGAGACATGCGCTGATCTCGGATGAGGAAGTTCGTGGCGCATGAATCCTCGTCCAGCAAAACGCCGCGGGACCCTGTCTGATTATGGCATCACGGAAAGTCAGAACGTTGCGTCGCCTTGAAGTCCAGTATTGACTATCCCGTGTACCTCCAAAGCCTCTTGCAAATTGGCGGCCATGCTAGTCGAGCCCGATGCAGCCTCGCTACTCCAGCAACTCGTGTCGGATTCAAATGGCAAATTGTTGATGAATGGTGAGATATCTACGGATGTCACGCTCCTGATGGAGAAGAGATTATACTTGAGCTTGTAAAAATCGGATTTTTATTGACGTCGTAGCCCCCACCTCCCATCCTCCGCTTTGATCTTGCTCACAGTGTCATCTGTCACCACGAATTCCCGCCCGTCCCCAGGGATGTGGTTGTAAACACCATTCTGTAGCGCATCGAGCAATGTGGATTTTCCATGGAAGCCGCCCCCAACGATAAGTGTTATCCCCTTCGGGATACCTGCAATGCAAATGTCATTCAAGGATGTGATGAGCAGCGGCGAGTTCGGTGATGCATACCCATCCCCTTGACAACTCCTCTGTTTGGTAGCGTGAACGATCGGATCAAAGACGGAGGAGATCGGAAAGCCACGACGTTCTGCGATCGCATAGGTAGATCTGAGGCGCCGCTCTCGCGCGGCAAAACCGCTCCATCGACCACAAAGGCGATGAGCCCTGCCGCCACAATCTGCCGCCTTAGGTTTCCCTGGTCCTCGACGCATCCCACAAAATTGCTAATATCGTTCGCGTCCAATGCCGTGAAGCGCACGCTCCGATCCGCAAGGTTGGGGATCGTCACTGTCAGCAGTTCCGCAGCCTGATGTCCCATAATGGACCTGCCCTGAGCGGGGAGTCCTACGGTGATCCGCACTTCTACATACTCGGCAGTGACAGTGCAAGAAGAACGTTCGATGACCTGCTGACCGGGTATATCGATCCGAATGTCTGCCCTGGTTCCATGCCAGTTTCCACCACTTGCGTTTGGGGTGCTCAGCTCCTGTTGCCGTATAAGAGATGTAGTCCTGCGAGTGATGTAGTCCTCCAACGCTACACGGCGGATCCGGGTTCCAAAGAGTTCCGGAGGAAAGCGAGCCACTTGTTGAGGAAGCCGGACTCTGATTTTTGACGGAGGGGCGAAGGGGTCCGATTGGACATGGTCTACAAAGAGCGTCAACCCGCTCTCGAACAAATAAGAGCCTCGCACGTCCTTGTATGCCCCATACGGCGCTCGGTCCAA
The DNA here is from genome assembly GCF_025526975.1 of Fimicolochytrium jonesii. Classification (NCBI taxonomy): domain Eukaryota; kingdom Fungi; phylum Chytridiomycota; class Chytridiomycetes; order Spizellomycetales; family Powellomycetaceae; genus Fimicolochytrium; species Fimicolochytrium jonesii. The sequence continues at coordinate 45,294 of NW_026515679.1, forward strand.
GGAGCGCAAGTGCTGTGCCAAAGCCTGCCCATTATTGCTATTGTTCACCGCCGCCGATACTGAGCTTTCCGGCCTGTCATCTTGTGGCCCCCCTCTGGCGTTCGAAGGACCGCCGCCTCTGCCGCCGTATTTCTCACGGTAATACTGTCCTCTGCCTCGCCCTCGGCCGCGTCCACCGCGAGAGCCCTGTTCGCCTGAGGACCCGTAAGGCGCATACATTCTTCAGTTGATGAGGTTTTTTAGAAGTTGCGAGACCGCTTCGAGGAACTCAGAAAGTCGAACAACGGCTTTCTTGACAATCGTTCAAGGCGGTCGGCGCACAGATCCACCCGTCCTTTCGCACCCCATTGTACTGTACGGCGGCGACATATCTTTTGGAACTGAAGACACAACATATGCATACTATCACCAATGTGAGAACAGGCCTCCCGAAAACAAGAAGATCATAGAGAAACGCGCGGGAGGATGCAATGCGACAAAAACAAAGTCCATGACGTTTACTTATACATAGAAACAACACATTTGTGTTTCTTTGTAATCTCATACGACACTGTGTCCGAGTGGTTAAGGAGTTTGCCTCGAATAGTGCGACTCGAAGTCGTGTCTGGAAAGCAAATAGGCTCTGCCTGCAGAGGTTCGAATCCTCTCAGTGTCGCGTCTTTTCTTTTCTTTTGTTGTTCGCCTCGAAGCTCTGCAGGCTCTAAATCCTCTGTGTCGTGTTGCTTGCTTCTCATTGTTTTGTTTTTTTCAATCACTTTGGTGGCACGGCTCATTCGGCGAGCAGTCATCCTGGCTAACGCTCGGAACTCGGGTGTTCAACCAAAGACCCGCCCGTCCGGCGCTCCATTATGGCCTCGATATCGCCATGGTCATCATTGGGCACCATTGGAGATATATTGTACTACTGTACTATAACTTGAAAGTTAAGGGTCATGTGGCAAACTCGTATCCACTGCTGTCAAGTCCAGTCAAAGCAAAAACGGGAAGACGGACGCGCGTCAAAGGACTCGCTGAAAAGTGTCTTTGGAATGATGTCATGAGCGGGGAAACAGGAAGTCACTCCACACAGCACACACAAAATCCCTAATTCAGTCACTGATTAGTGATGACCGGAGCCCCTGCTTCTGACTTGGTCGGCGATTGCCGTCACAGCTCGTCACTGCAAGCCCTGCATATATGGGTTCGATATGTCATCCGACAGATTCTCCATGTCCGCGCCCCGTCTCACCGTCGTACCTCGAAAACGAGTTGGATCATGGATGGCGAGGGAATGGAAAAAAAAGGGCCAGATCATCCAGAGGAAAAGGGGCGGTGGTCCATGATTGTATGGCGCAATGCGATGAGTAAATGGATTCGATTCGTATAAAAGGAAGGAAGGGCTTGTTGGAGTACCTGCAACCCGTACATACTGGAAAATCCACCAACTCTCTCAATCACCACATTTTGAACTCATTTGATCCACATTCTTCATACACCATGGCTGACCACTCGACGCAAGGAACGCTGCGGACGGTCGCGAACGCTGCAGCCCAGGCGGCCCATTCTGTCACCAGCACTCTCGGGCTTGGATCGACTCCAAAGATCCAAGTAAGCAATCTGTCTGCATTAGTGCTACGGCGAGGAATTGCATCTGACGTCGTCCATCTCTCTCCGTTCAGCAATTGGAAAAGGAAGCGATTGTAGCAAACGACAACACATCATTTACCACAGCCTTCGGCGTGCCGGTTGCCACGGTCGATGACTCTCTGAAAGCCGGAGAGCGCGGTCCTACTCTCCTCGATGACTTTGTGTTCCGGGACCGCATGGCCCATTTTGATCGCGAACGCATCCCCGAGCGAGTGGTGCACGCCAGAGGAATCGGCGCTCACGGTTACTTTGAGGCTTACGAAGATCTGTCGGACATCACCATGGCGGCGCCTTTCCAGAAGAAGGGCAAGACGACCCCAGTGTTTATGCGTATCTCAACCGTTCAGGGATCCAAAGGCTCTGCCGATACCGTCCGCGATGTCAGAGGATTCTCCGTAAAGTTCTACACCGAAGAAGGCAACTGGTACATTGCGAGACTAGCTTCCGAGCTGATTTACTGATGAAAGGACCTTGGCTAACCGAACAATATTGACATTAGGGACTTTGTCGGAAACAACATTCCGGTCTTTTTCATTCAAGACGCGATCAAGTTCCCCGACTTGGTGCACGCTCTCAAGCCTGAGCCACACACCGAGATCCCCTCAGGTCAGACTGCCCACGACAATTTCTGGGACTTTGTCTCCCTCACCCCAGAATCCACACACATGTTGACCTGGATTATGAGCGACCGGACCATCCCACGCTCGTTGCGCATGATTCAGGGGTTCGGAGTTCACACCTTCCGTCTCATCAACAAGGCAGGCGTTAGCCGATTCGTCAAGTTCCACTGGCGACCAAAGCCCGGAGTTCATTCCTTGGTGTGGGACGAAGCTCTGAAGACCAACGGTCGCGACCCCGACTTCCACCGCCGCGACCTCTACGAAGCCATTCAGTTTGGCGACTACCCCGAATGGGAACTGGGTTTCCAGATCCTTACGGAGGAGGAGGCAGATAAGCTGCCCTTCGACATCTTGGATGCCACCAAGATCATCCCTGAGGAACTTTTCCCGGTCCGTTACGTTGGCAAGATGGTACTCAACCGAAACGTCGACGAGTTCTTCGCCGAGACTGAGCAAGCGGCTTTCCACCCCGGTGTCGTGATTCCCGGTATCGGATTCTCCGACGACCCTCTTCTGCAAGGCCGCCTGTTTTCCTACAGCGACACACAGTTCTATCGTGTTGGTACCAACTACCAGCAGTTGCCCATCAACAGGCCTGTGTGTCCTGCACGCAACCACCAGCGTGATGGCGCTATGCGCTTGAACATTACCAAGGGCCAGGCCAATTACCACCCCAACTCATTGGGCGGTGGATGCCCCGTGATGAACCCCAACGGATATGTACACCACCCGGCCAAGGTTTCTGGAGTCAAGGTCGCCAGGCGATCAGGCAGCTTCTCCGACCACTTCAGTCAGGCTCGCATGTTCTATAACTCGATGACCGAGACCGAGAAGGGCCATATGCAGGATGCCTTCACCTTCGAACTGAGCAAAGTGACCACTCAAGGTGTGCAGCAGCGTGTCGTGGACCTGCTCAACAACGTCGACAACAAGCTCGCCACCTCTATCGCGTACAGGATTGGCGCGAAGGAACCTGCAGCTGCTCCTGCCCCTGCCGGCGCCGCCGCCCCCATCCCATCCTCCAAATTCCTGTCGATCATCAACAACAACGCATACGACACCATCAAGGGACGGAGGGTCGCCATCTTCCTCATGCCCGGCTATGATTCGTCAGCGGCGGAGTTGATCGGCGCATTGACAGGTGCTGGCGCCTTACCCCAGATCGTCTCGGAGACCCCGGCTCCCGTTCCTGACGCATCCGGAAATGCCACCACCACGCCACTTTTCACATTCTTCGCGTCGTCTTCCACACAGTTCGATGCCTTCTTCATCCCTGGTGGCCGCAAGGCTGTGGATGCATTGCTCCAGAATGCCACCGCCCTCGCGCAAATCGGTGAAGGTTACAAGCATCTCAAAGCCATCTTGGCAGTCAACGAAGGTATTGAAGTATTGCGCAAGCTCGGCATTCAAGCACCGCTGGCAGTAAACGAGAAAGATGTCGTCTCTGAATACGGCGTCACGACCGCACTTGGCGTTGGCTCTGGCGTTTCTGGGAAAGTAGGAAAGGCCATCGGTTCCGCCGTCGGTGCCGCTGGAGGTGCTGCAGCAAAATTGGCTGATGTGACTGCTGGATTGCCCGACTGGATCGTCAAGTTCACCACGGGTATCGCACACCACAAAGCTTGGGATCGGGAGCCCCTCGCCAACAAGATGGTCGTCTAGATCTATTCGAAAATCGTTTCTCTCACAATGAGGTACACCTTTCTACAGTATCTGTCGCACTGCATTTTTTGCAATTTTGTATCTGTCATATAAAACCTGTGAAATATATCGTTCATCGCCGCGATTTTTCTACTTCGATCCTCATCGCTGCAAGCTGCTGGGCGAAGTTCCTCGCGTTTCGTATTAGCTGTAAATCAAAACTTGGGCCGTAAATTATATGTTAGAGTGCCAATGCTCCACTTGTGCGTGTGTCGCTTACTTCCTGCTCCAAAGCCGTGGCACGTTGTTCTGCCCTATCGGCTCGAAGTAAGGCCGCCGCATGCTCGGCAGCGTCCGGTAATGGTGGCCCCTGCACCTCTCCGTGAGTGAAAGCCTAAATATGCTCAGATTGCCGCCATTATGCACATGAACGCACCTTAGGGGTTTCATCTATGCGCTCTTCCGTCTGCGTCGACGCGAATGCCTTTGGTATCAGTTCTGGCATCGTCCGCTCTTTGCTGACCCTCGGTGGCGTCGCTCGTCTTCCTTCTCCCTCTGCTCAATTCCTCTGGTTTAACGGCAGTCACACAGCCGTGAACATGAAGATCTATCCAACCTGGCACTTTGACGCTCTCCACCACGGCCGGCTCCTTCGACTTGGCCAGCAAGTCCTCCAATCGGGCAATGACCGCCTCCTGTTTCTTGACGATAGATGGGTACTTCACATTCCTTTGCAGTTTCTCCTAAAAGGGGGAAGCATATCAGCGCTGACGCCCGTCGCGACACATTATTCGGAGGAGTTTGGTCGAACCTGCAACCGCTGCAAATACATCTGCTGCGCCGTATGCGCAGTCCTCAGCTCCAAAACCTGTCGCTCAAAGTCATTCCTCTCAATGCCCACATGCTGTGAAGCCGCCAACTCTTCCTGCAGTCTCTTATTCCGCCCCGTCTCGTTTTCCAGCTTCTGCACCATGACGGCGTACCGGCGCCGGAGTTCGTGTTCGGAGAGGACGTCGAGGTCGACGGCTTTGATGTAGGTGTTGGTGCGGATGTCGGATTCGGCTAGACGGCTTTGGAGTTGTTTTGTTTGGTCCTACTGTCCACCACTTCATGTCAGTTTCCGGTAGCTATTTGCGAGCAGGGAGGGAACAGTTGAAACGGCTCGTACAACCTCCAGTACTGCATTCACATCCCGTAGTCGAACAAGCTCGCGTCCCAGCTTTTGTATAGCTATCATTCGATCGTCAAGCTCTTTGATCAGCCGCAACGTCAACTGCTGGTGCTGCTGATCGCCGAGATGTTGCATTGGCATTGCCTCAGAGACCGGCTTGTTGCGTGCTGTCGGTGTCGGTATCCTGAATGGTTCGTTCCGGTGAATCCCGGTACCATCTAGTTGTTCCCTTCGATTCCTGGCCGTTTCCACAATGTCATCTAGATTCTGTGCTTTCCGTATCGGTACCCTAAACGGTTCGTTCCGGTGAATACCGGCAGGATCTTGTTCTCTCAGATTTCTGGCAGTTTCGACGTCTAGATTCTGAGTCTTCAGCGGGGGTGGATCGTTTTTGGCAGGCGGTAATGGGTCTGGACGCGGTTTGAAACGCTCCTCTTTCACAAGATGCTCGTCCGACCCTACAGAGAGCTCCAGGTCAACATTACCAACGATCTTCGTATCATGTGCGTGTGCTGTTTTGGGATAGGTGTCCGCTCGTCGGGAGATAAATCCCACGGTGGTCACCAGGGTTTTCCCAGGGACCAGTTTATCTAGGATAGAGTGAAGCGGATATACTGATTCTCCCACAACCGTCTACATAAACCAAAAAATAACATCGGTGATGAGTGTTTCATTCGCGTCAGAAGGACAAACGATCTTCTTTACGAGCGTACCACAGCAGAATCACTGCCAACCGAATGTGCCAGACAAACCAACTCCAACAGATCATGCGCCCCCTTCCTCCACTTAAACCCACCCCGCTTCCTATGCCCATCAGGTAAATGGAACACAAAAGTGTCATGCTCAAACACCGGGTTCTGCGATGGCCGGCTGAGGTCCGTCTCATGATGCAGTTCGCCTTCCGTAGGTGGTGGATCGAGCCATAGTTTGATGAAATATGCGCCTGGTTGTTCGAAGGTTGCGTTGGTGAGCCGGATGTGGAGCTCCATTGGCGGATCTCTTTCCTTCTCTTTTTGGGCAATGGGTCGGGCGGATGTGGTGGGCACGGCTAGCGGATTTGTTTGACTAGAGCGGAGTCGTCCGTCAAATTGAAATCGACAGCGCGTCCGAAGCCATAACCGACATCGGCCACGTCCTGGCCACGTCGCCTTCTTTTCGCCTCTCTCGTTGTTTCCCGCATGCATCGTTGTCCGGACGCATACATATACATATTGTTTGCACCTGACACTTACGCAGAACCCGAAGACTCAACACAGCCTTAACATGGACCTCCAAACAACCCTTCGAGAGCTAGCCAAAGAGCGGCAGCAGCTCATGAGCGAAGGCAAGCCGTCACCCACTGCGTCTTCCACCGTCACTGAAGTACAGCCTTCTGGGGTAGACGGGGGAGCTGCTAAGACGGGTGCTCCTACTGAACAAACGGCGACGGAACCCGTAGACTCAACAAACGGCCAGACCCAGCCTCGTGGTACGAACGCGCCCAATCGCCGGGCCCCGCTGATAAACCTGCTGCCGCACTGGGTGGAGGCTCGAGACGTCGCTCTTATCGGAACAGTTGGCTCGCTGTACGCATTTGGGGTTGTGGGAGAAGATCTGATGCGATTGCTAGCAATCCTTCTTGCATCATTGATGTTTTATCGGTATCAGCAAAAGGATAATACAAAAATCCTATCTGATGGTACGTGGCTTTTTTTTGCGCCATCTTACACATACGCCTGAGGTCTGTTTCTAAATTATTTTGCCGCTCTGCGTAAAGGTACAATTCGCCGGCCACCACCGGGTCGCTCTGGATCCTCCCGACCGCCATCATCAGGATCGTCTCCGAGAGGGCGTCCAATGGGCACTATGAGCGACGTACGGTCAAGTGGAGGTGGATCGTGTTGCGGGTGTTCTTGAAACCCTTGTCGACGATGGGAAGTCCGTTTTGTCCCCCGAATATGTTGACCACCACGAGTAGACCACAAACGAGATACTCAAACGATGTCGAGGGTGACCAACTCCGCCAAGATGCCTTCGACTTCGCGCAGGAACCACCCAGCGGGGAACGCGGGATCTGAAGGTTTCCGAACAGCCCAGACTGGAGAGTCTCGCTCGAATTTATTCTCCGTTTCGGGAGGGGGTGTGGTAGATGGCAGACTTCGTAGCAGATCGACTTCGGCGCGTAAAGCGTCGATCCAAGCTTTACGTAGACTGTCGGATGACGGGTCCTCTGACATTGAATTCTCATCAACTTGCTTGCAGTCGGTAATATCATCAAACATATGTGATCGCAACCGTTGCAGAAGATCGTGAGCAGCCAACTTGGCGAAACCGCTGGATACGGCAGCGATGGCTGACAGATACCGAGCGTGATATGGCCGGAAACGAACGCCGGCGGCCAGGAACTCATATGCAGGTGGTGGTCCGCCATCACTATGTGTCATGCGCAGCAATGCGTCGCTGAAGCAGAATTCACAAAATCGGTGCGATGGTCCGTATGTGCGCAGAACCCAACGCCAGGCGATGGCAGGTTTCTGCTGTCGGTAGCATCGCGTCATTCGCAGAGGTGCAATGAGTGGGGTGGGGAAGAGGGACGTAGTACGCGTCGTGGAGTATGCAACGCTGTCTCCATTTGGTTGCGGGCCATCGAGTCGTTTGACAGCTTGTCGGGACTGCCGCGCATAGGGTTCCAGGATCGCGCATTCAGCGACGGCCTCTGAGATCTTAAAGTGTTCTTGAAGGAACGTGACGAGGGTGATGGAGAAGTTGAAATCGGGGGCCAAATTGTCGATGAAGATCTTGCTCACAATGTCCATTAATTTGGTGGCTGGGATATGTTGTCGTAAGGCGTCCAGAGTCTTCCGATCACATTTGCGGATCGCGGCGTTTATCAGGCTATCCGTGAGGAAGAACCCGCGATCCAGGTACGCCTTCAGGCTACCAGCTGACACCTCCGGTTCTGATATCGCCCGTCGTAAGACTCCATCATTCACATCGGCTGGATCCAGGCCGTTTGCCAGCATGTGGTCCAGAAGCGTGACGTCCAGCCGGGATGTGCGATATACGATTTCCTCGCATTGAGAGGTGAAAGCCCGCAGTGGCACAAAGCAGTAATCGACGACCAATTTTTGCGCTTCAACGGTGTCATTCTTCTCGAAAAGTGCAGATACCATGATCCTCGCGTCGTCCTCTCCAAAGGCGGCCTAAGCAAGATGGGATTAGCTAGTGGGTTCTTGGCAGCGCAAGTGTGAAAGCAAGCGACACCATACCTCCTCGCCATATTGTCGATATGCCTCCGCGACAAAAAACGCATATGCTCCAACGCTGAGGTCGTTTCGACGTGTCCCCTTTTCAGCGTCATCGGCAAGGACAAGCTTGCCGTGGTGCCGCACAATGTATTGCAGCAGAAAGCGTTGCAACTTTGCACCGAGATGACGTAGCTGTACCGCAACTTTCCGGCTTAGAAGTTGTCGGTGGAATTGGAATGCTTTGTAAAAGACCAATGGTCGACCGTAAGTATGGATGAGCCACATGGCCATGGACATTGGGTCTTCAGCAATGCGATAGAATCGTCGGCAGGTGAGGCTGAAGTTCAGAGGATCTTCGAGAGTACAGAAGATGCGACTCCATATTTCGAAGGGCAGGGTATCCCACGGACACAGTTGGGAGGCCATTCTTGCACAGCGGTCCGTGAGCGGTGAACTACAGCCAAACTAGTATATAGTATAGATATATATGTACAGTACACGGGACTGACGACTATCCGACAAGAGAGAGAAACAGGTGCGAGGAAGGCCAGAAGCAGGTCCAGAAGCCCATATTATGCCTCATGCGCGTCTGCCGCGTCCCGATTTTCGAGTGCGTGGGAAAGTGCACTACTGCTCAGTACTGTACAGTACATAGGACCTATGGGCATCAGCTAGAACCATCCCGCAAACACATACAAAGCAGCAAACAGCAACCCGAGTCCTAACTCGTATCAGGAGGTTTTACGCGTGCTCTCTCTCCGCTTGTTTCCCATCCTCCAGCGCTGCTCGTCCGCAAAAATGGCCAGCGATAATGTGAAGTCGTCCGACCAAGATCCAGTGGATTGGGAGGTGCGTGGAGTATAAAAGGGACTTGATGTATTCTGGTGGTGCTTCTGGTGAGGTGGAGGCGTAAGGACGCTCGACGCTCATAAAGTCTCCATTGTAGTCCTTGCAATTGAAGCCACTGCAAGTAGAAGCGAAGCTTTCCGTGTCTGACAAGCTCAAAGTCCTGTCCGAAGTCTCCTTACTTGCAGTTTCCACGCAATACGGGTTCGCAATACTCGGGACTACCAAAGGTTGGAGTTGTTTTGCCCTCGGAGGAAGATGATCAGCCACTCATAAATGCCTTTCCTAGGTTTCGCATATACCACACTGAGCGGTGTGCGACAGACGCTGACGAGCTCAAAGAAGGGCACAGTCGTCCCGCTAGCAAATGTGGTGCACGTGCCGCTTGACGAAGTTGTTGTCAACGTTAAGCTTTCTGCGGACGAGCTATCTATCCTGATCTGCACTGCAAGTGGGAAGCTTCACGTCTATGATCCTCGTCACGTAGCTCAGGTGCGTCAGTGTGATGCGCACGCGGGAAAGTGGGCGCGTTCGCCAATTGACCATTCCCACATGCAGAACAAAACCCAAAGCTCGAAAACCATCTCTCTGCGCAATGTGCTCAATATCCTGCCGAACCCAAGAGAGCTACCACACCTCGTGGCTGTATTGTGTTCTGACGGCCAGGGGCAGATTGTCGATATCAAAGGGTCGGCAAAGCCCGGGGAACTTTCCGCCTATCGCATCACAAGCAGTACGTCCGATCCTTCGCCCGCTGTGAAAGGCTGTTCCAAGCCAATTTCCTGATCGCTGATCTGATCTAGTGTGCTGGAGCAAGAAGGGAAAGCAGCTTGCATGCGGACTGCAGGATGGCACAATCGTCCAAGTCACGCCGGAAGGATCGGAGAAGAAGCGTATTGGTGTCCCGCCGAACCTAGACTTTAGCGCCTCAGGTACGTTTGGGCTGGCCCAGTGAGCAAGTTCAAAAGTCTCTGTATTGATCATTACCTGACCTTGCAATGCAGTCTCTTCCATTCTATGGATCGACACCACAACGTTCGTGCTTGCCTATTCACCGAGCAATCCGGACGACTCCTCAATATCACCGCTGTACACAATCACACATGAAGGACCTTCGGTAAGCATTGCTGTTGTTTCATCGCGAAGCAAACATAAACTAAAGCCCCACTGTAGAAAAACCTCACGTACACTCAATTAGGCGATCCATTTTTCCCCGAACCCGATCGCAAAAGCTTCTATTACAATGAGTGTATCAGCCCCTTGTAGGTACTTCTTGAGGCTTTCATGTGGTGCATTTCTTACTCAACTGTCGGCTTCACAGGTCTGAACAGATCCGCCACCTAATAATATGCGGAAACGCTCACACTACGGATCTCGCTTTCCTTGGTTGCGACGACACGGGGAAATGGGCGAACTGGATGTTGGAAGACGGGATGGGAGTCTCGATGCCTTTGGATGAAAATGAACAGAATACATTTGTCGTCGGCATGGCGATCGATTTCACGAGCCAGGAAAGTTTACTACCGCCTACGCCTGACGAACCGCCGATCAACCCTGTGCCTATTCTGCTCGTTTACACAAGCCAGGGGCATCTACTTGCCTATCATTGTGTGGATGCTCAGGCGGTGAAAACCAAATATGTTTGTCCCTTGATGAAGGCAGCACAACCACTTCCAGGCGGCGCAACTCCTCTCCCAGCACCTCAGTCGATACCGTCAGCGCCTGCCCCCGTGCAGAAAAGTGCCCCTCCAAAGGCAGCTGCTCCCTTTACAGCACCCGCAGCATCCTTTGCCGCACCAGTTGCGCCCATTGCGGCACGTCCTGCTCCGTTCGCAGCGTCTACTCCAACTTTTGGAACGTCCACATCTGCAGCGCCAAAGCCTTCCGTTGCCACGCCACCGCCGCCAAGATCTCTTCCAACCGCTTCAGTATCGCCTGTTCCATCGTTACAAGGGGTCTTGCAAAGCAAACAGCCGGGGATGTCAGCATTGCCACCGTCAACCGCGACTATAAGCACCGCAGAACCCAGGAACGATGACACCCCGGAGATCATACAAAGCAAATTTGGTGAGCTCTATATCTCCTTTTCGGCAGAGATGGACAGGTTCAAGGCCCGGGTTGATGGCAGTGCAGAGGTGGTTGCCAAGGCCAAAACTCGAGAGCGCACCTTCGACGAGTCGGACCCTGACAGCTGGACTATGGTTGACCTCCCTTCTCTCGTGGAGAAAACGGAACAATTGGCGAACAAAGCGCAGCATTATCAGGCTCAATTAACTGACCTCAACCACAGAACCCAGGGGTTCTTGGATAGTCTGCCACAAATGGATTCGTTATTGGAGGATTGCAGCCGGCGTATCAGCAAACTGGGAAAGACCGACTCGGACGACAGCACCCAGGATGTACCTCTCGGGCCTGAGGATGGAGAAATGAGATTGAGCATTCTCAATCGCGCTCGGGTAGTAGAGATGAGTCTGAACTCCATATCTGAACACCTTCGCCGCTTACAGCTCACAGCGGTGGAGACTGAACAGAGGAAGTCACTGAAACAGGCGGATTGGACGAGCATCTGTAGTGTAGCGAACACCGTCACGCGCGGTACCGAGACCCACCTACGAGTTCTCAGCTCGTTGATGGAGCAGCTTCAACCATTGCAGCCGAAGCCAGTCACGTCATTCCTTACACCCGGGCAGAGCACTTCTTCGACAACCAGCCGTACGAAGCGATCAGGCTTTGGCTTGGACGACGGAGATGAGGACGATGAGGGCTGCACGGAGCAGAATTCGGGGCCTTCGAATACATCGGCTTCGTTGTCGAACGTACGACGGTGGCTCAAGTCCGCAGCACTGGCTAGTAAAGGTGATCTGAAGATCAACAAAGCTGCACAAGGTCGGGACGACATGCAGTTCAAGGATCCTGAAGCATTCGCTAAAGCTAGGCAGGCCATGATTTTACCTCCTGGGAAACCGGCAACGCCGTCGAAAAGTAAGTGGGCACCTCCAAGCAGCGCACAGGAGGCCGTTTCTGTTATCAACAAGGAGTTCAATCTCTCTACTGAACCGGCGCCTGTTTCGCCTGCCGTGCCGAAGTTGGGTGAAAGCCGGGCAACCGATCCTGCGAGTTCCGCAGTCCCTGTTGTAGCTGCGGAACCTCCCAAGCCGAAACCGTTTTCCTTCTCAAGCCCAGGCTTCGGCGCTGGCCAGTCGATGTTTGGCGCCACGGCGAATCCCGCAGTCCCAGCAGCCAATCGCGCTGGCCCACCGTTCTCGGCGGCACCCTCTACAGTTGAGGAGAAGCCAAAGCAAGCGAGCTTTGTCATGAGTACGCCATTTTCTGGCTTCGCCGGTTTCACGCCTCCATCGAAGCCTATCGGGGCTAGTTCCGCCTTTGGAGTCCCAGGGACTGTTGAATCTTCTGCTAAACCTACTGCAAGGAAACTTTCTTTCAGCTCGACGCCTGGAGCTACGACACGTGCGCAACGCTCTTCGTCAGTGGCGAGCTCGGAATCTGGATGGGAACATGTAAAGAAGGACGAGGACGATGTGATTGTTGGCAGTGTTGGTTCGGAAAGCCCTGAGCAGGGGACAGCGCAAAGTACTCAGAACGCGCCGGAGTGCGTCTCGGAGCTGTCGGAAAGCGAAGATGAGACCGATGCCGGCGATGGGTCGTTCATTAAGACGGACATTCGGGAAGAAGATACGGGCCGGCCCCAAGGGAGCGATGAAGGATTGAGCGGAAGGGAGTCGGACGGCGAGGAGCGCGAAGAGGGCGAGTTCTCGCCCGAGCCGGCTGCTCCCTCGTCGCAATTCAATGAGTCCAGGAATGAGGAGATCGAAGAAATCGAATATTCGGCCGAACCAGCGACGTCATTGTCGCAAGCTGACGAGTCCGGACGGGAACCCGCTCCGCCATACACGCTGGAAGACAACAATGAGGAAAACGGCAGCGAGCCCTCCACACCCGAAGTGCAAGCGGCAAGTGTTAGCGAGGATCATTCGGAAACCAGCAATGCAAAGGAGGAACCAGTTGAGACCACTGCCTCTGATGGAATAGCGGATCACACCACTGATGAGGCTAGTGTGCATGGACAACAACCACCTACACCCAGCGATGATGAGAACGCCTTCCCTGGAGCACCTGTCAAGTCGCCTGTTAGTCCTCCTACCCCACCTACGCCCACAGAGCCAGCAGTCGCCAATGACCCCGTAGAAAAACCGGTGACTCAAGCACAGGAAGCTGCGAGCGAACAACGCATTGAGGAGCAGGTTGATAGCCGCGAATCGAACAGCGTTCCAGCGGAGGGCGTCACAAGCGACGTGCCAAAAGACGGAGCTAATTCGCCACCGACTGAGGGAACTTCGACCGACCAGGGTGGCAACGCTGAAGAGGTTCTGAAGTCGGATCAAGAGGACATTGCTCCACCGGAGGAGCAGGCAGACACGATGGATGCCGATACGGGGGATAACACCGGCACAATGGATCTTTCCAATACGTTTGGATCCGCGTTTGGATCCTTGGGTGGCCCTGGAGCGAGCGGTATGTATATAGTAATGGCAGGTTATTGCTCGGGTAGGATGCAAACAGGTGCTCATCTGCTGTCATGACATTCATCCCTCTCAGCTTTCGCGGCGAGTCCGTTCGGCCAGGTTTCTTCGTCCGCATCACCATTCGGTAATCCCTCAACTCCAACACCCGCACCTGCATCGGCCTTGTCATTTTCGACTCCAGCGGCCCCGCCTTCGTTTGGGACTCCAGTAAGCCGACCATTTACTGGAGCCGGTGCACCCGCTGGTGCGGGTGGACCAACCCCGGGTTTCGGTCAGTCTCCCTTTGGCGTGGCAGCCCCCGCAACACCATTCGGCAGTCGCGTGTCGTCTATGGCTAGCGCTGTGGGTGTTTCGTTCGGGTCCAGTTTGACACCTGGAGGCCCATCGAGCTTTGGAAATTCCGCTTTCGGCTCAGCCGCTGCTTCCGGACCGACAGCTATTGCGTTCGGTTCCCCAATCGCTGCGTAAGTGGATTGTTGCGTTGACTGAAACCCCTGCTTGCTGAAATCGCTTTATTGATGCCTTGTAATGAAACGATCAACAGGATGAGCGCCAATTTGGGCTCGCTCAGCTCAACAGCTGAGAGCATCAAGCAAGCTGGCTCATCTGGGTAATGCCATTTTCCGGTTTCTACATGTTTCGATTCGGTATTGACTGATTTCATTTTCATGCAGAGGAGGCTTCGGATCGTATGCATCAAAGTCGACTGGATTTGCTGGCTTTGCAAGCGGTGGGACACCAACGGGCTTTGGAGGATTTGGCAGCGCCCAACCAGCGCAACCGAGTGGATTTGGGGCCTTCGGTAGCCAGCAAGCACCTCAGCCTGCTGCTCAAGCATTCGGCGCCCAACCAACGGCATTCGGTAGTTCCGGCTTTGGTCAACCGGCTTCTCAGCAAGCCCCAGCTTTCGGTGGATTCGGAGCTAGTCAGCCGCAGCAGCCAAGCTCGGGCTTTGGAGGATTCGGAGGAAGCGCTTTCGGCGGAGCTACGCAGCAACCGCAAGCCGGTACTGTGTTTGGAGGCGCACCAGCAATGTCGCCATTTGGACAAGTGGCAGCGACAAACCCCCAGAGCTCTATATTTGGACAAGCACCCGCGCCCAACACGGGAGGCATGTTCGGCAGTACGAGGTATGCAATATTGTGACTCCCGATATCCGACATTTGCCCAGTCCTTGATTTTAAATACCATCTCGCAGCAGCAAGCCCGATTTCTCAAAGTTCGGTGGACATCGCGGATAAGCATTCACCCAGCTTCTACGCCGCGTCCTATGGGTCTAGGAAGAATTCGTTCCAATCGTCTATTTCTTGTATATGCGCATAGCCTCCAAAGTAACATAGTATGTAGCGTGCTGTGACAAGGGCAATCTTACAAATATATAAAGGATCGTGCGAAAATGCCTTCCGAACGCGGGACTGCGATGTCTTTCACGGACGGAAGCATCCAATGCGTAGCGGAAGTAGACATCTAGTTTACGCTACACAGTGTAAGAGCGTGCAATCCGATCGAACCTCCCAATGGCTGCGTTGCTGCGTTACGGCCAGCGTCCTTAGAGGTACCTGCCTCTAGATCCCTACTATTGTACCGGTATCAGTGGCTCGTCTGGCTCGTTGACCTCCGTCCACCTCTTCACGAGTCCATCACATCTCGCCTTGCACAGGTCGTCCTCTTCCGCACTCGTCCACTCCACAAGCTCGATTCCCCATGTTTGTGCAATCTCCTTCATCTCCGGGAGAATGCACCTTCGCCGATGGCAAATCCTCTTGATCCCCGCATACACAATCAACATAAAGCAGTCTTTGCAAGGTGGGAAGGTCACATAAATCCACTTCCCTTGCGTAGACACACCCTGCCGCGCACAACTGACTATTGCATTCGCTTCGGCGTGGATCTCTGCAGATGACTTCATCGTTTTGTTGGTCGATACTGGAAAGACGGGAACATTGGTGGACAAGTGCAGGATTTCGCCTTGAGGCTGAATGGAATTTGGAGGGGAGAGCAGCACGGCGCCCATGTGGCCCTTCAAGGAGACGCTATTCCGAGCCACCAGGCAGGCCAGGTCAATGTAGTTGGCGTCGAAGGCAATGGAAGGGTCATACTTCCAGTCGTAAGGGTTGATTGAGAGATGGCTGGTGGGTGGAGCCGTGATTCGTGGACGCTTCTTCTTTGGTGGTTTCGCAGGATCGCCAGTACTTGCTGCTTCCGCTGCGGTGTTCGTCTCTGCAGCGGTGTCAACCTTCTCCAACTCGGGCTCCGGCTCGGCCAGTGTCCTCGTGTCTCCGGCCATGTCGTTCTTCCGCCCGGCTACTTGACCGATATGATGTATTGCCGAAGTGTTTTGCGTTGGAAATGGAAACGGGAGAGACGTGGGAGAGAAGGGAGAGCTCAAAGCAGGCAGGAGAGCGCGAGGAGCGCGTTGGTGATTCCCAGAGTTCCCAGACGTCATTTGTTCTCGGCCTGGACTCTGGCCTGGACCTTCCAAGAGTTCCAAGCATCGCCCATACACACGCAGGAGAGCTTAGAAGCCTCCAGCAAAGCCAACCTCATATCCGGAAAACAGTATTGCCGTTCGCTGTATGTACATCAATCATGTCGAGACATAGAAACATCCGGAACCTTGATCTCGACGGTAGGTTGGCTCGGTGACTGGTGGGTTAGTGGCTCGAGCGAGCACTTACAGAACTTAACCTTAGACGAGTTGGATGACGACTACGACGACGACGACGACTACTATGACGAGGATGAATATGAGGAACATGGTACTGCCGTTCCGTACGATAGTGAACCGAAGGATGAAGCTGTAGATCACTTCCTTTCTCTTAGGCTACGATAACGACGAACACGGGGGTGACTTAACAGGAGGCGAGAATACCGAAGCATCGGCCAAACTCGTTGATGAAGTCGCTGGAATAGTAGGAAAGGAGTTCCCGAAAGAGCAAATACAGGCTGCGTTGCGTCAAAATCAGAACGACAGCGAGCGCGCTGTGAACTTCCTTCTTGGTGAGAAATGAGTGTAGAAAGGGTCGCCGATGTGTTGGAGACTGATTGACGTCGGCTGTGAAAGATCAGGGTTCGCGTAGCAATCCTCCACCCGGACTTGCGCCGCCACCAGGCTTCGCTCAACCGGCGGCGCAATCATCTGGCAAATCAGGATCTCAGAGAGCAGAAGGTAAGCAGCGTACATTAGCCTCGTCGAGCAGCGTGAGGACTCGGAGGACTATTTCGGCTTGGGTCTGGAAATCGGTCATGCGGAATGATTCGGCTTGTCCTTGAGGATTGTGCTATCTTGGATTCACCAATGTCCGGTGTGTTCAGGTGTTCTGGGATCCGGGACCATGTACACGATTGTGCAATGCGAAGATGATGGGTTAGAGTTCCGAACGGTGTATCCGCTGAACATCCCAATCATCACTGCGACGCCACGGCAAGTTGAATCTGAGGAAAAAACGCGTGCAAGTCCACCGGGAGGCGATAATGTGTTGCGTTGTTTGCCGACGAGCGATCTTCCGGATGAGATTGGCAAGGACACAGCCGCTGCAAAAACCGGCCCGCTTAGCTCTACGGAAAAGTCATCGCGAGGTCATAGTACCCCAGCAGCTGCAAACACAACGACGTTAGGAAGCGAGTCAAATTCCAACCTCCAACTACCTCACATCACGAGGAATCCGGTCGAACTAGGACAGCCAACTCTGATACCTCCGGTCTCAACCACGCAGACCGACGGCGATGGGACAGCTTTGGCTGGAACGCTTGCCGGTTCAGGGCCGCTTTCCAGCAACTCCGGCCTCAGCAACCTATTGCCGGCTTCCAGCGGTCATACGTTATCGACCGGTGGGGCGGATCGGACGACCCTTTCTGGTGTCTCAGTGATTGGAACTCTGAATCCTCAAACCCCAGGAGTCAGTCTCGCGAGTTTGGCTCCGGGAAATCCGGCCGGCGAAACCCGGAAAACGCCTGGTCAATCAGTTTTCCCTCCGTTTCCTTCGAACGGCGGAACTCTTACCACGTTGCAGAGCGCCATACCTGCTTCGGGAAGCTTTTCCCCGTCATCTCTTCAAGGGGGCTTATCTTTAGCCAGTCTCAGCTCGACGAAGTCTCTAGGTGGGAGTGGGCCCGGTAGTCTGAGTGCACTCTACACTCCATCGAGCCTACCCATGATCGGAGGGATGTCAACACCAAGCGGACCAGCATCAATATCTTTGGCGAGTCTGGCGGGGCCGCCTTCTACATTAGGCAGTCAGGCTGGTGGTTTAAGCGCGCTCTATACCCCATCTAGCTTGTCAAAAGCAGGAGGCTTGACGACAAGAAGCGGGCCAGCACCAGGATCTGTAGCGAGTCTGGATGGGCCTTCTTCAATGTTGACAATGGGGCTGAGCTTTGTTCCTGGACAGCCCTTAGCTCCATCCGCCGGCACAGGCCTCGGACAACTAAGCAGCACAGCGGCATCAATGAGCGGGAAAGATGCGATCAAAAGCGCATTGGCCGCTTTGGGCGGAAGAACGGATACGAATTCACCGGCAGCTGTGACAACTGGTCTGGCCAACGTACACGACTCGAGGTCGTCGCTTTCCGCCAATTATCCCCGACTCTCTTCAGCTCATACCTCTATATCGATAAGCGGGATGTCACAACCGGCTGGAGCACCTTCACGCGTTCCAACATCAGCTCCACGACCATCTTCTCGCGCGGCCTCATCCGCAAAGATCCTTCTGCCTTCACATTCACAGGGACCAGCTGAACAGCTCGATAACCAGACATTGAAGACCGTGTCTCTTGTAGCGACCCCTTCGGTCTTCGCCGATGTCCTCACGTGCTCGACGGCGGTGTCCAAAAATGAGGATGCAAACAACGCTAATTTTCCTGTCTCGTCAGGGGCTCCGTCATTGGCCGCTACTTCCACAAAAGCCAAGGGTGGGAGCGTCGTTCCGTTCTCGTTCGACACTCCAAGTCCTGATGACATAGTCGGAATGGCCAGAAACAAGAGCAGTCAAGGTGGGAGCGATGTTTGTTTCCGCTCTCTGCTGTTTTGAATTACTGAGACCTCCGTTCTAGCAAAGCACAATGTCGCGAAACATAGCAAAGTGGCTGAAGTCAAACCGACGGCATCAAAAAAGAAAGCATCACAAGAAGAACCGAAATACATGGATCAATTGCAAATGGATATGGATGGACTTGGCATCGCTGTCCAAGCAAGTATCCCGAGAGCCAGCACGATTGTCCAGGACAGCAAGAAATCAGCAACATCGTCCACGTCGTCATTGACAGTTCCGCCACCTATGGCAAAGACAGCGAGTACCGGAAGTATTGGCAAAGGCAGCCCGAAGATGAAGAGAGTCGATGTCTTGGAAGAGTACAAGAAAAGAAATGCCGAGAAAGAGACTCTGAATCTCGTGGTCGTAGGTCAGTGAGAGGACGATTCATCAAAATTTCAAGAAAGAGAACTCATCATGGGACTTAGGGCACGTCGACGCGGGGAAGAGCACGCTAATGGGTCACTTGCTGTATCTTCTCGGAGAGGTGTCCGAACGATCTATGAAGAAATTTGAGCGTGATGCCGAAAAGCTCAAGAAAGGGAGTTTTGCATTCGCTTGGGTTCTTGATGAGACGGATGAGGAGAGGAATCGGTACGTCTTCTCCTACGGTCAAAACTAGAAAGCAGGGAGCCTTAGTGAGGTTGACTTATGTGGCACAGAGGAGTCACAATTGATGTGGCCATCACCAAGTTTCAAACCGCACACAAAAAGTTTACGCTTCTGGACGCACCGGGTCACCGTGACTTCGTGCCCAATATGATGAGCGGTGCCGCACAGGTAAGTCATGTCGTTTGCAACGACTTCACAGTCAGCAAGTTTATCACAAACTATTCCCGAAACAGGCAGATGTCGCAATTTTGGTTGTAGATGCGACTCCTGGCGAGTTCGAGACGGGCTTCGATTCCGGGGGGCAAACCAGAGAGCACGCTGTCCTGATTCGCAGTCTGGGTGTAAGCCAGTTGATTGTCGCCGTGAATAAGATGGATGTGGTTAGTAGACAACACCACCTCCTCTCGCCTTCCGTCTGGACACGCCTACACGAGTACTCTTTTGACGCAACGACAATCCTGTTTGGCATTAGGTCAACTGGGCGAAATCACGATTTGATGAGATTTGCGCGAAGCTCTCCACGTTCTTGTCACAGTCAGTCGGATTCCGGAAACAAAATGTTACCTTCATCCCCACCAGTGGATTTACTGGACAGAATCTCGCAAAATGCACCAGCGAAGCCCTTTTGTCGTGGTATTCCGGAAACACGCTTGTAGAGCAGATTGGTACGGTGTCATCAACGCGCTGCGGGAAACATGCGGCTAGGTTTTCTTGTGCAGTGCAGCTGCTTGCGGGAAACTCGTTCTCAATGGTTTTACCTTCTTCCAGACGCCTTCGAACCACCAGTACGCCCGATAGATAAGCCTTTCCGATTATCTGTCACCGACTATTTCAAAGGAGGAATAGGCGCAGGAGGGGGCGGGGGAGCGGTTTCCGTGAGCGGACGCATCGAGGGCGGTAATGTTCAAGTTGGAGATTCCGTGACCGTCCTTCCTATCAATGAGGTCGGGGTGGTCCGAGGTATGAAGGCAGCCTCTTGTGTTTCTTCAGTTCTAGCTCTGATTCATAGTTATTTTCAAGCCATTGAAGTGGCCGAGGAGTCCGTTAAATGGGCCGTAGCTGGGGACAACGCTTTGATGAGCCTGACGGGAGTCGACATGACGCACATCAAGTATGGCTGAAAGCTCGACTGGTTGTTACTCTTCGTATTCACTAACGCCTGCATATCATCCAGCATCGGAAGCTTACTTTGCGATCCATCAGCTCCTGTGCCCATCACAAGCCATTTCCGTGCCCAGATTGTCACGTTCGACATTGACATCCCTCTCACAATTGGTGTTCCGGTAAGCTCCTTTGATCTTCCCAGCTTTGACGTTTCAGATTCTGCGACTTACGTCCACCAAACTTCGCAGGTCGTCTTACACCACCAATCGCTCACGGAGCAAGCCACAATAACGCGGTTAGAATCCCTAATCAACAAAGCCACCAATGAAGTAACGAAGAAGAACCCACGAGCTCTTCCGCGCAACGTTGCTGCGATTGTGGAAATCAAAACGAGTCGGCCAGTTTGTCTGGAAAAGTTCTCTGCCTCGAAGGAGCTCGGACGATTTCTGTTGAGATCGGGCACAGTCACGGTGGCCGGCGGAATTGGTATGTCTGAGGATTGTGCCCCGCTGATATGTTTCTGAGGTTATCCGACATAGGCTGGAAGGAACTGAGTTCTTTATTTCTTGGACATACTGCAGTCGTCGACATTCTTTCTTACGAAAAGGGCGGACTTCCATCCGACGTGGCCCCAGGATCGTAAAGAGTATGGAAGCATAGACGTCAAATTGAAGAACAGCTGCACATCAGACGACGGCATGCGTCGAAGTCCTGTCCATGCCTGTGTGTACCAAGGGCGAGTACAGATAGTCTAGGGAATCCATAGGAGCGCCAGTCCTTCCATAGCAGCTGGTTGATGCCTTATATGGTCGTCTGCGACCGGCTGCTGACGTCCAGCGTTATTATCTAGATAGAGCCTTTCATCACACACACTGCAGAAATCCATCTACTGTGCGCATCAGCTCAGAATACAGAATACCGCTCAATTCCTTGACGACCCACTCATAACAGTAAAGGCGGCCATGGGCTGACTTTGCGGGGTTTTTCTTCTCACGAAACCAACGCTGTGGTCCATATATATATATGGCCAAGGGCAGGCAGTGGTGCTGTGAGCCCAACAACTGGATGGACCATGAACCAAGTGAGCCTGTGAGCCGAAGCTTCATGTATTAAATCCCTTGGAGGCTGCAAGCCAAGTCCGCGACTGTCATCCTGTCAATGCGAAAGTCCGACGGTATGATCGATGCTTAATCGGAGGTATCAATACTCCATAATGAGTGCGAAAAGTGTCCAGAAGATTATTGGGTATGTCTAAGGTGGCAAACGTCTAAAAGGAAAGCGTTAGAGGCGTGTTGAAGCAAGGGGCTCCTCTTGGTGTGTCCGTCTTAAATTTGGGGAGGAGGCTCTAGAGATTTTAAATATGTATGTATAAACACCAGCACAGATCGTCATGAGTAATAATGCAAGGAGTGGAATGCTTAAGAACTTACTGCATTGAGCGTTGCGTTTCCGACATTCTTCAAGGTTCAAAACATACTCGCTGCAGAGAAAAAAGTTCGAGTGACAACATTCGTTAGCCGAGAGCGAGAGTTTGATGGACAAAGATGCCGCCCATTATTCGACCATCGCTGTAAGTACCTGAGCATGTGATCACGGAAAAACATCACGCCTGGCACGAAAGTGGCTGCCAAAGCAAATGCCTTGCCCGCGATCGTTGGCTGCTTAAATGCTTCTGGAATGCCTCGCACAAACTCCTGCATGGCATTGAACAGCACGAATCCAAGGTGCCGCTCGCGCACATGGCGACCCCCAGTTCGATACTCTATCAAATGTGGCGTCCCGATATGTTGGAAATCGATTAGGGTCAAACTAGCTGGCTTGCCGTTTCCCCTCTCATAACGTCCGGAGTGGCGATTGAAGTGGGTCGTGGCCTTTGTTTTACGGAAGAACGTTCCCAGCTCTGAGATTCCCGGTCCTCCGGGTAGTGTCGCAACGATGTCGTTGGCGTTGATTATGCTGGAGGCAATTGCTTTAGCATTCAGGGGTGGTGACGTGTCCAATCAGCCACTGCCTACCGGTGGAACTGATACTGAGGCTGGTCCCTCATCTTGAATCTTCCGTACCGATCTCTCAACACAGTTTGGATAGCAGCTCGGTAGCTACGGATCATGGGCATCAGCATGGATGGAACAACAGCGTCTCGGGGAACCGCGCGAATCAACTCACTCCGTGTCGCCAGTTCTCGGTGTTCCGTAGGTGTAGGTTCCTCTCAGTATAAATGTCTCGTCCCATTCGATATTCTCGACCGGCGAGTTGGCTCCAACCTTACTCCTTCTCCACAATATCATTGCAGTGAAAATGCTGGCCGTAGCAGCTCCGAGAGAGTGGCCGGTAATCCACAAATGTGGCTTCGGTGTTCCGTCAAACTTCTTAACGATCTGCCATAGATGAGGCAGCAAGCTTGTGCCCCAGAAATCATCGTCCTTCATGCTACCGCAAGAGTTGAGCCAAGTGGCTTCTAGCATCTTGTCCAGGTCAAATGTTGTCGGAGTCTTCCTTTTTCTTCGCACCATGTCCACGTTCGGGAAGCCGAAGCCAGAAAAGAACCCAGAGTGAACGAGTCCCTAAAGATTGAACAACACGATTGCAAAATATCCATCGGTTATTTGGGACTTGAAGAAGCAGAAGACATCGTAGGCAGTACCGGGAGAACTCCGTTTTTGGGTGACGTTTTTCGCAGCGAAAAATCGGTCAACCATTCTGAGAGATCCAGTAGGCCGGTCCCTTTGAAGATCAGGACAACGAACTTGTGTTCCACGCTCCATATAGCCATTATACAGCAACCTGGAGATGGCCAACAATGTGCTTACTGGTCAATGCCGTAGCAGTACTGTGTGGGCACTCACCATCGCGTCCGAATCGTGTGAACTCGAAGTCCCGGCCCCACCTGCGTAGAATCTCCTCAAGGACCTTGTTACTCTCGTAGACGAGGGCACACATTTGAGCGAAAAACTCAGCAAGGGTGAAACTAAACTGCAAGAGAGGGTATGAATGCCGTCTTCTTCACTTGAGGATACATACTAGAAAGGCAGTCCGACCTTTTCAGAAGTTTGTAACCTCTTGATCACTTTCCTCATGTGCGCTCTTCCGTCTGAGGTCAGCTTCAAAGCATAGTCGTCATGGAGGCGCGGCGTCGTGGAGGAAACCATTGAGAGCGCAAGCTTTTCTTTTGTGACTGATGACTGCCCGTCCAAGTGTTAACTTCTTGTAGACGATTTGGCTTTCGCATCACGAACCAGCGCATACCGGCAGAAACCCTCCTCCAAAGTTCAATGTAACCCATTGCATCCCATCACATGCTTTTTGGAAGATCCACCAGCCTGGCCATATCGGGGGAAGCCACCACCCGCAGCATGCAATGGTGAAAAGGAAAAAGACTGCACAATTCAGGATTCCCCACAGTAATGTGTCCAGAGCGGATATTGCGGTTATTTTCATCAGTCGGGCAAAGTTGCTGAAGTTCGTTTTGTCGGTGACGTTGTTCATCGGTTTTGACATCACAAACTCGGCAGAAATCATTTCCACGAGCTCAAAAGCTTCTTGTAGGCGCTGGATTCTATCTTCGATTTTGTCGAACCACGCTCCTGCGTCCCCATCGAGAGAGCTTGCGATGATGCAGAGGTACGCCCGCTGTTCGTTATAGTAATGCGCATCAGACTCCTCCGAGCACGGTTCTGACTGCTCAAAAGCAACCATGTAGGCATCCGGTAAGTCATTCAAGAACGTCAAGATTTTTGCGACCCATTTGTAAAACTCTTCGGGTTTGGGGCATCCGAAGTATTTCGGGAGTCCGCGTCTTTCCGAGATCTCTTTGATTCGTTTGATGTGAGCTTTACTTATATTCAAGCCCTGAAGTGAAATTCGGGAGCTCATTCCCGACATAGGTTTCAGTGGCGAAGGTAGTTCAATGTCCTCGGATGATCTGATATCATCTTCGCCGGCTTCCTTCACTGCAATGCTGGTGTCGAAGTCGTCCTCCAAGTTGGCGGATTCCTCGCGTTTTTTATCGCTCATTGCAACAAACGGCGCCAGCGGGACGGAGGGATGGGAGACGAGTTTGGTTGATCGCGGGACAGCCTCCCAATTGCGAGGCCAGCTAATAGATGAAGCTTGAGATTGCAGAGCGCGATCTTCCACCGCGATCTTCCACCAGGATTGTGATGGCGGTGTTCGCGATGGATGTTCAAAACGCGTCGCAGTCGGCTTATGTCATGAGATGTACATACAGTATGTATGTACATATGTATATATAAACAGGTCACATGCGGTCACATGAAATCGTGTGGCGTCGGGAACTCATAGGACCTCATCAAAATCTTGAAGACTGGGGGAGATTGTGCTTATTGACCGTGTATTCGAATTCTTGAGCTCAATCCGGATGACGGCCTATGTGAAGTTTACGCCCCTCTCGGGGGCCCGCAACGAAGATCCTCTGTGCTACCTGCTGGAAGTCGACGAAGCCAAGATTCTTCTGGACTGCGGATGGTCAGAGCGCTTCGATCCCGAAGACTTGGTCGAGCTGCGGAGGTGAGTCTTGGGATATAGTGGGCGGTGGGGCCTAGCTACCGGATGGAGGGTTTCGTTTATGGCAGTTTGGGATCGACGGGAGAGACTGGAGATATGGGAGGTTTCCACGTCTTTCAGCACTGTAGACAGGAATGGCAGGGGGTGACCTGCACTATCACCGCGTGTACATCAAACTTTCATACATAATAAACTATCATGCATATCAACGGCTCCTTGTCACCTTCTGTGCCTTGTTTCGAATACCTTCTGAAGTCATTATTGCTTCTTTTCTGCCTTCCGATGATACTTTCCTACACTTCTACTCAACAGGGTGGCTAAGCAAGTGGACGCTGTGTTATTCAGTCACGGCGACATCGAGCATCTTGGGGCATACCCATATGCATTCGGTCACCTAGGGTTGAATTGCCCTGCATATGCCACATTTCCGGTGCATGATATGGGACAGATTACCATGTACGATGCGTTTCAGTCTAGAGCATCCGCGGAGGAGTTCAGTACCTTCACATTAGACCATGTCGACGCAGCGTTCGATAAGATGGTCACCCTGCGGTACTCTCAACCATTTTCTCTTTCCGGTAAGTTTCATTCCTGAAGAAATGAGATCTTTGATCAATGATTACTGATGTTCGCTTGGGACTTTGAAGGAAAATGCAACGGCATCACTGTCACCGCATACTTGGCTGGGCACACGGTCGGCGGAACGATATGGAAGATCAAGAAGGACACCGACGATATCGTGTATGCCGTTGATTACAACCATAAAAAGGACAGGTAAGGCATGGTAAACTTTCCGCGATCGCTGACCTTTCCTGAGATTCTTCACCTCGCAGACATCTGAATGGCACAGTCATGATGACAACGGAAGCATTAGCTCGGCCGTCTATTTTGATCGCGGATGCCTACAATGCGAAGAACGAGCAACCACTTCGGAAAGTTCGCGATTCGTCGCTCATTGGTGTGTGTGGTTTGCCAAGATGTCCCGTAAAAGCTAAACTGACCATAGCGATCCAACAGACGAAATCACATCCGCCCTCAACAACGACGCTAATGTGCTTATACCCGTCGATTCGTCTACCCGAGTGCTGGAGATCGCGTACCTATTGGAGCAGCATTGGGCTTTCCAGCGGCTGCAGACACCTTTACTGTTTCTAACGCACCAGAGTTACCGAACAATGTCGATGGCGAAAACCATGCTGGAATGGATGGGTGACGGTGTAGCAAATGCGTTTTCGCAAAGACGTGAGGCACCATTCGACTTCAAGTCAGTCCAATTCGCAAAAGTTCGCTTCATCATCTTGGTCGGCATTCTGACCCTGACTACTCTCTTACGCGCAGGTTTTTACGAACAGTGTATAGGAAGGCCGAACTCGATAAGCTAAGAGGGCCCAAGGTTGTCTTGGCCTCCCTTGGAGGAGTGGACACCGGATGGTCCCACGACATTCTACGGGAATGGGGCAGTTCCGAAAAAGCTTTGGTACTCTTGCCTGATCGAGGCTTACCAGGGTCAATGGCTCGAAAACTCTACACGGAATGGAGCCTGCACGCACCGCCAAAGACCGAAGAGAACACCAGGAGCGCAGTCAATCTGGAACTGACGATACCGATTATTGCAAAAGAGAAGATACCCCTGGAAGGGGAAGAGTTGACCGAGTTCCTATCAAGAGAGCAGCAACGGCGGGAGCATGAGGCCGAGAGTTTAGCGAAACAGCGCGACTTGATGGAGGACGATGAGAGCGATATCGATGACGACGAAGGGGAGGTTGCTGAGGTGGCAAACATCCTTGCGTCGGGGTATGATATCTATGTGAAGGATCAGACGAAGGCTGGCGGGTTCTTCAAGCAGAGTCAGTCGTATCGTATGTTTCCGATTTCAGAACCACGGAAACGCGTGGATGACTATGGGGAGCAGATTGACCCTGCTGTGTATATGAGGGGCGAGTACCAATATGCTATGCAGCAGGCGGAGGAGACGGAGGCAGTGAGCTTTAGATTTTGCTTGGTTGCAGACCGAAAGGACAGACGACTAATCAGCCGCCGCGTCAACCCGTAGTCTCGGGTACAGGAGCCCATGGAACTGGAAAAACTGCGACAAGAAGAAGATCCCATTCCGTTCAAGTTCATCGCGTTCGAGTCCGCTATAGATGTGCGATGCAGAGTAGTGTACATCGACTTTGAGGGCCGGTCGGACGGAAGGTCTATCAAGAACATTCTGCCGCAAGTCGCTCCCAGGAAGCTGGTATGGGCGGGCAGTGCTGCAATGCCGACCTCCTTTTACGACTCGGCATACCAACGATATGACTTTTTTTTTCAGATTCTTGTCCGCGGGTCGGAAGAATCAACGCAGAATCTCGAATCGTATTGTCTGGAAGCAGAGAACCTAACAAACGACGTCTACTCACCGCATGTTGGGGAGTGCATCAACGTTTCGGCTGCCACCAATATCTATCAAGTGAGGTTGACGGATTCCCTCGTCAGCTCTTTGAAGATGACTGAGGTAACGTTCCGAATTGCACCTGCAAGCGAACTGTCGAGGTCGCCCCGTAACCTTGCTTTGTCTACGCAGTTGGCGGATTACCAGCTGGCGTACGTCAGCGGCCTCGTACGCTTCCCAGAAACCGAAGTCGGCGTTGGAAGCTCAGGATCAGAGGCAATGGAAATCGACATCCCATCAAACGCTCGACCGGCGTCGCTGGGGATTCCGGTCCTTGACGTGATGCCAGCAGACATGCAACAACACCATCGGCCAGTCATCGTTGGGGATGTGAAGCTCTCCGAGTTTCGTCGCTTACTTCAGAACGAAGGACTATCCACCGAGTTC
Organism: Fimicolochytrium jonesii; assembly: GCF_025526975.1. Lineage (NCBI taxonomy): Eukaryota > Fungi > Chytridiomycota > Chytridiomycetes > Spizellomycetales > Powellomycetaceae > Fimicolochytrium > Fimicolochytrium jonesii. The sequence continues at coordinate 73,060 of NW_026515679.1, forward strand.
GTTTCTGGTGTTCTGATGGTGCGCAGTGCGGGCAAGGAGAAAGATGCAGATCCGGTCATTGTCAGCAGAGCAATGGCTGGGCGGCTGGCGTTGGAAGGTAGCATAGGGGAGTTATATTACAGGGTCCGAGATCTCTTGTACAAACAACATGCATTGTTATAGAGTTCACTATCTGTAAATTACTCTACGGTAAAACTTTAGTCAAAAACTCTGCAACATCCGAGACCTCTTCCGATGAGCTGGAGTGACCCATTCCCTTGTATGTCTTGAACGCTTCAACCTTCTTTCCTAGCTCTACGATCTTCTCGTAAGAGAGCTTGCCCCATTTGTATGGAACCGTCTCGTCCTGATCTCCATGACACATCAACATGGGTGTCTCATTATTTGTGTTTTTCTTCACCTAGACATGATTTCAACCTCAACATTACAGCCCGCATACTCTGATCTTGGTTCGCCGAGAACTCACCTTATCCAAATTTGCGTCCGTCAATGGAAGATAACCACTCAACGAGAGGAAGCCGCCGAGTTTGATGCCACTTGCCAAACTGTAGACGATGCTGAGAGCGCCACCCTGCGAAAAACCACCGACAACAATCCGCTCCGGGGCTATGCCAGCTTTGATCTCATCATCCACAATCTTCGATACTGCCCGCCGAGAAACGAGGTAAGGCCCGTGTCTACCTTGAACATTCCTGCCCGGCGATAGTGCAGGCGAGCCTTGTGTCATACTGCCGGGCGAGAAGGACATATGCGCCTACCTTGTGCGATCGAGCTCATGACCCCTTCTGCATCCTCTTTCCCTCCAGGCCCCAACTTGTGGATGTCATACCTGTATTGAGATTGTTAGGAAGAGTGGTCCTTGAGCGCAAGTAGGTTGTAGATCACCAACGTACCATCCGGGCATGGCCATCCCAAAATTGACTGTGATAGGACGGCTTGGGGCATGCGGCAGCACCCACTTCACGTGGGGCAGTATCGGCGACAACATCTTTGCGACTGGGACCCACCCATGGCCTGAGTCCCTGGGAACATAAGTTAGGTCAGCGACGAATGTCAGAAGTCCGCGGACAGTCGAGCCTTTTCAACAACTGTACCCGAGCCCGTGAAGGAACACGATAGTCGCCGTATGTGTTTTCGGCGCATTAACGACGGCTGTTTTGAGGGCACTCATTTTTGGTATGGGGTATTGGCAGGCGGCAGTCTGGGCGGCAGTAAAGTAAATGAAAGCTGCCACCAAACCCCAAGAGAACGAAGCAGTTTTTGCCATGGGAAATGTTCGTCATTCCCATTTTCCCACTTCTCCCTTCTCTACAGTACTGTACATATCAGGCCTTTCAAGTTCACACCGGCACATCCGCTTAATGGGGAGTTTGTTAGGACAAGAAGATTTGATATTCTCAATTTCAAGGGTGCGGATGTGGAATCACAGGCAAGTCCAGGTGGGATGTTAAGTCCAGAAACACATCACGAATGCACGAGTTTCCTTCCTCATTCTCACTCCAAGTCATGGAGGAGTACTTGCACCGCACTTGAAAGTTCTGCTCTATCGTTCAGCTTCCCCTTCACCTTGCTGAGATGACCATGGAGAATAGTGTACATACATATATATAGGCGCTCTAAGCCTTATCATGGGTCGTTCTTTCGAACCTTTCGAACGCTGAGCTGCTTGCTGCTTCCAATTGACGCGTCTGATTCTCCTCCTCGCCAACCTTACATACTGTACTTCCCTCCTGACTTCCCTCTCACCTCGACATCATTGCCCGACATGACAGCCCCCGCCCTGATCGAGTTCCAACCTGTACCGTCTTTTGCCGAGCGATCCTTAAGGGGCACGATGCTTGTAATCCCCGCGCCAAATGCACTCGGAAACCTAGGACAACTGGCTGTGGATGCACTTATCTCGACACTCAAATTGCAAAGAATCGGCTTTATCGATACACCTTTCATCGCGCCTGTATGTGGAATAGACTCATATGGGGAGCATGAGGGGGAAGGCGTACTGCATACAACCGTTGAAGGTACTTGCGGAGTGTCAGGTGAGGGGCAGAAGGCCCCGCTAAACTAAAAAAGCTACCTACTCCTTGTAGTCTACGCGCCGGCGAGTGATTCGGAGCTTCACTTGACCGTTGTGCAAATAAGATCTCCTGTGCAGCCGGTATGTCTCTTGAACCTTGATATCGTCATTCTGAGAGCACTGGTATCTCATATCTATAATTATGGCGCTCGTAGAGAAAGGCGGTGGCGTTTGCGAAACATCTGAAGACATGGATCACGGAAGTCGGTTTCTCAGATGTTGTGCTTGTGACTGGCGCTGATGCAGGGCGTAGAGACGACAGTCAAATGGCAACGTAAGAGACTGATAGGCATTCACTGAACGCAAGGCGATGTATTGCTGATCTACTGCATGTGTAGTGAACCACTGAGAGTCCTTCCTACCGCCTCCTCTCCAAGTCGCCTGCTAGACCGGGCTACGGAGTTGGGAATCACGGTGCTGGGTACCGACGAAATGAAGAGGGCGTGGGTGACGAAACCCAGCCCTGTTCCTCCAGGGGCGGGAGTATCACGATTCGTTTTCGATGAGTTCAGCACGCAGGAGTCCGGGAATGAGATACCACTGCTTATCGCCCTTTGGTTTGCGAACGATGGAGGTGAGAGATTGGGGACTATACTCACAATCCAGAAGGAGAACGCCAAGCTAACAGGCGCTGCGCTCTGTAGACCCAACGCAAGCATTGCAACTGGCATCTGCAGTGTTTCGAATCATATCTTCGAAAGGTAGGAGGTGTATGTACTGTCATTGCTCAAAGAGGCCCGGCCCGCTGATCAACTTTATCTGGATTGTGCAGATACGCCGCCGGTCGAGGAATGGAAGGTGCCTGCCTCATGGTCGTTCCTCTATGGCTCCCAGCGCTTCACGAAGGAGCTGTTCCAGTGATTTGCGAGCGCCTTGCGACCTTCCGAAAGTAAAGAGGCACAAAGCTACGGCCTGGGAGTCTCCAGCGGTGTATCGTACCGTACAGTAGGGTGAGGGAGGCCAATAGCGCGTAGAATGCGTCGCACGTTGGCCTTCCCACTCTCAGTGCAGGCTAGGGTTATCGTCGTAGACACATTTGCAGTCGGTTAGATGATTCGCTGTCCGAATAGAGTGTCTCACTTGCATTCATCAATCAGAAAAGAAGGGGATGAGGTGATTCTTGTGAACAGAATCCGTTAACGCACCGCGGATGGTCCTCGCAAGGACTAACTCGTTCGTATCCAAGAGCGTTGCAAGCCTTCGCTTCTTCGCATCACGGAATTTCTTGATACATTAGATTGTATATAGTGCGCAGTGTTCTGTTTTTTGACGTCTGTAGCATAGAATCAAAAAAAAGGTGTGAGAAGCTTTTTTTTTTGAGTTTGCATGGCACGCTTTGTCTACATCTACTTGCGCTCAACAAAGGCTTTGAGCGTATCTTCAACCACTTGGAAACTTGCTACAGAATTGTGCCCTCCATGCTTCACCTCTAGATACCACACGTCATCCCTGTCTCCATTCTCGCCCCGATCTGCGACCCACAACCAGCCTTCATCGCGCACCAGAGGCCGCACTACATATCCATCATGTCTTGTCACTTCCTTGGGGTGGTCCTTGGCCAAAGCCGTGCCCACATTCTCCTTGGGGACAGTAATGTCCTTGGAGAGTCGTGCAGACACGGAGGATGTAAACAACGAGCGCGCCTGCCAAGGCAAGATCTCGAAGTCGCGAGACCCCGTCACAAGGAGCAGCGGCACACCAGGGGTTTCGCGGAGGTAGTGGGTAGAATTCCAGCGCTCAGAAACGAATCCCTTAACTCTCTCCGTGGTGGCTGGGTGGTGTTTGAAGGGCCAGAGCAGCGGGACGATCGGATATCCTATCGCAGCGTCAGACATAGATGCGTATGGTGCTAGAAGGATTACACCGCCGATCCTGTAGTTGTTACTGACGCGGTGAGCGAGGTAGGAGGCCACACCGGTGCCCAACGAGTGCCCGATGAGGAAGATCTTGTGTTGGGGAATCCCTTTGGAGAGCACCCATTGGAATGTTGCCTCGGCGTCTCGTTGCACACCGGCTTCGGTCGGGTAGACGGGATCCGAGTCGGCGAACCCGCGATAGTCGACGGCTATGATATGGGAGCTGCCAAGCTGCTGAATCATCTAAAGGGAATAGCAAACATCAGCCATGCGTTACATCGTCGTCACACATCCTGATAAATACTCGTGCCTTGTACAATTTCGTTCGATGTCCCGTAGCGCGGTTGCCCGAGTTCCCATGAAAGTATAAGAACACCCTGTCAGCGCTCTCCAGCGCCGCATCGAACCGGTCCTCGCTGGACCCAGCGATCCGCGTGTCGGCGAAGATAGATGGCGAGGACGTGCGGGGGAGGACGTGCCATGCTCCCAGAGTTACATTGTCAGAGGTGTGAATCTTCACATTCCGCACGGTCGATGCTAAGAAATATTTTGCGAAAATGAGTACGATACTCCTTCGGAAATTGTGAGAACGTCCCCTTGGCATATTGCTGGGAACAACCCTCGCGAAGATCAACCCACCGCGGAAACCATAGCCCACAGCTCCGTCGTTCCAGTCAACTCCGAAAGGTATGCGAACCCAATGCAGGTACGTGAGTGCCGGCTGCAGTTCTGGGAAGTAGATGAGAGCCGACAAAATTGCCTGAATAGAGAGGAGGCAGGATCGGTCAAGAAAGGCGTAAGATCGGCGGTCCAGGATCGGTCAATATCTCCGGAGTGGCCGACTTACGATATATGAGGTGGTGCCGAGGATAGCCAGACGGAGGAGCTTCTTTACGCACGACGGCTTTCGTTTGGCCATGCTTGCAATGCTGTCCTGCAGGTCACTGTGGAGCCGGGTATGACGGACGTGCTCGAAACACAGGTAGCGGCCAAAAGTTACAGAAATTGTACGTTCAACGCGCTTCAGAAATTGACAGCGCTGGGCGTCTGGCGTCGATTATTTCGTCATCACCGGTATACAAGACTAAACCCATGCCCAATCCACGTGCATGCGGTAGAGGTTTTGCTTCGCCTTTGAAAAGATAGGTATGATTGACGTAGATGTGGATCGGATGCTCCGTTTAGTGGGCAGATCTCCTAGCTGCTCACACATTGCCGTCCAGGTTGTGTTCTCTTCATCATCATTGTCAAAACAGAGGACACCAAACTTGCGGTGGCGTAGGGAGAGTGCGTAGATTCGACGCTTGGCTGAAAGAAGGTGCTGGATGGCATTCGACGTTTCTAAATGCGTCGGCTGCAGAGTTCCCAAGACCTGGTTTCGCTTCCATAGTGGCCCGATAAGAATTCTGTCGCTGACCATATCGCAGAACCCAAGTGCATGAATCTCCATGATCTTCCTGAAGACCTGGGTTTCCCCCTCTGAATTGGACGCGGATGGTTGGGTCTGCAGCAGCAGGACTAGAGGTTCCCAACCCGTCCACGGGTTGCCTTCAATGTCCCCGTTGCCAATATCGCTGGAAGAGGTTTGTGCCGTGTTTGACTCGTAAAGTAGAGAGGCAATCTGGGGCGTTACGGACCCACATTCTCCTGATGTGAGAAGGGGATAGGTTCTCGTCAACCGTTCGAGGATGTATGTCAATGCAACAAAGTGGGAGTTGGCCTGAGCAATCAGCTCTGCACTGACGTTGGCTGCTGCAGAAAACTCCTCTGCCGTAAGTTGTTCGTAGGTGTTCAGTGTACTGCTCTGGCTTGGCAACGTGGTGGCGTGAGTACGCTGAATTTGGAGAGTGACGCTGTGAACAATGGCATGAGGAGCTTCTCGTTGGCGTCGTTTGCGTCGTTGTGAGCGGGTTGCTGAAAGTTCACCGCTCGCGTGCTCTCCCACTTCCATATTGGACATCTGTGTGTTGGTCTCCATGTCGATCGAGGAGTCGAGGACACGTCTCCGTGCAGTTTGGTGAAGTGCGTGTCGGTCTTGCGAGTGGACTTTGTATTTGCTGTAGTTTCTGGCCAGAGGACAGAGGGCGCCCTTTTATCGCGCCTCGCGACTGCCTCGCCCCCGTCAGCACTTATTATACTCTCCTCAGTCCTTCCGCGATCAGTGATGTGGCATGTCGAAAAATCATGGAAAACGTGCATCTGTAGCACCCCCCACAAGGTGAACTCGTGTGTCGATAGGGATTCCAGATACTGTACAATGTGGAGTTCGAGTCACCCCGCCGGCCCCCCGTCAACCACTTGCGCGGAGGTGATGGCCGGTGACTTCTGCTCTCTTGGAAGCCGTCAGGAAACATTTCATAGCGAACTTCCAGACTTCTTCGCGGCGTTGATGGACAGCCAGGTTGCAAAAGCTGTCTCTCCTTCTGATTGAATTCAATGACTGTTTCACGTGGCAGAGAGGTGCGTCGGGAGGACACTGACTTAAACTCGAGGAGAGATAGCTTTTTGCAACCTGACTGGACATTGACTGGACATTTTTCTGTGACAGCTGCATACATGTGAGTTACAGAAACGCAAAAGTTTTTGCGAATGAATAGAAAACGAAATACTGTACAAGAAAGGTGGTTTTCAAAATTGCTATAGCAAGGGGGTATATGTAACAAAAGCTCGATTATCGTCCTGAGTGTGCGACACTTAGCGTGCTGGCACCATGGGGATGTAGTTCCCTATGCCCCATTCGGCGCCAGCCTCCTGTGCTAGCCGTTCCGGGCCCGGAACGGTGCGCCTGACGGGTTTCTTGAAGGGCTTGGTGCCAAGACTTCGGCTCCGTGGGCGCTGTGTGGCCTCGGTGATGGCCGGGGAATAGAGAGCCGGTCGGAGAAGGGAGGCGAGGTTGTATGCACTCCGAACACGCGGCGGCGGTGTCTCCACGTATTCGTCTTCGTATGCGCTTATCGCGGCTTCCCTCTCGGCAGCACGTTGCTGTTCCTGTTGGATTCTGTGCTTGAACCATAACCGCCAGGACGAGTTCTCCACTCGTCGCTGGATGAAATCCGATGAGCGCATCTTGCTGTAGTACTTCCAGGTCGAAACGACATCGTTCTTCTTGTGGCAGATCTCTTGGATCATGTCCGATGGCCTCTCGTCCTGTTCGAGGGCTACAAGGATCTCGTTCCGGGCAGTGGTGGAGGCGTCTTTCGTCTCCCATTCGGGCTGTTGCGACGACATCGCATCGCGAGCTATGCGTTGGGCTTCTTGAGAATCCAACGATACGGAAGCCGATCGCCGCAGCCCACCTAAGCGGTCGCGGGCAGGCCGGTTTCGCATCCGGTTCAAGAGGACGGCACCATATCGAGTTTGAGGGTCTGCAAGAAAGTTCATATGGTGAGGATCAAGGGATAGAATTCATTCCATCAGAAGCCTACACCTACGTTCTTGCAAGCGAACTTGCTTATCCTTTGCGGGCGCGAAGTTTTTGAAATATCCGTCCCAGCTCAGGTTCTTCAGCTTTGCTACCGTCGAAATGTCTGCCTTGACTTCATTTGCAAACTCAACTGCCGATTGACCAGGTTTCCGCGACCTTGGTGGGAGGTAGTGCACGTCCGCGACCAGAGCCCACCGCGTCATTAGGTAGAGCAAGTGCTTGGTGAATGTCTGTGTCTTGCTATGCCAGTAGGCATCTGCCCATCGTTTATTGTACTTGATCGCAACCGGCGCAACAACAGCGTCGAGATCGAAAGCGCCTTTGTGGAACAGTACGGTGTATTCGTTATTGACACAAGTGCCTTCCGGGAAGATCAGGAGCGGAACGTTGTTCGGGTTTGAAACGTGCAATCGCATTCTATCAAGGGGAAAGCACGGTCAGCCTATGAGCTTTGAGCCATTCGGTCCCAACCAAAGAGATGTACTCACTTTTGCGCCAATACCGTTCGATCATTCTTTTCATTCCGATTGAACATGAGCGAGCCGTTCAATGTCAATACGCTATGTTCGAAGTATCCAATGATGCCGCCATGAGTCTGAGCCACCGTCGCATGCGGGAAATCGTTGGCAGAAAGCACCAGGTAGTCGATGACAGACGTATGATTGGAGACGAAGATGTGAGGTTGCGACAGCTTTGGCTTCTTTCCATGATATCGAACTCGACTTCCCCAAGACATGAGGAATGCCTTGCAGTATGAGCGAAACAGCCACCGCTGCCATTCCTCGCTCTTCAGCCGTAAGACCACCGGTAGTGCAATGAAGAAGAGGACCGTGGCGACTAGCAATAATCCGAGGCGGTATGGGAACAGGACGAAGTAGCGAAGGACCCAACCAAGCCAATAGAGGGGACCAAGGAGGATCGTCTTTGGGGAGAAGCTTCGACGTGGTCCTTGTTTGAAGCATTTCGAAAACTCGTCCTACAGGAATGCACAGCTGAGTGTTAGATACTTGTACGTCAGGTCCGACGGAAGTGCGACAGTGTTGGAGATGTGAGCGTACCTGAGCGATGGCCTGCCCAGCATAGCTCATGAAGGCCAACCCATCCTGAAGCGCGAAGCTTGGCGCTTTTCCTCCGTTGACAGCCGGTCCGCCAAACTTCTGTTCAAAGCCAGGCAGTAAGTCCGACGACGCTTGTTTGCGCGCCGACTTTCTGGGCGATGCTGTCGTCAAATAGGGTGCTGTCGCGACAGGCGGCATTTGGAACAGTTTCTCGCGATAAGCCACAATGCGGTAGTCCGACGCAGTAAACACAAGAGCCTTTCAGGCAGAAAGGGATGGAGCAGAGGTGTTCCAACTCTTTATACCAGCCTCCTCTGCCAGTCTGCTGACGGTCAGTTCGTCGGTGTTTTCTCCGGGGTTCTCTTTTTTTTTATGTTTGTGGTGTTGTGGTTGTGATGTTCGTGTGCGCAGGTCACACCTCCGTTTTGGTGTACGGGTTGCGAGTTGAGTGACTTGAAATTGAGTCCCTTCTGATCCCTTCTCTGTCCTCCGTACGTATTTAGATTTCCTTCAAGATCAGGTGCGATAATGGCTAACCCATCCTTAATCTTTTTTTCTCGTCCTCGTCATCTTGGATTCTCATTTCGCCTTTCCTCAGCCTTCGCTTTCGGTCGGCCCCGGCCTTCGGTGGATCTCGCGTGCACCGTCGGTGTGGCAAGCCACACACGAAAGCTTCTCGCCGTCCCAGGTTTCCGGACTTTTCCACCTTTCCCAAGTGACGCGTCGTTATTAGAAGCCCCAATTCCCTCAAATCGCACCAATGGAAACGGGAATCCGGGGATGTAGTGGAACTTGGAACAAGATAACCTTGAATACAACCTTGTAATCCTGCGCAAGGGTTACCCTTCGAGGCTTTCCCAGCACCTCATCTCCCGCCCGTCACAGCCCATCGATATTTCTGGTTGCCGCGATCAGTGATGTGACATGTCGAAAAATCATGGAAGACGTGCATGCAATCAAATCTGCTGTGTATCAACTCCAGATACTGTAGGTTCTCCTCATCTTTCTCCTGTCAGGTTCTGTCTCAGGTTTCCTGTCAGGTTCTCCTCATCTTTCCGTCCGAGGCTTGCGGCGCAAGGTACCGCTGCCCGATTTCCAACCGTAGCTCCATGTGCAGAAGCTCCGAGTTCTCCCGCACGCTGAACAACTCATCTGGAGTGAACCGTCCATCGAACTTCATCGATTCTTAAAGGCTGAACTTGTATAGTAAAACTCAATCGTGCAGCTGCGTGCTGTCGAATTTCTGCAAGCCACAGCAGAAGGAACTGGGAAGGAATGCAGTACTGTACATGGACACATACGCAATATGCGTCGAAATGTACCCCAACATTCCTTACCATTCAATATGTGAGATCTGTACATGCGACTGTCATTTCTGCTGGACAAGGTTGCGACTCCGAGGGCATGGCGCGTGTGTCATCGGTGGCTTGCGCGCACCCCACGTTTCTCGCTTCCCATCCCACGCTGTGCGTGAGGTATACTAACCTTTTTTTCGACTCCCTCATCGTCGTCAACCGTCATACGGGCTGAGGGTCCTCTTAGCTCCCTTCCACGCAATGGTCATTCCCATGCCCTATTCGGAGTTGACCTATCTGAACCCTCCTCAGTCCTTCGGCTACCGCGAGCGACACTCACAGACACCGGTTATTTTTCTGCAAGGGCAGAACGACGTCAGGAGCACCATAACAGAAGCCTTTAGCATTTCGGCTTCAAGTCCTCAGTGGGACTTCTTACCTTTCCAGGACGTTCCGCCTTTGAACTGGACCGACCGATGGCTCGACTCACCCGGCCAGTCTGACTCGGCTGCAGACGAGTTTGTCCATCTGCATATCGAAGGAGTGCCTATTTTACCGTACCTTTCCTATGACGACGAGAGTAGGGGCGGTGGGGAGCATGAAGCTGGGAGTGAGGATCATGAACTCGAGGCTCTGCTGGAGGAAACGTTTGAATTGCCCGAGACGGACGAAGGGTTGGAAGCAGATAACGAGGTCGGTCGACAACCAGACGAAGCCGACTCGGCACCTGAGGCCGAACAAACTCACGAACGTGGTGATAGAGAACCCGAGGACGACAACATGTTTGCGATCGATCCTCATCAGCTGCACCGCCCTCTGGGAGCGGCCTCGAGGCTTCCGTTTACGTTCGGCGCCACCAGGCAAACTTCCTCAACATCACAAATCGTCCCAACAGTACCAGCCATCTTCCGATCCTGGACCCCGTACTTCGCTCAGCGCCGAGCAACGGATTCGCCGGTCAGTACACGTTCAACACCACCGCCCCTAGTCCCGGCTTTGGAAGATAACGCAGCACCGCCTACGACTGAAACGCCCAGGAGTGGGATGTGGGCGAGGAGAACTGGCGGTCCACCTAGGCACGACGCAGAAACTTCGACGACAATTACCATCCCCACGCCATCCTTCCTAGGAACGGACAACACACGCGCAATCACACCGCCCTTCCAGCGCGTCTTGGCCGATTTCCACGCCGCCTTCGGTGACGATTTGCCCGACCTCGAGCGTCTTGTTGCCCTCTGCCCTTCCCTCGGCACCGAGGGCTTCATGGATCCTAACGAGCCATCAGGCGAAACGAGCACACCCCATCCTACATCGCTCCCATCTCGATCCCTGGCATCCCGACGAAACTTACCTCCGCTCTTGGCATTCGACCCGGACAGCTATATACCCTTGTCGGATGTCGGGCAGATTAACCCGTTTGGCGATGTGGGATGGTTGGGGAAACGCAAGAGGGATGCGGATGATGATGGGGTAGGCAGGTAGTTTTAGGTAGTTTTAGGCGCTTTGATATGCTCTTTTCTTTTCACAGTCCCCGTAGACAACGATCGCGCGGGCAGCGCGGTTAAGGATATCCCTGGTTCTTTCTTTTTGGCTATATATTACACCGCGCTATCTGACAAAAAAATGCGATGTCGTGGAATTGGTTGACGGGAGTATATGATGGCTATTGCATATACAACGGGACATCTCTAAACCTCTCCCTGCCTATGCACCTCCTTGCCCGACAAATCAGGAGATCAAAGCTTGGCGGGCTTAAAGGGAAAGATCTCCCACGATTTCCACACGTTATTCTTCACGTAGACGTCTGCGCGTACGAATTCCTCGACGGCCTCCTTCGACTCCATATCGACCACCAGCACGCTGCCGACCATTTTCTCCTCATTTGGGCTGTCGAGAATAGCACCCCCGAGCACGATCTTGCCTTCCGCTTTTGCAGCGGCTACCTTTTCGAAGTGAGCGGGCCTCACATCCAACCTCCGCTGTAGGGCTCCCGAGTCCGTTGCATCGTGCGCGACCACAACGTAAGGTTTTCCCACAAAGGCCGTCGCCGAGAGGTATCGAGTCTGAGCGGCGGACAGGCTGAACCGATACGAAGACCGGACAACGTTGTTGGCAGCGTAAGGAAGGCGGGTTGCTATTGACATAGTCATCTTGAAAGGTGGGATGTGAGCGCGATGCAGGAAGGGAGGTCGTGAGGAATTCGTCTGCGTATGTGGAACGTGGTGGAAGAATCTACCGTCCTGATGCAGCGCAATCTTGGACGAGCTGAGGGGAATGGGAGAAGGGAGCCAGCGAGCGCGTGGGGGACTGCGAAGGCCGGCGGCCGCTCAGTTCTTGTTGTTGTCATTAGATATCAAGGGAAACAAACACGCGCCCTCCGCCCTCATCATTCCCATTCCCGCTCATGAGTCGGCCTCTGGCGTTCGAAAGGTTTGGACTTTGAACACCGCCTCGGTTGCCGCCAAGAGTTGCGAAGAACTGAGCGAGCTCCCCCGTCAGCAACTTATTATACGTACTATATATATATATCCACGGGGCGAAAACAACCTCTACCTTCGCAAGCAGAGTCACTTCCCACGTCACAGCTCGGTTCCCCACCCTACGACACGAAACAGTCTGCCGACTTCATCTTGTTGCCACGCGTTAGACAGCAATGGCGGCTTTTCAAGGCCTTCGGCGATCGGTCGTGAGTCTTAACTCGCACGATCACGCTGAATTATCCATCCTCATCAAAGAAGAGAAGGTACAGTTAGGGCTTTGTGCCAGTCGCCGTTTTGCGTGTGATGAGGCAGGTTGCCGACATTCTTACAACTCTCCCCTAGGATGTCGCCACCGAGCTTCACAAATTTGCGAAAGAAAAGCTTGAAGGTGAGGAACATGACCAATTGCTGCAAAGTGCCACTCAGCATGTTGGTCTAATTTCCTTCATTCCTCGTTCCAGCCGGAAAATATCTACATACGTACGGAAAGACGCAACACAAAGACATCGAGGATATATCCGAAAAATACTTGACTCTCATCGAGAAGTTCGTCGACTTTCACTCCACCACGATAGAAAAATACGAATCGTACCGGAGTCGCCTGAAAGACATGCGCCAGCGCGAGGAGACCTTGTATGCCCTGAGAAAACGCCACAAGGAACTACAGGACAAGTACAAAGATGCAGTCAAAAAGCAGAAACCTCACGAAACCCTGAAGATCGAGCTAGGCGTTGTCGAGAAAGATCTGGCGGAGCAGGAGGCAGAGTGTGAGGGATACAAGCGAGCCACCCTCAAAGAGGCGTTGCATACGCAGATGGACGCGTGGATGGATCTGGGCAACAAGATGGCAATCTTTGCGACGTACGGCAAACACCTTGCTGATCAGATCCCGCAAGGATCGCTGGCGCCTGGGCAGGAGCTGCCGCCGTACGAAGGGTCAGGAGTCACTGCGCGGATCACCGTCGACTTCACAAAGGCATTGCGTGCTTATGAGGCCGAGGCGAAAGCTGCCCATACCGGGGCCCCTGAAGAGGCACAACACCAACGAGGCCGACGGAACGAAACCACGTCGTCACTGCATCTGGAAGACCTCAGACTCAGCACTAGCCATTCGCGAGACTCCCTGAACGTGCCACACGTTCAACCGCATCCTCCGATAGCCACCTCACGCGACTCTCTGAACCACCCAGTTTTCACACAACCCTCCGCAGCGCATGACCCTGGCTACCCAACATCGCCCACCCTGCAAGATCTAGGCGGGAGTAATTCAAACTTTGGGACAACGTCAAGATTCTACCAACGGCCTCTCACCGCAGAACCGCAAGCGGAGGCAGGCCATCTACCATCATATCAGACGTCGCACTATCAATACGCTCAGAGCCTCCCAAGGGACACCTTACCGCAGCCGCCAGGTGCATACCCGACAATGTCAACATCAATGCCACGGAACGGATTCTCCTCCTTACCATCACTTCCGCCGGCCCCGTACATGGGGAGTAGCCCCGAACCATCCAAAGGCACTGTCGTCTGTCCGTCCTGCGCCCGGCCGGTAGTTGGGAATAAAATCAACGAGCATCTCGATACCAAGTGCTCAATGTACCTGGTAGAGCTCACGTCTGGTCCCGCGGGTCCGACGATGAGGCAGTATGATGAGTATGATCCCGAGAGGCAATATCAGAGTAGGTTGGATGCGTCACACCAGCAGCCGGGGCATCAAGCAGAAGATGATGAATACGTCCGTGCGAGGTTGGCGGGCATGGGGTCATAGCGGAACACGAGCATATCTATAGCCTCGTCAATTTGGCATCTCGATGTAGCTTCAGCTTCGCCACCTAGTGATTGTAATGTGTATATTATGTACATTCCGAACAAAGTATACATCTGTTAATCTTCCAAATCGGCAGATGGCATGAGCTGCGTCGAGATGGCACCTCCAGATCCACTTCCTTCATCCCCAATATCAGCAGATTCCGACGGGTCTTGAATAGGCATAGCAAGCTTCGAGTGGAGGTCCGCCAGAGCATTGACCGCTTTGGCCGTGTTCACCGTCACATGGTCATATACCAGCCGTGGCACTCGCTCCTTCTGCACCCCGAGCCATTCGACCCACTCCCACGGCGTCGCGTCCCCCGTGACTTTGAGCTGTGGCTCAAAGACCCTTTCGCCCGTGCAGATAAAGGCTATATCTGCCGCTCGACGAGCAGTGTCTTCAGCCGCTCCAGCGGTGGCCGGTGAACCATCGGGTTTCAACGGACTCAAACCCGCATCACGAGTGTTCGCAGCTTTGTCGGCATTGTTATGTGTCGGACTTGGCGAAGCAGGACTGACGGTATTTGTTGGCGACGGGCTTCCGGGCCGACCCTTCGCGCCTTTCGTAGGCTCCTCGATCCCCGTGTCGGAACTCGCGGCCACAGCCTTCTGATACAGCTGCACCAACTCCTGCAGGTACTTGTACAGCCCGAAATTGAGCGCGATATCAATCGGCCCACTGAAATCGGTGCGGAACCCGTACTCGACTTTTGGCTGCTGGAAGAAGCTTTCGCTCTTTAACGTCATGACCGTGTCGCGCACGCCAAAGACATTCTTGGCGGCGGCGGATGTCATGAAAGCGAACCACTGCGATGTCGTCCACATGCTCTCCTCGGCCTGCGATATCGACTTGGCGGTTCCTTTCTTCACGGCGATACCGCCCGTGTGGACGACCGTGCGTTCCACGGCCTGCCCGGAAGGGCCCCGAGACCCATCGTAGATGATCTCGAAGCGCTTAGATGTGATTTGGGCGAAATCGGGGTCGCGGAAGTTGTATCGCGCGAGAACGATAAAAGCCTCGCCCAGGACGATGTTGATGTGGCCGAGGGTGCTCGCGCCCATCCAGAATCGGTTGAGGAAGTCTCTTCCGGGTACGGCCGTATCTTTAGCGCCCGAGCTGCGCAAGTCTGGGTTGGATGCCGGCACTGGTTGTTTGACTTTGGAGAGGAGGGTTCCGGATGAAGGCATCACAGAAAGACCGGAAGCGGACGCTTCCTTCTTACTATGCGATGCGGATGAAACGCCGCTTGGGTCGGGACCTCTCTTTTCTTCAATTAAGGTCCTGATGCGAGACATTAGCTGTATGATCGTCGGAATGGTCCGTCGCGACATGATGCATTTGAAGACAGCAACGTCGAAATCTGCATTCACGTGAAGCTGCAGATCGTCTGTGGTCACAACCCATTTGTCCGTGAAACCTCCGTGGATGGGTGCGATGTATAAAATGAGGATCCTCTCGTACTGATAGTGAAGATGTGACGACACGTGCTCGATGTGCAATACCATATCAGTACCCGTAACCGAATTGGCTTGACCTCGCTTCGGCGCTGGAGGCTTTCGCGCATCGAGATACGCTTGAGCGCCTGCCACTGTTGTTGCTCCGCTAAACTTGCCCTCCGTCTTCAAACTGAGGGTCTCGAAATTGATGCAGACTTCCTTCTCTTCGAATCCCAGAGCCGAACGCATCCCGCTTCCCATGACGACCAGATTATCTAGAGTGAGGCTCCCTTTGCCAATAGCTTGTCCAAAATCCATGGCAAACTCGATCTGATTGAGCCTCGCCGCTACGTTGATCGTATCGAAAAGTGACGCGCCATTCTCGCCGACGAGGGAGAGGAGGGAGGATCCGTACGTTCTTCGTTCGACATTGTTCAAGCCACCGAAGGACTTCCTAACGGTAGAAGCCGACCGAGGGAAGAAATTCCACGAATCTACCCACATTCGCTTGAACAGGAAAAAGTCCTGCAGATGTCTGGCGTTTAGGCTGCCCATCAGGGAAGGAACTCCGATTTCGAGTGTGTAGATGCGATTCAGCTTGCGCTCCATTGTTGTAATGTTGAACGTCACGCGAGCGATCTCTGCATTCAAGCAGTCCTCGGGTGAGAAGACGTGCCGTAGTGCGCCAGATGCCCCCAAAACATTTCCGGTGCAGCTCAGGTACTGCGTTTTGTCGGGACGTTCGGCCTTGGGTATGAACGAGAATATGAAGTCGGCTTCATCCAGGTTGAAGTTGAAGCTCACCTTTGACGTCGGCTGACACGTCAAGCTGATTCTCGTATGCGAAAGGCAAAGGTTGAAGGTGACCGAGTGTCGTTGATACGAGGCCAGCATTGCATTCGGCTGTGCTTCCATATTCGTCGGACCAGCGACAATGGAGGTACTGCTTTCCATGCCAGTTGCTATTCGCTCTTCGTGCTTCAACATCCGGCCAACCTTGAGATTCGTTGTTATCTCTCGGATGAACTGAAGGATCTCCGGATGCAGAACATTTTTGCTCGCGTGGATGATCAACTCGATGTGGATTTTTTTCGATGGACTAGCCATCTCGTCCTGCGGATCAAAATCGCGCTTGATGGTGTTCCCAATTGTAGACAGTGTAATTCCCGGCAAGGCGAGGAGATGAATGCACGGGTCTTCGGCCGATCCTGCTTCTCCTGTCCGTTGGCTTCCTCCGCCAGATGATAGGTGACTAGTGGATACTGGTGGCGATGCGGTTGAGGACGTTTTCCCACGGTGCCTCGCAGACCAAATCTTGCACGTCCCAGTTTCGAAGTCAAACCGGGCATCAAAGTCCACAACGGTGGCAATGTCGCTGAATACACCGTCCTCGAGCTCGGCGTCGGAATTTACTGGAAGATCAGTTGTGGCATTGGGCGTAGAAAGACCCGGTTCAGAATTCATTTCTCCGTTTCCAGATACGTTCTGTTGTGCCGAAGTTGAAGCATCTGGCATGAACGACACTACTTTTCCTCGTTCACTCATGTATACGACGTTTAGCTGATTTGCGTACTCGGTGATGCCGGAATCCACTTCCAACTCGAACCCTTTAATCCCCGAAATAATCTGAATATGGCTCTTGCCATTTTCCTTCCGACGAATTATCTCGGCACTGGTCTGCTTGAGAAGTATTCGATTGGCGGTGGGATGGGCGGCGGGTGAGAAATGTCGCTCGTTGCTGACATCGAGAACCGGTACGAACTGGAAGCAAAGATCGCTGATTTTTCCCGATGCCGATCTCAATTGCTTCGAATCGAGATGGATCATGCTCGCCGAAACTAGAAGGGCAGGGGAGCCGTCGGTGCTTCCACTTGAGACCGTACTTCGGCGAGTGCTGAGGACGCGCGCAGCAGTCGATTGATTGCCTCCAGGCGACTGGCCACTTGGTCGTAGTGGAAGCGCAGCCCCTACATTGCGCACTTGTATTTGGATTACCCTTTCCTTCAGGAATGATTCCTTTTTATGCTTCTGAGGTAACGGCATCTTCATCCCTTTGATGAGCCTCTCAGTGTTCTCTTTCGCTTTGGCGAGTTCTTTTGCGTTTCGATGGCTTCCTTTCTCTAGTTCCCGTCTGTAGTATTGAACGACATCGGTGACTGCAGTCACGGCTGTGGTTTGAAAGACAGCGTGAAGATGTTGCACCCGCACACAAAGTATCTTCGCCTCGGATTCCAGTTCGACGATTTCCGAGGGGATTGAGTCTTTCGGAATGAAGTTCTGGGTTGTCACACTTGTTACTATGTAGACTTGCGGTTGGAACTTGATTCGGCTGCCGCCCGACGTCCAGGTCTGCCATTCCGATCCGTTTCGCAGCAGGGCAAACGAGAAACCTCGCAAGGACAATCTCCAGAAGACTTTGTCGGGGTTAGTGAATGACACAGTCTCCGGGATCTCTTTCGACAACTCCTTCTGGGCGAAGTTCATCGCGAACCCACTAATATCATCCGATTCCAACATCACAACGGAATTCGGACTATGAGCCGAGACCCGCAACCCTTGTATTCGGAACCTCAATGCATAGTAATACTTGGTCCTTCCGATGCTCGTTTCGGAAACGTTTTTCTTCAACGAGTGCTGCTTCCGCTTCCGCTTCCGCTTCCTTGCATAGAATGCGATAATATCGAGGATGTCATTCAGCTCTCCACCGAGGACGCTCTGAGTAGTGATCAGCTGATCGATAAGATTGACGTTGACAGACGCCTGTATGCAATCCAGTTCTACGGATGCCTCTATCTGCATCGAATCTCCGATGATGGCAATACTGTTGCGACTCTGCTGTTCCCTTGGCATGCTGATTCCACTTGTGAGTGCCATGTGTCTTATGAGACCAACCGATCTCAATGCCGGTAGAGCAAAAGCTGTGGCCTGTTGGGGGCTGTTGGATGCGCCTCCTGTATCATCCAGCCCATCTAGCGGCTTACTTACGAAATTGGCCGTGTGCGCACCGATGCCAGCCTCCCAGTCCATCCAAGGTCTTGCGGAGAATGCTAAACGGGGATCGATCATGCTGAGGCGTGAGCTTTGGGCAACGCTGACGAACAAGCGGTGCCCCTCGTAAATGAAATTGAGAGACGCAAGAAGGTCCGACTGTACGGAAAGGTGCTGCAATAGGAAACTGATCCTCATGACGGAGGGTTTCGGAGAACCATGTTTATCGGGGATAACTGACGTGGAAGGCGCTTTTGGGAGTTGCCCTATGCGAGAATCGGATGCCGTCACTCGTTCCTTTATTAGGCTGTTGAATAAGAAATCGTAACGAGGCAAATCTTCATCACTCCATTTCTCGATGAACGCGTGCAGTTTCAATAAGCTTCGAGGGAGATCAACGCGGATATGACGAATGTTGATTGTTGCAGATGTCTGGTCGGGTTCCTCGCCTGTGTTGCTCATGAGGATGTCCTTGTTCGAAGAATTCCTTGTGAACATGCCTCCGATATCTTCTGATCCGATCGAAATCAAAGTGCTTGCATTCGCAGCGGATGCGCCACGACTCTGTTTCTCGGACATCGTGATGTCTACCGTTGAAATGCTTCCCAGAGAGCTATGTGTAACCTCCAGAGGTCCATCCGGAAGGCTTCCTGTACCATGTCGTGGCAAGGGGAATGCCCTCATTTCTGTGACAGCGTTCTGTCCGGATCCCGGGGTGATGTGAAGGGTAGATAATTGAAAGCTACGCAGTGAAGCTTTTGCCACAAGATTATGTGCCGCGGCGGTGAGAGAAATCTTGTTGATCAGAAGGGTACCGAAAATCACAAACTGCTGCACATGTGAGAACAAAGAGTCCCCGGATGGAAGTGATTCACTGGAACTTCCAAAATTCGGCTTTATTGGCGGAACGAGCGATTCCAGTCGGGACTGAAACCACCGGTGAACCCTGAGAAAGTGTCGGACAAAACCAAATAGATTTGGATTGACGATGCAATCCAGTCGGCCAATTTTTGCCCTATAGCGGATGTCCAGAATAGCGCTCGAAGGGGCAGGTTGTCCTGGTGTGATCGCTGTCATTTCCTGCGGGTTGCTACCTTCCAGCGTCTGCGCCGAGATCAGAATGGGTCCCACGACGATGGATGTGTCCTCCATTTGATATTCAAAGATGGTCACGTTGAGTCTAGATACGTCAACAATTCCCTTGACATTCCAAATGAGCCTCGATAGAGTAACCTCTGCGAGGTTCTGAGCTTGGAGCGATGGCATTGGTTTCATTCCGTAAAGCTTTCGCAGCAGGGGGACAGAGGATACATCAGTCCCCTCCCACCGCCTCCAGGAGGTAAGATGCTTCGAAACGGTGACGAACAGTAACTTGGAATCCATAGTTTGATCGTTCCTGGCGTTGAGTATAGACTCCACTCCAGCCCGTATTTGGGGCGGCAGGGACCGCAGAGAGTATCGCATGTGACATAATAGCTTCCAACCTCTATCTTCCTGATGCTTTCGGCTACCAAGCACCCAAATTGACGACGGTTGGGTGAGGAATAGCGGGTCTTCATCCACGGCGTGACTGTGAGCCTTCCCAGCGATCTGGACCAGCAGATTCTGCAGATCTCTTCGCCTACGCAACGAGAAGGCACCATGGATTTTGCCGATGTCTATCCCAAATGTCACCCACTTGTACAAGACTCCGAACATGATCTCGATTGTCTCGTTGATCGAGACGACCGACAACTCCTTGGTGTTGAGTTCCAACGACATTCCGTCGTCAAATGTCGCGCCCGTACGTCCGCGCTCCATTCGTCCACTCCACTGTATCTTTTCAGCCAGAAGGTCCAGGGCGACCGGCACGCCTTCCAGAGAATCGTTCGGAAGGCTTTTGTTGAGTTGCTTCTGCTTGGGGATGCCAACGACACCATTCACATTCATATTTCCTACGAAGTAGAGCCGGGTAGTGCACCGATCTACGTTGACCGCAAACTTGAATCGAGCAAGCCGCCCATCATGACTTTGAGGCGGCGAATAGTCCACCGTTTGTGCCATGGTTGCGGTGAGGCCAGACACGACGAAGTCAAATGAGCAAAGCAACTCATCCGACAGTTCGTAGCGTGCAGTGTGACTCTGAGCCACGAAAGAGGTGGCATCCGGTAGTAACATGTCCTGCACACAATGTATGTGCACACTTGGAGTTGACACGAACACCGCAGTGGAGGCGAGCAGATACGGGAACTGCCGCATCAAATAGCTTGTATGCTCCAAGGTTATCCTGTCCAGTACCGTCTCCGAAGTGACGGTCTGCAACGATAATCGTCACGAAGGGATTTAGGCGGACAAAGGACCTGCTTTGTGCGTACCTGATCTTTGACGGCTTCCAATGCTTCTTGAACAATTCGAAGCGCTATTGGAGTGACAGTGATTCGCACGGCCTCGCACAAGTCAACGGTCATGTCGCTTCTTTTTCCGTCGGTTCCTTGATGACGAGGGATATCCGTTGAATCATCCCGATACTTTCTCAATGACCGGTGGAATGCTTTTTCTTCAAATACATTTCCATGCTCGTCTTCTCTGGTTTCCGATATGCCGATCTGCGTGAACCCAGTAAATGCAGGCCGCTCAGTCCCAGAAAAGGACATAGGGCTGCGCTTGTTGCCTCTGTCAATCCTGAACTGCTTGAGGTACGTTCGATACGGGATTGACCTCGGCGGCGGTAAGTCAGCGAATGAACCGCCCTGCTCCGCAGCAATTGATTCGTTTCCTAAGGATTCCCATTCATCAGGGTCTTCATCACTCCCTGAACTCTCCGATGACGTGGATTCACTACACCGGCATCGTTAGCTTGTGAATTTGATGATCGTGTTCAGACACGACTCTACTCACGCATCCTGGTTGATGTACGAGCTCACTTCCTCCTGCAAATGTCCGTCCGCTGGAAAGCGAAAATGTGTTTCATCACGAGGTTTATGACGGTGTGACAGTTGAAATGGGGGGTTGAACTTGGGAAGGAATGGCAGCCATTTGTCCGGCTCATTGGTCCGATTCGCTTGTCGCCTCGTTGCCCCTCGTTGGTGTACCTCAGGGTTCTCGTATAAAAATGTGCAACGTTTTGTCGGCTCATCCTGACTCTTGACAAATGCCATTTGCAACTTCTGTAGATCCTCCCAGTCAGGAATCTGATCGTAGTTGCACATGGACATTGCCGTTGTCAGCTTGAACACTTCCACCCACACGCCTCCGTCCGCTGCAGTGCCTAGACTATCCTGATCACTCGTATTGGCCAAGCACCGTAACGCGATAGCCGGGACTTCTATGAACGTGCGGCCGACCCAGGTTTGGCAGGCGTAGTTGTCGTATTGCAATCGCAAACCCTTCGGCAGCGCAAGAGTGGAGACTGAGCCTGGACCGATCACAGAAACTTGGACGCTGCCTACCGTCACAAGTATTGTGGTTACGTCAGGTAAAGCGACCGATCCTGCGAGACTGTTATCCACATCCGCATAATGGAACACAAACGACTTCAGAGACGATTGCAGAGCGCTCAGAGCCGTGGGTTGCAAATCTCCTGCGATATCTCCGCAACTGATCCGCCAGTCGACAGCATAAACCAGCGCCTTTGGAGGAAGGCCGAACAGGCGATGCCCTCGGATGGTTATGTCTGGTCATTCATCGTTCAGTGTATGGGCAAATGCGCGCATACCGCGACTCGAACTTATGCCTACCTTGGATATGAAGGGCGTTGCGCGTGCTGTCCGGGTAGGGATGATAGTCACCGTCCTTAGCAACTCCGCGTAGCACTTGGACCGGGCGAAACGTAACTTGGAGATCTAAACAGCCTATCAGAATATTCTGCCACATATGAGTATAAACGAAAGAGGACGGCCGCCAGCGAACCATTGTAGTGGGTGGTATTCCGGTTTTCGACCTGAATTTCAGCGATCTTCATTATCGTGACATTGTCGATGCAGTACAGATTTGCTGGCAATATCGCAACAAGCTCACGGAAACGACCCACGATGTGTGCTTCAAAAAGATTCGATTTCTCCTGCAGCTACATGTAAGCACACCTAGATCAGGAAAGGCCCTCATGCAATAGACCTACCCGTGCAGCCTCCTGTTTCAGGGAGTTCGTCTCAGTTTTGATGGGATCTGCAAGTCGGCTTCGATATTCATCCGAAGTGATGAAGCTATTGTGATCCCCCATGTAGTTTTCCTTCAAGAAGAGAACATGAGATATCAAAAACCCGAACATCGTGGCCTGAACGCCGGACGTCTGCATAACCAATGAGTTAGATGGTGCCCCCAGCCGACTCTAGCGGGAATGACCAACCTCAATGTTCATGATCAAGCTGTCGACGCTACGTGGGTCGAAGGCTCGATGGTAAAGGTAATTTCCATCGATCCCGAATTGGCCAACCACCCCAATCTCGCGATCTTTCTCGGCCAAAAATGCGCCGATCGTGTGCGACTGCGGGAAGCTCATCCGGAGGCGAAGCTTCCGTGCCTGCAGGAAATCGGCACTTTTGAGTAGCTGCGAAATTATGTGGGATATGCGGTTGAATGTACCTCGATTTGAAAATCCACCGCAGTGCTCTCAGCTTCAAATTGTAAAAAGGGCATAGTGACATCCAGCCTCATTCGAGATCCGTTGATAATGATATACGCTGAAAGGTAATCAGACGAGCATCATGAATCAATCAAAAGACAGAAGAACCTACTATTATCATTGAGATCGTTCGGCTGATTGATGATATTGTGCTGATTGGTACAGAGAAGCAACTCGAAATCATTGAATACTGTCTTGATCTTGTACTCAATCGGTACAAAATACGTCTGCGGAGTGGGAGGGCCGGACGACCAATCCTTGCTGAGATCCATGAGGAGCGTGACGTGATCCCGTAGTAGAAACACACGCGACGAATTCACGGTGATTCCAACGTTCCATGGTCGCGGGGCATTCCATTGAAGGGGGTTGTGCATATGGATTTCCAACTGGGTGGAGTGCCGCCAATCAGTACGGGACCCTTCGCCGCAGGACGGCCCATGTCTATAGCCAAACGGGAAGATAGCGGCGACCAATAACTTACCTTCAAATGATTTGCAACCAGGAGAGGACTATAGTTCAGGCTCGAAGTGATCGTAAGCTCGCTCAACACGGCTGTCACCGACATCGCGTATCCTTTCTCGCTCTGCACGAACGGTACCACTACATCAACGGTTGATCTGCTTGCCAGCTTCAGATCTATCCATGCATAGGGGCGGCCAGCCGTCCCTCTTTTCATGTTTGTGTTCTCGTCGTCGGCGAGCGCGTCGTCGTAAAATTTCCAATCCTAGGGAAGACAAGACGCGTCAGAATGGCAGGTGCGCAATCCAAAAGGGGTGGTGAAGGCCTACCTTGGATGCTTCCCGGAACGGTATCCGCAAAGTCGTCTTGCCAGCAAACTTGAGAAGGATCTTCAGCGCTACGAACAGACGAGTTTCGCCAGGTCGTAGGCTTTCGGTCTTGATTGCGTTTCGATACGCCGTAGGGAAGAAGAACGATTGTATCATCCCTCTGTGCGCGAGCGACATATCAGCGTCTTCGCTTGCCGTCAGCGTGGGTTTGCATCTCACCTCACCTCTGCCGGTCTGCCCACGGACCATAATGAATAGTCCCATCTAAGATAGTCACATCTATTCGAGAGCAGATCAATCACACGTTCAGTTGACGCAGCTGCTCCATACATTCAATTAAGAGCATACCTGCCCCCCATTCTGGTGGTAAATCCCCATTTCCCACATCGAAGTCTTCGCTCGCATTCAGGGCATCCATGCTTGTCTGCACCTTGGGTACAGCGATCGATGGCGCCGGGCCTAAATGGAGTCTCAGACATCAACGGTCCCGCCCTCAGGTCACAGTATACCTCATGAAATTCTCCCTACCTGCCACGTCCGCATAGTAACGGATGTCAAGCCTCCCGCATTCGAGAACCTTGTTCACCTGCGCGTACTCTTCAAACCGCCTTCGTTTGAGCAACGGGACATTGACAATCTTATATCGAGAGAGTCCCGCCCAGTGCTGCTCAGCTTCTTGCAATGGGATGTCTGCCTCTTGTACGTCTCCAAAAATGATGCCTCCTCTGAGGAAAGCTGAGAGTTTGCGATACCACGGCTTCCTTACGCTGTTGGAACGGGATGAGCATATTGAAGAGGTAGTCCATGCTACGTATGGTCCACCCGTGACGCTTACTTTCGGGCACGCGTCCGGGCCGCATGGTTTAATACCGGTTCCCGATAATCCACATTTGGCCCCATTGTGAGCTTAACTTTCTTGAGCGACAGATTGAGATCCGTCCTGTAATAGTCATACACAGAGCGAGACTATATTGTGCGATTAGCCTCGGAAGCGATGTGGAATAACATTGAAGGTGACGCACTTTCACAATTTCATAGTTTCCGGACGCTTCTTTGTAGTGCATGACAAGGATCGTCGGAAGATCCGGTAAGCCCATGGTGATCGCCCCCGTGGACGAAACGATGTCAATAGGGAAGAACCATCGAAATCCCATGTCCTTTTCTTGCGCACATGGTAGCTCGTCCGACATACGAACTGTTGGTTACAGGCAGTTGGTTACTGTCGTAAGCTGAAGAGCACGTAACGTGGGCTTACCTGTGACATTCTCCGGGGAATGGGCTGGCGGGCTTCCATTTCCAGATACCCCCGCCGTCCTTTCCAAAACAGTCTGAAGATGTTGATAGGCAGGGGTACGATTGTAGATGAACCACTCCAGACCATCCAAGCGGACCATGAACCTTGAGGGGAGCTCTGGCAACATGGATTAGGAGCGCGGCCGGACGAAAAACGGAGAAGGCCCAGACTACCATGGGTGGAAAACTCTGCCGCGTCCCCTTCTCTGCGCACTCGAGCCAGCCACCATCGGAACGTCACATATCCGCGCAGAATATGTATGGATTGGTTGCGAGAATAATAGCGTAGATTCCTGAATAGCAGCTTCCCGCTAAGTGGCGAAAACTGCAATGACTCTGCGCATCGATCAATCATTGTACAGCCGCCTTTTGTAATCCCAAGCTGCCATACCTATCTCCACATAGGCTTTATATTTCCGCCATGTATATATACAGAGAAGCTTCCCCGCTATTTGCCCGACGGCACGGCTCAAATAGAAGAAGTAGAAGAGCGAGATGATCGCAACGACCCATGTGTAGACAACGAAGGTCCAGAATTTGACTAGAGCAGTCGCACAGGTGAGTTGAACGTTCGCAAGGGTGCTTCAACCCTGTCCCTTTTTGCTCTCACCGTTGGGGTCTTGCTGATTGAAGTTTCCGAAAGGCAAAGGAAACTCGGGAAACTCAGACATCCATGTAAGCTCTCATATGAGTATTGCGGGAGAGACGCAGGTGTTCAGCTGTATCTAACTGAATGGCCTGGGAAATGTTGTTCGAGATCAGTGCCAGAATGCGGCAGCGACAATTGGAGTCGCGCGCGTTTGAAGCCACATTTGCTGCATATGCATAGCATAGAGAGGATTTGCTCGAAACGAAAAAAAAACCATGCTATGTATAACACTGGCCTAGATCTATAGACCAACGATTCCTCGCTCCGAAACCTCATATATGCACTTTCTCGACGGCAGGTTTGGCGCAAAGCAGATCTCAAAGGTACGGGTCACGCATGCGCGGGTAGTGTCTGCATCCAGCACCGCATTACATTCCTCAGCATGGGCCGGGAACCTGTTTATCCGCGACAATTTGACACGGGCATTGACCATGTTTGACCATGCGAGCCCCAGGCTTGGGCGAACATCACTGGCGTTGCCTGCGCCCACAGCGCCCGAGACGGTGAGAAAGGAGTCCGCCCCTTTTCCCCCGCCCAACTTTGCTCCCTGGCGCACATTATCAAACACATCGACAACTTGGTTGAGGCAGAGAATGACGCACTGATGCTCGTGCGCTACCTTCTTTAGCGCGGCGCCCATCTCATAGAGCGTCCGGCTGCGCTCAATCGCCGTCCATTCCGCCGTGGCCTCGTCGCCGCGAATGTTTGCCGCGATAGAGTCAATAACGACAAGTCGTACGCCCAGTCGTTTGACAGAGGGCTCGAGGAGGTGGCAGAGAATGTGATGTTGGGTTTCGTGATCGCGGATATGTATAATATGCGTGCGATCAAGCACTATCGAGGAGTCCAAGTCGGGAAAGCGCGAGGCAATGATCTCGTGGAAACGCCCGATGGGAAACGGCTGCTCGGTCGCGATGTACAGACATCCTAAGCAGGGTTTGGGAAATAGTAAGAAGATGAGTCTGGAAGGGGTGCCGTCTTGTTCCAATTCCAGACATACCAGTTCCAAGACCTCCATGTTCTACTGGTGCAGCCGCCACGGCACTAAGTTGTAAAGCCAGCTGCGATTTGCCTGAGCCGCTCTTGCCGTATATTTCCGTTAACCCAGGATGAAAGCCTCCGTGCAGCAAGTCGTCCAGCACAGCATCATGTGTGGACAACAAAGGGAGCCGGAGTGAATCCACATCCAGCATTGTCCGGCACAATCCATCTAGAGAACAAATTGTCTTGGAGGCCTCTTCGAGCAATATCTTCGCATCTTTCGCGGAGAGCTTCAAACGAGTAGCTAGCTCGGGAATAGACGAGAGCACGACATCTTCTACAATGTCGATTTGTGCTGTGTTGAAATGGTTGGAGAGGATTACACCGAGCACAAAGACAGGCTCAGGAAAGAATTCATTAGGCCTCACCTGCTCTCGCTGAATTGAGGATATGGGGACTAAGATTCAACAACCCCACGTCCATCGGACCCCTTTTCCGGATAAAGAGGCCAGAAGTCCTGAAGCGGACGT
This sequence comes from Fimicolochytrium jonesii, assembly GCF_025526975.1. Classification (NCBI taxonomy): domain Eukaryota; kingdom Fungi; phylum Chytridiomycota; class Chytridiomycetes; order Spizellomycetales; family Powellomycetaceae; genus Fimicolochytrium; species Fimicolochytrium jonesii. The sequence continues at coordinate 100,322 of NW_026515679.1, forward strand.
CTTGACGTCGACAAGAGAGCACAACGATGGTCTGCTTGGTCTCTGTGCTTCTTAGAACGCGTCCGAATCTGTCCGAAAGGCCCTCATGACTCAGCGCTCACATACAGTACGTACGTGATCTTGTAAAATTGTCTGTGAAATGGACTTTGAAATGGTGGAGGAACTACTTATAGATCAGGACACCATAGTTAACGCGAATTGACGGGCGTGCACCCGCGTCGCCCCATAGAGCCAAGAAACTGGTTGACAATATTTTCCAGCGGAATTGCCGGTTTCTTTTTTCCACAAGTTTCCTTTGTCAAACACACAGACTATCATAACAAAGTAAGAGTGTCAAGTCCGGTTCCGACAATCTGTCTATTCAGTAGAAAAAAAATCAATGCAAAATGTTGCCTATTCATCCCCCATCATGCCTTCTTCCTCAATCCACGCCTCAATCTCAGCATCCGCCGAGACCTCCACATCACTGTCACCATCCTCTCAGTCAATAACCAGTGATGTTGGCGTAGAAGCGGCCAGTTGATCATTCAAAACAACATGCTTCTTCTGGATATACCAGTCTTCCCATCTCACGGCCTTTGCAACCTTCCGTTTCCATGACTCCACGGAAACCTGGTCAAATCCTCGAAGCACCAGTTCCCTAACCTTCTTGAAGTTGCTCCCGTCGTTGTTCTGCGCCACCCAATTCTTCACATGTCCCAATGCAAGCTCAATCGGGTTCAGCTCACAGTGATAAGGGGGAAGCCAAAGAATGCGGTGTCCGTATCTCGCAGCGATGAGTTCACACTTGATGCGGGGATTGTAGCCTCTCTTGGTTGCCATAGCCTGCATCGATGCCACTGTTGCCCATTTCCATCCAAGACCTGTCTTTTTACTGATCCGCTTCAACGGGACCTGCAGCTCTTTTTCATCCACGCCATACTTCTCCTTCAACATGGTCATCAGTTCTTCTGCCTTCATGCTGTTAAGGCGGGGCTCATCCAAACCGCGGTGGTAGGAAGCGTTGTCCATCATAAAAACTGCTTTGCGCAAAAGTTTGTTGGTGCAATGATCACATAGCGCCTCAAAATATCTGTAGATGAGAAGAGTCAATAATTGCATTGTGTATGTGTGTATCATGTCATACCTTTCAAAATTCTCACAGTTCATGTTGTCATTGTAATCTCCTTCTGACTGAGTGGCGGCAAAGACGACGGGTTCTCCAACCCACCCATCAGGGCCTCCCGCATGCACAATGATGAGTCTTGGTCCTTTGTTCCCTCTCTTCACTATTGTAGTTGCGTCCACCAACCACGTCTTCCGCTGGACATGGTGCTGATTGCAGTATGTTTCATCTAGCCACACCCCCATCTTGCCAGTTGGATTGGTACGCATCTCCATCCTCGCTCGCAAATACTCTGAGCGCTTACGGTGAATCTCGAGGGTTTTGGTGTATGACTGACCGGCTGAAGCGTTGGCCCAGCTAAAGCCAAGCCCTTTAAGGATACGGTTGATAGACTTTCTTGATATGTTGACCTTCCACAGCTCAACCATACGCTGGCGCACAATGTTTAACGAGACTGGGGAGCCTCCAGCGTTGAGAGTATGAACCAGCTCTCGGATATCAATTTTCATGGCACGGTGGTTCAGTCGGAGACGTTCGTACTTTCCCCTCTTGTCAACGGACTTCTCAAAGGTTTGGGTTTGACGGTACTCCTTGCAAAGCGCTGTGACGGTCTTGTTGCCAACTCCACAGGCCTCTGCCGTTCTGCCACGTGCGTCAAGTGCAGCTGGGTTGCCGGGATAGTTGTCTGCGTGAAGGTAAAGGAATCTCGCCATTCTGACAACCATATATTTTTCCTCTATGGTCAAGGGCTTCCCACGAGAGCGAGAGGGAACAGGAGGGAACAGGTCTGTGGTTGGGTTGGCGGTGTTGCTGAATCTAGGTGAGCAGCGCAGCGGAGTTAACTGGGTGGCCGGTGTTGACTGGGTGGCCGGTGCAGACTTGTTTGTAGGTGTTGAGGGTGGTGCACCACATCTAGTCCAGCGCGGGGAGGCCATTGGCACACTCAGGAGGGGCCTGTGATGGGCCAGGAGGTCTCAGTGTGCTGTGGGGAGTCAGTTTGGGACTCGCAATGGCGCAATGGCAATGGCGCAATAGCAATGGCGTCGGAGTGAGGAACAGGTGTATTTGTCGCGTGAACCTGCGGGCGTTTCTGTGCGCGCATACGTTGCGTTAACTATGGTGTCCTGATCTTCTTTTTTTTTAGGAAGTAAGAACGGAATCCCAGTGAAGAAGAGTCACCGTCAGTCAGATGGGGCGCGCGTGGCGGCCGCTGAGCCCTGCCCGTTTCCCCGGAGCGGGACGCCATGCAACGCGCGTAGAGCTCTGTCTGCTTTGCAGCCATAGAACAAAGTTAAGCTTACTTCTGCAAATTCGAAGGTATATGCTAATCTTTCCCCTCGGGCTCGCTCGGCGGGCCTGTTTGTGCGCACAGGCACCACGGCAAAATGCAGCGCAGAAAGTCTGATCCAAGCAATGAGGCTCATCATCCAGGTGACACGACTCCACCCGATTCCTTCAACAAGGCCACGTTCGGATCGGGAGTTTCCTCGGTGCTTGAGAGTTTCGTGCTTGCCCCGTCTTCGTTCGAAAACCGAGCGACCGCAAGTCGGTCCGTAGAGGACGAGGAAACTCAAGAGCTGGACCTGGAAGCTGGAGTCTCGATTATTTCGTCATCGGAGGAGTGGGTAGCCTCCGACAACAATATCACACATGATACCCGGCCGGATGGCCTCCGAAGGCGGATTTCAATGGGGACTCCTTCGTCGACTGCGTTCTCGCCCATTGGATCCGGTGACTCTCGGTCCCCAAAACGCCGAGGTCGACCGGTTGTAGCTGCACAGAAGTTCAGGAAGAAGGTCGTCAAAATCAGTGCCGAGTCGAGCAAGAGGGGAGTGAGAGCGGCTGGGAGCATTCTTCAAGATTTTCGACATTTCATTCTTAGAGGCGGAGTGATCGATGTGTGCATCGGCTTCATAATAGGCGGCGCGTGAGTTTGACTGGGGCGGCACATCTGTTAAAAGATCACGTACGTGTATTAAGGAAGCTCATCGAGAACAGGTTTACAACTATCATGACTAGCTTCACGCAAGACATTATTGGCCCCGTTGTTGGCCTTGCGTTAGGTTCAAACCTGCAGAATGCGTTTGTGATGCTAAGATATCCCGACTGCGCCGGGCAGAATGGAACCGACTGCTCGTCGCTGAAAACACCATCTCAAGTCTATGCCGGTATGTAGAATGGTCCATCTCCCTCGATTTTCTGTGACTGATGATAGTTTCGCAGCCGGCGGTGTTACTTGGAACTACGGAAACTTTTTCCAAACGCTTTTCAACTTCTTGCTTACGGCGTGGATACTGTTTTTTATGGTCAAGGTCTATTCGGCGGCCAGTAAACAGTTTACCGATCATAAGTCCAAAAAGGATCTCGAAAGGCTTTGTCCTTACTGTTTAAAAAAGGTGCCACTTCTAGCGACACGATGTTACCAGTGCACCTCCGATTTGCCGCCGCTGGACTTTCCTTCGACCTCAAAGGCGGCGCTCGGATCAAATAGAACACTGAAATCAGCATCATGCAGCAAATCGTGACCCACACGCCAGGAATATTTTTATTTTGCTACAAATGCTATGGAGTATCCTATTTCTGTCCAAAACTTTATCCAAAATTGTGAGGGAATCCATGCCAAGGGCTCAGGGGAACTTGCAAATCGTGGCCCGGGCGGTATCTGCGATGACGTCGTCCCACAAGTCATCGATCAGCTCCTCCCACACTTGTAGCTGCCACCGCTCTTCTTCCCAGTCGCCATCGGCGTTTTTGATACTTGTGATAAGAAGCGCGTCCAGGTTCTCTCCAAACCTTTCGGAATATTCCGCCCATTGCGCCACTTTCCGGCAAGTCTCTGTGATGAGTTGGTGCCTTCCCGGGCCACTCCCACGCCGACTGGTTAAGCTGGTCTGCAGGTCGTCGTATGCGAGGGGAAGGGCCTCGTTGATGGCGTCCAAAAGGATGGTTCGTCGATCATCACTGATCTTAGACGTCCATTGTTCGCATGTCTCCGAGGGCATGACTTTGGGGAGACTTCCCATTGATGTGAACGTGTCCAGATGTGGTAGGGATGCCTCTAGAACCGCTCGAGTGTAGTCCGAGGCGACGGACGACATGTCCTGGTATTGAACTTCCACGTCTGGTCCGTCGGACGCGTGCCGGCAGCGCAGATATAAATGGCACATCTGGCGCACGGAGTCCCTCATAAGATCGTTTGATATCAGGTGTGTCAGCGCGGTTGACACGTCGACGTCCTCCGGTCCGTTGACCGTGTTGTTGTACCACGATAAAATTTCTTCCCGGTTGGGAATGTTCCGTTCCTCAACGCAGATGTTGACCAATGCGTCATGCAAGAGACTGGCAAAGATAATTCCAATAAACGCGCGCGCGCTCTTTTGCCGCGTGGCCTCTTCGGGTAAGTCGGGTGCGCTAGGCGCCTCAATCGGAACATCTTCGAAGTCATCGGGTTCCTCATCTGCCCAATCCCCAAGCTCCGGGACATACAGGGGGGTCAAGGTTTTCGGTTGACCCGGTGCGACATCGTGTGATGCCTCGTCATTGGTAGATTTGAAGGGATCCGATGATCCCTTCGCTTTGTCGTGGGGTGTGTAAAGCGCGTCCAGGTTGCCCTGAGTTCCCGGGTGAGAGTGGTCCCCCTCATGGTGCTCAGTGACAAGTCCAACTTCATTGTCGGCTTCGACTAACGGAGCAAAAGTAGCGAGAGGTTGCGCTTCCTCTGAAGCCTGCGACGTTGTCGAGAGATGAGTACAATGTAAACTAGCGCAAATATGCCTATAGCACACTTACCGCATCCCTGTCGTGAACTTTATCCATGAAACCCGTGTTGGCCTCTGCATCTTCGTTGCCTGCCGCGGCCAATGTACTTGTGAGGTGCGTTTCTACCAATGCCTACGACGTTGGCAAAATGTTTAGCAAGGGTGATCTGGCGGGATACGGCAACATCGTACTTACCACGTTCCGGGCATCCTCCTGCCCAGCAATGCTGTCGCTTGCGATGTCTTCCATTGTCATTTGTTCGTCGAACGGAGCGGCGGATTCCTCCTCGCACACTGATGTAGATGAGACGTCCTCCTCTGCGAGTCTTTCATGAGACGGCGCGGCAGACGCGTCACCGCCCACCGATGGAGATACAACGTCTTCCATTGTAAATTCGGTCAACGGCACGGCGGATTCCCCATTGCACACCGATGTACATGCGACCTCTCCCACAGCGATTATCTCGTTGTTAGGCGCGGCTAATGCTTCATTGTACACCGATGTCGCCTCAACCCGAGAAGCAGCTGATCTTCTCTGCGCCAACGCTTCTTTGGCCGCCTGCGGGGTTCGTAACGCGACGATCAGAATATAATGTGGCGCGATGACTGTCACTGAAATGCTTACAGCTATGTCTTCAAAATACTCGGAATGAACTGCCCTTTTCATCTTTTGAAGGAGCGCTTTTCTCTCCTCATAAAGTGTCACCTCGTTGCGTTCCTACAAACAATCAGGTCGGTTATGAGGCGACCGTGGGGATCAAAGGGCATTTGCGGAAAGCTTACAATCCGTTCAAAGGCACGACGAGAAAGGCGACCTCTGAGGTCCAGGAGTTTCTCTCGGAGTGTTTTCTCGAGAGTTGCCTCTTCGCCGCAGAGGTGTACGAGTTCTTCTTCGAAAGCCTGTCGTATCTGCATTTGAAAGAAATGGAAAGTTTGAGTTTGTCTGCTCCCTACCGTGGTTGTTTGCTAAAACCCCTACCTCATCTAGCCATTTTTCGATGGCAACTAAAGGCATGGCCGCCAGATCTGCTCGGGGAACAGGAACGTTATCAGGAGCCTCCAGTTCCACCGTCACCACCGAAGGAACGACCGAAGGAACGACCGAAGGAACGACCGAAGGAGCTTCCGAAGGAGCGGTTGAAAGAACGGCCGAAGGCACGACCGCAGGCACGACCGGAGGAGCGACCGAAGGAGCGACCGAAGGAGCGACCGAAGGAGTGACCAAAGGAGCGACCGGAGGGACGAACGGAGGGTCGGCCGAGGGGACGACCGAAGGGACGACCGAAGGCACGGCCGAGGGGACAACCAAAGGGACGGCCGAAGAGACGGCCGAAGGAACGATCGGAGGAACGATCGAAGGAGCGACCAGAGGAGCGACCGGAGGGACGAACGGAGGGTCGGCCGAGGGGACGACCGAAGGGACGGCCAAAGAGACGGCCGAAGGAACGACCGAAGGGACAATCGAAGGCGCGTCTGCGGCGGATGGTGCCGAAACGAAAAGAGCAGAGACCGAAGCCAGGCCGCTTGCCGAGGCAATGTAGGGAGACTCCTGTTCCGGCGCTTGCGGTAGAACTGCCGGTTCCCGAGCGGACATTCGGATTCTGTTTAGCTCTACGACATGGAGCTCTGCCAGCTGCACAGCCTCCAGGGCGTTCAGCTCTGCAGTCAACTTTCTCGCTAAAGCCTGCGGGGACAGGCGCCCGCCCCAATCGGGGAAGGGGCTGCAAGCGTGCGGAGGCTCTTGCTCTGGCTCATCGCAAGTATCCCTGTAGCCCACCGCACCTTGCGGCACCGGTGGAGGTGAGTAAGGGTATTCGGCAATCGCCAATGGTGAGGTGCTGACTTCCATCGTTTGTGGTATGTCCGTCTGGCAAACCGCGTTTGACCATTCGATGATTGACAACGGTGAAGTTTCGGCTTCGATCGTCACCGGTAGGTCGGTCTGACATACGGCATTCGACCAACTTTTCTTCACGTCGCCGTCCGTCTGAGCTGCGGTCCGGGTGTAAATGTTGACGGTACTCAGGGAGTCCGGTATGTGCTGCGGGTCCTTTAGATGGATAAGGACCGGCAATCGTGTTTGAGGGACCACTGGCGTAGTTACAGGCAGTGCGTCCGAAAGCTGTAACACGTCTGCCTCAAAAGACGTATCCGACGATGTAAGTTCGTCTTCCGTAGAGGGAGCGGCATCTTTCGAGAGGCGGCCTTGGAGGGATCGCGCGGATGCAATGACCGCATCTAAATCCACCGGACGAACGTCCTCAGCCGATACGCGGTATGCTTCCTCTCCCTCACAAGCCAGAGCGAAGATGCTTTGGTTCCCAATCGGGGTGGGTGGCGTTCGGAGAGTCGGTGGATGGGGAGGAACCTCCTTCTCGACCGTCCTCGTGATCCCATCACCGTCCTGAGCCGCTGACGACTCGATCCTCCGCTGTCTTCCTTTCTTCGGGCTATGGCTCCGAGAGCGCGATCTGCCCGAGTCAACACCACCCGTCCGACGCTGCATTCGGCGAAACTCGTTCAAGGCCTGCAGACGAGCCGCGACCTCTTTCGCTTGAGCTGTAGCGACAGCGATTTGCTTTTTTCGCAGCTCCTTGCGTTCTTCAGCCTTTTCCTGAATGAAGGCTTTGATTTCGTCGGCTCCCGCTTTGTTGGAGGTCGGGGGGCGTTGCGTAGTGCCTGGGAGTCCGCTAGGGGCAGGTGCCTCGGCTGCGGCCTTCCGTGCTTTAGGCGACCTGACGTTCTTCTCGGGCTTTTCGTAGTGAATTGCCTGACCTTGCACCCTTGTCAGGCCCTTGCGAGGTTCGGCAGGTTGCTGCACGTTGGCAGCCGGTGCATGTTGAACAGGGACCAAGGGAACCCGGGTCGCAGGTTTCAATCGGTCGCTGCGGCGCATCGCTTTTATCACTGACGTAGCAGGAACTCCGTAAAGGTTGCCTGAGTGTGATATCTACCTCTCTAACGGTAGACTTCGTGGTGGACTCGGACAGCCGGGCCATCGGGTCGAGGCTTTCCCAGCGTTCTTTTATTGGGGCCGAACGAGAAACGAGGCGTTCCCGACGAGCTAACCTGTAGCTCACGGCGAGACGCGTGAGGGCTGAGGCCGCCAAACGGAGGTACAGTACAGTATGCTTCGGACACTTTCCAGAGTTGCTCCCATGTGCGTTTGGAACTGACAGAAAGCGACAGTGGGAATATTGATGCTGAAGGAAGCGAACATCAGCGCCCACTTGGATGTCTCCGTTGACGATTGGCCGTTGACCAGCATAGGTGGTATACTGTAGATTGTTGGACAGCTGTGGTCGGGGCAGGTGCAAAGACGCCATTCGCTTCCTTTCTGGACACAATGAAGTGTGGATGTATTGTTTTACTTGTTAAGATAGCAATATTTGCGTAAGCTGTGTTGGCCACCATCCTTACAGTACGCTGCCAAAACCTTTCCTTAGGGTGCTTTTCATAAGGGCCGGGTCATCTCCGGGTGTGACTTAATCGCGACGGCAAGGGACTTGCGCTGGCCACGTAAGCATCCTGCGCCCGATAGATGCCACACCGTGCCATTGACGCTCCGTACTATAAGCGCTCAGTGGGGGCAGCCTCTGGCGAACGGGACTTGGAGATTTTTGGTCCAACCGTAATACACAAAAAACAGGGCCCATTATTGACCCACGTTCCCTCTGACGTTACACTTCTTTTCCTGTTCTGATAGCAGTTCTATGACGTTCACAAGAGTGATTTGCCCCTCAAATACCCTCAGCACACTGACATGATACTTGAAATTCGCTGCCAGAGTCTGAGCAGACAGATAATCTGTCCAGCCATCCCCAACCTCGGCTCCGCTAAAACGGAAGACGTTGTTGCGGAAGATGAAGGTGGCACCAGAGGCGGGTGCATTTGGTACCAGGGTGTTCAGGGAATTGGTTCCCGCTGATCATGGTGGGCTTGAGCTTTTGGATGTAGGTGTTCCAAAAAATTTCTGAAGATCCTGTTGCCATCCGTTGCAAGGATGCGACAGGCGTCAAGGCACATAATGAAAGCGACTTCTGATATAAGTGATCTGCATTTGGTGGCATGACTAAAGGGTTGCCTGTTCTGAGAGTTCAGAGAGTTCCCGGGTCTCGCTTCTCGGATAGATGGCGAGTCAATGCCAGACACAGAAAACCGTGTCTGACAAGAACTATGGTCTTGATGGTGCCGTCCCAATCGGGGAGTCGAATGAAGTTTTTCAACCAACCCACAGGTCACATTATGGAATATCCGACCATTACTTAGAAAGGCAAACGAAACGAGAGAGAGTGCCAGTGCGTGAAGAGATGAACGGAATTGAGAGCGGCTGAGCTTGAGGGGCGGCGGTGCTCAATGGTAATGGGCTGATGGGCGGGCGCCATCGCAAGCGACAGGTGGGATGGGGTGGAGCTGTCGAAAATTGATGTGGATAGAGGGGCTAGAGAGAGGCGAGGCGCAGACGTTGAAGCGAAGGTGTATGGGTCGTGGAAATAAAAGCAATGGTGTGGGAATGATTGAAACTCTGAGCTCTTGGGCTGGCAGAATGGAGTGGTGGAAGACTGGTTTCGGCGCTCTGTTCCCCTAACAGCACACGTAGGCGGGTAGATGAATAATCGGCACTTGCCCAGACTCCACCCATCGCAACTCTCACGAAACTAATCTCCAAACAGCCTGAACCTGCATAGCCACAATAACCGGTGAAGATGTGTGACACCGGCTGGGACGTGCGAAGCATGAAGGGCCCTTTTGAGAGGTGCGGGGGGCCAACGGAACGTGGGCGGAGATGTCCGAACGCAATATCGACAGCGCGGTGTGGACATAACACGAAGGAGCATAAGTGAGGGACTTAGATTCGTTGAAATAATTAAGTCTTATTGAGTGTTGTCTGCTCCCTCTCTCTGGGAATTCATCTCGGGTCTCCAAAAAACTGGCCAGAGCCCGACGTTTCTTTCCCATTCCCAACCGCCGCGGTTCCTCCTCCGCCAGCTTTTCCACCGGCTGCCTTAACTCAGGAAGTGTGTAGTAACTGCTCCGTCCTCGGTCCACTTGCCGGTCGCGAGTGCCTTTACGCGGGGCAAGTTTACGGTTTCTTGAGCGGCCCTGGGATCCCAGACTTTTTGGCCTAGACAGTTACCGTTGGCTTTTCTGAAAACGTCGTAACAGGGTCGGCGTACCCGCGCTCGTGTCGGCTTGGGGGTTTACAACTGTACCTTCATAGGCTCCTCATGGGGAAAACTTCCTCTCCGACGTCCTCCTTTTCGAGCGCAAGTATTCCTATTCCAAAAGGCAGTTTGAAGCGCCCGGCTACCGACGCAGCCCTGTCTCCTGACGCACCGAAGCAGAGTCCCCACATTCCACGCACTCCAACGGCTAGAGGGTACTCAGGGTTTGTCAAGAGGGAACAGGAGAGGGTTTCGGGCGGCGATCATCACGGGCGGGACGGGCGGGACGTGGACAATATGGAGTTTGACTCGAATGGATTCGATGAAGACGATAGTTTCCGTTCAAAGACGCTCGTTTTTCCAGACGAAAGCGGCGACAAGCTCTCTCAGCTCTACTGTCGCGAAATGCCACCTATCCGCCACGCTACCCAAAGTGAGATGCGGGAACACGGCACAGCAACAGCAGATGAAGTGCGGAACTCCCCTTCTGTCACTCAACTCCCGGATCGAAATTTAGCGCAGAACCCAGATCTCTTGAAGTGGGTTGGTCAACCAAAGGAAGACGGCACATACTACCTGGTAGCCCAGTCCTGGTAGGGAGATTTTGGGTACGGCTGTCGGTCAATCGTTGTTCTCACACTCACAGTCCGCTGCGAATCTGCAGGTTAGCGCAATCACAAACGCAATCTCCTACACCAGTGGATAACTCGTCTCTGCTGGAGCCTGGCGCAAGCGAGTTACGGCCGGATCTGAAAGAAGGGTTCGACTATATCTCTGTGTCAGCGGAGGCGTGGGAAGCGATAGCAAATCGGTGAGTTTCATCGCAAACGTACTGAGACTACGCATTCCGACCATTCTGACCGTGGAGTATAGACATGGCTTGGTAAATGACACCTCGGCGGTCAGTCGTCAAACATATATGGGTGCGGATGGGCGATGGCATGTCGATCTGTATCCAGCATCTTTTGATGTCCGGTACAGTCATATGCAGGCGGACACGGAACCGGTGGCTTCGATAATGCTGTTTCGACAAACGTCTCCAAAACAGATAAGAACGCTGCTATCTGAAAAGCTCAACCTGAATCCGTCCACCTTCGGCATGAGCTTGATACGCTCTAACGGTGAAAAGATCTCAATAAAAGAGGGTCAGCCATTGACGCAAAGTGACCTAGGAACAGCGTCTTGGATCGAAATAATTCCACAAGTGGAGCATAACTTGCCATCACCAAGTGATGAAACGCCGGACAGCGTTTTCCATATGGAAGATGTCGTGCGGTAAAGTTCATATCATGTTGATAGAAAGAGGATTTAGCACCTCATTGGCTTTGTTCCATATAGTACCGCAGAAATCGAAGACACCTCAGATGCCGTGAAGCCATTCTTATCGGTGGCGACGGCTGAACCAACTACCGCTTCGCCGAAAACATCGCCGAAAATCCTGACCAAACGGGAAAGAGTGCTGAGGAAGCTGAATGGTGGAGATGAAGGAGAGCAGCCGACAGAAGGACCCCCTTTGATGCTCGAATATGGCCCTGCCCCCCCGGAGGATGTAACAACGGCGCCCTTCGCCAACTCGAACAGTTTCAACTTCTTGCCCGCCCCAACTTACTCACGTCCTACCTCAACTGTCACAACTGGTGCAATGGGACTGTCGAATCTGGGGAACACGTGCTTTATGAACTCTGCGTTGCAGTGCCTTAGCAATACTGCGCCGCTGACTAAATACTTTCTGAAGGGGAGTTGGCAATCAGAGTTGAACCCAGATAATCCTCTTGGCATGAAGGGACAGGTTGCTGAGGCGTATGCGGAGCTGATATCGCAACTATGGCGACCTGACGGTCAGCGAGGCACCAGTTATTCTCCTCGGGGTTTCAAATTAACAATAGGCCGGTTCAACCCGATGTTTGCCGGCTACTCACAACAAGACTCGCAAGAGCTTCTCGGGTTTCTGATCGACGGCCTGCATGAAGATCTGAACCGAATCAAGAAAAAGCCCTACATCGAAGTTCCGGACATGGATGGGGAATCCGACGAGACGATCGCTGCGAAGACTTGGGAGATCTACTGCATGCGGAATGACTCGGTTATAGTGGATCTCTTCCAAGGGCAGTACAAGAGTCGGGTGGAATGCACGAAATGTGGAAAGCTATCGATTACGTTCGACCCCTACATGTTTCTTTCTGTTCCCATACCCGATCATCGCGAGGTTGAAGTCTCACTCACAGCCATGCCGAAAGTTGCGCCAAGCGGCCCTCGCGAGCTTGAAACTCCCGTTCGTCTCTTTCTGAGCATGCCAAGGGACACCAGCATCGCGGTCCTGAAAAGCATGGTCGCAAAAAGGATGAGGTGGAAAGCTTCGGAGGCTGAGCACGCCATCGTCGTCAATGTTGGACGCAACAGGGTCCTCCGGGTGTTGGAGAATAGCGAGATGGTGAATGCCATACATTCGTATGATGACATCTGGGTTGTGGAGCACGAGGAACCCGATTGGGATATGTGGGAAGTTCCGTATGCGGATCGTGTGGAGACCAATATCAAGCGTTGCGCGGTATGGACCACTAGTATGCACGATAGCCGCGATCGGTTGAATCAGGTGTATGGCCCGCCAATAATGATCACCATACCCGCGAAGCTCGTTGCATATGCACCGGTATCGAGAGTAGGCGCGAAGCGGCGATCAACCCAAGAGCAGAGAACCGCATTGCTTAGAGAGATTTTTCGGCGAATTTATCGCGAAGTCGTGCGCGCGTTACGAAAGTATGCCAAAATTCCTCTCTACACACTGAATGGCTTCACGCGCATTCAAGAAGTGTATCAAATGCTTGAAAGCTATCCGGCAAGTCAGAATAAGTCAGACCTTCCTATCGACGAAGATCGACCCGCCCCCCAACTCCCGGTGTCCTGGGATGACATTGGCGAAGACTGCGAACCAATCATCGATCTCTTCCGACTCAAGTGGTCTTCCGAGAGTTACAATGGCGGCCCTAATTGGGTAGATATCCTTTATGAGGGTCCTTCGGAGTATCAGTATCGATTAAGAGACCAGGCGGAAAAAGAGGAAACATCAACAGATGCCGACGATGAAGGATCCGATCCTGAGCCTATGACTGTCGACACACCGTTCCGGAGACCGCGGGGTTTCTCGAAGAGCGAGTTTCGCCGCCCGAGTTTGACCGAAAGCTCAATATACTCGGATCGGCATAGGCATGCCGAAATTGTGCCCTTGTCCGAAGCTGACATCAATATATACATGGAATGGACGAATGATTGTTACCAATATGTGGTCGACAATCGGGTAGGTTTCACCTTCTGCTGGGCCCAGCATGCCGTAGCATAGTGCCGCGTCAGCTTACCGTTTCATTCTTCGATTCCCTGATTATAGACATTGGAAGATTCGCAAAACGAGAGGTTGAAATCCGAGTATGAAGCTCGACAGAAGTTAGAGAAAAAGTCCTTAAGTTTACAAGACTGTTTGAACGAATACCGCAAGGAAGAGATGCTCGGCGAAGACAATAGCTGGTATTGTCCCCGGTGTAAAGAACATCGGCCAACGAAAAAGAAACTGGACATTTGGACCGTACCCGAGGTGGGCATCACAATCCTTCCAATGGGTCGCTCTATTCACAAGGCTAATGGACTCGGCACTTTCAGATTCTTGTGTTCCATTTGAAGCGCTTCTCCAACACAGGACGCGGGTACCGGAGCATAATGGGCGATAAGATTGATTGTCTCGTCGATGCCCCAATTCAAGGCCTAGATCTGACAGACGTGGTGCTTGGAAAGCATCCCGCCCGCAAATGGCATAGCAACGAATCAATCCGTAGAACTGAATCGTTCGAATCCGAGAGTATGGGATTGTCCGAGGAGTTGAAAGACAAAACAACAATCAGCTCCGATGAGATGACGGATGTTGCCGACGAAGAAGAGCCGCTCACCGCAGGTGTGGGTGACGATCGCATGGCAGCGACACCGCAACCTAATGGCACGCATACTGTCGTTGGGAACGGGCACCTTCTAAGCGCATCCGCAACTGATGCAGATACCAGCGAGCCAATGGACTCTGCGGCTGATGACGACGATAACCAACTAGTATACGATTTGTTCGCTGTTTCGAACCATTTTGGTGGTTTGGGAGGTGGTCATTGTAGGTTCAGTTGTATTCTTGGGTCAATGGTTTCAGGGAGCTTACACGTCCTTTTTGCAGATACGGCATACGCCAAGAACTGCCTGGACGATCAATGGTATAACTTCGATGACAGTCAAGTAACCAAGACGGACGAATCTCAAATCATGGTAAAAACAGCGTTTGCAGGTCTATTTCCTGGGCGATGGGTTTCTTACATTCCACTTCCAGACGTCTGCGGCATACATGCTCTTCTACCAAAGACGACGAAAAGGGCCCAAAACAGATTTGACTCCAATCCTCGACGAATACCAAGCAAAGCTTGAGGCAGAGCAGGCCGCATCCGCCGCCGCCAAAGCGATCAAAACGTCCGGTTATTTTTTAGCCAAGCCTTCCGCTCCGCTGCGTGCGTCGCCAACCATCCGATCGTCAAGTCCGTATGGACTGGGTTTGGTTTCTCCGAATACGACCTCAGCGGACACGACACACAACAATTCGCGCAACAACTCGCGAGCCGCATCTCCAGATGGGTCGATTACCGACCTTGATGCGGAAAACGGGGACCGGAAGGCCACTGAGGACATCAAGGCGCTACTGAATCACGGCGTATCTAGCGCGCCTCATTCTCCTGTCGGATCTCCGTTGCATTCGGAGGCAACGAGTTTCCGTCCCTCTGCGGTTGGGTTTGACTTCGGCCTGCAGAACGAGGACTCGGAGTCTGCGCGAGCGACGACGCCCATCTTGCCGGAGGATGACTACTCTTCATGGACCTCTCAAGCCCAGGAGCTGCAGTCACATGGCGAGTACACACCTGTGCCACTGACGGAGTGGGAGGCGACCAGGCTTTCGGAGCAGGATGAGGAGGTGGAGGACGTAGTCTTAGATTTACCAGAAGAGGGAGAGGGAGGGCGGAGAGGGCCACAAGCTATAGACATTGAGCAGAACGAGCAAACGGAGGTACCAGTAGCCCGCGAAGGGCATAATTCCTCAGAAGCGACAAAGAAGTCAGATTAGGCCGTGCACCTATCCGATAGGCATTTTTCTTTTTATGTAAATATTATTTGCCTCGACGCTCGACGGGATGTTGCCCCAACGCAATCACTTGCACGTGTCCTTCCGGCGCTATTTGGCATTGACAATCGACTTACATTCCGTCTGAGAATCATGGCGGGTATGGGACAGGAAACTACATGTACAAAATGGGGAATTACATCGCGGGTTGCCAGAATCCCGATGGAACCAAATAGAATTCGGCGCCCTCGTCATCGTTTCGGACCCTTCAACTCCTCCTTCCACACAAATCCCTGATCCTTCAGCCCGCCTGCAAACTTATGCAATGAATCGAGGTAATTCTCCCCTCGCTCCTCACACTCCCTCACTAAATTCTCCAACCGCTTAATATGCGCAATCTTCTCCCTCATCTCATCCACCTCCGCCGCCAACGCGCCCCTCTCCTCCGTCGCAACCTTCAACCGCCCCCCCTGCGCCTCCAACCCCGCTTTCGTCTCTCCCAACTCCTTGATCAGCAGCTTATTCGCTGTCTCCAGCTCCGCAATTTGCTCCGTCTGGATCTGCAAGCTGCTGCTCATAGTCGTCAAGCGATCCGTCAGCGAGTTGCGCGCCGAAGACGCGCGGTGCAGTTCCGCGGTGGTGGTATCCAGCGTGCGGTCGAGCTCGTCTAGGCGGGCTTGGTAGGATTTGCAGCGGGTGTCGAGGGCGGTTGCGCGCGCCGTTTGGGTTTCGACGTCGGTGAGGAGGCGTTTGTTGATGGATTCGGCGACTTTCAGTTGGGTTGTTAGGTCGGAGATGTGTTTGGATTGCGTCGTGCTGGTGGATTGCATCGTGCTGAGGGTGGATTGTACAGCGTTGAGGGTTTGTTGGAGGCTGGCGATGTGCGTGGTGAGGGCTTCTGAGGGCTCTGGTGGTGGTGAGTGCTGGGTAACGGAAGTGGGTTCCACAGAGTGATTAGCCGTGAACTTCGTCGAGATATGACCGGATTCTGCGGAAGGCGCTTACCTTGACGGACGCAATCTCGTGGCAAAGCTCCTCAATCCGCTTCTCATAGTGTGTGCCGGCAGCCTCCACCTCCTCTATCTGCAGCCATCAAAAAAGTTCTTAGTCCCTTTCCACGTTCACCGGCATAACCAGAAATTTGCCAATCTTACCCTCCGCTTCGACGAATCCACCACACTCTCCAACCTCCTCTTGTCCGCCCTAATAGCTTCAACCTCCTGTATAGCGCGCTCATACATCCCTTCCCACCGCTTCGCCTCGCCGTCCGCATTCGCAACCTGCTGCTTCAACCGGCTGAGTTCTCGGAGCAGGCCCTGCTTTTCGGTGTTGGACTCTTTTTGGAAGGTGGTGAATTGGTCGGTGAGGGTGGTATGCTGCTTTGTGGCTTCGGAGAGCTTCTCTTGGGAGGTGCGGTATTGGGATTGAACGGAGAAGAGGTTGGTTTTCAGGGTCTGGTTGGGTGAGGTTTGAGGAATATCAGGGAAAAGGCATGTATGGGTTGGATCAAAGCTTCATGTTGCCCAACCTGAACTTCCTCTTTGTACTCATCCTGGAGGTCGGCGTACTTTTGCTTCAGATCTTTGATGACCTCCCCAAGCGGCACTCGCCGCTTGTCCGCTCCAGCCCCAGTATCCCCTCGCCCCTCTGGCAGCTCCCCTGTTTGCTGGTATAGTCCGGTATCATCTGTGACGAGTTTAGATCATGAGGGTCCATTGCAACAACTACGCACACCTCAATAGCACTCGTACCTGACCGAGCCCGCAAATACCGCGTCTCCATCTCCAGCAAAAACAGCTGCTGCTGCAAGTTTTTGACATACTCCTCCTCCGTTTTCCCAGCCGCTGCCGGCGAAGACACGCCAAGGGCCGACGCCGGCCGTGGTTTCCCCTTGTCCGCATGTTGAGTTGGATCGGCTGTGCGGCGTCGCAAGGCGTTTATTGCGTGTGATTTTGGTCCTGTTAGGGTGGGAGAGAGCTGGTGAGATATAAATTATTGGCATGATGTTGCGCGAATGCAAGTACCTATTGAATGCCCTTTCACATACGAATTGCGGAGTTGGAAGGCCGTGTGACCGAATGTTGGCGCTGAGGCAGGTATTGATGTCATTTTGGTACATACAATGTTCTGTTAGTTGCAGATATGAGTGCGGAGTAGTATGAGGAGTAGTAGGTACGCAGATCCGAAAGCAAAAATCTTGCATCTCATGAAAAACTGTCGATCTATGCAATAGCTGTCAATGTGCGGAGTTAGTGCTTACGTTATGTGCGAACATGGAAAGCCACAACCCAACTTCCCCCAATCCCGCTGCCCACACAAGCTCAGCTCAAGGCCAATGGACTGTTGTTTTGCTTTGTTTCTTAGGAGCGCAGCTGCGAATCTGTTTATTAGGAGCACATCTATTCCATAAACGTTCTATCTACGGTATTATCACTTCCATGCCAAAAATGGATATCAAATTCAACGGACCGAAACCAGTATATGCGTCATTACCATTACCGAGCCAGAGGTATCTACATTACAGAAGGAAAACACTCCACCAGAATATACACCTGAACCGAAAGTGTCAGGGAGCGGCTGCCATCCGACAGTTCCTCGAGCGGGCCATCGTCATCAGGGCCGCGTTTCTCCTCAGTGCCAGATTCCATTTGTTCCATCTGTGTGCCGGAACATGCAGGTCGTGATCTACGGCATGAAGGAAGGCTCGCTCGTTGGCGCAAAGCTCTTGCACGCTCAAGCCAGAGATGCTGGCCCAAGCCTTCATGGAAATGCTCGAATCGTGCACGTATTTGTTTGCGAGGATCAGTGCAGACAGGAACATTCGTCTTCCACAGCGCAGGGGAAACTCAGTGGCGGTGGCGGAGGCAGACCCTCCGAGCGCTTCCTTTCTCAGAACGCAAGTTCGCAGTTTGAGGAGGTACAGCAACGCGGTTTGGAAAGCGGAGCAGGAGGTCCTGCTGCGATGGAGGAGTTGTTCGACGACATTGATGAGCGGAGCGACGGTCTTCGGGCGAATGGCACAATTGGCTTTGGTTTCTGAAGGTTTTGTGATGTCTGGTGGGTTTAATTGATAGCTGATAGCAAGCGGCGCTGCCTTAGAAGGTTTTTCGAAAAGCTCAATAATGGTGGACGCAATTGCTACAAAAGCCCTTGCCAAGTCACTGTGCTTCTTGTAAAGGTCTGACAAGAAAAGTGCCAATGTTAAACTAGAGATGTTGAGGTCCACGGAATGCTTGTAAGTCGGTAAACATACCTTTCGGCGGCGGCCGTTTTGAGTATTGGCGAGAGCATAGTTGCTGCTTCCGATAGACTGATTCTGGTTGAAGGACTTGCACAGCCATTTTCAGCTGATATTATTCGTAGAATGTCCGACAGAAAAGCAGAGCGAAGTTCGAAAAGACGACAGAAAGAACGGAGAAATGGCGACGGTGAGCGGAAGGGTATAAGAGCTCTTCCGCTCAGAAGGAGACAGAGGTGAACCGGAACATGGTGGGGCGGTTCGAGGTCGAGTTGAGTGACCTTCCTCCGATCGTGGTCCTGCGGCTGAAGGAGACTTCCTTTTAAGCATTGGAGTTGGCGGAGGGGGGCAGTGGTGGTGGGAAAGCCTGGAAGTGCCAAGGTGGACGAACAGCCAAGCAAGGACGAGTTTTCCCACGCGTTCGTGTCTGTCTCTCACTGTTCCGATGACTTGTTGCTCTCTCACAGACAGACATTACACACCAGATTAGGCACGATTAATCATGAATAGTATTTATCAGGCTGGCCGGCTGATTTAGAATCGCAATTGCTTATTACTCACCGCGTTCGTTATTCTGACTCACTCGCGATTTTTTGGGTCTGGATCCCTCTCCATCTCCGCCCCGCTGCTCTTGTACAGTCCCGCGGTATCGGTTCGACGGGATCCCCGGATCCGGGCGGGCTTTCTTATCCACACGAGGGCAGTACGTAAGCAACGGGTTCCGTTGGAAAGTTGTCGAATTTCACTGGAAAAATTTCCGTTTTCACCCGTAATCGCCTGTCAACACACTTCTCGTTCCCAAACTTAAGGGCACGACACAGCAGCTATATCCGTTTTACTTGGTAAGTATGTATCTGGTTCCTTTATGCTATGCGGTGCGCGGGTATTCCCAGTGAACCGCGAGTCTATTGCAAGGTGTTGTGCGGTTGTCGACTGCTCCCCAACCAGCGCAGTGACGGCGCCTTGCCTGCTCGCTGTATTCAAGCGTACTACATCCTTTTCCGGTGCTCAGTTCCAGCCAGAACTTGGAAGACAACGCTGGCTAACATGCGCCCCCACCTCGCTGTCATATGTATCGACGCTGACGGAAACTACCAGTTCGCGCTTTGGCCTTCTGCCTGTGAGACAACCCGTGCAAATAGAGACGGATGGGACGATAATCGGCGTATCAATTGATTCAGAGATTGCGATGATACAGGGATTGTGATACAGAGATTGTGCACACATGTTCGTCTTTGGCAGGAGCACTAGTGGGAATTGACAAGACGGCGGAGGCCGACCGCGGACAACGAGATCACCGAATAACACTTCAGCGTTTGCTCTGGCTGGATAACGGTTACAGGTTTGGATTACGGGGAATGTTCTGAGCACTGCGGATTGGCTCAGCTAGGGACTATGGGTCTGCGCGGGTAGCTAGTCAGGAGTTTGGATTCATTCTATTGTATTTACCTTCCCCATTTCTTCCTTTCTTTTCGTTTTCCTTTTGTCATCTACGGTCAATACATTTCTCCTACCCGACCCATCTGCTGTCAATCGGCGCGGCCTTTCGGCCGTGGCCTCCATCCTTTACTTCCGGCTGGCCGCCGCACTCGGTGTACCATCGGCCAGCTATCCACTCTGCACACCACGCCTCCTCACACGAGCGCCGGCGGTCGTTGCCCGAGGGACGCTGCCACGGCTACGCCATGGGAGAACGTACAGCGTTCCCCACTTCTTCGCAAATACACCTTCCACTCTCCTCCGCAAATACACCTTCCAAATCGTATCACGAACAGGGTGGGATCAGCGCGGGCGAGCGTTCCCTCGCAATCTCTTGTGCACCGAGTACGTGGCGTAAGGACCTAACTTGTGGGTATGTATGACATTTGAGTGCCGCAGAGTGGTTGTCTTGAAACAATTGCTAATAGACACTACTCTGGTCTGGGATTAGGATTTTCGCACTCGGTCTCGATTGCCAAGGTCAAGAAAGGTCAAGGTCAATTGGTCACGACGAGTGTGAGCCAGAAATATCGCTCATTATTGAGATGTTCTGTGCGTTGGCTGTGGAAACCACCCTGTGCACAGCATCCTGCACGTACAACTATAGGATGGCGTAGTTAACCCCATACAGTGCCGAGGGGCATGGGTTTAGTCATGTACTGTACACCGGTGATGACGAAATAATCGCGAGGGAGAAGTAAGAGAAACAGGCCTTGAGCGACTATGCATGCCAGTGTCGGATTGATCCTACGCAACTGCTATCCGAAAGATTCCATTCACAGTTTTGAGGTCCTGTGCATCAAGTCCATGGGGAAGAAGGGAGGGCTGTCCGGCTCAATCCTCAGATGCCTCTACCGTCCCTGTTAGAAGCATCTTTGAAATCTCGGGCGAAGCCGCTCCTATCTCGGGCGGAATCCAGAAAATCAGCGTTGCTAGCTGGCTTAGCTGAATCTTCGCCGTATGAATGATCCACTTGAACGTAATGTAGTAGAACCCGATGAAGTAGACCAACGCGACAGAGAGAAGAATGTTCTCAACAGTCACGAGCTGGTGACTTTCAGTTTGGGCGGTCTCTAGAAGGACCGCATCGACCTTACTTAGCCCGTCTGCCAGGTCATCTTCCTGGAGGTTGGAAAGGAAACGAGCGGTAAGTCAGGGATTCCTAGTCCCTTCGCTTACTGGAATACTGCCTCTTACCAGATGATTTAAAAAGAAGAGATCTGGATTGTCATATGAGAAGTACGACGCCGACGTGAATTGCTTGGCCTGATGATGGCGGGAATTGTGAGAATGATCCCCCTCTTGGACTTCCATAAAATATCCGTGACTTACGTGGTCAACATAAACATCTAAGATGTTGTCGATCCCAGAAAACACCAGTTCTTCGTTGAATCCGATCGTTTCGTTGTATTGTCGACCGTCACAACCTGAATTTACCAGGCAAATGGGACCCGTTCTGCACACCGTTGCCAGCTCAGGGATATCATTGGTGGAAGGCACTTCTGCATTCCCATGCATGAGGACGTCGTGTTGCCGCTGAAGCTGGAATATCCTCCAAGTTAGCTCATGCTGCACACCATACGGCGCCCAAGTGATGTTGTCGTATGCTGGCAACTCGTTGGACAAGTATCCGATGACCTGATGATGAAAGAAGGGGTGTCGAAACCTGAGATCTCATAGAATCGAGCGGGATATGTCATACCTGGTATGTATACCGTCTGTTGTTGGAGTACATGATAAGCTTTGCAGTCTGAGAAACAGCCAACGAGAGATGCATGAGGATTCCAGCCCCCCGAGAATGGAGCTCTGCGGACTGAATTCTCATACCGTGTCAGACGAATGCAGGAAGATCAATGGTGGAACGAAGAGCATCATAGCAAATGTAGCCAGCAGGAGCAGCGACCCGCTGTAGATGAGCTGCATGGGAAAGATATCAATACATACGCCACAGCGACCGCCTTCGGAGACCATAGTAGGACACTCACCCTCGTTTGTAGAATATCGCTCACACGCTTATCATCCTTGCCCTTTCCAAGGTTAACATCCTTTACCGTGCCATCAGCAATGTACTCTGACAGGTCCTCTACTTCTTCATCCAGCATATCTGAGATCCGGCGCTGGTCTTTTGCAGGTAACCGCGCCAACGCCTTGAGAACGATAATTTGTTTCAACCCTGCTTGGCGGAGAGTGAGATGGATCAGCGCGGCAGTCACTGCGATAACTGCTATTGCGACCACCATCAAGGCGATGATGAGGATATTCCGGCCGGACGATTGTTCCAGGTAGGAGGTGAGGCCGGCGCGGGCTGCCGAGTCGAATGCGTCTCCGATCTGCAAGTGCAATCAAGGGTGTTATTGCGTACCTCTCTCTCACCATCAAATGGTAAGTGGCAACTCCCTACCTTCAAAGCATTATCCAACCACATCCTCACATCAACATCCTCAATGGAAGACGCAGTCGTCCACCATGAATTCGGTAACGAAAGCAATCGTCCCATACTCTCCGCCATCAAAGTCCCCAAAGTATAAACATTGTGCATCAACACGTCCTTTGGTGCGTTGAAACCCCCGCTCTTCGCTCGGATGATTGGGTACGTGGGTTCCTCTTTTGCGGTGGCGAAGAGGATGGGCAGAATCAGAGTCTTAAAGCGCCCGGCTTCCCCGGAGAGTTTGTCATGATGGAACTGCCAAACGGCGGCGTCGGGGGCTTTGTGGCCGTAATATGTCATCAAACGAATCTGCCGCCATGCAATAAACACATTATGACTAGAGCCAGAAGAAACTTAGTTGTCACGAGATTCTTACCTCCTGAGCAGCAAGCATTGCACCCCTTCGTGCCCTGGTGGCATCCTGTCATGTGAGCGCGAGGTCAGCACGAGTTTCATAAATGTTTGCAAAAAGAGTGCCCACCTCCAATGTATTCAAAAACGATTCCGGAGCTTTGAAAAGCGTGGTAGACACCGTGTGATTTGCAATTAAAAGTCCAAGCAGCACAAGGCAGCAGGCCCGCACATACACGGAAACCTGCAGCACTCTCGTGATGAGCGTATCCGTCAAGCGCCCCTGCATGCTCCGCTGCTTTCTCATGGCTTTGCCTGAATCCATAGACGACGCCTGGGATTTGCGGGTGGAGGCCGCGACGTCTTTCGCAGTCTCGGAAGGCATGCGGAACAGTGTCGTTGCCAACACGGTGGATTTGCGCTTCTCCTCCGGCGGCTTGTCGTCCCCGGTAGTGCCAAAGCCAGTCGAGCTCGCTTCCGACATTATCGATTCCATTCGCAGAGCGGATACCATCTTTTTCCTCGGGACGGTCCCGGATTCCAAACTTGCCAAATCATCTCCTCGTGTGAACGACGACGGTTCCGGCTCGGGTTCGGGGCTCCGGTTCCTAAACGGCTTCTCGGAATCCTGCGCTTCACGCGATTCGATTTCCTCGGCCATATCCAAGAGCTGTGCGCCGCGCTCGGAGCTGTTTCCGATTGTGATCAGATACTTTGCGTACAAACGCAAAATCTGCTTCGATTTCGGGTATCGCTTTATGAGCTTCTCGTACGCGTATGACGCTTCACTTTGCGACTTGTGCATCAAGCTGAGAATCCGTCCTAGATTGCGGACCTGCTTTGCATCCGCCCGCAAGGCTGCCCAGAACGATTTCATCGATGTCAGCGAGGCCAGATGGGATGACATGGCTTGGCGCTCCAAGGATTGGAACTCTACATAGGACGCAACATCCATCTGCGACGCCAACAAGTCAGCCGAATCACGATGCTGCTCGAAATCTTGCTTCTCCATAAAGATGCGGAACCGGACCGCGAGGGAAGGCTTGCATCGATTCGTTGCAGCAAATTGCAGGAGACATGCGTCGTCGTCGTCTCCCCAGCACGCCAGATAATAGGTGTACATCAACGACAGTTGGGCGTTGGTTGGAAACTGGGAAAGGGCTTCTTCGAACACCAAGACCATAATCTTGCGACTGGTGTCCGTGATCTCGCAATCACGCAAGAACCTGCACACGATATCGGCGTCCGTTGCCGCGTTGAACACCACCGGGGGCAATTCGGCTTTACGGGACGCAGCGGCATGGTATTGTAAAATAGTAGCAGCGTCGGTGATGGGATCTTTCTTACCACCCAACGACAGTACGTCACTCGGGTCTTTCGGCGCATAAGGCTGCTCGATTGATTCCGCTCCCTGACGGAATTGTTTGATCTTGTCGTAATCCGATATATTCGGCGCGGTGGCAGAATGGCGCAGTTTGCCACTACCTTTCTCCAGATTGTCAATATTAGCTCCGGCCGTTCGCATCATACCCCTGCTCTCAGCCCTATGGAGGCTTTGGGTGATGGAGTTTTGGCGGGTTGCTCGGATCCTTGGAGCACCCAGAGCGATCTTGTTCTCCTCGGCTTCGTTCATTTGCAGTTTCCTCTGTAATCTGGCCATCGTGCGAGCCGTTTTCATCTTCAGGGTGTACTCTGTAGCATACCAGCCCCCGGCTAGTCCAAACGGGACGCAGATGAAAATAAATGCGAGTCCGGCGTGGTTTTCTTGCGCTTGGACTGCTGCGGCTAGAGCAACGATGGACGACAGGAAGGACACGCTGAAGAGGGCGACCCGCATGTTGTTGACGTGCTTGTTGAAGTGGGGCATATATTGCAAGTAGGCCATAATGAGGGTCAGGTTGGCCAGTACCAGAACGACCAACTTGCCGGGTGTGCCGATAAGAACGTCCACAAACACAATGACGACCTTGAATGAACATTCAAAAGTAAGTATGCTGCTCGTCCCTTTCATAACGCGAAAGGGATAACCTTCAAAACGAAGTAAAGGACGTCAAGCATTCCGTGAGCCTTCGCCGCCGGATTCCTCAAAGGAAAGGAGAACGTCAGATGAACCTCATCACAAGGGTCGCGCACCGCACCATCCTTCACTCACTTGCTATCAGGTCTGGGTATCACATAGATGTAGTTGATGAACAATCCAAACGGCAGGGTAAACGCAAGGCCGACGACCGAGAGGATGAAAATCGGGAGATGTTCCGGCGTGAAGCAGCGGTTGTCGGGGAAGTATTTGAGGTGGTGGCCGCCACCATCGATGTTAGACTCGCACACTGTCGTCAGGACAAAGATTTCCATGAACGGCATGAAGAGTGCAGTGGCGACGACTGTAGACAGTGCACGGAGGAGGATCAAGGGCCAGATCCACTAATAGTCCAATTGATGTCAGGTGCTTTGAGTGCATCAATCCAAGTTCGCAATAGGAAATACCTGGAATCCTCCCCGATGCTGTGAATAGGCAGCGAAAACACCCAGAGAGATCTGCAGCTTGTTTGTCATACATCCGGCGGCCTCGTCAAGAATCCGAAAAACTGTCGTGATCATACCGTAAGAGCGATGACACACATCGATAGTCCGAAGAGGACTTGCAGAACCTTGTAGTTATGCTCAACAAAATTCAGCGGGTACATGATGCCGCGAACCACATTGGGCAGACCCCACACCGCCTCGGGATCCCAGGAGAACGAAATCATTTGAACGTCCTGTCATTCAAAATGCATGGATGCTTAGCACGACTGCATTCGCAAAGAGAAGCCATTCAATTACTTAGCTACCTCGACAACAATCATAAAGTATGCGAAGATGGATGAATGTTCGGCATCTTTGCACATCGTATATAAAAACGTGAATATTGTCTGCGCATCCGCCGTGAGTAAGTGTCTCGGCCAATAAACAAACCGGTGATGACGAAATAATCGCAGAACGCATACCTTCTCGAAATGAGACATGCGCAACCCCTTTTCGTAGTCATCCCGATCACTTCCGCCCATCTTTTTCTTTTTGGCTGGTGGCTTGTCGTCCACAATCTGCGTAAGTGCCGTTTTGTTATACGCTGACATGGAACAGAGGAATTTCGAGGGAGGTGTCTTGGTCAAGCCGATTTGAGGAGCGGGTAGTTGATGCGGATGCCTAAGCCCTACCCTTTGTGACCGTTAAAGTATACCTTTCACAGCCATTCCACGGTCTTAGACTACGCGCAACAAGTTTAGAGTTCGGTTCACTCTATCAATATTGGCAGATATACAGAAATGACCCAGCGCTTCCAGAATGTGGAAGAGGTTCCGTCTAAAAGGGGGAGTCTACGTATATATAACATATGAAGTAAATGTACAGGAAGGGAGGAGAACGTCACTGGGAACGTCGCTGGGATCGTACCAGAGGGAACGTCACTGGGATCGTATGGCCCCTCGTCGCCAGGATCTTGGATACGTCACGTTTTTATATACGCTCCATCCTTCGCGTACTTTATGATTGTTGTCGAGGTAGCTAAGTAATTGAATGGCTTCTCTTTTAGTCGTGCTAAGCATCCATGCATTTTGAATGACAGGACGTTCAAAACGCGATGGTAACAGGAGGAGATGCATGAGCTCAGTACCAGAACGCCATTGTGCTCGGCACCTGGCTTGTTTAACGAGAGCACTTGTTACCAGGGAGGCATGGGGGGTACTGAAAGTCGTCCTGGAGATTCCACTTTCCCTGGAGGCCGCCGTGGTTACAGCCTCCACAATTTTTCCCATAAATAACGCGGTGCGGGCCAGTATTGACCGTCTTACAGCCCATGCGGTGGAGGTGATTCACACCAGTCTTCCAGTTGTTATAAGTGCTTTGAGACCTCGGCGCTAGGCAGCACGTGTAGCGGGCGTTGCTGTGCGACGAGGAAAAGTAAATATTGGGGCAGGAGGGTGAACTGGGAAAGAGAATGATGCTCACCAATTTGGGATCGAATCCCCAAGTTGCGCGAGACTCGAGGGGCTTGGCCGCCGCAAGGGTGGCAGTTGCGGCGAGAGCGGTTGCGATAGTGAAGGACTTCATTTGGGTCTTGTTGTTGGTTTGTTAGATAGATCTCTGTTGCAGAAGCTGTTTAGGGGATACGGTGGGTCTTCAAGTGCAGTCCCGCCTTTTATCTCGTTTCTGCGATGCATAGTATAGGAGGAGGTTGTTACTGAAGCTTCCGTGGCGCCTATGCTGCTGTAGAAAGGTCCCAGGGTTTACGCTGTATGAAGGGACGATACCAGATGGGGCCCCATCAACGATGGCTGCATGCGCAAGTCGGAGTTCGGGGCGCTGTTGGTGCTCACGCGTTCTGACCGTATCTCGAGATCTCACGTGACTGGGAAATGGCGGTCTCTCTGTCGGTTCCCTGTCCTGGCGGCGCGCGGAATCTTTGACCTGAATTGCAGCCTCAATCGGAGTCAATTGCGATTTTCTGAACGGTCGCGTGGGGATGAAAGTGCTCACTACGTATCGGCTACAACACCCATGTGCGCTCTTCACACAGCGCCGCTGAAAGGTCAATTCTCTGCCGCATGCGCCGGCGTTTCGTTGCCGCTGCTCCAACCCAGTTTGCCTTCTTTTGTTTGGGCCGGTCGCTGTTCCGTCTTGGCCTGGCAACGTATCCGGTTGAACGCATTTGCAACTAGTGTCAGAGATAATACAGTCAGTTCCCAGTCCATAGGCATTCGCTCTGCTTTCATTCGATGCGTTGGGGAAGGTCAAATACCACCGCCGCCGACGGTAGAAAGGCCGCCAAGCGAGGAGCGGCGGCGGCTAAAACTTCTGTGAAGACAACGACAGATAACGACAGCTTGCCGGCCGTCCTGCGCTTTGCCATTGTATCGCCATTGCTGGTGTTCGTCGACCAAGGTACTTTATATAGGATGGCGCTGCACCGTCTATTTCTTGAAACTGACGTTTCCTTTTTGCCCCACCACAGCCCTTGCATATGGAGAAGTTTCTGGCTTCGCTCGAACCTTATACCAACTTTTCTGTCTTGTTCTGCTCTATGTTTCGTTGGGCGACGGGGCATTGTTTGAAGAATGGAGGAAATGGAGAAGACGTCCTGGGGCAAAGACGATTCGCGTCCGTGGTCCGTCAGCTGATCCCAGGAACCGAGCCCCTCTCGTCTCCCCGCCTGAGAGAGCCATCGCCGACCGTGGACGTATTGCAGAGCCTGTGGAGAGTCTCCGAAGGAGCGAAGAGCCTACGGAGCCCTATCAACCAGCCGAATACAGCATCCCACAAACCAGCTCCCCAGTCGAACGTGAGCGTAGCACAACCGATGTGCCGATGATTTTTCCTCCTCGGGTGTCTGAAAAGCCCCTGTCGGCTAAGTCCTCATATATCCCGGCTCCAATTTCGCGTGGGCCACCTTCGATTCCATTGCCAACGCCCGTAGAAGCCATATATGTTGCTGAACGGAGTCCTGCAAAGGCTTCCACGGAGCAGAGTCCCGTCGCTCCAGTGGTGGAGCCAATCGCATTCGCAGAACCACCTCGAACTGCGGATGCTCCTATCCGCGAACCTATACCCGAAGCTGCGATCATCACAGAGAAGGAGATTCCAGAGGCCCGTTCCGACCACGTCCAAAGAAAGCCGGTTATCGACAATCGCTCCCCGCTTCCTCCAGCATTCAAAGACGAGATTGTCATGATGATTCAAACTTTACTTCATCTGGTGAATGATGAGATCCAATGGACGGATTCCAAGCAGACGCACCAGCAACCTGTGCCATGCACTTTGAGCGTGCACAAGACGATCGCAGAGGCGTGGAAGGTACGTCCATCGAGCGTGTATGTTCTTAAACTATGACATCGTGCTAAATGCCCTGTTTTCCTATGTTTAGTTCACTCTGGACGTGGATGTCAGTTCGGATGATGCTTTCGCATTTCTGTCGAATTCATCGGTAAGTGCCGCATAAGCAAGTCTGCAATAATTTTCTATCGATCTCATATTCGTCGTCCTATCCGTAGACTCGTTCAAACTGGGATCCGCTCACAGAGAATCTGAGCGTTTTGCGCAATTATGTTGCGCCACAGAACGGGTCTACGCGAGTGCAGCATCATGTTCTGAAGGGGGTTTTCCCCACAATACCGCGCGAAACGGTTGTTCTCTTCCACGCGCAGAAACTGACGGGCGACCGAGCGGTG
Source organism: Fimicolochytrium jonesii (assembly GCF_025526975.1). Taxonomy (NCBI): domain Eukaryota; kingdom Fungi; phylum Chytridiomycota; class Chytridiomycetes; order Spizellomycetales; family Powellomycetaceae; genus Fimicolochytrium; species Fimicolochytrium jonesii. Next base: position 129,180 of record NW_026515679.1, read on the forward strand.
CTGATTCAGAGGAGTGTTCCGTGGGCCGACGATGTTCCGGATGTAGATGGTATCAAAGTGGAGACTAACATCTGCGGCACATTGATCGGTGAGTTTCAAATTTTCGAAATCAAAATGCGGCCCATCTAGTACTCAATAGTTCTCTCCAGAGCAAACCGGACCCTCTTCCTGCCGAATTACCCATATTCATGATATCGACTACCGATTGGCTATCCACACTCCCATCTCTCAGTTCATGACAACAGTTGTCGCTCCCCAAGCCATTCGACGACTTGCTGAGACCCTGATTCAGCACCGAGACTCGCAGGAGTCAGCAACACAAGACGAGGGCTACGAAGAGTTGGAGACCATCTTCGACTCCTACAGTGATAGCGATCCGCGCAACAGCCGACAGTTGTCACCGGAGCCGTTAGCGGTGGCGGCGGAGCGTACCCCGGCCAACGTCAAGGCGAACTACCGAGACTCATTTGCCTCGCAGCTGGGGATATCGCAGGCGGCAACGGACAATCGTTACGCTGAGGACGTCGAACAGATGGTGCAAGATGTGCTGAGGAACCGGACTACCGAGATATGGACCCAGAAGGTTTCTCGTGCTGGGACGACGGTTTTCCAAAGTGCTGAAGGACAGTTCCGGTTCAGGGTCACAGCTGATTTGCAAGGCACGGCTCGCACTGTGGTAGGGCATTGTCAAAGCTATGAATGTTATATACCTGAGCACAGCCCTGACGAAGCTTCGTTCTTGCAGTTCAAAACCCTCGTATCCCTGAAAGACAAACCCATCTGGGACCCGCATTGCGATAGCGCGAAAGTGATCGAAGAGCTCGACGCCAACTCCTGCATATACCGCCTGAGGACAAAGCAAGACCGCGAAGGCTCCTCTGACAGCATGGTCCTCGCCCATCACCGCATGCTTGACCCGAACCGGTTCGTTGCTGTATACTGGACCTTCAAAAAGGCCGGCGGTGGCAGTCTCTCGGCGTTCTTCTGCGAAGCCCATCCCCGTGACGCGACAAAGTGCATCCTCACCCACCTCATCAACGGCGATGACTTTGAGGGGAGCTCGACGACGGTTGACTTTGTGGCCATGCGTACTCTTCCTGCGGCCATGAACAATCTGAGAACTCTTCTCGCAAAACATATGCGAGGCTAGATATCTGACACGGCGTAGTCTGCTAGAACTAATGTATAGAACCTCATAGAATATGTAATACTCTTTATAATGATTAAGTTAGTTATATCCAAAAAAAAACAACTTTACAAAATCTAACAGGGTGAAGAACAATAAATAAGGTGATACTTGTTTCCGGCAGGATGAAACAAGAGTCCCAAAAAAATTCACAAGGTCTGAAGGGCATATAGTCCCTCGGTTCAAACAATTTCTACACTTGACTTTGCTTCAACAAAAATGATGGGGAAGGCTGTCCAAAATACACGGCGGTTTGTGCAGTGGGGGGGTCGGGTGATATAATATATGTCGTGGCCCGAGTCGGGGCGTAGGGTTGTCTTTCAACGGTTTTTGATAAAGTGGGATTTGGCGTCGCCTTTTCCACATTCGAACTGGTAGCAGACGCAGAGGAGAGGTGGGTTCTGCGAGTGAGGGAGATCGAAGGCTGGGGAAATATCTTCGAAGACCTGAAATAGAAGAGAAACGGATGGATGGTCAGTCAACTGGGACGAGATGAATAGATTCAGCAAAGACGCCGTTATACACACCTGCATAACGCTCAAATTATCGACCGCAATACGCTTCTCCACCTCCATTTCGAAGCAATGCAAGCCGGCCAAAAACGTCGAAAAAAAGCGTTTGACGAAATCAAAATGATATAAGTTGCGTTTGTTGAGCGGTAACGTCCCGATGTTGTTGGTCCGGTCTTCGCTGCCCGCACCCGACAGGCAAGCACTTTGATAGCTGCCCCGGCGTGACGAGCTGCGTGTGGCGTACGCGTGGTGGTACGGTTGTGTATGGGCATCGTTGAAGCTATCTTTTATGTGATGCGACGATGGGGGGCCGTGGGCGGTCGGGCATTGGATTTCTTTGGTTTCGAGGATACGTTGGCCGAAATGGTATACGGTGGTTGTGCATTCGATGGTACGTGGCCGGTTAGTTTCCAGGACGCTGACGTTGTGGAATTCGCCGGGAAGGAGGAGGTTTAGGTCGAGCGGTACCTGATGAAAGCAAGACGTTGAGTATCATTCTCGATGTGGACTAAGGAACGATGAATCCTTAATGTGAAGAGCATACCTTGACCCACATAAACGAGTTGGTCGGGATGCCGCGATCGCACATCTCCTGAAGCCGTGGAAATCGATCGCGGCAGAGGGCAGAAGCGTCGACGACCTCTCCGCCTTCTGTGTCAAGTTTCGTGAGGCGTGCCAATTGATGGCGGTCAAGCTAGACGAGAACCGACAGGATCGTTGAGCAATCGATGTCTTATAGGCGGAACGGTAGGTGGCATCGCCTCACCTCCAGCTCCTCATGCCCCTCCATCAGATCCAAATACAGATAAAAGTAGTTCATGACCATGTTCTCGACTTCCGTCCGCGAATGCAGGAAGTCGGCGGCCAGCGAAGGTACGGTCCGAGGTCGCTGCATTTTCATGTGGAATTGCTGTTGTCGCTGGAAGGTCTTTAGCAGCAAACTTTGCGCCGTCTCCTCGATCGGAGTTGGGTATGGGGTTTCATCTTTGGCTTTTATTTTTTCTTGCTCGCGTTGGAGTAGCTCTTGCTATGTGAGGCAGGTAGGGCCCGGTAAGGATAAAGGGGATGACGAATACATCGTTGAGGGTGTGTGGGTCTTACCATCTTCAACCGGCCCAGGGTCGGAACGGTCGGCGTGTTGGATGATTGATGTTTGCGCTTCCGGTACTCGTTGGGTTGCTTCTCGGCAACTGGCGCTGCTAGTGAAGATGAATGTCAGGGAACGTCCCTGTGAGGATACCACAGCGGCGCATGCTACTCAATCTTACCAGGGACATCCTCAACCGATCGGTTCCGCTTGAGGTTTGTCTTCGTGTTGGGCGGCGGCGATGGAAACGGATCCCAGTACTGAGCAAATGAATCCCTATCAGCAAAGAATTCCAGGCCAATGCGGAGGTCGGAGATCAAAATCGCTTACCTGTTCGACCATGCCCATCTGGGCTGCCAACTGTCGCTCAAATTCTGTTCCGGCGAGCATGTTCAGGAGATATATGCCGTGAAGGGGAGCGTGTACTGTTCAGGAGAACTGAGCACTGAGTTTTGCGGGCGCTCCGGTATATGTTGCGGAGTACGTTGCGGAGATGTGAGTGCTTGCTCCGACAGGTGAAATTGACACGGATGTGGTGTCAAGGAAGGTCTGGCGAGTTGATAATCAATGCAGGATTTGAATCGCAAACGGACTAGACTACTCGTGATTGTTGTGAGCTTGAGAGCGCTACCGAGGGTGAGGGAGAACGAGCTAGCGCTGATATACGGGCGCTTCGCGGACGATGGAGCACTAATAGGATGGCCCGTGCAGGGCTATCAGGATTTAAGCTTGACTTTATGCGCTGGGGCCGCACCGCTCCGCCGATAAATCTGTAATTGCGGTGAAAGAATTGGGCTCAAAGTCGGTTGCGGGACGAGAGATATCTGGCTGATTTACAGCCGAGTACGAACCCGGAATTTCAACAGTCTGTTATTCATTATTTTGGCAACTCTATGGTCGTTTGGCAAGATATCTTGCGAACCAGCGCTGAAGGGACTTTTGCCATTAATTACCAAATACGCTGGACCCTACAGAGAAGCTTCTACTTTTGGGCGGTATACCTCCGTCAGTGAACCCCTCGCGGTCAGAATATCATTCATGACATTGCCCCAGCAAAGACACTCATCGTTCCAGGGTCCGTAGCTCTGTCCTGACGGTCTGACGAGACCCCATTTTTGCTGCTGTAGGTATGCTAAGCCGCAGATTACTAGCCAGGGGCCAGGGGTAAGCGCAAGCGTGATGTCTAGATCGGCCCCCTCTTTCAAACTCCGCCGCGGACGTAAGGCGTCGCGCAGCAAACCGGTAAAGTAAGTAAAGTGAGTAAAGTGAGTGCTCACCACCGCATTGCGTTGTAAGTCCCCACTTGACAGATTGCGTGCGCCACTAGTACTGCTGAGTATAGAGCCGGGCTATCCAGGGGACGGGCTACAGAGTCATTCTACAGGAACACCGAACACGGTAATTGCGGGCCACAGTCATTCCACAGGAACACCGAAACACCGTGATTGCCACTCCAGAACGGGAAGTAGAAGGAAGCGTCAATAAGCTGAACCTCATAAAGTTTGCTTGGCCACTGTATGTACAGTATTTGCCAGCTCTGCATGTGCAGCAGAGAAGGAAGTAGATCAAAGAAGCACCAAGTTGAATGTCCAAAATTTCATTGGTAACAAGGTACACTCAGGAGCGTTTCGGGACGCTAAGCGCAATCGACTCACGCAACTCGTACAAACATCGGAAGATACCGCCAAAAAGATGAATATGATTTACTATAGACAATGATAGATGATGCTTTCCAAAAGGCTAATTACACTAATCACATTGGCGGCATATGCGGGGAGGGACCATTAGCAATTGCCGGCCGCCCAATTACTGGACGTCAATCCTCTTGCGTTGCTCGGCAGCGGGATTCTTGGGGAGCGTTAGCTCCAAGACGCCGTTTTCCATACGGGCGGAGGAATTTTCGACTTGGGCGTCAGGAGGGACGCGCAGCGAGCGACGGAATCGGCCGAAGGAGCGCTCAACGATGTGGCGGCGATCGCTTTTCTCTTCGTGTTCGGACTTTCTCTCGCCCTCCAGTGTTAACATGTTGTCTTCGACGTGGATGTTAATGTCTTCTTTCTTGAGGCCAGGCAAATCAGCTGCAATGCACAAATGGAAGTCGTTAGTCATCCGCTCCAACCATCCGTCTCTCACCCAGCAGTACACATGGACCTACCTTTGATCACGTACTCCTTCTCGTTCTCGGAGACGTCGATACGTGGGCCGCGGAAGACATTCCAGGCGGCTTGATCTCCGCCCCTAGTGGCCAGAGCACCACCAGTCCCGGTGTCACCGCCTTCATTTCCAGACGTGAGCAAACCGCGGTTGCTCAGTAGCGGGTCACGGAAGAACTCTGGGAATCCGACGTTGAAAAACGGGTCGTTGAGAAGGGAACCCCACATTCCAGACATTGTGCTTCTTGCTTGCTTGAGAATCGAGGTTGGTCGAAAGACAGATGCGAGCATAAGAATTTGTCGATGTGTTGGATTTGAACTGGATGGTGAATTGAGACGGCAGGGCAGGCGGTCGCCCGCCCGCCTTTTATAGACGACGAGAGTGCGGGGGCATGGTGCGGATGCAGGGTAGGTTTCCGTTCAATCCTGTCCTACGGACGCGTCCTTTCTCTGGAAATTTCGAGAAACGTTCTGTTGATCTCGGAAAACCGTCAAAGTACAGTACTGTCATTTGAGCGCGCCTCCACAACACTCCAGGTCATACACGAGAGTTCGAGCGAGGCGTCATCGCATGTGAGGTGCGGCATGACCAATTTGGCATGACCTAATAACCGCACTTTGGGGGAATATAGTGGATATCCTCACTGTATCGACACGTCGTCCAGTGTTTTCCACGAGTTCCGCCGCTGCACCATGGAGAACCGGGGGGGGGGGGGGGGGGGGGGAGTTGGGAATGATATCATATGCACATACTGTATGTACGCTGCGGGATGAAGAAAAAGCGAAAGTTCAACGTCACCTCACCTCCTGCGGTCAACCTGTCAGTGGGAGCGTTCTGCTTGCTAAATCGAAGTTGGGCAATTGGCCCGTCCGGAAGCGGCTTGGGTTCTCTACGAAGAAAGGTAATACCGCAGGAGCTCACGCCTCGCTCCATGAGAGTCACCTTCGTCATCTTACAAGTTAGGATGCAGTTGCTGCATTATTGCATGGGTCTTTTCGAAGCTCCCGGTAGATCATATGGGTGGCGGTCGGATCCCATGCGGCATACTCGACCTGCTCCCTGCTCCAGTAGTCAGACCCACCGCTCCACCGCGACAGTGCACAATGAATGAATCCGTGGGGCTACCCCGTAGTGGGTAGCCAAAACTCTCAGACCGATCCTAAAGATCGAAAATCAAATCCGGTTTGAATCGACATGGTGGGGTTGTTTAATATGTTGCGGAGATGCTGCGCGGCCGAATAAAGCATTCTGCATCGCATTGTACCTTTCAAAAACCTCTTTCCCTCGCCATTGGCCCCATGGGAACGATCGAGCTGTTTTTTCCTGATATTTCTTCATGGAACGTGTACCAGGGTTTCCGGATGTTATTACTATTCTGATGTATCTTGCCGCCATGAACGGCTTTCGTGATGTTATCGTCATCGAGGGGGTCCCATACAAATTGTGAGTTTCGTCGGGATCGATGGACACAATGATGGCAGGGAAACTGCCGTCCGTGTGAGGAACAGCTATCTGCATGACTGCAATGTGATTGTCGGTCCGAGCATTCTCCGGATATCCCACTCAAAGTCGATCCCCTCCAGAGTTGACGGTCCTATTCTTGATGAGCGCATGGGCTATGTTGCAGTCCTGAGAGGGAAGGAAAGCGTGATGATGTTGCGGAGGTCCATAACTGCGGGCTTCAGAACCAAAGGTATAAGTCACTGGAAATGTTGGCCAGCAAGCCTTTTGACGATACTGAGCGAAAGAAGTAGATGGCTTATGCACGTGATATAACGACGGGCTCAGCAGCCGAATATCGCCACGGACGACGTGCAAATTCCTAGGTTCCAAAGAAGACAGTAGCAAGTCCTCGGCAAACGGTCGGCCTCCGTTGCTGGGTCTCCAAAGTGTCGTATGAGTGGTCGGAAGACATTATACAGAGGTCGTGCAAACGCAAGCCGAAACTTCAATTGTCAGGGGGAGCAACCGCAAGCCTCGGGAAGCCCAACGAGTTTTCGGCGTCGCATCACGTAGGCATTTCCGCTCATGGCAGGCTCATGGATGAATACCGACAGATTGTCTTCTACAAATTACTCGGAAGTGTGTGTTTATGCCAAGAGATTGTCTTTTACAAGCATATGATGAACAATGAAAGGCCGTGTACAAGAAATGAATGCAGTCCGGAGTGAATACAGATCTTCATATGAAGTACGAACCAATATTCAGATCACTCGTCGCAGTTTGATTTAAGCGCCGGTACCGTTCAACTCTGAATCGCTGGCTTCATTGATAGCAGGGACCGGAGTGGAGGTGGGGATTGCAACCTTGGTGGGGCAGGCCTCGTCGGTATCCGTCACGTAGCTGATGAAATTGGCCGAGGAGGTAGTTAGAGTGGGCTCGGTGAAGCTGCCAATTACCTATCTGAAAAATACACAAAACTTACATCTTTGGTGACTCGATGATATTGATACCAGTCACTTTGTATTCGGCACGCAGAGTGTAGCCGTCGCTAGAGCGCAATATACGGTGCTCCGGAAGGGTAGCTGTGACGGTGTGGAAGCCATCGGGTCCGGCCTCGCTAACCTTTACATCGTCGAGGTCGGGGTTGCCAATCGCTGAGAGGAGATGGCCGTCCAATTCCCTGTAGTGATGCATTGAGATAATCGTAAGCGGTCAGAAAGCTCAATCGGATAGATCACATCAAGAATGCAGGTGCCTACCAGGACACCGCCGACCACCATTGCAGCAAAGGTGTGCGACGCCACTTGAACTGGAAGGTGACCGTCTGGCCAGCAATCCATTGGCATTTTTCCTATGAGACACCCGACGAAGGATGAGACCAACACTTCTTCACATAACTCCCTCAAACGACCCATTCCAGATTCTTACAGTTGGCAAGCCCTTGAAGTACGCCATGTCTTCAGCAGAGGTCAACGGACCCCATGGCAAAGCGACGGCGGATCCGACAAACGCTGCGAGGAGGACAGAGAGGAAGCGCATGTTGATCGCTGGAGAGTTGCCGAAACTTATAGAGTAGGAAGGAGCGATGATGTATCTTTGCAGCGATTTTCAGGAAGTGATCTGAGCGATTGGGCGGAGAACTTCTGGCGTTCCATCTTGCTTTTATACCCGTCCGTCTTGGCCTTCGCCGGACGCAACATTTTCTCGTTTGTTTCTTGGCAGTCGCAGATATTGAGAGAAAACGAAAAAAATGGGACAACCGTATACGACGCATCACGATGAGGTCACATATGAAATTTGGCTCGGGATCTCAACGCATATGTCTTGGAACTGGAGAAGGTTAAGCGTAGTATCGAGCTTTGCATCGGGCCAATTCGATTCACTCACACGTGGTGTCTCCAAACTTGAATATTCCTGATACCGAAGAGTTTCTGCTTGTCCGCATCATCTATGGTGTCCGAAGTCATTGTTCGTTCGCTGCAAACCGAGGCGACTGGATGTGAGGCGGGCGTTGTGAATGGGTCGGAGAGTGATACGTAAGCCTCAAACGTGGGTATTCGACAGCGCGAATCATCACTGACAGCTTCAGGCGTTTTCGCCTATCCAAGATTCGCTTTTTGGATCTATACATGTGAAAGACCTACGCATCATGAAGTCATTCTGAGGCGGCGTCATCGATGTTGACCGCATAGGCGAGGGAAGGCAGGAAGGGATGAACTGCCGGCGCTGTACATGTAGAGATTGACCAAACAGAAGACTTGCAGGGTTGATGAAAGTATACAAAGATTCCTCAACGACCTCCAACATTCACAGAAACCATTGTGCTGGGACGTCGTGGACTTGTCTAATCAAATGCTCTATCTGAATTTATCTATCCGACCGCGTGCTAGCTGCACCCAAGTCCCAAAACGCCAGGTCGCCGAGATCGAGGTGATCAAACGAGTTCCGCGAGTGTTCCAATGACTAGGGACCTCGTCAGGGAATGGTCGCATCTAAACCTAATAGGAGAACCGAGATGACGCCGCAAAATCACAGACAAGCAGAGCTGTCCTGTTATCCCAAATCATCGACTGGAATCCGAAGGAGTCGACGATCCAGACCCAGCCGACCCATCCCTACCCTTCCAATTACCCGCCCTCGGCACCGGCCCTCCCTTCAACTCCCTCCTCACAGCCTTTCTCGTACCCTGCAATTTCTCCCTATTTCTCGAGCTCGCTCCCGCGCGTTTCTGATGCTTCACATCCGCCTCGATCCCAATCGCTTCCCAGCCCCACCATCCGCCTCCGACATGTTTCATCCCGAGCATGCGGCGGACTTCTTCCATCGCGGCGGAGACGTGGCTTGGGGATGAGGAGGATGTGCTGGCGTGTGGGGGAGGGCAGAGGGAAAGCATCTGTTTGGCGGGGGCGAGTTTACCGTCCTCGGCTTGTGAGCGGACGTTCTCGAAGAGGGACCATACGTCGGAAAAGTGGATGGCGGGGAGGTAGCCGAGGTAGCGGTAGGTTTGGGCCTCTTTAAGAGTGTCGAGGGCGGCGGGGATGTCGTTGATTCTATTAGATGGACGTGGTGGATTTATCTTTGATCAGTCCATGCTAAAAATCTTCCGACAAGAGCGCGGCAAGAAACGTACCTTGTAAGGCCATTGACCACCCGAATGAAATTCGCAAGCATATGTTTTCTCCCCCTTCCCTCCACCATCCTGATCCTCTCCTTCTCCGCTTCCCGTAACCGCCCCTCCCCTCGCTCTTCAGCCCCGCGGGTCATTTCCACTTCCCGCTTCGTGTCCCACTCCCGCAGCTCGTTCCACGTTTCCAGACCGTAACTGCGCATAGATTCCTTGTTGCGCGTGATGGCCTTCAGTATAATTCCTCGCGCATACCCGTTCGGCTCGCCGATTGCAAACTCTTTATATGCGGATTTGTAGATGGCGAGGGCCCGGTCGATGCTTTTTGTGCTGGTGGGGTTACTGCAAGCTATTTCGAGATACGCATTCACTAGCCGAGCGTCTACTTTGACGACGGTTGGCGATTGTGTGGCAGACTCCCCCAGTTCATCTTCGCTATTGACGGAGTCAATCACCGTATCGGCTTCCGTATCCGCCGCTGTTTCTGCAGAGTCCAAATCCGTCTGGGCTTCCGTATCCGCCGCTGGCTCTGCCGAACTCAATTCCACCTGGGCTTCCGTATCTGCGGCTGGCTCTGCCGAGCTCAACTCCGCATGGGCTTCGGTATCCGCCGCCCGCTCTGCAGAGCTCGACTCCGTCTGCGCCTCTGTTGATGGTGTCGCTACAGGTTCCACGCTAGGAGCGGCAGTTTGCGGTTCGACACTCGCCTGAAGTTTCGTCAAATACGTCCAGAGCGTCTCTGCCTCTGCTAACAGAACTGCTGGGCCAGTTTCAGTAGAACTCAATTTCGGCATGGCGTTCCCCTCCTCATCCGTTATGACGAGGTCGGTCCCTTTCCCACCATCTGCTGCTGGCTGTCCGTTGGTGGCGCTGGGGGGGTCTGTTCGAACCTCCGGTTGCGCGCTTTCGGCAGCTACGGAAGTATCGCTCTCGTTTGGCAGAAAGGACGTTGTAGAGGGACTCGGTGATGAATCGTCAGACTTCGGTGCCTTAGGCCCAGGACTCCTCTTCGTCCTTCGTGCCAATCGAATCGCGTGAGCATACGCCTCGAACATATGATAGAATGTCGACGCCGTCGGCGTAAGATCTGACCCCTGACTCCCAGCCGCTTCCACCCTGTCCCTCAAATCGTTCCAAATCATCCGCGCACGAACGATGTCTCCCTGCAGAGCCGCTGCCTGCAACAGCACGTTGTACGTGTGAAGATTTGGCAAGAACCCCTCGGCAGCCATTTGGCCCAGAAGAGCGAAGGCGTCGTTGTAGTAATCGCTCCGGGACGCGCAAGCCTGAATCAGAGCTGTGAACGTCACATTCGTTGGCGCAAGGTTCTTTTGCGCCATTTCTTCGAAAAGCCCCAAGGCCCGTTCCGCGTCTTTCGTTTTGGAACAAGCGTGGATCATCAGAGAATATGTGACGTTGTCTGGCACAAAAGCCGTTGAGCGCATGTGGTCGAATGTTTTCCATGCCCTGCTAACATCGTTTCCGCGCAGGCAACCCTTGATTAATGATGTGTAAATGTGCTGTGTCGGTTGCACACCCTTCGCTTTCATACGTCCGTACATTCGGAAAGCTCCATCGACGTCCTTCCTGAGGACACATGCGTGGATGAGGATTCCGTGCGAGACAACGTCCGGAACCAGTTTCGCGGCCTCTATGGACTTGAAAACCTCGACAACCTTCTTCAAGTTTCCGACTCTACAATATGCATCCATCAGGTGATTGTACGCGACCAGGTCAGGTTTTAATCCATTTTGGGTAATCAGATCGAATGCGACCTGAGCTTCTTCAGGTCGTTCTGACACGGCGTTCACATGAATAATCTGCGAAATGGTATGCAGCACGACTCCGCTCTCATTCTCTAATCGCTCTGCCGCGGTGCTCTCCATTTCCTGTAGATCTCGTTGCTTCTTTGCGGTAGCATCCAGAAAAGACATACGAAGCTTATGAAGGTATTCGGGGTCCAGCTTTGTGCGAATCGCAGCGCCTGGTCCTTCCGGGATTGCGTTTTCAACGGGCGCCGTCAAGGCGCTATATAAATCTTCCAAATCCGCTTCCTCCACAGGTATGTCAAGATTTTTTTCCACGTCCAAGGCAGCCGTATCCGTCATTTCTTCTGCATAGGTCGGGGCCACAACTGATAGCGCTTCCGAGAGCTGGGATCCACTGCTGGGCTGATCGATTGCCTCTTGGAGTGAGTTGATCCCAAAGTCTTCAGGGACATTGGTCGTTTCATGGTTGCGTCCAGCATTCGACTGCTGTGGGTGCGGCACGGAATACTTCCGGGTATGCAAGACGTTCGAGCGATTCAGGAGACGCTGTGGCCCTTGCGTAGATGGCAGCAGTTGCGACACTGATAAAGCTCCCGTGAATGGACTACTTCGGCCTTTCAGTGACGTTAGGCAGAACAAACAAATAGAGGCTTGCTGACGCGGCATTTTGTTGAGTCGCTAGAACGGCACAAGTCCTACGAACGAAGTGACAGCCATAGGTCGGGAAAGGACAGGTATATATATAGGCTCGTCTCCTGCACGTTATGACTTTAGTGACTTGTTGGAGCTTGTTGCAGCCTGAGGAGCCTTCAACATTGGTACTGGAAGGCCTCTCCAAAAAGAATTCGCGCTCCGGTCGTGTGATGCCACGTGACTGCCGAGCGCCTCCAAATTGCGTTGCTGTTGGCCCGTCATGACGCCCAAACGGCTGGTCGATATGGCCCCATGTTGAGGTGAGGCGGAAGGGCATCGGCACTCGGCACTTGCAGCTTCGCAAACCGCTGTCTCCGGGCCGCACCAGGTCCACTAGCTTACATTAGATCAAGGACGAGCGTTGCTCTTGCTTGGGGGTGACTGGGGGGGAAGGTGGCCCGCCACTCATAATCATGGACCCAAACGCTCCCCTACCACCGCCGCAAGGGCCTATGGGCACGGCATCCGGACTCCCACCACAACCATATCTACCCCCGCCGCAAGGGCAGGCAGGACAGGCGGTGCCACAGAACTCCGCCTATCCTTATGCCGACTATCGCGCGTCATATGTGGACCCGAGAGCTCACCTTCCTCAGCGGACGGCGTCTGTGAGCCAACACCACCAACCCGGCATGTACGGACCGCAGGCGGGGGCACCTAGACCAATGTACGCCCCACAATACTATCCTGCACCAGCGTCGGGCGGCAGCCCGTCCTTAATCCCGGCAGGTGCGCCTCCGGCTCAACGTGCGTATAGTGTCCCCCATCCTTATTCTCAAGCACCGCAGCAAGCGCCCTATTATCCAGGTTACAACGCACCTTACGGCAGGGTACCATACCAGCATTCTCCTCTACATCCGCGCCCGTATCCTGTCCAAGCTCGTCCCCCACAGGGTTATCCCGGCGGTGCTGCTCCTCCACATCCCGCAGGACCTGCGTCAAACCGATATTCTGTAATGCCACCTCCGCACGGCCAACCTATATATCCTCAGCAGCCAGACGGCGACCAAATACCTCAGCAGCAGCAGCAGCATGATCCAAACGTCCAACCCCCACAGCCGCTTCAATCTCAGCAACAAATCTCATCTCCCTCACCCCTCGATGGTCGTTCATCGCCGGCACTGCAGATGCAATCTCCCAGACCTCCCGCCTTCGCTCCTAATCGCTATTCAATGATGCCTCCATCACAGCAATCTGTATATCCCAGACAAGGCGCCTGGATGCCAGAACATGGTAGGACCTTATTTGTGGCAACTGTGAATCATTTGAGATCGGAGGTTTACGCAGCTTGCTTCTTGCAGGACCACCTCCATACCCTATGGTTAAGCGAGACTCCGTCGTCTCGAACGCCTCGTCTAACCTCTCTTCCAGATCTCAGCCCGTTCCGCCACAAACACCACAATCGGCATCTGACTATGGCTCTATACCGCCAGCTGGGACGCCTGCATCGGAGGTGACGCAGGGAGAACTGTTGCATCATACCCCGTCAATAAGAAGTGACAGGTCGGGACGACGGCAGGAACATCACGAAGGCACTTCCTACGACGAAAATGCGGCGGGTCCGGGGCAACTGCGTGTCATGCTCCAGGAAGAACTCAATAAGGCAATAGCTGAGATCTCCAGACTGAGTCTCCTCAACGATGACCTTGTTGCGCAGAAGTCTCAGGCGGAGAGTGCTCGACGAACGTCAGAAGCGGAGCGGGACAGTGCGAAAAGCGAAGTGAAGCAGCTGACAGAGCTACTGGAAATCGCGCGTGCCGAAGCTGGCGACGCACTTGGTTTGCGGGCACGAGTTACCGAACTGGAAGGGGAGGTTGACCGCATCAAACTGGAGCATGGGATGGCTCTTTCTGTCAATGAGGAAAACAAGTCTGCTCTGCAAACGATGGAGAATATGCGTCACCGGATGGCGGATCTCGAAGTGCAATTGTCACAGGCGCAGATGGCGGCGATGCAGTTGAAGGACAGAGAGCTCTCTGCTGGATCGGAAGCTCAGTCCAGACTGGCCGAACTGGAGGAGCAAGTCAATAACTTGAGGAGAGAGCTCGCCGGTTCCCAGACGGAGGCTGCACGTTTACTCAAGCTGAAGGTATGTTATTCTCGACCAAGCTTGACAGACAAATGATTGCGAGAAACCAACACCGGCAATCTTTCCAGGGCCGCTACGAATCACACGCGTCGGAGGCCGAAAAGGTTTACCAATCGATGGTCGGCATTGTCGAAGCTGAACGCCAGCGTATCGCGTTCCTAGAAGCTAGATTGGACGAGGTGACGGGTGGCGCCTTTGGCATGGACGACGGATCCATACCTATGGACCATCCCCATCCAGTCGCACCGGAGTCAAACGCTCAACCCGCCGGACCTCCATCTCCTACACCGGACCCACAGTGGGAACACGCACAGGCTGCATACGCTGCCGTGTCTCCCGCGGATGGCCTGGACCACCCACCCGAATACGCCACCTATGACCGACGCGGGTCTCAACCCACACCGATGGCTCCGACCGCGGGCAACAGAGGGCAAAGGCCATACATGCCCTACATGCCTCCACCAGTACACAGCGAGCTGTCCTCTCCCCTAACAGAACATCCCCCATATGGCCGCCACCAAGGAATTCCCGATCCCGCCTTAGCGAATACGCCGACTGATGGCCAATCTTGAAGATGATTTGTCGTAGATTTATCTACCTTCAGAAAAGTGAATGGATGCGGGTGTATTGAGTGAACATGTATGTATGTAGAATTGCACATAGACCCTGTTTTACTCTCTAAATCATAATCAGCACATGCGCTTCTCGAGATTGACACTCGAGACTTATGGGGTTCGATAGTGAAAGTTGCTTTTTCCATTATCGCAGAAGGGTTGTGGCGATCGCGCTCGGTTTATGGCCCAAATTGATGTGTTGGCGAGGTTCCGCTCGTTTCCATCTTGCAGATTGTGAAGCCTCTACATTGCCGCCGTAGCAATTGGTGGGCACGAACTTCATCCAACCATACGTGTTCTCCTTGGGGAGACCGACCAGGAGTCCCCAGTAAATGGTCGTGGCGCCAGGATGTCGACAGAGAGAATGTGTGCTCTCCATCTCACGCATATCCGGTCGTTGCAGCAAAGCTCCCTTGGCCACATGAGGGACAGTCGCCCGGTCTTCGTTGCTACCGTTTGAACGGCGTGTCTCGCGTCATGATGTGCTATAGTGGAGACCACTGTGCCTCGCTTCGAAGAGTAATATCCTATGAGGGCGTGCTTCCGACACGAGAGAAAAAAGCGTGCGTCCTCACATCTGGTCATTTGGCAAATCTGCTGCTTGTTCCGGACGCGCCGGCGTCTGGGCCCCGTCCACGACCATCCCCTGTTGTTCGAGTTGGTCCTGTTGTTCGAGCTGGGCCAATTGTTCGAGCTGGGCCGGTTGTTCGAGCTGGTCGGGTTGCACGAGCGGCTTGGTAGCCGCGGCCTCTGACACCGCCCCGACCGTATATGCCTCCGGTGTGCGAGCTGGTACTAAGGATGACTGTTGGCCTTGACCCGTTCCACACGGCGCTTTCTTCCAACATCGCAGCTGCGGGGGACGCGCTCGTTTTAGATTGGAGTTGCGATGGGGAACCCACAGGAACGAACAACGGGTCCTCACCTTTACGAGCAGCTTCACGCTCGCGTTCCTCGTAGTTCAGAACCAGGCGCTTCAAGTGTTGCTTTTCTTCTTGCTCCGCTTCTTGTTTGTTACGGGTGCTGATCACAAACGAGCTGTCCGCGGGCAGTGCCATTGTCTTCGCCTGGAAAGAAAGTCAGTTAACACTTAACCCTAACCCAGAACGGATGTGAGGGGTATGTTTCACAAACCTGTTGTTTATTCCCACGCCTAGTCAGAAGAGTGAAAGCCACTTGATCTCCCCCAATGGCCTCATTGCTCTCAGAAGCATTCGCCGCGGTCTTCATGCGCACAGGCACAGGCGCATCGAACGCCGATTTGCCATCGCGCCGTCGTGTTTCCATGCTTTCCTGCATCATTCTGCTGAATTCGCGCTCAAACTCCTGCTCAAACTCCTGATCTACCAGATTCTGTTCATTCCCGAAAGCCTCCTCCTCCTCAGTTTCTCCAATTTCTTCAATAACGACATCATCCACGGCCTTATCAACGTCTTCCTGCTCTTCGTCACTGTCCCGACCGCCTCGACGCGTTGACCCTTGTTCCTTCCCGCCGTCATCTTCATCGTCGTCGTCGGATTCATCACCCGCAGCACCCCCGTTCGCACCATTATTTATGGCTTGCATTTGCTCTGTCGCCAATTTGCTGTATTCGGCAACCGCTTCTTCGTATGTCTGCGGGATTCTCATTTTTGGGCGTAGGAGTTCATATGTCTCGGAAATGACGAACTCGATGTCCATCGGCAGCGCCAGCTTGGTGTGGATGTACATCTACAGAATTGACCAGTCAATGTCGGTGCCCAAGTACCAGTAGGCCCTTCGATTGCACAGCTACACCAACCTGCAAGTACACCAAGAATAAATCCAACCGCTTTGCAGACATTCCGCGATCGAAGCATTGACCACAGGCATCCAGAATGATGCAACTTAAGCGCACCCGGAAGAAATCATGCGGTGCATCCAGAACGTTACCTACGCCGTACTGTGGCATGTTATTCTCTGGAAGGCCGAATGTTGTCAGCGCATCTGCCATGCGCTTAATGTTATCTACGAAGGTCTACACTCACCATGGCCATACGACACTATGTGGAACAGGGTCTGGAAGACCAAAGCGCTGTCGATCATTCGGTAGTTGTATAACTCGCCCAAGTATTTCGCAATTGATATGCGCCGCTGATTATGCTTGAAGATGTTTTGCTCCAGTCCCACCCGGATTTCCTCCAAGGTACTATCCACGATGCTCACACCGAAATCCGGATAGTATCGTGAGAGCTCTGACGCCATGTATGCCATCATATGCAATTGCGAGTACTTGACTTTCCAGATCTTGCAGAAGATGTTGGTGAGCATCTTCGAGATGATCGGATCAGCCCAATTCAGTTTTCGCAATTGCTTCAGCACTTTGTCGACGGTTTTCTTCGACATATCCGAATAGATCAGCTTGCGAACATAGAGCTCCATCGGTGGACGAGCTTTGGCCTCTGTTGCCGGCTTGTCGGGAGGATTGCACTGATAATAAGCGTTCTCGATCATGAAGGTTTGTCGACTATCAACATGCTCCACGTTTTTCTTGCGCATCAAGATGTCCAAGTAGTTCGACGTTCGAAGGTGTGTCTCCGGTGACTTGAAGAGAAAGCGTCCACATGACTCTAATAGAACACAGAGGAGCT
The DNA here is from genome assembly GCF_025526975.1 of Fimicolochytrium jonesii. NCBI lineage: Eukaryota > Fungi > Chytridiomycota > Chytridiomycetes > Spizellomycetales > Powellomycetaceae > Fimicolochytrium > Fimicolochytrium jonesii. The sequence goes on from NW_026515679.1 coordinate 146,460, forward strand.
CGATGTTGTGGTGTTTGAAGTTGTCCAGCAGCACTTTGATGCAGTGGAAGATGACATGCTGTGGTGTGACCCGAAACTTGGTCAACTCGGCGAGATATCGAATGATTTTAGTCTTCTCTTCGATGAAGACTTGCTCCTTTCTTTTCTGTTGGCCATGGAACGTTTTTTCCAACTGCTCAACGACTGCAGCGCCAATCTCCGGAATGTACGCTGACACTGTGGCGATGAGTCTAGAATAGTACGGTAAAAGCTCCATGCGTTGCCGCGGAACGGTCAACAGGACCCTGGTCAGCTTCTTCCTGGCACCCTTGGAGTTGAGGAATGCAAAATCGATAGCAATCTGATCGATCGTGTCCCGATTCAGAGCTGTCGGTAGACGATTGATGACAGATTCCAAAGCTGCGTTGCTAGCACCGGACACAGGTTTGGCATCCTTTTCTTTCGTCTCATCGTCGCCATCAAGGTCTGCTTCTTCTTCATCTACTTTCGCGTCGTCGTCCTCCTCTGGCGAAATCGGAGATGTGGCTTTGCCGTCCTCATCCTCGGAACTGATATCCGCTGTCTGACCATCGTCTGCCTGGCTTTGATGTGCATCATCCGGGCTTCCGATAGGATCTGCTGTGTCTTGGGCTTCTTCATTCAGAGAAGGCTCACTCCGAATCGCCGGCTTTTTTTCTCCCAAAAATATGGCGGGAACATGGTTCCGCAGATCAATCAGGTTCTCGTAGAATGCTTTCGAGTCGTCATCTTCCCAGGGCCCGCTCAGTGTATCCTGGTCGTCTTTTTCCCCTGTGCTGTCCGTAATGCCGATGCCCATTCGCGTGATGCTTTCATCCTCCGGAAGTGGTGGCATGGCCTGCCCCAATGTCTCTGAGAGAACCTTTGTCCCGCCGAGGAGTTTCTCGTATGCGCGAAGGTTCTTCTGATAGCGTTCCTGTCGGTCTTCGTTAATCTCGCCTCTCGCAATGTAATGCTCGTGATTCGATTTCTCGATGTTACGGACGCGCTGTAAACGTATGATCGCTGTTAGAATTTAGACTCACATGTGCACAGAAGCAGGTGACAGACCTTATGTTCATGTACGAGATGCCTAACAAGACTGTTGTAGTACTCGATGAAGACCTCTCGGCATGCTGATTGGACTTCAGCCGGAACTAAAGGTTCCTGGAAGGTGATACGTCAGCGCCGGCTCAGTAGTTCGCCCGTCTCACCTTGTACGCACCTGGCAGGTCACGGCAATGTCTTTCACTTCTTCAGTGCCGTTAGCATCAGATACTGCATCGAGCCCGGTTGGGGAGCCTTCTGTACCGAGAATGTTTTGGCCATGGTACTTTGCGAAGACAACCGCGATCGGCAAATTGACATGCTGATCTTTGTCCGCAAGAAACTATGGACGAACATGCCATCAGCACCACCGGACTGGATGATCCTCAAGGGTGACGTGCTTACCATGTCTTTCAGGACTTGCGGGAATGGGCAGCCTTTGCCATCTCTGATGATGCCCACGGTATACAGATCCGCCAACAATCTCAAGCTACTTTTCTGCCTCCCGATCCTGGCCACTTCTTCCTTCTCCTTTTGCTCCGGACTCATGCCATGAGTCAATGGCGGGGGACCAAGCTGCTTACACAGTGCCTGCACAAGCTCCCCTCCGAAATTCGCAAATCGTTGATGAAGAAGCGAGCATATCTCCACTGCTGCCCATATGTCGCTAGATGTTTTGAACTTTGCTTCCGATATGGCCGCCACTATCTCTGACACATATTTTTCTAGTTTCAAAGAAACAAGCTCCTTGGATAGAGAGGCGACTTGATCGTGGGTGAGCGTCTTCAGTTTGCGAACAAAGGAAGTATTCTTCTTGATGGAGCCATCAAGGTTTGGCTTCGTTGAAAGGTCTGTAATGGAGTTACTTGAGCCCGGGTTTCCCGGCTCTTCAGCGTTTCGAGATTGGCGGCCATACCTGGACGCTGAACATAAGCTTCCAGGTTCGCCTTCCTAAGCTCTCTTCTATGTTCCAAGTGCACTGTTTCGCCGTCCTCTTGCCCGGAAGGCTTGGTTCGTTGCTGACACAGTACGGTGAGCTACACATTACACGGGCATAGAAGAGATCGCGAGAAATATAGCAAACACACAGTAACCTCCTTCGCAGGAGCCCTGTGTCAGGAGATTCTACTCACCTCTTGGTCTGCTTGCATTGGGCATTAATTTGCGTTTTACTGAGCAAGTTCCCACACGACGTTTGTGGACGGGGCAACTCACAGAAGGAACCAACTTACATATACAGTACAAATCGAACCTATCGAACGCGTCCGCACAGCGAGTCTCCGCGAGTCTCCCGAGTCTCCGTCCTCACAAAGCAGGGATATCACACCTTTTCCCACGCCGATTCCACGGGATTTTCCCACGCTTACGCCGGGATCGGCTCCCCACTCCCTGCCCCTTCTCTCTCGTCCGGCGATCTTCTCTGTCGGTCGAACAGATCTCAGCGCATCGTCGAGCACTCCGACAGAACATATTCCTCGGGATTTCAACATGTCCTCTCGAAACGCCTCCCCAACACTCCCCGGCCGGAATCGAAAGGAAAATACATAGTACCTACCTTCAACGGAGATCCTGCGAGATGAATGCTGGAGTGCGACGGTCACACTATTCTTTTGGATTTCCACTCACGCACAAAGGAACGCCGTTTGGAGAACATGGCAGACCTCGAGTTCAAATTGACAGCGCCTGGTCGAAATGCGGTGTCAACAATCGGCACATGGGAGCACGGACTGTGGCAATCTCAACTCTCCGTTCAAGGCGGTGTGCACATCTCACACAAGCGGAAGTTGTCAATGCAGCATCCACCTGCTCTCACATAATGGAGGACGCTCACAGATACTTTGTGGCTTGCTCCGGCCTGTGCACCAGGATGGATCGTGCCTCTTGCGTCTTGCCTGCTGGGGTCCAACCTAGCAATCAACATGGAATCTTTCACCAAGGCATATTGTTTGGAGTGCAGGATCACACAACAAAAGATGGGCACTGGTACCCCTCACATTGCTTGTCTCAAGTTGACAAATACGGGGGACACGGGCAACGCAGAAGATCAGGGACGACCTGCATATCAGGAATCCAGGCTCTTGGGTTCTGCAACACTGCAAAAAACTCAGTCCTTCTGCTCCCATGATGGAAAAGGGCAGCAGTAGGCAACGGAAAGAACCACGCCATTGCCGCAGAGGCCACGCACTGTCTTCTGCAGATGCCACGCCATGTCAGTCGCACACATCTATAAGGCCCCCTGGTGTCGTCTTGTAGCTTAATACTGTTTGTCCGTGGTAATCAAAGAAAGAGCGGTGGAAGGCTGAAAGCTTGGGGATATGACAGGTTGACCGTAATCTGAGAGTCCTCCAAGGTTCAGAAGGGCGATACTTAGCAGGTCTTCCTTCCCGTTGGCTTCTTGGATTGATAGTTTTCGGTGTGGCTGACCCAGTTGATGTGTTTCTCACTGTGCTGAAATGAGCTTGCTCTTGAGTGGCAATCTCCCTCTTTGCCTGCCCTGTGCAGCGCCACTATGGCAGCCCTCGTCTGTGGAGTGAGAGATCTGCCCATAGCTGTTGTTGTTGTCAAGGTTTCTTGGCATTCCAAACTCACCATCTCACCGTCGCCGCCAGCTCTCGCAGCCATCTCGCAGCGAGCTAATAGCTGGCAGTGACACACGCCTCTGCCTTGTGAAACGGTCCTTGAGTTCAATCAGTTTTCTCCTACCTGACTGTAGGCCATGAATGTGGGGGGTATGGGCTCGTCGGTGGTTTCCGTTGAGAAGGCCAGAGACTCCCAGAGAGGCCAGAGCCTGCCAGAGCTGCCAACTTCAAGTGTCCCCCTTGATCTCCCACAGGAATTGAACCGAACGTGCAACTGCAGACAATATCTTTGTGTGCCCCATACGGTCATCGGCTCCGGCCCCAAACGAGCAGTTCGAACTTCTGTGCGTAAGAGGCATATCGCCGTCATGTCTCAAGTTTCCTACAATCCAAAGGACCTTCCGAATATCGAGAAAGCGAAAGCAAAAGGAAACGAGGCACATGGGAAGCAGGAATACGGAACGGCGGTTCAAGAGTATACTAAGGCAATTGGATATTTCTCAACGTCCTCCAAACCTCCAAGTCCGCCGCCAGGGTCTGGCGCCGGGAGTTGGCAAAACCCTGCACAGCTAAAGTGCACCTTGCACTGTAATCGATCGGCTGCTTATCTGGGACTGCAGAAGTATGAGGAGAGCCTGAAAGATGCATTGGCGGCCGACATGGCTGGCTGGTACAAGCCTTTCTTCAGACAAGGGGAAGCTTTAACGGGCCTCAGGAGATACGAACAAGCATTAGTGGCTTACGAGCGAGCGATCGAATACGTGGGTGCTGTTTGTCGTTTGTGTGATACATCTCTGTGATCTGTCACTCAATCAACACGTTCTGAAGGGCAGTTGGGGGCAGGGAAAGAAGATCAAGATAAAGATAAAAGCCGGCTTCTTCGAGCTCGCATCGAGCAGATTGTGCGGAGGATCAAGCGCACGCGTAGGCTAATGGAGGACGAAGAGCTAGGTTCGGATCAACGGAGCAGTTCAGTTGTTTCTGCGGACCTCCGCCCTAAACATTCCTTGCTTCTAGGATTCCGTCTACATCAAATATCGCCGAGTAGAGGGGACATTTGTGGCAAACAGTTCATGGCGCCGATCCAAAATGTCATCTTTGCGTACGCGAAGCAGATGCGGAACTTCATCTACTTCATTGAGAACATCGCCTCCGGGGAATGTTTAGTCGTGGACGCATGTTGGGATATCAACGGCGTTATTAGCTACGCGGAGAAGCATAAGATGAAGATCGTCGGCGCGATCGCAACGCATTATCATGTCGACCATGTAGGCGGGATACCACCGCCGCCATTCGACCTTCCAGGCATCCGGGTTGATGGCTTGCAGAAGCTTTTGAAGAAGCTTCCGAACATCCAGGCCTTCGTGAGCCCTGGGGACGTTCCAGGCATCATAAAAGCGAACCCGGATATGGCTTCGAAAATGGATCGGCTAAGGACGACCGCGGATAACGAGACATTGGTGCTACCGATGTCGTTGAACGGAGAAAGTAATACTGGCGGGAGTACGACAGTGGGGAGGAGCACTATCCTGCAATTCATACACACGCCAGGACATTCACCGGTACGAAGAAGGAGTCTTTCGCGCCGCGACAAAGTGGTCGCTCGCTGACATGACAATCCTTCCTACCTCCTCCTAGGGCTCTCAATGTATCTTGATCAACGGCGTGCGGTTGTTGTCCGGGGACACCCTTTTCATAGGATCTTGTGGCCGAGTGGATTTCCCAGATTCGAGCGTAAAGGTGAGAATCTCATCCCCAGAATGTGCGGGCAAAGCGTAGGGTTTAACCCACTTCTGTTATGCTGTCATGCAGGATCTCTACGACTCCTTACAAGTGAAACTCGCAGCTCTCCCGGACGAGGTAATAAGGGCAATTACCAACATAGAAATTGTGCTCGTCCATCTCATCACATCTCCCCATAGGTTGTCATCTTCCCGGGCCATGATTATGGCGGGGAACAAACCACCGTGCAACGGGAGAAGCAGGATGGGCTTCTGAGACCCATAGATTTCGAAACCTTTCGATCGTTTCTCCAAGACTCGACAGACAGCGTGCCCCCTCCTGCTTCTCTTTGATTCCGGTCAGGTTTTGGCATCCCAGGCTGGGGCTCCAAAGCCATGGACATTTTCTGTTCGTATATACGTTCTTCTTGGAGCACTCAATTACGCACTGCAACGCTGGGCATTTGAAAAACGGATATGTTGCGGAGGGAGTCAAGTGCCTGAGATGAATTGAGGTTTAAACACGCTACCTCCCACATGCTATTGTCAGTCCCCCAGCCCTAGCGTCCCATCAGTGTCCGACTCCTTCCCATTATTCTCCCTTCACTCCTTTATAAATCCAGAACTTGCGTTTGTGGAGCCGGTTGAGAGGGGCTATGACTGTTGCTATGGTGGTATAGACTAGGGCTTCAGATGACGATGTAAATGTATGATGATAAAGTGTCCATGTCAAGGAGTGCCGGTGCCACCAGATGCAGGTTTGAGAGAATCTACCAAGTGCCCTTCACTTGCAAAAGGTGTCGTATAGCATTTACAAAGACGCAATCCCTTCAATGGTTGCCACCACTGGGAGTTGTTCCACATCTTCACTGAAGGTTTGAAACCTCTGAAACATGTGCTGATCTGCGGCAATGGCGTCGTTTTTACCGTGAGCAAATAATGTCGTACCGAGATTTCAGAAAATGCCACTGCCCCCGCTTCCGTCCGCGACTTGACGTCCGCCTCCGCGGCTGCCACGTAATACGTAACACGTATCTGTCATTTCAAGTTACTACTGTACGTTGTGTGCGACACTGGCTGGATTGGCGTTCTCACATGGCGCGTAACCCCCGGGAATCGAGACTTGCGCCCCGACTTGCGCCATAAAATTCCCTGGGGACTTTGAACATAAAGGAGCCAGCGACACTGGTGGTGGAAAAAAAACTCACTTTCATTCTTCAACATGGTCTTCGGTTTCTTCGAAAAGCAGTGGGACGCAACTCAACTCCCCGACCTGTCGGGCAAGGTCGCTATTGTCACTGGCGGAAGTAAGTGGTTCGTCGTTATCAACGGTTTCTTTCAAGTTTAAGCTGATACCCATACATTCACGCAGACACTGGTATCGGTTACGAAACGGCCCTGCATTTAGCTGGACACAATGCGAAAGTTTACATAGCCGCACGTACCGAAAGTCGTGCGAAAGCAGCTATCGAGAAGATCAAACACGCGCATCCCAAAGCGCAGGTCGAGTGGCTCCCACTCGACCTGCTGCACCTGAAGTCCGTGAAGCAAGCAGCGGAGGACTATCTCAGGAAGGAATCCCGTCTGGATATCCTTGTCAACAATGCGGGCATTATGGCGCCGCCCTTTGAGCTTTCGGCTGATGGGGTCGAGATTCAGTTTCAGACGAACCACCTCGCTCATTTCCTTTTCACTCACGCCCTCCTGCCTACGCTCCTCGCCACGTCGAAACAACCTGGCTCCTCGGTGCGCATTGTGAACGTTGCTTCCCGTGCCCATGAGATGGCCTCTAAGGATATGCGCTACGAAAGTCTGGAGCAAGTGAACAAGGACTGGGGAAGCACCTGGGCTCGCTATGGTGGGAGAGAGCCCTTGGGCAGGGGAAAGAGCTGAACGGGCGCATGGCTAATATCTTCAAATCCTTTTAATAGCGCAATCGAAGCTCGCAAATGTTTTGTTTACCAGGAAGTTAGCGCAGAAGCTCGAGGGCGAAAAAATATTCGTGAACGCCGTTCATCCAGGAGTCATCGCAACTGAGCTATCGCGTGGACCTGCGGCGTCCTACGGCAAGCTTGTCGGAACTCTTTTCGATGGCATCGGAGCACTGTTCCTGCTGACTCCGTACAAGGGCGCCCTGACGCAGATCTATGCGGCTGGCAGCACCGAGATCGAGACAAATAATGTTCGGTAAGTCCAACATTCATTGGTTGATCAGAAATCACCGACAAGCGACCCTCCCAAGCATCGTACTGACTTTCCCGTCCTATAGTGCGCAATACTTGTGGCCTATCGCGAAGATTGGGGAGCCGACAGCGCTTGCAAAGGACCAGGAGAGGGCCGATAACCTCTGGAACCTCTCGGAGAAGATTTTGACTGACAAGGGCCTCTTCTGAGATCCTTCAGTTGAGAAAACGAGATCTGACAGCGAGCGAAGCGAGCACTCCCCGTTGGTTACGATAGATTCCTTGCGTTGGTTCTTTGGGCTGATTTGGTAGTAATGGTGATCTCGGACATCTACACATAGTTTGTACAATAGGAACCTCACTTCGCTCTGTACGCCATTGCAATTAACGCCGGAACCCTCTTCCTTCAAGGCTCGATCCTCTCGCTCTTCAATCAGCCTCGACCGCGCGGGGTAAATTTGATGTAGACCAGATCCGCGTTCAACGTGATCCCCAGAGATGTCTTCAGATTAGGCTGAGTAGCTTCGACATTAAAAGTTCGGTTTAGAGTTCGGGGAACTAGAGATCGCATCGATTTGGCAATCTGCTTTGATCACAGCTTGAAGGTAGTCAGTCCATCTGAGACAATTGCTCAGGCGTCACATTGCCTTCCTGGCAAACGCTTTCAATCTCATTCACCAGCTTTCGGAGAGCATGGGAGTTTTCTTCTTTACCGAGCCCATGCAAAGCGAACATCAGAAGAGAGGCAGTGGTATCTGTTCCTGCGCGAATGATCCCCAAGGAGCCTGTGAGTGTGAAATACACTAAATCAGTAGGGCACCCGGCTTTCCCTTGGTTAAGACGAGGTCACAGACTTGTCATTATGTTACTCTCGCCGAGAATTTCGCCCGTCTTTTTGCACAGTGCCGTCGCGAAGCCTCTGCGGAGTGTATCAATATATTACACTATCTTACCTCTACTCGCACCTCGACGTTCATCCTGCGGCCCTTTCTCAGAATCTGCTTTCCCTCCTCGAGAAGATTTTTAACAAACTCCTGATTGTCTTCATGGACTGCGACTGTTTGATCAAAACGAGCTCGTCCTCAAAGTCTACTTTCGAGTTGGGTAGCGTGAAGTGGCTTGAGCCCGAAGGAACGATGCTGCGAATGGCATCCCGGACCTCTCGGTGCTGTTGCGCTTCGTTTCTGAAGGCAACTTGGAGGATTCCGCCAAAGGTATAGTCATTGAGGGGAACCGTAACATTTACGGGTCCGCTCTGAATGTTCAGGGTGTCATAAGCGGGCGGCAAGCCTTCGATAGATTGGAGGATTGCCTAAGCGTGCACATGTTGTACCATCTCGTCAGTATGTGCATTAATATCACTGATGAAGCCATGAATAATCTTGGGTGGGAGCAACGCCATTTTTGTTATACGACGGTATTTGTTCCAGTGATTTTCAACTGTTGCAGACGAAGAGGATGAACGTCCGGGTAATGTCTTGCTCTGTCATAGCCCTACTCACCGAGTCGCATGACAATGCCAGCGTTTCCCGTCGTAGCCTCGGGGTGCACGACAGCCCGCAAAGCATCGAAGGGACCCGGTGTGAGTGGGGGCCCGGCGGGAAGCTGTCAGGGAACTGTCAGGGAACTTGTGAAGGATCCAGGTCACGGGACGCTGCACGTGACTGCGAACTTCATCTTTTCTTCCTTCCTTAAAAACGCACTTCCTCTGAAGTCGTTCTTCTTGTACTTTATCAACAATAGAGTCTACTCTGTTACATGGTAGCACCACCCTTCTTCGAAAACAGAACGACGACGACGACCCCGCCAACGCAGCCTCCCTTGACTGTTGAGAGCCCATCGGAAAGTTCCCGCCCAACACCATGACCAAACGCACGAAGATGACCAAGACCAAAGCGCAGCAACAAGCGGAGTCTGAAAATCCGAGCTCCGCCGACGACACCCGCCCTGTCCACAACGAGGACGAGCCTCCCGCCTCCCCAGTCAGCGCTCGGGCCGACAACCGTGACAACGACGAGGACAACCGCGACAACGACGAGGGAGAAGGCCCAGACGACCACTACGCCGGCCAAGGTTCCCACGCCCTGACCCACGCCGACGAACTAGACCAGGACCAAGACGAGCAGGGAGACGACAGCGGCGACGACGACGAGCTTAGCCCCCAAGGCCTCCTCCAACTCATGGCCAAGATGGAGTCAAGCTTCGCCGAGGTCGTTAACGAAACCCGCGAGCAGGCCGCTGCAGACAAAGCCGAGCTCCTCGCCCGTCAGGCCAGCCTTCACCGCCTCCTGAAAGAATCTCACGACAACACCAAGCGCCTTGAACGTCTCCTTACTCAGCAGATCGAACAGGGCCAACAGAAACCCACACCCCGCCCTCCCTTCACCTTCAGCAACGTCCGCCCCGTAAACCGCACATTGGCCTCGCCCGCCCAATCCCATCTCCCCTCCCCGGTAACCCCGCCGGAGCTACAAGAACGCAGTGATACAACCAGCTTCGTCGCCGAGGGCCCAATCGCCAAGTCTCTCCGCGAAGGCCTCGCTACGTTCGACGGCATGTCTCGGTCGACCAAATCCGCAAACGAGTTCCTGACCCGCCTCGACCGATACTTCGCCGCCACCCCGGCAGTCCCGGATATCATGAAGATCTCGCTGGCCGCCTCTAAACTCAAGGATACCGCCGAGCGATGGTACGAACAAGCAGAATCCACCATCCTTACGTGGGAAGCGTTCAAAGACGGGCTCCGCAACCGCTTCATCCCACCCAACGCGGAAGAACACGCGCTCCTGGCCCTCGAACGCCTCACCCAGACCGGCTCGGTCGACGAATACTACCAAAGGTTCTCGGCACTCCTCCTCGAAATCCCGGAGATGACGGATAAGCAGGCCTGCTGCGCCTTCCGCAAGGGCCTCCGTCCCGGCATCCAACGGTTGCTCGCCGCCAACCCCTCTAGCCTCACGATGTCCCTGGCGGAACTCGTCACGCTGGCCGATAGCGTATACTCAGTCGACAGCGCACGACGGGACGAAACCAACCGAGACAAGAGACCTCCCGCGAAACAATGGCCCCCATCGAACAAGCGTGCAGCCGTCGACGTTGTGGGCACCGGCCCCGCGACTAAACGCCTGAAAAAGCTGACGAACGACGAGCGTCAGCGGCTCCGCGACCAAGGCGCATGCTTCCGTTGTCGACAACCCGGCCACATGCAAAGCGACTGCCCTAAGTACCCCAAGGCCCGTGTCCACGCTATCGCCACCGAACCCCAGGACGAGGATCCCCAGCCCACCCAGGGGGATTTTCAGTGAGGCCTGCGAGTGCGACGAACTCTGCAGGCTTCTCCCACCGAAGTCGACCTCCTGATGGTACCCACCGAACCCCTCTGAGCCCACCTGCGGCACCCCCGAAAGAACCGGACAAACCAGCGAAACCCCCAGACCCTGTACCCCCTACGATCCGCCCGCGGTCCCCCAACCGACGGCACTACCCAGACATGAACGCATACCCAACCCGTGCCGCCCCACGATGTCTTCAAACAGAAGCCTCCGACATACTTGAAACCATTGTGGCCGACCTAATGGCACGACATCCACCGCCCACGGACCCTACCCCTGAACCTCCGAAACCCCGCACCTTCCTTGCCGAGCTTCGCGCTCACCAACGAACGACGGGCCCGGCCATAGCTGAAGCGGCTCTCACGGTCACCGGCTTTATCAATGGCGTCCTCGCCACAATCCTGCTAGACACCGGCTGCACTACCTACGTGCTCAACACCAGTTTGCCCGGAAGCACGGCTTTACCCTACGCCCCACAAAGATCACCCTAGAATACGCCGACCGCGACTCTTCGGGCACATCATCCAAGTACACTGTGGCGGACCTGCGACTCAACGACTACGACGAAAGATTACCATGGATTGTGGCCCCAATACGCTACGATGCCATTGTCGGCCTGCCCTGGTTCGTCGCCAACTGCCCCTCCTTCGTCACCGCCGGCCCAACGATTTCACTGGCACTCAGAGACATCCGCGGCAACGAACATCTTATCCCCACCGCGGCCGTCGCCGGCGTCCCCATCCCGAAGAAACCGCACACCAAGCCCAAAGCACACCCCGCCGACGACGGACACGACTCCGGCTACGACTCCGATACACCCATTTCCCGCCATCAACTCCGCCGGTTGGTCAAGAAAGGCAGAGCAATCGTGGCGGCCGGCTCAGCCACCCTCGACCCCGACAACGTTGCCCAAGTCCATATAACCCACGCAAACCCACGACCCACGGAGCCCACACCAACGGACCTCACCTACATCCCCAATGAAGTCCGCGACCTCGTCCAGGAGCACATCGCGGCCGTGAAGGATCCCCCAGACAAACCGAAACCGGTAATCGAGCACACTATCCCGTTGCGCGACGGCGCTAAACCAGTCTACCAGCGGCTATACCACATGTCGGCCGCGGAACTCGACGTGCTCCGGGAGCGCCTTCAAACCCTACTGAAGAAAGGGTACATCGAGCCGTCCTCCTCCCCATGGGGAGCGCCAGTGCTTTTCGCTAAGAAGAAAGACGGCGGCCTCCGATTTTGCATTGACTACCGCGCCATCAACCAACTGACGATCCCCGACCGCACACCGGTGCCACACCTCGTAGAGATGCGCGACCGCCTCCAAGGAGCGAAATACTTTACCACACTCGACATCACGGACGCATACTACGGCATTCCCATTGCACCGCAGGACATCCATAAGACGGCATTCCGAACCCGGTTCGGTCATTTCCAGTGGAAGGTCATGCCATTTGGCCTCACCTCGGCGCCTGCGACGTGGAACAAGCTCATGAATCACATCTTCGCCGACATGCTCGACCAAGGGTTGATCGTCTACATGGATGATCTCCTCATCTACGCTTCCGACCTCGAAACGCACCGACGCATCCTCAAGGAAGTTCTTCGCCGGCTCCGGGCTCACGGGTTGCACATTAACCTCAAAAAGTGCGCATTCTACACGGCATCGGTCCTTTTCTGCGGTTTTGTCGTATCGGACGACGGATTGAAGCTCGACCCTGCGAAGATCGCCACTGTCACCGACTGGCCCCAGCCCACAGACCGCGGCGAAGTACGCTCTTTCCTCGGTTTCACGAACTACCTCTCGGGATCCATCGCCAAGTACGCCGAGATCGCACTCCCCCTATCCAACCTCCTTGCGAAAAACAGACCGTTCACCTGGGGGACCGCGGAACAAACGGCATGGGACACCCTACGCGACGCCGTCACATCCGCCCCCACCCTCCAGTGGTACGACCCCTCCGCACAACTCTTCATCACCATTGACGCATCCGGGTACGCAATGGGCGCCTGCCTCCTCCAGCCCAAACCCGGGAGTCCCACGATCTCCCCAAAGGCGAAATGGGAGGATGTTCTGCCGACCCTCCGCCCCGTAGCCTTCTGGTCCCGCAAGCTCGTTTCATACCAAACACGCTATGGAGTACACGAGCGCGAACTCCTCGCGCTGGTCGAAGCCGTCAAAAGTTTCTCCCCATACGTACGGGGGCGGCAGTTCACAGCCCTCACCGACCATAAGTCGCTCACATGGCTTCGCTCCCAACCGCACCTGTCCCGGCGTCAGGCATCATGGGTCGAACTTCTACAAGAGCATCAGATTACCATCGGCTACGTCAACGGCGACCACAACACCATAGCCGACATCCTCTCACGACGGCCGGACTACGCGCCCCGATGTCACAAATGCAGAGGAGTTGTGTACGTGAATGTCGCCCTCGCAAACACAAACGAACTAGAGGACGTCGTACGAGCGCAGACGACGAGCGACAGCTACGCAATCGAAATCGTGAAGGCACTGGACAAGCCCACGCAAGCACAGACCCTCCACACCCGCCGCCACCGCTACTCCAACGGGCTCCTCTTCTACGACAACCGCCTGTACATCCCCGACTCCCCCCTACGCACCCAACTACTCCACGACTCGCACACTGCAGAAGCCGCCGGCCACCCCGGGTGGTTCAACACTTACGAGCGCCTCCGTGGACAGTTCTACTGGCGGAACCTCGAGCGCGATGTGAAGAGATACACCAGCACTTGCGACTCCTGTCTCCGGGCGAAAACAAGACGACAAAAGCCCGGAATGACGCAGCCGCTACCGATCCCCACAATGCGTTGGTCCGATGTCACCCTAGACTTCGCCTATATGCCCGTCGACGCCAACGGCAACGATGCGGTCATGGTTGTGGTCGACCGTCTCACGAAACGCGTACACATAGCCCCGTGCCGTCGCGACATCACAGCCGCCCAAACTGCGCAACTCTTCGTCGACAACATCATCCGATTGCATGGCATCCCCAGGACTCTCGTCACGGACCGCGATTCCCGCTTCACTTCGGAATTCTGGCTCAACGTTTCGGACTACTTGGGCTTCCGCACCGCGATCGCCACCACCGCTCACCAACAAACGGATGGACAGACGGAACGAGCCATCGGAACCATCAAACAAATGCTCGCTTGCATCCCCGATCTCTCCGGACGCAACTGGTCGCGCTACCTCTCGGCCATCGAATTCGCCTACAACAACGCAAAGAACCAATCTACCGGGATGACCCCATTTGAGGCCGATCTGGGGTACAGCCCCCTGAAGCCGCACACGCTCCAGGCCCAGACGCCACAAGAACACCCCGGTCCCGCTTGGGCGAACCGCCTTGCGGACGTCGCACGATTGGCCAAGATCCGCATCCAGAACGCCCAGGACCGCTTTGCCCGCTACGCCGACATGAAACGAGCCCCGGCCGACCCTCGCATCCGACAAGGCGCCCACGTTCTCGTTCACCGCAGCGCGATCAACATCCCCGAATACAAGGACCTGCCATCCGCGGCCCTCAAGATCCTTCCTGCATGGCTTGGTCCTTTCCCCGTGCTCCACCCCGGCGAACAGCCCCTCACCTTCAAACTCCAACTTCCCCCGACGATGCGCCAGCACCCCGTATTCCATGTGGACGTCCTACGCCTGTACACCGCCCGGATCCCAAAATACACACAGAGCATCGATGATCACCCCTTCGCAGAAATCCTACGACACCGAAACATCGGCCGTCGACGACTATATCTAGCGCGCCGCTCTGGAGAATCCCCCCACACTGCGGATTGGGTGGAGGAAGATGCCATCGTCGATTCCATCGCCTTTCTCGCCTACAAGAACGCTATCGGGTTACGGACCATCCACCGCACCCCCATCCCCGTAAGAGACCAACAATGACACTTGGGCCCCGGTCCTACACAGCACCTTAGATAGACCCCACCGGACCACCGGACCACCTCCATCCCCGCAACCCCACGCCTCCCTCTTCCCTTCCACAACCCTCTTCCTCCCTCCCTAACACAACCCCATGCTCTCGTCTTGTGAAAATCAAGCCGGCTGTGATTTTGGGGGGGGTGTGAAGGATCCAGGTCACGGGACGCTGCACGTGACTGCGAACTTCATCTTTTCTTCCTTCCTTAAAAACGCACTTCCTCTGGCTCTCGTCTTGTGAAAATCAAGCCGGCTGTGATTTTGGGGGGGGTGTGAAGGATCCAGGTCACGGACGCTGCACGTGACTGCGAACTTCATCTTTTCTTCCTTCCTTAAAAACGCACTTCCTCTGAAGTCGTTCTTCTTGTACTTTATCAACAATAGAGTCTACTCTGTTACAGAACTCCAGGGACGCGCTGTCGAAATCTGCTGATACTTGTCCGGAAATTGGCGGGGGTCTACGTCCGAAGTGTCACACTTGCCCAAAGCTCCAGATTTCAAAGCCCCCCCACCCAGAAAAAACAGTACTCTCCATGGATTGTTCGCCCCAGATCCAAGCCCCCAACTTGAAGTCCTGGATATCGAATGGTGCTCACAGCACTCCTCAAACCTACGACGGCGCCCTTCCGCACGATCACTACAGTAGCACGACTCGTGAGAATTGACGGACCTGGCCTTAGTCCGCAATAATAGCAAAGGTCAAAATGCCGGCCGTACTGAAGAGCGCCTCGGCGAGCCTCCCTGCAACAGCTTGTCAACACGAGCGCACGTTCAAGTCAGAGGAATCGCATGGCCTCCCGAATGCTCTTGATACCTTCGAGGTACTCTCCTCTCACATCTCCGAACTACGTCAAACGTTTCCGGACACAATCGCCCAGTTACAAACCCAGGCTTCGGGAGACAATACTTTAAAGCTGCCGGATACTGACAAAGGGTCGGTGCCAATGGGGCTGCGGCAGTCTGCGGCTTGCATACAGCACTTCTGCCTGTATGGCGACAAGGCTTTGAACTCACTACTGGAACGTGGAACATTGGGAGTGTTTGTCGACCTGCTCTGTGCCCACGATTTATCGAAAACCTGTAAACTGCTGATGTTGGAGGCGCTCAACAATAGTCTGATGGAACCGAAAGTTATGGACTGGTTCCTCCATCATCCAGTTAAATCGGATAGACATGATGGAGAAGCGTCGAGCGTTCAGACCTCATACGTCGCTGGTCGGATAGTGCCGTGGATGTTCCATGAGCGGGACATGAGGGTTTTGAGGATGCTCGAAGTCCTGGCAGCGAAAATAGCCGCGTACGAGGCTTGTTCTACAATAAGGCAATTCGCTGACAGCCTGCAACAGGATATGGAGGCGAGCACGCCGAAATCGGACGTGGATTTGGCCAATGCTATCGGTGGGTTTATTTTTGAATCCACTCTGCTCGAATGATAGACCTGACCGACGGAATACTGCATTTAGACCAATGTAGCAGAGCTTTCAAAGCTATATGCACCGCGATGGACGGCATTCAGGCTAGGCCCTCGGATAGGAACACTCCGCATCCCCACGAAGATTGCGGTGTCATATGCTACAGATACCTCACGAAGTATTCAATCATGGAATCAATAGGAATCATACTGGAAGCCACTGGGAAGGGAAATCATTCGAAAGCCCCGAAGCTGCTCGCTTCTATCATGCGCTTCTGCTGCACTCTGCTGAGTAAGGCGGACTCGGTGCTGTTCCTGTTCCCGCCAATTGTGCCTAGTGCGACAGTGCCTCTTGGCCGAACGTACGCCCCTCAGTGGCTCCAATCCTGGGGTCGCCGATTAGATGTTGAGCTGAAGTCGGATCAACCTAACGAAGACCCAATGGATGATGGACGAATGGAGAGCATGGGTCTCTACGATGTTTTGGCAATGGAATCCAACATCTCGCCGGCCTTTGAAATTGACGGGCGTGCAATCTTCTCGATGATGGAGCAACATTACAAAGCACTGTCGATCGTCCGTAAACTTACAACATCGCTCCGCACGGCAGCGGCCAGCCCAACCATCGTTCTCGTACAGAAGCAGCTGTTGCGATCGGTGGTCGGCATGCTTGGGCCGAATATCGGTCAGCAGGCCGTAGTCTCCGCTCTCACATTGACTGATGGCTTTGCCGCTCTTGTGCGATATGCCGCTGGGCTTAGTGGACCGACAAAACTGGGACAAGAAGCGCTCGATACCGAGCTGGCGCTTGAGATTTTGTCGGTGTGTGTGGAGAAGGCGGAGGTTGATTTGTTGGCATTGCTCAGTGGAAACGAAGATACATTGCGCAACACAACTAGCGCTCCAGCATACCTGCGATCGTACCTCGAATCCTCAGAGGTGTACAAAAGTCATGGGCTGGGTGGCGTACTCCGCATTCTATGTCGGAGGGGCGAGCTGAACAATGAGGAGGTTTTTGGCCGCCTTTACACAGTAATTCAAATTCTTTTGAGCGAATCAAGAAATCGGGATACATTCCGCGAGATTATCGCTTACGTGGATGAACAAGAGCTTGTAACAACTCGAGGGACGTTAGCCGAAGCGGGAATTTTGCAATCTGTCATCGAATTGTTGGACGACTGCGTTGAAGCCATTTGCAAGCTCGACTTCTCTCGGAATTCGTTCCAAGACGTCAGCTTGAACGCATCACTGGGCTCCCCCAAAGTCGTGGAGGAAGTCTCGCCGAACAGCGGATCGACATTCGCTCAAAATCACAGGCTTCGACAAGCTGCCTTGCGTCTGAATCATCTGGCGTTGCGTCTGCTTCATCGCATTATATCGGCCTACGATTTCGCGATTCCATCAGTTCGAGCCACACATACACGGTCTCCCCCTGTGATTCAGGTCGACAGTAGTGGTGGTACTCTGAGATTGATGGATGCCGAGCAGGCGCTCAGCTCTAAGGGATCTCGTTCGCATGAGGGTGCCAACCGGCCCGCAGCACCTTTTTTCAACGTTCCTTCCGTGATGCTGCGTTTGCTGCATGCAATCCACGAGCCCCCGGACATCGAAACAGTTCATGATTCGTCAAACTCAACGACGCAGTCCGTCCGCTCGACATCATTGCAGGAACTCTACACTGCCGATATAAGACGCAGTATTCAACGCATTATGCAAGACTTGACTGCGGCAATTGTCGTTGATAGCGGCAAGGAATCCAACTTCCCCGGGCGAGTAGTGGTGCGGGATGGCACACACTCCGCCAGATCCGCTATGCTTCCGAGATTCATGTTACCACTGAGCGCAACGCTGAGAAGCATTTTTGATCAGATACTCCACGCCCAGCCACAACAGCTTCTGACGGGAATGAAGGTGGTCGTTTCGTTGCTACCGGCTTCAACCACGAGTCCCGATGCGTACAAGGAATTCGGCGACGTAAAAGGCCCATCCTTCACGCGTGCCAAGCCAGATGATGCCACTCTCGATTTGGCGAAACAGTACTGGGCCTCGGCACTTCGTTTTCTTCGAGCGGAGGTGATGAGCCTCATACGGCTGTGTGGGTCCACGGCATCCAAGCCACTCTTCGAGCAAGCAATGCTATTCCTCAACGGGGTGGTCGACATCAGTGTCACTGCTGATCCAGATGATGCAGATTTGGGAAATGGTGCTGTGCAGCTGCTGTTAGAAGAAATCATCAATGCAACCAAGGGAACATCATCGCCTGCCGACGCAGGAATGGGATCTGCATCTGGACCAGAGAGCCACCCTTCACAAGGCAGGAAATGTGCGCAGTGGCTGACGCTGCTGCAAACGGTTGGTGTGTCGCTACCAGGAAGGCAGACTTTCCAACGGATCGAGAAAGAACAAGGAACTGTCCTCGACACGATCCTCGATACACTCGTAGGCTTTGGAAGCGACGAGACCGTCATACGCGCCGCTCTACGTTGCTTGCGACGGACGATCGACGCCCTTTGCGAACCTTCGTCCGACGAAACTGCGGCGACGGGGCGGCATCCGAATGCAAAGATAGGACCTGCGAAAGCTCGACGAATGGTCAATGAACTCCTTCGCATCCATACTACATCTACTTCCGCTTTCATCCGGCTCGCTCTCTGCAAGGAAATCTACCATATTACGACATCGGTACCGGTTGTCTACTCAAAGCAGGATGTACGAGAATCGGTCAGTATATGGCAACAAGCGCTAATCCCTTTACTGGAAGTGGCCGATTCACCGGACGTGACCCTTCACTTGTTGCGCGGCCTTGGCAATGTCAAGTTTTCCTCGAAGACTGCTGGCACATCATTTGCGAGGATGGTGTGCGAGGTGGACAGTGCGGCCGTAGACAACCCGGAAACCGCTCGCTACCTCCGACGTCTCTGCGGTATACTCGCGCTGGATGTGGGGAATGAAATGGGTGTGCCCGTGATCCTGCAGATGCTGGTGGATCGTATGCCAGGGGTGGACCAGACGATTCTTGAGCACGCACTCGTGATGAGGCCAGGTGGGGAAGGAGTTGGGCAGGATCTCGGTGGGGCAGAAGGTGAGGAGTGTTGAGCAACCGTGCGATGTC
Source organism: Fimicolochytrium jonesii (assembly GCF_025526975.1). Lineage (NCBI taxonomy): Eukaryota > Fungi > Chytridiomycota > Chytridiomycetes > Spizellomycetales > Powellomycetaceae > Fimicolochytrium > Fimicolochytrium jonesii. The sequence goes on from NW_026515679.1 coordinate 165,800, forward strand.
TCTTGCACGCGATTCTACCCTATAAGTCTTTCCCACAACCCACAGGAGTGCTGTCAACTAATCAAGCGGTTTCAATGCGGCTGGGCACCCCGCCTGCGAGCCTGACGGCGAGCATTCTAACTTCATTCGACTTTGTTCGACAAGGCGCCATGGATGAGAATGGGAACATCAGCTTGGAAGCTGCGATGGCCGCCGCGCGGGCATTCGAGGAAGATATTCTCCGACCCGACGAACTCCGGGACGATCTTGCCGGCCAGGACACTCCAGGTGCACCGCTCCCACGGCAGCTACAGCAAGGGCAAGGACAAGGCCCTGGACTTGCACCGGGCGATCTAACCGTCCCAGGGATGCCGATGATGGTGGCGTACCGGCAATACATGAAAGATGAATTCCGCACCACGCATCTGATGAAGCGGAAGATCAATGTCAGTCGACCTCCTAGCGTGCATGTGGATCAATTTGGCGAAATCGGCCCTGCGGGACAGTCGAGTGGTAATAATCCCCCTATACCTGCTGGCCTGGCTTTCCAGCAGCAGCCTATGATGGGTATGCCGCATACTCCGAGGCTTTCGCCATTCATGCGGGCTCCGATACAGCAGTCCATGCCGTTCTCGTTCCCACAACAGCAGCAACAGCAGCAGCAGCAGCAGCAGCAACAACAACAAATGCCCGGACGGCATCGCGTACCCTCCGGCCCTCCCGCGGCCATGTGGTGGCCCAACCGAGAATGGGACGACGGACGAGGCGGTGCGGCAGCTGCGACGGGATGGTGGGACCCCGAGATGTCGTTCGGCATTCCGTTCAATCCACAAGCCGGCGAACTGTTTCATCCTATGCAAGCGCAGCAGATCATGTCGTCGCCGCAAATGGGGAACCAGCAGCCTATGCAGCCACCGATGGGTACACCGATGGGCGCGACGCAGCAGCAGTATGAGTACATGTCGCAGCAGCAGAATATGCCGCAACAGCGCCAGCACCAGGAACAGGGATGCAGCCAACCGCAGATTTGGACGTATCCGCAGGCAGGGTTTGGGTTTCCAAGATGGGGATGGGCGGGATGAGATTCCCGAAGATTCCGAGGGTGTGGAGTGTTGGCGGTATCATCACTGATCAAGCATTCCGGGAAGCCATAGCGGCGGATCGAAGTGCATAGGCACGAGATTTTGGTTTTAGTTTCTTGGGTTAGCTCTGGAGTACGTAGCTTAATATCATCGTATCGAAGTTTCATAGGCACGAGTTTTTGGTTTTGGTTTCTTGAGGTAGCTCTGGAGTAGCTTAGTATCATCCATTCGAAAGCAATTTCTTCAATCCGAATCAGCAGCCATCCTATGTTTCCTTCAAACTCTAATGTACACTTTCGGGCAGCTTCGAGACCTGGGTGGCAGAGTTGGTTAAATATTAGACACAAAATAGGGAGCGAATATTCTATATATGGGAGGGAGGGACACAAAACGATCCCAATCCCAAGCCCGACGCCGTCTCCAAAAGCTCTAAAACTGAGAGTAGGTGTAACCTGGTGGTGGACGCTGTTGACCAGGCCGCCTCCCACCGGCGCCGCCGCGGAAACTGTGTGAATGGCCAAATCCTGGTTGACTGTGCTGATGAAACTCAGGTTGACCTCCTCCGTACCCGAACCCATGTGGCATGCCACCGCCCATGCCACCGCCCATACCGCCACCCATGCCGCCTCCGCCTTGCTGGAAGAACATTCTCAGAATGTCGTCCATCTGGCCAGGGTGGCCTCCATGTCCACCGAAACCCGATGACATGCCGTCGGACGCCGACGACCCGTCAATGTCCATTCCATTGTCGAACATCTCCTTCTTGCGTGGATCCGAGAGAACTGTGTACGCCTCTCCAATCTCCTTGAATTTCCCTTCTGCGACCAGCTTCTCCTCTTCGCTGAGACCGGCGCTTTTGTCGGGGTGGTACTGCAGTGCGGCTTTCCGGTACGCCTTCTTAATCTCGGATTCCGACGCTCCCCTCTCTATCCCCATGATTTTGTAGTAATCTTTCCGTTTGGACTGTCGATGCAGGTTTTGAGCGTTGCGCAACGCTCTTGAAATTTCTGATGAAGTCCCACCATCAGCATACAAGCTTTCGGCAGAGATCTGAGGAGAGGTCCGCGTAACTTACCTCCGTTTTGTGGATCCAATTGCTCGGCCGCTGTGTAATCCCGGACAGCTTCTTCGTATTTCTCAACCTTCATGTAACAATCGGCGCGTCGCAGATACAGTTTGCTGAACAGCGAGGAGTTCGGCGAACTCCTCATGTCTGCTGGTGTAGGGTGCTCATTTCCAGGGAATGTGAGGTTCTCCAAAAGGTCCAATGCGATTGTTGCATCTGCGGCAGCAAGTTCGAATTGCGAAAGCTGGGAAAGATTATCTGAGATTGGCTCCTTGAAAAAACAATCATCATTGCAAAGATCGCACCTTGCTCCTTGCCGTGGCACGATTGCTAAGGACCTTCGCCCGCCCCACTCCCGACTCATCGTCGTCAGCTAAGTATCTGGTGTAGGCTTCCACCGCCTCTGTGTAGCGCCCGGTCTTGAACGCCTCGTTACCCTCGGCTTTCACAGCTTCCATCCGCTTGACCTTCCTCAAAAAGTCGCGTGCCTTGGTGTTGTCAGGGTCAAACGACAATGCCTGAGCCAAGAGTTTGGGAATGTTTTCCGGCTTGGAATCTTGCAAGTACATCACACGAGCCCGGATCGCTATGGCATCCGCATTTGTGTTGTCGGCAGTCAGAATAGACCTAACATTTTCACAAAAAAAACGTTAGCATGCCAGCCTTCAATAATGGGAAGAAGAATGTGTCACTCACGTTGTGACACTGGCTGCTTCATCCAGTTCGCGAACTTCCACAAGGCACTCCGCGCGCAGCAGCCTCCATCGTACAGCAATAGTATCCAAAGATAACCCCACCAAACGAGATGAGCTGGCGGCTGAGGAGGAGCTTCGGAGGGATGGATCTACTGTAATCATGGCCATTTCCAGCTGAATCAGAGCCTCTTTGTACTGACTGCGTTTCATCAGCCTTGTGGCTTGCGTTATGAAGGATTCGGCTTTCGCTACGCTTCCAAGCTATAACATATAGTACGGTTAGAAACGCGCAAAAGTACATCGGATTCGATGATAGCTATGAATACCTACCTCACGGTCAAGCTGGCTCACAGTAATCGTATTCCCCAATGCCTGCGCTTGTGCATGTTTCAGGAGAGTAGTCGCCTCATCCAACTGTCCCAAGTGCATCAGGCACTTTGACGCCCGCAGAACGACCTTCACGCTTGGGCCGTCCAACTCGAGCGCACGCTTACAGTCATTAGAGGCATCGCGATATCGCCTCATGTTCATCAAAGCCGCGGCTCTGTTGGCGTAGTATACGCCTGACGTGGGAGCAATGTCTGCCAAGAAAAGGAATGTGAGACGAGACTCGAAGCGAGTGCGTCGCCCGACGGCATATGTAACCTACCGACAGCTTCCGAGTAGAGGTTTACAGCCTCTCTATAGTCGCCCTTTTTGTATAGCTCGTTGGCTCGTGCCTTCACGGCCTCCGCCCGCTGAATTCGTTCATAGTCCGTTTCCTCGCTATTGAAGCAGCGGGAGGTCAGTTACACTTGCAGCATATACACAAGACGTTCGTCCGCATATGCTCTCGCAATACGCCGCGGTGGTCAGAGACAACAACTCACCCCGTCAAGTCAATCACTTCTTCCATCATATCGGCTGTCATTGTGACTATGGTGCAGCGGCGGAGAACTGCGAGTGGCAAATAAGGTGGGTGTGTTGTAGCGAAGGAGGAAGTAGCTGTGTATGTGCTGTGCCAGGGCAGGACCAGCCTGCGGAAGTCAATACTGTATGTGTGTCTCTATATGAGCAAGCGAGAGTGGAGTTCTCCAGTCCGTTGCCGCCTGTGGAGGGTTTTGTTGAAGCGTTGCGATATGGGGCACTTTCGGCCGGCGGAGAAAGACCACCCGTTAGCCAGTCACCGCCAGCAGCGATAAACGCAACCCGTTCTCGCTTTCTCGCGCGGCAGCGCAGATCAGGCGCTGATCTCATGTTGGTCCTCAATCATTAGAATCGGCTGCAAATCCTAATCGCAAGTGTGGGAGAAGTCATCTTGGGCACGGATCAGCAAGTCCGAAGGGAAATCTTCTCTTGCCTTCTCTGATGGAACGGGAAAAAAAAGATAAGAGCAAGACACGCAATTCAATTCTTCATGTTGGTCACCTGACGCATTTTAAGTCTCGAGACCCTGCTCGAAGGTGGAAAGCGTTCATGTCAAGTTTCAACCTTCTCCACAATTGAAAGTTTGTAGCAACTTCAAAAACTGGAAAAACCAAAAAACGATCCTACCAGGATTCGAACCTGGAATCTCCTGTTCCGTAGACAGGCGCCTTGACCATTGGGCCATAGGACCCTCTTGATTCCTTATCTCATCTCCTCCGACACTCCGCCCTTGACCACTGGGCCATAGGACCGTTTTGATTCCGTATCTCATCTCCTCCGACACGGCGCACTTGGATGTATGCTCCCAGTACCACCCAGCAGCCACCGTCATCGCCATCGACTAGGTCGTCGCAATGTCGCCATGGGCAAGAGTAAGCGCGCGGCGCCAGGAAGAAGGCAAGGCAAGGGCCCGTCCTTCCGCAGTGACCCCACAAGCCGGTTCTACTCTGCATGCAAACAAGAAACTCAATAGGGTTCTAGTCGTCGAAGGTGTGTGTGGTCTGGCTCAACGGCGAAGCGGTCGCTGGCCCGTTGAGAGACTTAGCTCCTTGCCAGGCTGGGTTTGCTGTATGTTCCGGTATATCTGACCAGTGGTCACTGGCTTACCTGCAACATACTCCCACGCACAACTTCCGTTCCATCACGTTTTACCCCCACGCACAACTTCCGTTCCATCACGTTTGGATGTCTGCATGTTTTGTTTTAAGGTAATGTATCGAAAACGCAAATGTGTAAGAAAAGGCGACGCTTGTGGTCAAATTTGGCCTGGCGCCGCTCGAGGTGGGTGTGAAAATCCCATGTGTCACGTCAATTGCTTGACGCGTTCGCGTGGGGAACTTGGAGCCGGGTTGACGTGATGGGGAAAGCCCACGCGTCACCCAGTGTCAACACAGGCCATCGCAAAAACGTTCGTACTGAATCTGGACCAACAGCGACAAAACGTTTTGAATATCCGAAAGCTGAAAAGCGGCATATTAGAGTATGAACGACGGCAACGGCGAAGGAGCTGTGGATACAGTCGGCCCTCAGGGGAGCAGTGAGAACGGTGAAGCCACAGCCAACCTCTCGACGCTGGCCCGTACGCCAACCCAATTTCTGGAGCACCAAAGAGAATCTTCTGCTGTAATCAAGAATGGCCGACCCAGGAGCCTACCCCCTTCTCCAACTGACATGCTGCTTGTTCGCTACGCCGGATGGCTCTCGTTCTTAAGGTTGCTCATCGTTCAGTTCGACGAGCAGAGTTCGCTTGAAAGAACGCTTGCGCAGGGTCATGCAAGAGCTGTAAAGTCTTGGACTAGCCACCCGTTGAAGGAGATTGAATCCGCTTTCGATGCTCACGCTTCTCGCAATGCATCGGATTCTGCTTCCGCTGAAAACACCACCCCTACATCCTCAATCCACGATCTCACAAAGCACATCCGCGATGCGAACAGCCAGTTGGCCTCAAATCACGATGCGCTATATCAGGTTCTGGCAAATCAAACGCTCCCAGCTTTGCGGTCTTTGGAGAAGGACGTGCATCAACGGATGTCCGCGATGCTTTCCGAAGAAAAGGAGCGAAGGAGGCAAAGAGACAAGGATGAAAGGAAGTTGAAGTCTTTGATCGAGAAGCTGCAGACCGCTCTGGATGCAGCGCAAGGAACGGGTGATGTGCCCGCTCCCTACGCGAAAGATCCTTGGTTGATAAACATAGGTGCGTTAGAATCCCTATGCGGATCTGGTGAGCAGTTGGATTGACGGCATAGCTTTCGCAGGAATTAAGCGACATCTAAGCGAATCGCATTCGAGAGACATTGGCCATCTGTCCACACTTGAAGGGATTGAAGAAACGTTCGGAACATGGGAGAAGAACCTCATCCACAGCCTCAAATGGGCTCTATTGGCGTACACCTCATTGCACCCGAGCTCCAGTGGAAGTAGCTCTACTGGCGAACACGCTTCGCCCTCGTCGATCTCCGGTCTGCATACCGCAGTTTCAAACATCGACGCAGAGAAGGAATGGCAAGCGTACCGCACTGCTCATTTGGTGCCTATCATGAGGGACTCGGATGAAAACCAAACGAGGAAGGACGACTACCCCGGCGCCACTGACCCGTTCGTGGCGATGGTCAAAGAGGGACCCATGTTACGGAAATCAAAGATCCGTAAACAGTGGCACGCGCACTGGTACTGTCTCACGGCCGCAGGGTGGCTGCATCAGTTTGACGAGCGTCCCAAATTAGACAACATCACAGCATCGGCAGCCAGCCTCACCACTCACCAACCCAGCGTCAAGAACAGCGTGCAGCCCCCGCCCGTGATGAGCTGGTGGCTGAAAGAGTATGTGATGGCGGACCAGGCCGCTACAGAGTTTCACCTCACGCACACGAAACCCAGAGCCCTCGGTCTCCGGCGCAAACCCCGAACGTACCAATTCTCGACCAACTCGCTGTCGGATTCAACCTCCTGGGCAACTGCCATCGCGCCCTTTGTCGCGATGAGGTCCCAGCCGAACTCCCACAGAACGTCCGTCGCGGGTTTCCCGCTTCGCCCCGCGCCGCTTGCACCAGATGCCCCGGCTTCGGTCACTGGAGCACCGGTTCAATTCCCCGAGCAGCCGGCCCATCAATCGATCTCGAGGCTGGCTAGTCGGTCATCCGTCGCATCAACGGCTTCCGCAAAATCGCTGACCAACGCGGAATCCGAGACCCCGCCTCGACATGCAAGTGTGCATCGCCACGAATTGCCTTCGATCCCTGCAGAGTCGAATAATCGCGAAAACGGAACGGAGTCTACACCCCCACCCATCCTCTCAATGTCGCCCGTGGCACGAAAATCAATGGATGTCGAAAAGCACCGGCAGCAGCAGCAGCGGCTGTATGATCTGCCTACCCCACCGTTGGAGGCTCCGGGAGTGTCGCCGGCGGCTGATCAGGATGTTTATGCACATGATGGGCATCCTCAGGTGAATCATTACGACGATCCAGTTGCCGCTTGATGATGCTGCGAAGCACTTGGCTCCACCGATTGTAGTGATCCTATGCCGCAGCATGCAAGTCCATGGTGGAAGCGAAGATACGGTCCTCTGTGTGCGATGTCAATCGTTGATCAATGTCCGCGTTGTTCTCTCGAGTCCCGTCTCCAAAATTACATCCATGCAAAAAGCGAATATGTTGGGCAAAACATCCCCCTCCCCATCTTGTCATCCGAGTAAGTGTATCTAGTGTAAGTGTATAAAACAGAATTCGTGAATGAGAGCTCGCGATGGGAGTGGGATCTGATGCACAAAAACAATGGCCCCCTACGTGAAATCCTGCGCCTTCCGCTCAGAATATCCTCCGTGACTAAGCATTGACAGCGCGTCACCTGTCAAACCGGCCTCCCGAACATTCCTGAAGTCCATTTCGGAGAGACACAGCTTTCTGCGATCCGATCCGGAAGGACAAGGAACAAGGACAACTCAACTTGCGTTAAAGTTTCCCTAAGTGTATCCCAATCGCTAAGAAAGCGCCGGCCAATCCCCAGATTCCAGCGAGATGAGCAAAAGGAATATCTGATAGCTCTCGCTTGGCAAGTCTTCCATTTGGCAACAGAGCAGGAAAGCAGCGCAAAAGGGTGTTGACTAGAGCTGGCACCTTGCCATCCCTATTCATCCGCAAGCTTTGGAGACAGCGCTGGTATTCTGCAAAGTGTCTGGCGACGTTTCTGCCGCGTTGCACCTTCCGAGCGCTTAAGTCCGCCCTTTGCAGGGAAGCGTCCACCTCATCACCCGTCGTCGCCACATAAACGCCCAATAAAGAACAAAGAATCATGCCAGCAGCAGTAGCAAGTAACATCCTGCAGGTACCTCCATACCACGGCGGAGCATCCGAGTATTCCATCCACCACAGCCAAACAATCACCAGCGGGCGGAGCACGGCGACTTCGAGCGGGACGGGACGAGGAAGTGGGAATGGGACGCGTGGGTCGTCTTCTCAGCAACAACAAAATCCCGTAGCGTCGAATCCCAATGACGAGCAGGCGCAATTTCCGAACGCGGAATATCAGACGTTGGATTCTCATAGGGCAGGGCATCATGGTTCCGGCACACATACGGCGGGGGCGGACGACCTGAACCGGCCGGTGTCGGTGCATGCGCATTCCCGGGCGTTGGCGAAGATTGCGGCGTTGGAGAAGACGATAGAATTTCTGCAGACACAGCATGCGGGTGTGCTGGCTGGGCTGCATGGGGAGGTGGAGAGGTTGCAGAATGCGTGTTCAGGTTAGTTTAGCGTTACAGTCTCAGTGGGGGATATAGGATCGGTCTCGCACGAGTTTTGGAAAAAAAAACATTAGACGACTGCCTCTTGATTAAGGCCTTTTTTGTCTCCAGAGCTGGCTATGAAGTCTCTGAAACTTCCTGTGGATTCAGAAGGTGAGCAAAAGGATGGCTGACATCAAAGGCACAGAATAAGCGAGTTCCAGCATGATGACGAAACTAACTGCATCTTTGCTGTTATTTCCTGGTAGGCCGAAACACCGAAAGTGAGAAAAATTCCGGAGCACTTCCCATCCCCCCGAAACCAGCAGATGTACCCGCATCAAAGCCCCGCGAACGCAAACCCAGCCAGCGCGCCCATTCCCGCTCACAAGACGAGCATCTCCTCTCCGCCCTAAAAACCGACCTAGACGCCCTCCGCGACGCCAACTACCAAAAAGAGTCAGAAATCAACCTCCTCCACGCCGAACGAGAAATCATCCTGTCCGCGTTGGCTGCAAATGGGATCGTCATCAACATGAGCGGGAGTGCGCGGGCGCCGGGGTCGGCTACTGTGACGATAAATCATCGGGTCGTTGGGTCTGACCGCTCGGTGCCCGCTGGGTATGGAAGGAGTTTCACGTCGCCTGGAACTGCGATTCAGCCGAAACAGACGCCGGTTTTGCCGCCGATTGGGAATGGGCTGTTGTCGCATGGGGGCTCGGTTGAGAAGCTGGACTCGAATGTGGAAGGGGCGAGGCTGCATGCACCGACCCCGCCTCCTCGGGTGCAAGATAGGGAAGGGAGTGAGGAGAGATCACGGTCGAGGAGGGCACGGTATCGCGTAGCGTCGGGATCGGAGTCCCTGCATAAAGATTCGTCCTTGGCGAAGAACAATCAAGAATCCGAGCTTGATTCCGATGACGAAGACGAATTCGACGAGAACTACGAAGACGATTACTCTTCCAGACGAAGCAGCAACGACGTGCGGGGATCACAGGAAAGTTTTGCTTCTACGCCTGTGAGAGGGAGGCGTCGCACGCGCGGCAGTTTTCATCATAGCAGCCGTAGTGCTAGAGCAAGCGAGATAGATGGGACCAAGCCCCTGCCTCCGCTTGGTGTACCGGGGAAGCAGAACAGAGTGAGGAGCGAGCGACATGTGTCGGTCAAGCGTAAATGAGTTCAAAAATATCGAATTTATGGCGAGTACGCTACATTACAGTGGAAGCCATCCCATCTGATCGATTATGTACAAGTGTTTTACGTCTACTGTTCCTCTATTGAGTCACTAAACTCCGAGTTCATGGAAGGGTTTCGTTCAAAACCTTCCAATAGGTTTCGTGGCGGTACTGAAAGTCAAAATGTCCTCCGTAATCCTTGACGAGCATGTCCGGGTGGATGTAGAAGTGTGGATTGGTCCATCCTCCCATGCCCTCCGCTTCCTTCTCTTTCGGTGCTTCAGCAGTCGGGGCCGCTGCTGTGACGGACGATGGGGTTCCATTGAGGGAGCGGGTGGAATTGGAAGCGGATTTAGGGCGCGCTACCTCGAGCTTCTTGAGGTTCACAAAATGGATCTTTGAACGAGTGACAGGGTCGATGAAAGGCCCGACGACCTTGAAGAATACCCATAGGTACCACGATGGATTAAACAAGAATCCCATGCCCAATCGCTAGAAAGTGGGTCATGCGTCAGTATGCACTATGTGCAAGGAGAAATGCCTGAATGATCTCATACCTCGGGGTAATGTTCACCCAGGATCTGCAGCACCTTCTTTGCCTGGGATGCTGGTGGTGCTGTGAATACTGAGATGCCCTCGTAGTCAATCAGGATGTTCAGCGACTCGACGCCGGCCGGCATTGCTCTGTTAAGACGTCAGTAAACCAACTGAGGCGGAAACTTGAATGTGCTTTCGCCGTCTTACTTGATGGCCTTCTCCAGGTTGAAGACAACGTATTTCAATTGCCTCTCATATGTTTTAGTATGCTCTTTCCTCGGAATGAGGTAAACTGGGTCATTTCGGTAATCTGTCGGTTAGGCACATGAGCTTCTGTCACAAGTGTGCAGCGGTAACTCACGTAATGGCCGGCCTTGGAGATCAAAACCGCAGACATATTCCTTCCCATGAATGGCCTCCGGCTCTACTTCGGCCGGATCGATCTTATGGGGCTGGTATTCTCGCCGCCAAGTGAGGGTCTTTTCGATTCTTTTGACTAACGGAAGGGACAATCGATCAGATGGGGTAGGTGCCATCGAAAGGGTGATTCACAAGCTGTAATACACACCTGTAGCGTCGGTGTGCCATTTTGTTGCCCTCAGGTAACGCAGTACGCAGGCATCGTCGCACCACTGTTCCTCCTCTGCCCTGATCTCTGGTGTTTTGCTCAGGATATCAGGGATGGCCTTCTTTACTGCCTCCAGTTGTGAAAGCTGCTCCTCCGTGTACCCCACTCTTGGCCAGTTCTCCGACACCTTTGGAGCTGCGTGCTCTGTTCCCTCAAACTTGAGGATAGGGATATCCGTCTTCCCTGCGATCGCCGTGGCCGCCATTATGGTAGTGGGAAGGTAACGAAGGGACGATGTTTACTTGTGTAACAAAGGCCTCAACTTCTGCATATGAGTTGACTGCCCGTTGACCCACTGGATAGTTGAGCGCAAAAGGAAAGCCGATGCTTCAAGCCGTGTTCAGGTCCTCTTTCCTGAAGGAAGTTCTCACTCCGCCCCCAACCTGCGTCTCCTGCGTCGTGCACGACTCGCCAGTTGGGTCTCTCTCTGGGTCTCTCTGACGCGTCCCCGTTCCGAGTTCAAACCCTGGTTCAAACCGGGAATCGGGTGGGCCGTGCTGCCAGAAAACGCGTCCCCCAACGCCAACGCGTGAGCCTCGGTTTTCCCCACATCTCAAATCCCACTTTCGTCGTCCGGCGGCCTCAACCCCAGTCGAGTCCCCATTGATCAATTATGAAGGTATGGCTCGCAATTTCAATGTTTGCTGATCCCTCATTTACTTACCTTGTTCCGTTCCCGTGGTTTTCAGTTGGCCTTTTCTTTATCAGCGCAACAGCTGGGACATGGGTCCCTTCATCTGGAATGGCAGAAAAAGTCCTCCATGTTCTTGGCGGCCGTTGGGTAGGGCCACATTCTACGTTTCCATCACCCATATCGAACGTATGAACCTGATATTATCACAACAGGGGATCGCATGTAGTGTACATCTTCGACCGAAGCGCACAGGTTGTGGATACCTTTCCGTTGGCTGGGTAGGTCACTTCGCGAAGAATACACCTACTCCACTACGCCATATCTGAGACCCTCTTCTTCTCGCGGAAAGAGAATGCCGTGGAATGGAATGGTCTCCCGACGGCAGCGTCCTGGCCGTCATACAAGCAAAGTCTTCATATATCTTCCTGTGGGATGCCGATTCTCGCAAGGCATCAGCTAATCCTTTCGACACCGGAATGAAGCATCTACATTTCCTCAAGTGGTCGCCTAAAGGGGACTACGTAAGTGAAGGTTTCCGTCTGAAGTCGGTTGGAACCGGATCTCTAACCATATTTTATCGTCCCAGCTTGCGGCAGGTACCGCGAAAGGAAATCTGTTCATCTGCGACAAGACGGGGTCCGAGAAGGTCCCAATTCTCGGCAAACACAACAGGTCAATATGTGCTGGCTGCTGGAGCTGGGACAACATTCTAGCCTGTGGGTCAGAAGACAATACGGTGGGATGATGAGATGTGGGTCCCGCATGACGCAGGCCAGCGTACTCAACCTTGTGCCGTCTTAGTTCTCTTTGTCGAACTCAGCTGGGGACACGGTGTTTTCGATGGGGATATCCGGCGAGCCGTCCTTGATGGAAGTGAGCGATCGTTCGTCATTATTCTTTACCTCATGGAACATCACTGAACCGCAGTCACTTAGTGGGCGAACATGAAAAATGCAAATGGCACCGATGACCCGGTGCTGTCGATGATTGTGGGTCATAAATCCCTCCTCGTACACAACATCAACCAACCCGACAAACCGGTAGAACTCGCCTTCCAAGCAAAATATGGTCGGGTCGCATCATATCAATGGTTCGCCGATGGATTTGTTCTGGTCGGATTTGAGACAGGCTATCTGATCGTCATTTCCACGAGTAAGACACGAACCATCTTATGCACACTCGCCGGCTTTGTGGGACTCAAGATGCGCCCTCTTCCAGGTCCAGCAAATCTGGGGCACGAGATTTTCGCCACTAAGAATCATAAGACCGCGTTGAGCAGTGTAGCAGTGTCGCTGGTGCTAGGAAAGGCAGCGTCTTGTGGTGACAACACCGTGAAAGTCCACGAGCTGGCTGATCTGCGGGTTAGCCTCTGGTCGGGTGCAGGAGACATGTGCTTCTGAATGTTCTGGATCTGACGTTCTGGCGCATAGGATGTATATGCCGTCGAAAACATTGATGATGTCAGCCCGTTGGATAAGGTGCAATGGTCTGAGGATGGCCAGTTTCTCAGCACGAGCACGAAAGAGTATGTAATTTGCTGAGATCGGGGAGAATAGTCAACGTTCTCTAAACAAACCTTCTTCCGTTCTCGAAGCGGGTCGATATATACCTACGTCGCGCAGATGCCTATGCTTGGAAGTGCTTCCGGAACAGCTGTGGTAGGTTCTATTCGGGTAAATCAGGCCCGACCCCGTTACTGATCCAAGCTCTACAGGCATATTTGTCCGGCCTGCGTGAAATCAGCGTATTGGACCTCACTGCAACGCTCCCACCATTTCGGAAAGAACTGGAGATGGAGCCGACACACATTGCCCTTGGAGGTTCTTATGTAAGTCGCCAACGATGAGGAGATTCAATCTGGGATCAGTGTTTCATCATTGGGTATCCCAGCTAGGTGTCGTCTCCAGAAATAGCGCCGGATTTTTCAGATTTGTGGATACTCCAACAGACGCAGCCACCAATGGCCCCACACTTGCCGACTCTCTGGTCATGCTAAAGGTTGACGGGCCTTCCTCATCTCATTCACCGAGAAAATGCCGTATTAACATGCGGTTTCTACCAAAGGACTATGAGCAACCCGTAAAGCGAATATGTATGAACGGCCACTACGCTGCCGTCCTACTCGAAGACGGCCAGCTGTACGTCCACTCCATCCAAGACGACACCCGCTCCGACAAACGCCCGCCCCAGAGTCCCCTCCACGACATCACGAGTTTCACCCGCGGTGTCGCCCCGCCACCCGGCGAGATCTCCGAACGGTTCTATCCGGATAGTGATAGCGACAAGTCGAAATCGGGAAAATCGGCCATCACGTGTGTGGCGCTGACTCCGGAGTGCTTGGTGTTTGGAACGGCTACGAAGAGTGTGAAGCATTATTTGTTGGATAGTTGGACATTGGCGTCGGAGTTTACGCATATGGTGGGTGATGCAGTTGCTCACTAAGAGTTGGGGGCGATACTGAGTTCCCTTTTAGCAAGCAATACGAGCAGTCTACCCACAACCTCGGGGAGGGACCAAGCTCGTATTCGTTGATAAGGCGAAAGATGGGTTCTTGGCGGACCCTGCATCCAACAACGTGATGCCAATACCAAGGTGGTCAGGTAAGAGCAAATCTCATGTCTTCCCAACTGCTATCGGAATGCTAAACATTTGTTGATACCAACAGCAAATGCTAAAGGGGTTGTCTGGGATTCGGAGCCACCCGCAGGAAGGGCGATCTTCGTGGCATGGGATGACACCACCATCAACACCTACGTGTACCAGGCCTCCACCGTGAAGGGGCCGACGTGCACGAGCTTGGGCAGTACCCGGCTGCCTGCCGGCCAAAAGCCCGTTCTGTTGTTCAACGGCACCGTCACCTGCCAGGTACACGTTGATATCATGGCATTCCAGGAAGTCACTCGATACTGATCCTTCCATTTTTTGACATAGACGCTGACGGGTCGAGTCGCCACGGTCAATTTGGCTACCCATGCTTCATTAGAGCCGTCGGACGTGATGAAAGCGGATGAACCAGAGCAAGGAAAGATCCTGCAGCTATTCTATATGCTCGGCATGCTCAAAAGTAAGACAGTTCAATGCGAGGGACATCATCCCTCCTGACCTGACCAAATTTACCCCTTCCCGTATGCGCAGACCTATGGGCCCTCATCGGGCTAATCAAAGCCCGCAGGCCGTGGATCACACTAGCGGAAACCGCGCTGCGGATGATGGACATCGCCACGGCAAATCGCATATACAGACAAGCACTTCAGGATGCCAGCATGGTTTGGACCCTGGACCAGCTGGCGAGCGTTGAAGAGAAGAATCTTTTGGCTGGACATGTTTCTGCTATACTTGGGGATGCGACAGTCGCTCAGGTACATGCAATATTGGTCTGGTTTTGACGCAACGCACGGCTCGTGTCTGATCATCATCTTTGTGATGCAGGACTTTTTCCTCAAGAGCTCGTACCCCAAAGCCGCGCTTGATCTACGCCGTAATCTGATGCATTGGGAGCAGGCATTGGGGCTTGCAAACACACTTGCTCCGGAGCAGATTACCGTCATCGCAAAGGAGTATGCCAAACAGCTCGAGATGAACGGCCAGTATGCAGAAGCGCTAGCGATGTATGAGCGCGCCCTCTCCACATCCGAACACCACCCAGGCAAAGAACAAGCAAGGGACGAGCACCAGATCTTCTGCAGCGGCGGTTTGGCAAAGATGACGCTCCGGATGGGCGATGTATCGCGAGGAATGAAGATGTTGTCCGACACAACGGATAAACAGCTCCTCTTCGATTGTGGCATGATCTTGGATTCGCTCAGGCAGTATAACGAGGCGGGATTGTGCTTTGAGAAGGGGGGGTATTGGGAGAAGGCTGCCGAAGTTTGGATCAAAGGTACCTTTTTGTGCATCTCCGCGATATATCTGCTTAATTTGCTAATGCGTTCTGGCTTAAGCAAAAACTTGGTCAAAGCTCGGAAACATCCTGGACCGGGTCAGCAGCCGCCAGATCTTCGTGCAATATGCCAGAGCTCGGGAAGATGTGCGAGACTATACCGAAGCGGCGAGAGCGTACGAGAAGGCAAAGGACTACGACAATGTGGTCAGACTCTTCATCGACCACTTACAGAACGTCGAAGGAGCCGTTGCGATTGTTCGGAGGACACGATCGAGAGAGTCTGCAAGGCTTGTGGCAAAAGTATTCCAGTCCATGCGGGACTACCGAGCAGTGGTCGAGTTCTATTTGATGGCTGGGATGCGACAGGAGGCATTCGAGCTCGCTCAGCAAAAGGATGTGATGGAGCACTTTGCGGAGATGGTGAAGGAAGATGCTTCGTCGGAAGAACTGGCAAACATTGCGACCTTCCTGGAGAACAAAGGAAACTTTTTGCTTGCTGGGAAGTATCTGCTGCAGGCGGCAGAGTACCCTCGCGCATTGAGGATGTTCCTACAGAGTGCGCCGGAGGGCATCGAGCTCGCCATCGAAACAGTAGGGGTGGCCAAGAGCGATACTCTGACGCATCAGCTCATCGATTTCCTTATGGGCGAAACGGACGGCGTGCCGAAGGTAAGTGAAGGGACTCCCTAGCAATGTGTGATGAGATCGTCGAAACTAACCCTCACGTTGGATCGCACAGGACGCGAAGTACATCTTCAAATTGTACATGTCGTTAGGACAATATCGGGAAGCTGCCAGGACTGCTATCATTATTGCACGGGAAGAGCAAGCATTAGGTATGTACTGCCACATGGAGCATTCTCGGGCAAAAGTGCTGACGTTTCCCCACAGGGAACTATCGCGCCGCGCACGACTTGCTCTTTGACAATTACAAGCAGCTACGCGCGACGAGAAACCATGTCCCGGCAGAGATTGAACGCATGCTGATGCTGGTACATAGCTACATGCTCGTCAAGGTCAGTAAAAATGAACATTTGTTTCTATTATGCACCTTAAATGATATCGAACTTGGTGGACGCAGGCTCTCATCAAACACAATGACCATGAAAAAGGCGCACGGATGCTCATCCGCGTGGCAAATAACATCAGTAAGTTCCCGGCCCACGTCGTGCCAATCCTCACCTCGACGGTAGTGGAATGCTACCGAGTAGGGTTCAAGCGAGCCGCGTTCGAATACGGTGCGATCCTGATGCGGCCAGAAAACCGCAATAAGGTGGATGCAAAGTACAAGGCACGGATTGAGAAGATTGTCAGGTAAGCAAGCACTAATTCGCCTCCGCTCCACGCCCGTACCTGATTGACGACCGATTGCGCTCCCAGACGGCCGGAGAAGGACGAAACTGAGGAGCCGATGTCTCCATGTCCTTTCTGCAATGCACCCGTCGCAAACACAACATTGGATTGTACGGAGTGCAAAAACCACATTCCATATTGCATCGCGACGGTAAGTACCCCTCACCCGATAGATGTGCCAACCATCCGAATCACGCTCAACATGTTCTATTGACAATCAGGGTCAGCACATGGTCCTATCCAACTGGACCGTCTGTCCTTCGTGCGCCTTTCCCGCTTTGTACACTGAGTTTCGAGATTTCCTCGACAAAACGCCATCATGTGTGATGTGCTCGGCTACATTGAACGCATCGCAATTGAGACAACTGTCAGAAGCCGAAGCTTCTTCTATACTTCACGGCAAAAAGCAGGAGACGGATGAGACAGATGGCAAAGAAACGGCTGTCAAAGAAACAGAGTCGGAGAACGGGCACTTGAACAAGTCTAGATCCTCTTTGCGGCGAAGCAAAGAAAGTGTGCGCATTGTAAAAGGTGGTTCTACGGGAAATGTGGCGGCGGATACGGGCGAGAGGGTTGAGGGGATGTGAAAACAATCACATATGTGCTGTGTCCTACGGGCGTCCTATTCACACAGTTTTTGCAAGTATCTTCCTAGAGTTCGCTAAGGTCGCTACTATTACGAAAGGCAAAAAGTATAAACAGAAATAAAGCCAAAATTGTATGCGAAGTAGGTCTCAAAAGAACCGTCAGGGTTTTAAAGCGTTCGCTTTCGAAGGCATGTCGTGACATGACTTCTGGCGCTTACTTCCGACTCTGGATCAGCTGTTCGATTTTCGCCAAAAGATCCTTTTTGATGTAGGGCTTGACAACGAAGTCGTCCATGCCGACTGCGAGGGCTTTTTGCTGGTATTCGGTGCGCGCATTCCCGCTGATAGCGACTATCGGAACGCGTGATGGGGTATGATCCAATGACGACACAGACTGAGAGCTTTCACTCTTTCTTATAGCCGTTGTCTATAAGAAGTAACATTTTAGTAAGCTACCAGGAAGTGTGTTTGTGTGTAATTAACCTACCGCCTGCAGGCCGTCCATGATAGGCATCTCAATGTCCTGTGTACAGCGACTGATAAGTAGGAGGGACTTTGTTGTTGTGCGAAAAAATGTCACCCACCATTAAGATGATGTCGAAAGGGGAGGATATGTGTTGACCAAACAATTCCAGGGCCTCTGCGCCATGGTTGGCAATCTGTACAGCATACCCAGCGGTTTCCAGTTGTTTTTTCAAAACTTTTTGATTTACCTGGTAAAACAAATCTGGATGAGAAACCCGTTGATTGGGAAAGAAAATCCAAACCGCTCATGAGGGATGAACTTACAACGTTGTCTTCGACCACCATAACCGATCCTGAGTTTCCCTTCACCAGAGGCGCTTTTGGCGGAGGGAAGACGTTGCCCTTGGACGGCGTTGCCGAAGGTGAGCTAATAGCGGACGACGATTTTGCCCTTGCTAAGGTGATCTGGGGCGGCGTTATTGGTCCCTCGGCTGCTGCCCGTAACTCGGCTTTGATGTAGAACTTGAACGTCGTTCCGACGTCCTTGGCGCTGTCAACCTGTATATGTCCCCCTTGGAGCTCGACAAGTTTCTTGGATATAAACAAGCCGAGCCCAGTTCCCCCGTACTCTCCGTACGTCTTCAATGATGGGAGAGAGAAGCGGCCGAACAGCAGTGTCTGTTCCTCAGCAGTCATCCCCAACCCCGAATCGCAGACATCGACGCATATGTATACTGTCGGCTTCGGTGGTCGACCATGTAGCGCATTTCGAACGTCCTTCTCCAGCCTACCGACAATGGTACTCGAATCCAACTCGTCGGAACTCACGGTCTTCTTCATAGGACTTTCGGCCTCCTTCTCGACCAGAAACGGAGGGGCCGATGAGGCATCAAGTCGCAGAGTAATCCTTCGCTCGTTCGCCCGTTGGGTGAATCGTATGGCATTCGAAATGAGGTTTATCAGGATTTGCATCAAACGCTTCGGATCCCCTCGGACCCAGTCGACGCCAAGCCTTGTGTATTCGGGTTTGACGACAAGAGCCAAGTCGATCTCTTTCAGCCTAGCTTCCGTCTCGTACATCCGAATGGCTTTCTGAATCTCAACATGTGGCTGATAATCGACGGCTGACAATTGCACAAGATTCATCGAAATTTTGGAGACTTGCAAGACATCATCGGCGATGTTATTTTGATGTCGGGCGCACTGTAAAATCGTCTCCACGGCTTCTAATCCTTCTGCAACCTCTGTCCTTATGTCTCCGAGACTCAGCGGTGTGGTCCCCGGGCTCGTCCAAGCTTTCTGCAAGACAGAGGCATGACCATCTACTTTCTGTAACAACTCCGACAGTAAATCGGCGTTGTGATATATCCCGTTGAGGGGGTTCCTCAGTTCATGGCACGTCATATCGATGAAAAGCTCCTGGTGCCGCTTCATCCTCTCGGCCTCCTCCGCCCGTCGCCTTTGATAAGTCTCCGCAATTTCCAGCGCTGCAAGTCGTTCCTTTTCTAGGCGTTTTCGCTCCGTGAGGTCCGTGAACGATCCAATCATTCCGACGCTGTTTCCGTGGTCGTCATACTCCAAGTTTGTTTCTGCTAAAACGCAGGTTTCTTTGTTGAGCGTTGCGTTGTAAAAGCGCACTTCAAACGTATGCCGGGGTAAAGTGAGTGCACTTTGCCATTCATTCGTAGCAATTTCTCGATCGTCGGGGTGAATCGAGTCCAAAAACTTGCGCCCACTGGGATCAGAGACGCGGTCGTGCATGGTGATGTGCCACCACATCTCATTTGTATAGATCAAATGCCCAACATTGGTGGTCTTGAAAATGCCGACGGGGTTGAGCCGAGATATAGTCTTGTACCTCCATTCGCTCTCCGCCAGTTCCTTCGTCCGCTCCTGTACGCGCTTCTCGAGCTCCATCCGTAGACGAGATACTTCCAGATGCGCATGTACTCTGGCTCTCAGTTCCTTGGCAGAGAATGGCTTCACCTACGACAACAGGAAGTTAGGAATTACCTCAAAAATATTGGACATTCGGAACCTTACCAGGTAATCATCCGCTCCGAGCTCCAAGCCATCGACGCGCGCTTCTTCCCCCGCTCTTGCGGATAACAGAATGATCGGGATTCGCTTGAATTCTGGGTTTGACTTGAGCAACTTCACAAGTGCAATGCCATCCAAGCGAGGCATCATCACGTCGGATACGATGATATCCGGCGGATCAGCTCTGATGGATTCAAGAGCTTCCATTCCGTCCGCGACCTCCGTAACAGTCCAAATGTTCTTCAATATCGAGCGGACGTACCATCGCATGTCTGCGTTGTCATCAGCGAGAAGCACACGGCACCCGCGCGTCATGACGGGGAGCGCTCCGCTTCCGGAACTTACTGAAAGCGAGGAGTCTGAAAGCGACGAGTCCATGGTCTCCTCATCTCGATCTGGTATCCAAAGATTTGCGTCGTCCACCACAGCTTGACCATAACGTAATGGAGTCAAAGTGGAATCCGGGTTCACCGGTTCTTCAAAGATCATTTCAGGCGGTAAATGGGCATTGCCTACCGGAATCTTTGCGAAGAACGTGCTGCCTTTCCCCACCGTGCTCTCCACCCATAATGCGCCACCATGGAGTTTAATGAGCTCCTGAGTCAATGCCAGCCCAATCCCCGTGCCTTCATGAGATCTGCCTCCTCTCCCTTCAACACGGTGGAATCGCTCGAAGACTCGGTCGAGGTGCTCCCCTGGAATACCGACTCCGGTGTCGGTAACGGAGAAGATAACCGCCGAGCGATCGTTATTATTTTCCACCCGAACCGTTATAGAACCCGCCGTGGTGAATTTGAAGGCGTTTCCGATGAGATTGAACACGATTTTCTCCCACATGTCATGATCGACGTAAACTTTCTTGGATTTTTCGTTGCACTGCACATCGAATCGCACACCGCCTTTTGTAATCGCACTTCGGAAGTTGCTAGCGAGATCCCGCGTGAAGGCGGCGATATCAGTTCTTTTGAAAGAGGCTTGCATCCTCCCAGCTTCGAGGCGACTGAAGTCCAATATGCTGTTCACCAGCTTTAGTAAGCGCTTGGCGTTGCGGCTGACCAGTGTCAAATGTTCCATTTGAAATTTCGAAGGAGGTTCCTTCTTCGAAGAACGCAAGTCCTCCAGGGGACCCAACATCAGTGTCAGGGGTGTCCGCAGTTCATGCGAAACAGAGCTGTAAGTGAAAGGAGATAAGTGGTCAAGCGGAACAAGTTGGTGAACAGGAACTTCAACTAACTTGAAAAACGCGGTTTTTGCTCTATCTATCGCCGCCAGTGCATCTGCTCTGCGAACCTCCTCTTCAAAGGCTATTATGCTGGACATAGATCCAGCGAACTGGCGGTGTAGCAAGGTGATGAATGTTCTAAGGAGATGATTTAGCGAACTGTCGCCCGGTTCTCCGTTGTACACTCCCCCCGCTACTTACGCATAGTCGTCGTTGTATGCCAATCTGCTGCTCAGCCCTAGAACCAGCACTCCTTGGATGTCTTCCGCCTCACTCCCCGCAATGGGACATACGACCACAACGTTCGACGGATCGCCAAAGCATCTCCCAGGAATGCCAGCAACATAAGTTTGATTCCGCATTACAACCACGCTGCGTTTCGTACAAGCTTCATGGAAGGGCCATACTTGGGGCAGCTCAAAATTCTGCGCAAGATCCAGGACGACGTGGTCTACAGCCGCGGGATGCCCGCGATGAATTCCGACCGTGGCAGCAAGTTGTAATAAAAACGGCTGACCACTATCCAGGGAGATTTGACTGATTCCGCTCGTCTCGGATGTACCAGTGTACAAGAGAGCAAATGAAACCTCTTTATCGCAGGACGTGAGGATGCTCGTCGTCGTCGATAGGAGTTCCGATACTGTCTTCGCTTGTCCCGCGTTGACGCTGAAATCTCTAAGAGCTCTCATTCGGCGCTCCGAGATTGCTTGACGCGTTGTCTCGATAGCAGGGTTTAGAAGGCCTCCAATGGATCCGTCTTCTTGCCGAATTGGCACGTACGCCCAGTTGAAGTATGTTTCCTCAGTGAACCCGTTTCGCGACATGAAGAAGAGATCGTCCTCCACGTGTTTTCCCTTTCCGGCCATTGCTTGCTCTGCCGCCACTTTGATTTTATCCCATATCTAGGAGAGCCATCAGTTTCGAAAATGGTGGGGGATGCGACCTATTCAGGGAATTCGCAGCACTACTCACATCGCTCCACCCCACGGCACCCGGCTTCCCAAACAGCCACGGATGTTTCGCAGCCGCAATCGGGATATAGGCATCGTTATAGAGGAGGACAAATTCCGGGCCCCACCAGATAGACATTGGCAAGGGAGACGCTAATACAAGCGAGACAGCAGTCCTCAAAGATTGTGGCCACAAGGCGATCGGACCCAGCGGGCTATTTGTCCAGTCAAGCTCTCGTAGAAGGTCGCCCATGATTCCACCTCCGGCCACAAGGCGCTCCACTGGGGCGCCATCATTATCTGGCCGCGCCGGAATCAAATTCACCGGTTTGCCGGTGAGCGCAAGAAAGTGCGGCTTCATCCAAACGGCGTCCCATTCAATCTGTACTGACCTTTGGGATGATTTGATCTTTGCATACGCTGTGAAGGGATGTGGCGAGGATCCATTTGCTCGGACGAAGTCTATCCAGTCCTCAAATTGGATCGGATCATCTACTAATAAAAGGTCGGCAAGTGGCGAGTTTTCGAGGGATAGATATTCTGCGGTTGAGTGGATGATACCGTGGAGAGCAGGATTGACGTAAGCGATAGCATGCGTCTCTCCAACCGTCAACAGGAGTGCCGGCTGGGCTAGCAAATCGAAGTACTCCAGGAGCCCCACGTTCCTCAACGGCCTGCTTTTGGCGAACATAGCGTCCGATCCACCGTCGGCGTTAGATGCTCTTCCTTGTTGCGTGAACTGCTATACCGACAAAGCCGCCGCCGGGACAACTAAGTGGGGGAAGGGCGGTCCGTCGTGACGAACTCAATGCCGCCGGAGGTAGGGTGGACAAATTTAATGGGGCGGTTCGCAGGAATCCGACAACCGACGCACATGAATGAGCAGGTGCGCTTTTGACTCCTGGGTTGGCATCCCGTTCGATGTTCGTTCGCTCGTGTCGTTCGGCCAAGAGAGACGGAGCGGAGGACCCTCTCGGACTTGTTCTCGACTTTCGACGGGAGACGTTCGTTGCGATCGGAGACACGTGACCCGCACATATAAATGGGACTTGTTCAGAAACAGACAAAACCGTTTCCTGTACACATACATCTGCATTTTACAGTACTACGGGAATTGCTAACGACGCTACCCCAATTTGCTAATCGCGCTACACTACGTAGTATAATAAGACTTTTTGGGTAACTAACCTACCATAACGACAGGACGGCCTTCGGCCGGTATAGGGCTGGGTGTTGCTAACCCTAACCCTAAACCTAGGCCTGTAACTGGGGCTGCAAGTTATAGTTTCCATCCACTTAAAAATTAGAGTATGTGTGCTTAAAAGGTAGCGTGGATAGCAAACACGGCCTTTTTGTTATAACCTTTTGGGGTGACTTAACGTAGTTCAGCGGCCACAGGGCATGGGAGACCGGCGTGGGAGATGCATCCGATCTCCCATTGTCACTTGCGGCTCTGTCCTGTACTGTACAACCATTGCTTCGACGCCGTCCGACAAAAAAAAGGACAATCCGTCTGCATATCAAAGTTGCATAGATACCAAAATGAGTTTCAACGGCAGGGACGACTGATATTTTCCTGAGCGCAGCGTTGCCAAATGATAATAAAAGGGAGCAATTTGTGAAAAATTCCAACAATTATTACTATGATATCTATCTCACTCAGGGACGTAAATATAAACCCACATTGGCCACCAAAGCAGCCACCAACGGGGGCGGTTTTCAACAGACTTTTCCGCAGAACCGTCTCTCATCCATGCCACTCCAGATCCACTCCATGATGTGCG
Organism: Fimicolochytrium jonesii; assembly: GCF_025526975.1. Classification (NCBI taxonomy): domain Eukaryota; kingdom Fungi; phylum Chytridiomycota; class Chytridiomycetes; order Spizellomycetales; family Powellomycetaceae; genus Fimicolochytrium; species Fimicolochytrium jonesii. The sequence goes on from NW_026515679.1 coordinate 189,506, forward strand.
CATCGATTCCTCTCCACTCCCATCTCCATTTCCCGCCACGAGCGAGACTCGTCCCGTTTTCGCGGCCTCTCACGAGCAAGACTCAGCGAAGAGATGAGGCTCAAGGTCAGAGTCGGGAATTGCTCTTACAAATTTTTCCGGTCATCTGGCCGTTCTCCTGGCCTCGTGATGCCTCAAATGTCGCACATCGGCAGGTCAGCAGGGCGCTATTTTTGGAATTGCTTATGTAACGGCGAACCAGTCGTTCGGGATCCTGGCTTTGCCGCACCTCGGCACTCGGTAATATATGTTGTTCCTACACAGGCCGGCGGTGCAAACATGTTCACGTCACCCCCCAAATGCACGGCCGAGGCATCGGTAACATAATTCGAATATAGGCGACGCCCACCCAACGCGCTCGGGGCGCGCCCCTGGAGCTTTAAACCATCACATGAGTTGTTGCCGCAGGAGTGATGGATATGCGGGCGGCAGGGCTACCCCCTGGGCCCATTTGTGCTCGGCAACAACAACCGGAGCGCAACACACAGGGACCGGAAAAAAGAACACCTCATCCAATGGTTAGGCGCCTACTCTTTCCCTTTCAAAGCGAAGTCCTCCGTTGTATGGGTGTCTCGAAATTGCACGGACCACACACGAAACTGACAGACGTAATACCAAAATTTCAGCGGCCAAGCTTCTCTTTCTCTCACTCGCGCTAATGCCGCTGAGGCGAGGGGCCCGCGTTGCTCGCCATGGAAAAAGCCAGGCCGTCGCCCCGCCCGGTCCCAACCTTATAAAAGGCAGCGGGTGGCACTCGCCTTCCCTGTCTCATCCAGCCTCTGCAAACTGCAACAGCATCCTCCTACACTCAACTAAATCTTTACGGCAAACGACCCTTCCGCCATGGGTAACGTTTACAACTTCCTCATGGCCTTCTCGGCGGCCATGGGTGGTCTTCTTTTCGGTTACGAAATCGGTGTGATCGGGCAGGTCCTGGCCATGGACTCGACTTTCGGTGTCTACTACGGCCTCACAAGCCTCGTCGACGGCAAGTACGTTGCCACCGACGCGAACACATCCAGGACTGGTGATATCACATCTCTGTTCTTGGTCGGTTGTTTGGTCGGTGCCCTCGCGGTCTCCTGGATGGCCGATGTCATCGGACGCAAGAAGTCTATCCTCGTCGGTGGTGTTCTGTTCACCGCTGGCGCCGTTCTCCAAACCTTTTCCAACGGCTTCGGCATGTTGATCGCTGGTCGTATCATCGGTGGTGCCGGTATCGGTATCCTCTCTATGGTCGCCCCTCTTTACATCGCCGAGACCGCCCCCGCCCACCTCCGTGGTCGGATGGTTACCGTTCAGCAGCTCATGATCACCATCGGTATCTTCGTCGCCTCCTGCATCAACGCCATCATCATCAAGACCGTCGACGGCGACACCAAGTGGCGTCTTGCCCTCGGTATGCAGATGGTTCCCGGTGTTGTCCTCTTCTTCCTCACCTTCATCATGCCCGAGTCTCCCCGTTGGTTGGCCAACCGTGACCAAGACGCTGAGGCCCTCCGCACTCTTGCCAAGCTCCGCTCCGTTTCCCAAGACGACCCCGCTGTCATTGCCGAGCACCGTGAAATCAAGGAGTCCATCGAGATGGAACGTCAAATCGGTACTGCCAACTGGTCTGAGCTCCTCAAGCCCGGAATCCTCAACCGTACCGTCTACGGTTTCCTCAACCAGATGTTCCAGCAATGGACCGGTATCAACTACAACATGTACTATGCTCCCAAGCTCATTGAGCGTATGGGTTTCAACAAGGACGATGCCGACATTCCCTTCACCATCGCCAACAACTTCATCAACTTGATCGGTACCTTCCCCGGTATGTACCTGATCGAGCGCTCCGGTCGCAGAAAGCTTTTCCTGTGGGGTGCCCTCGGTATGGGTATTTCCCAGCTCCTCACCTGCCTGTTCGCCAACCTGTCAACAAACCACGGCAAGGGTTTCTCCTGGGCTGCCATCTTCGCCGTCTACGGTTTCGTCCTGAACTTCGCCGCCACCTGGGGACCCGTCGTCTGGGTCTACCAGTCCGAAATCTTCCCCCTCCGTGTCCGCTCCAAGGGTACTGGTTTCGCCACCATGTCCAACTGGGGTAACAACGCCATCATCGGAAAGGTCGGACCCATCATGACTGCCAACATCGAGTTCTACACGTACCTCGTGTTTGGTATCATTGCCCTCACGGCCGGTGTCTACGTCTACTTCTTCATCCCCGAGACCATGGGCAAGTCCCTCGAGGACATGGACGTCGTCTTCGGTGCCACCCCAACCACCCACCACGCTGCCCAGAAGGAGCTCGAGGAGGCTGAAGTTGAGGCCACCAAGGCCAAGGCGTAAGCGATTCGCTACCTCATCATTTACATTCGCTCTCCCCACATAGAAAGCCATTGTGCTGCAGTTGCGTACCCCCTTGTACAGTTGTTAGTGTTGTTACCCTCTAGTTTCCTCTTCTCCAAATAAGAAGTTTTGATCGTCTCGCTGTGCGAACGAACCTGGAAATATCCGTGCCTCTGTCCTCGCTTGATCTTTATGCCTCTACCGTGTCTGTCCTTCGCTTGATTCGTGTTGTTCGCTGGTCCGCTGCGTCTCTTCGTCTCTTGGTCTTCTTGCTGTTCTGCTCAACGCTGGCGTGCGTGCTCTTTGTGTGCGCCTTTGCATCGTCTTGCTCATATCGCCGAAGTTCATGGGATTTCTCGAGAGCTGTCTCGGTATCTTCTTGCCGTGGCCGAGTCCAGGTCCATTCCTGGCGGCGAGTTTGGTTTTCTATTTTCTAAAGCCGGTAGGGACAGGTCGACGATGACCCGTTGGCGAAGTTCCGCTGGCGTGCTGGGGTATCCCTGCCGTTCAGACTGATGAAGAGAAGAAGGAAGGTGAGCCTTCTATGATGCGACGACGGGGCTCGTTGAACCAAAAAATGCCAAAGTCGCGCTCAGTAAGCTGTCCAACGAACGCGTCGCGATTGCAAGCAGGTAAGAGACGTGCACAGTCGCGAGGCGGTTGCAAGATAGAAGTTGAGGAGTTGCGATGGCGGAGGCGGATGCAGCGGATGCAGCAGATGCCTTCAGCGTTAACGGATTTTTCGAGGCTACGTGCATACATGCGCTCTGCTTTTATGCGGGCAGGGAAATCGAGGGGTCGATGGCATGCCCCGTCGGCCTGACAGGCAGTTTCCCAGAATCCCTTGTTTTCGGGAGGAAACGGGTGCCGACGTGTGCCTGACAAGGCGTGACGGGGCACAGGCCTTTGTGACGAGCTGGCTGATGCGGCTGAGGGATTTCCTGCTTGAGTTTGATGTCCCTTTGCCAGCGAAATTTCCAAGGGGCCACGGGACATGTGGATGGATGATGTGGAAGCCTCCCTCTCACCGCGGAAATGGACCTCAAGTGGGTAAAGTCCGGGACAAGCCGGCTCGAAATTGCTGGTGCGACGAGAGTGTTGGATGGACTTGGCGCTCTCCATTAATTGCTACAGTGAGGGGTCGCCCGCGGCCAAGGGTCACAAGGGGATCCAATTTTGACAGTGTCTCGCCTGGAAGGGTCATGTGGCACGGCAAAATGGCCCATGTGGGAAGGGTTACACCAATCGCGTGAAGTCATCATCAAACTTCTCGCTTATGCAATCGACTGTTTTTTCCGAAAAATCAGTCAAGTCCGGAGTCCGTTTTTCGTACGATAAGAGCGGACTTCCTATCATGCATGGCCAATGCTATTGAGATTGAGATTGATGAGCTCCTGAGGAAAGAACCTCCCGCAGGTGGAAGCGCATCTTCAATTTCCGCGGCACGGTTGGCAGGTTAGCCACAGTATATATGATATATATACAGTATCTGTCAGCGGGACACCCCGCGGAACCTGGCGGATGCTGGCAGAGTATAGATCAAGACTACAGTAGACTGAGGGAAATCCGGTGGCGAGAATCCGACGACGAGAATGGGATTTTGGACCTCAGCCAACCGTCGTTAATGAGGATCATGTTCGCAAACACATTTAAGATCGTCGACGCCTTCGGAGTCCGACATTTAACCTAGTACGCCATCGTTTACTTTCACGAGCCCCCTCGCCTATCGTCTAGTCTACATAGTATCTAGCCAAGCTCCAGAAATTGCCTACGCCCTTCCGGAACATTGCGAGGCGCACGCACTGGCCTCCGCCCAACAATATCCGATCCGCATCCATCCCTCAGGAACCAGCCTCTCACTCGTCTCCCGATGCAGCATGAAATGTAAGAAGGGAGCAGTGTTCGTCTGCGTACGGCGCTGATATGACTGGGCCCACCCGTGTGACCTGATATAGTCCGTTGCTTTATGCGTAATTGCGTTCGCAGACGTCGCCTCCGAAAATTGACTTCGGCTTGCGTCCGGCTCAACGCCCTCACTGCTCTGCTCGAATGAGTTGATCGTCATATCCCAATTTCCTCAAATCTTTCCAAGTCTCGGCCTCGTCAGAGAGTGTTTGCAAGTGATACATGTCCATAAAACCCTCTAACGTCAATTTTCCATCGTCAGTGCACTCGAAGTATGTCGTTAACTCGGAGTGGGTATCTTCGGAAAACTGCCGAAAAAATGTCAATTGATAGGCCGGCTATACAATGATAGAATTACAACAGCCCAGGCTTATACCTTCTCTCCGTTTGTCGCTACCGCAAAGTCATCAACCTCCGCCGGTGACAAAGCTCCGTCTTTATCCACGTCGAAACGAGCAAAGATCTCCCGGAGAGCCCTTTCGGCGGCGGGGGTCCAGGTGTCAGAGATTGTGAGTAAACCGGTTTCTGTCATCGCGCTGCTCAAGCTGGAAGTGCTACTTCTCACAATCGGTGGAGCGAAAACCGAAGCGGGGAACCGGGTGAACTTTCAAATTTAACTAACTCCACGTGCACGAAGTACAAGTTTATATTCTGTGGCATAGGTCAACAGCATGACGTTTCCCTGTTCCAAACTTCGACATCATCCCCTGCATCTCCACTTCCTCAATCACAGCTCTCGTAACAGATCAACGCTTTCTAAACATGTCGGCTATCACTCTCACTCGTACCATCGGTCTTGCCGCGCGCCATCGCGTTGGTCTGTCCGCCATCCCCGCTGCCCGCCGCATCTCGACTGCTTCCCTCGGAAACTCCATCTACCAAACGACGTCCTCGGCAAGTGGCAAGGGCCGCCAAGGCAAGGTGCAAAACCACGATTCGGGGTTTAGCTCGCAACTCGCTCTGCCCAAATCGATGGGTGGACCTGGTAACACCAAAGAGAGTGTGAACCCAGAGGTGAGAGAGAGGGAGTTGATAATTGTGTCTTTGGATTTCCGGATTAAGTTGGGTCAATCTTATTGCAGATCTTGTTTGCTTCGGGATATGCTTCTTGTTTCCTCGGCGCCGTCCATGCCGTCGCTGGTGCCAAGAAGATTAAGCTGCCTCAAGACACATCCGTCGATGTGACCGTGGATCTTTTGAAGGGGGACAATTTCGATCTGAAGGTCAAGATTGTATTGAAAACTCCTGGCTTGGACAAAAAGGCCGCGCAAGAAGTTGTGGATGCCGCCCATCAGACTTGCCCGTACAGCCGGGCAACAAGGAATAACTGCCCCCAAGAGGTCTCTGTGGTTGTTTAGATAGCGTTCCGTAGCGGAATCAGAAAGGGTCTTCGAGCATCAGCATAGTATCACATCTTGGTGTACGTAGCATGAAATGGAATATGCGTAACACATTGTATTTGTACGCTCGGTCTCGAATCTCCAGGCAGTTGAGTGGGGAAAAGGTCAAGAACCGCTCTGGCAATGAGGTACAAGAACGCAAGTCAAGACTTGTGGCTGTGCAACAAATATGCATTAGAGAGCGTCCGAGATCTACTTCGAATGGCGATAAACCTTCATATTCCTCAGAAGGCAGTACCCCCATTTTGCCAGCTTCCTCCTCCGAGAACTTGACATAAATCAAAAGATGTTTGCGAGCGGATTGAGGGTCCCACGTAGTAGGCTGAGGTGGCTAGCTAGGCACCAGCAGCAGATCCCGTGTGTAGCATTCTTTCGAAGCAATCCGTCACAGCAACCCGACGAAGAGGCTGACAAAGATCTGCCCACCCCCACAGAGCTCGCGAAAGGTGAAGATGCCCAAAGAGGGGCCGACACCGCCGAGCCGAAGAAGAGTTCATTTTCCGAGGCGGCTGCGAAGAAAGTTAATCACAAAGGAAACGCCAAGGAGCCCCCGACTGCTGATGAGCTTGCTGCAGCTCGTTTGGCTGAAAAGGAGGCGACGGCGCGAGCCAGCTTGGCTGCCCAGTTTGCGGCCCTCCCACAGGCTTTAGTTAAGCAGACCGCATCCGTTCGACGAGGGAAACAGCAACAAGTGCAAAAACCGGCGACGTTGGCAGAACTCGTATCGGATCGACCCAGTCCGATATTGGGCTCAGTTGCTGAACGCATCGAGGTGAAGATACCCAAAGAGGGACCGATACCGCCGAGCCGAATAAGGGTATACCCGGGGCTGCATTCGAAGGAATTCGAATACCCGATTCATCCCAGCACAGCGAGGCACCTAAGGGACAGCATAAATCTTTCCCTGGCGCCCAAACGGAACAACCCTGCCGAAAACCTGCCGGCGTACCGAGATGGGCTTTTGGTAGTCAATTGTCCAATGAAGGGGTCGGACATCTATATCGAGCGGTTGGTGCGGGCGGTGGCTTCTGAAAATGAATGTGCAGTTCTTTCTATTCGGAATGACGACTTGTTTGACCGTTTCACCGGTAACGAGGTCGTTCGGGCCCCTCCCTTACGACCTGCGCGGCAGAATGGGTCCCAGAGCTTTGGCAGGGGTGCAGGGAGGAAACGGTGGCCAGGAAACGCCATGATTCTTCCGATACAGAATCTAGGGGGAATCCAGGTGCAAACAGTGCGAGATGAGGAGAATGATACTATCGAGGATGAGCCAGTTCTGCCATACCCTTGGTTCAAAGCGTACCAGGGGGCGCACGGTCAGGAGATACGGTTGGCTCGTGGGCGACAAGCGGTGACAGAATTGAATAATGAAGCACAAAAGTTGGTGGAAGGAGCCTTTCAGAGTTTCTTCAAGGAGCTGCGGGGAAGCTTGACCAAAGATTCGCCACCGACTATCATATTTTACAAGGATCTGCTAAGCCTTCTGGAAGCCGGAAGCGAGGAAGACGACGTTTTCAGAGCTGCTGATATAGTCAGTCTGCTCTGTAAGGAGGTCGACAGCTTGAGGACCGATGGCTTCAACATTCTCTTGGTGGCGCCATACACACCATACACGTCAATGTCTCATCGGTCGAGATCTGGCGTCGAGCAGCGTGGAGGTGGAATCAAGGGCATTCTACGCGCCTTAAGTCAACAAGAAGATGATGATTTTGCCGAAGACGATGGTGAGGGAGGTGACGGTGGCGGTAGCGGTGGCGAATCGTCGGGCGGAGGGGGACATCCAGCCGGCATGTTTGGCCGACGGAATTCTTCTCCAAAAGGACCCTCCTACGATACCCCTTTGTCGAGGTATCTCGGAATTCAGACTGTCAATGTCTATGCACCCGCGGGGGTCGAGTTCGGCCGCCTACAGAAACTGTTGGAGCGGGATTCACGAACGATAAAATACAATGAAAACTTCTTGGAGCTATGGCGGGTTGCCCACAACGCCCGTGTGCAACTACCGGCCGACCCTGCAAACCCCACCGCACCGGAAGCAAACGAGGCAAACCAAACGCCCCGGACCCTGGCAACAACCCCCGGCCCAAACGACGCACTTCATGCGCTCACTACACGCTTCCTGAACCCCTTAGAAATAGAAGGAATCATTTTCCACAGCATCGCTGCCTTCAGACAACGTCAAACCCCGCAAAAGCGGCAGAAAAGTTCAGCAACTTCCACAATTGTCCTCACAGCTTCCGACCTCCGAAGCGCCTGCCATCTTTTCGAGATGGAGCAGTTGGCGTTACGAGAAGCCGCCCATGGGTCTGCGTTGGCAGGCGTGTTCAGGCATCCTCGTATGGGAGACTCGAAGAAGACGACCCGACTCACGAATCGGGAACAGAAATTGTTGAAACAGTGTTTGGTGAAGCCGAACCCCGCGTCTGCGTCGTTCAAGAAGATCGGTGGGCTCGGGAGGACGAAGCGCACGATCCATGAGTTGATCAGCTTTCCGTTGATGAGGCCGGAGCTTTTTTCCAGTGGTATTCTGAGGTTAGTGACGCGTTTGCTTCGCATGGAAAGTGCTGTGTTGCGACGTGGTCTCATCTTATGCTCTATCATAGTCAATCAACGACTGGCATTCTTCTGTTTGGTCCCCCCGGCACAGGAAAGACACTGCTCGCCCGAGCAGTAGCCGCGGAGTCTGGAGCCAACTTCCTTAATGTCCAGATGTCGGATATCCAGTCAATGTGGGTCGGCGAGAACGAAAAGGTAAGCCGTTCTTCCTACATGGTGATGTCATCTGAACAACTCCACTGAATCGTTCTGCTCTTCAGAATGTGAAGTCTCTTTTCACATTAGCGCGGAAGTTGAGACCCTGTGTTATCTTTATTGATGAAATTGATGCCCTGCTCCGCGCTCGGCAACGGAACATGGCGCATCACACGAATACGGTATGTCGCATGTGCTCTCAACCTTCTCTTGGCGGTTTGCGCTGACTTTCGCGTTTGTTCGGACATAGATCAACGAGTTCATGCAAGAATGGGACGGCCTGAATTCAAACAACGATGGCCCTGACGCAGACGGAACCGGCAATACGGGTGGCATTATTGTTGTCGGAGCGACCAATCGTCCGTTCGACCTCGACGAGGCGGTGCTTCGGAGATTGCCTCGGAGAATCCTTGTGAGCTTACCTGATCGGGATGCGAGAGCCGACATTGTCAGGTTATGCTTGAAGGATGATGAGGTGCTGGATCGAGACAATCTGATCGTCCAGGTTGCCGAATGGACAGAAGGATGGAGTGGAAGTGATATCAGGAATTTCTGCATTGCTGCTGGCAAGTTCTGCCTCTCCTGATTATTTGCATATGAGAGGGGGGGATCTAACGTACACGTTCCCGCGCAGCTCTTATTTCTCTTCGTACCGACTTTGCCTCCAGATCGAACGCGTCTACTTCGATACCGACAGAACGGGTTGGCCCAGACGTTAAACCTCCGATCTCACTTGCTCACTTCAAAGAAGCGTTGGACGCTGGCGACGTCCGCCCGTCGCTGAATGACCGCGCGGAGCTTGTCAAGGCTCTCAGAGATTGGGATAAACAATATGGAACGGGCGCAGGCGGCGCCAGGGGAGGAGCGGGAGAATGGGGTTTCTGATCGCGGGAACGTGTACGTGCAAATAATCAGGAGAGGCAGAACTTGCCAGCAGCAATGCAGAAATTTCTCACGCATGTAAACACAATAGGATAGACACAATGGCCCATGTGTAAATGTCTTGTATGTATGTGTGGCGTATGGACTCGTCGATGGGCGTATGGGCACGTCGATGGTTGTATGCATCAAGGGACAGGTTGATCCCTATGGGGCCAATACCTATGGCGGGGTATTGCTAATATCCATAGGAGCATGGGCGGACAGAGCAAAAGATTCCAAGTATCTTTGTGGAGCGTCAAGTTTTTTGGAGCTCCTATGGATCTCTTACGCATGTATACACAATAGGATAGACACGTATGGGCTCGTCGATGGTTTGCGTTTACAGCTGCATGAACTTGGGGACGAACTTTGAAGACAATGTGAAAATCATAAGATTATGCCAAAATTTATGCAAGTGTGAATGCCTCAGTGCCATAGTGTCTGCACCGCGACGGCGGTGTCTAGAGACACCTTTTTGTTGTTTCCGAGGCTTCGAAATTCGAAGCCTTCATGCCTGCACAAAATCTTTACGATGGCTGCTTCTCCTCTGCAGGTTTAATCCCTAGCCCCTTGACATCCGCGTCTTGCGCGGATTTAGTAGCTGGCTTGCTGTTCGTCATCCAGAAGAATCTCGCAACATTCACCGTCTCGCCTGACGCCAAAGCAAGGCCCTTATCCGTCCAGTCGATATCCTCCGCCTTGAGCGCGGATGCTATAATGTCCGGTGCGTCAACTGCGCGCGGTTCTCGCGCTTGTTTGCGCTCGAGTGACGATCGCCGGAGTGGGTTGAGTCTGCTGTTACGGCGGGCTAGGCGGTAGCGCGGCTCAGATCGGGTTGATGTTTCACTGAAGGCCTTCTCTGTGGGTGGCGGGTTGCTTGAATGTACCTCCGCCAGTGCAAGCTCGTACCTATGAGATCAAGTGGAGCGTGGATGAATACCTGCTGAAAGTAAGTCAAGGTCTAAGAAACACTGGACATACCGGTGCCTCTTGCCGTCCTCCATTATCAACGAGCCTTTGGAGAGTCCCAATCTCCAGTAAGGCCATTTTTGGGCATTCAGAAGTTCCGAATCCTCGAATGTGTCGATGTAAGTGATAACGGCTGGGTCACTGGGTTTGGTGGGCTCGGCCGGAGTTTCCTTGCCAATCACCTTCTTGACCGCAGCTTTCTCGCACTTGGCTCGAAGGTAGGGTGGCCAGTCGAGGAGGAACCTCTGTCCGTACTTGATGCTACGTTCCGGACCGAGAGACGATGGTGAGACGGATCGAAAATGCAGATATTGCCGAAGGTTTATGTACTCACCATGCTTCTCCATCATCAGAGAACACCACCGTGACCGGCCCAGCACCTTTGGCGGGTTCCGCCTCGCCCCAGCCAGCGTGCAATGCGGATCCATCTGCCTCCTTTGAGCCTGGCTTCGTCTTTCCAATCACCTTTGCCATCGCGCTCCATTGCTTCGCCGCGCTCTTCCTCCCATGTTTTGACACCATTCCTTTCTCAACTGCAACCACCTTCTCAATCCGAACGCTTTCCCCATCGTGCGCTGAACCCCAACCGCGTGATTCGACACCGTTTCTGAGGGATCCGGCGTACTTGACGAGTCGCGGGAGAACGCGAAGTGTCACGAAAATGTCATGATCGGCCAGACCGTCCTTTGGATCGGCTTTCCCGACAATAGGCGTCACCACGGCTGGAGGAATTAGGCGGACGTCGGCAGCTTTTGCACCGTCCTTGAGTTGATCCGGTATCTTTGTTGCGGTAGACGGCGAAAGTTGTGCCTCAACGAGTTCACCTTCGGTTTTTCCAGGCTCTACTTTGGGAGGTACAATGTCCACAGCATTTGGAAACGCTGCGCCTGTATAGTTGACACCAGTGGAATCGAACGGACGGTACCAGCCGGAGTGGATTAACACTGCAGAACAGCAGGAAGACGGATGAGCACAAAATTCCGGACTAAAGGAAGGTAACATCGGAAGAAGCGTACTTGCGACCATGTCCGAGTCATCTGCGTAAATGTCGGTGCCCCAAACTGCAGACAACCGAGCGGCCACATTTCGTTTACACGAAAGGAAGAATGCGGGAACTCGAACCTCGATGGTAGCGTAATGATGATCGATGGTGAACTTGGGAAGGAGGAATAGCTCGATATCATGCACGTCCTCGGATCCCGGTCGCCTTAAGCGTGGTCCGGTATAATTGACATGACCTGCGGCGATACATCTGTTCAAAACCTCTGCAACTGCCATTGTAGACTTACGAACCACATGCATACCAAGATAGCGCTCCTCCACGTTGCGCGGAATACGAGTAAGCCTTTCGTCGTTTACGACTGCCACATTTACTGCCTTCTTTCGACGTTTGAATTCCTCATTGATGCGTCCAATCTCGGTCTTTCGCGATTTGCCTGGCGTTCCGCCAGCGCCACCCTTCCGTTTCGCACTGAGCAGTGGCAGAACCTTCCCCTCCAGCTCTGCCTCTTCAGCGTCAACATCATTCTCGGCATATTCCGCATACGTCCGACCCTTATTGTTCGAGTGTCCCTCACCCCGGGACCGTTGGCTTCCCTCATCGGTATCACTGGGACGCCTCAAATGCTCCTCCGACATTGACGGCAGTTTCGACAGAACGGCATGAGAATCTCGACCGTTCGAGTCCAGCCGCTTCAGGGAGGGCGCATGGAAGTTTGCTCCATAAGGAGGAATCCCAAACGCCCCACTGGAAAATGGTGAAAGCGATGACAAGCTCGTCGTGTTGAGTGCTGTATTCGAGGGTGGAGATGGATGCGTGCCTAAATAGCGACCCGATTCAGTTAGCAAAGATGGATATAATGGTCGTTCGCGCTATGCGGTAAGGACCCACTTGTATTCGACTCCAATTCTGAGATCTTTTGATCTCTGTTGAAGAGATATGTGGCTGGTGGCTTTGGCACTTTGCTCACAGGTGAATTAGCACTAAACAATGCAACGCGGTTCGCCAGATTTGCAGATGCAGAGGGTGATATCGCTGAAGGGGTGCCAGGCAATCCGATCTGCGAGTGTGGGACCGCGAGTGTGGAAAACCGGGACGCATCTCCCGGGGAAAATCGCCCTGCTGGACTGTCGGAATTTGCCGGGAACACGAACGGTAAACGGCTGTAACTTTGTGTATGCTCGGTCGCTGATGAGTGCCGCCGAGCCAACGGATCCATGTCCACTGGAGCGGACAGGGACGAGGCCGTTCTGGCGGACCCCGCGTTATATGGCGAATATGGCGCCGCAGGTCCAAGACCACCGGAGCCTGGTACACCGCTTTGTTATTGATATTGACGGTCATAGGGACGGACTTATCAAATCCCTGAACCAACCTGATAGTCCATGCATCGTGTGTAAAGACGCACGTCTGTCGGAGCCCGTATAAGAGTCGTCAAGACGCGGTCGCTTATTCCCTTGCCCGTTAATAGACCCATTCCGCGGCAGCTGAGGTAGAGCATCGCCCCCGGACCCAAGCGTAGTGGTCAATGACGAGAGGGGCGGCAACTGGTGCTGAGTGGACGGCGGAGCTGGTGCAAATTGTGGAAGCGCCTGCTCTGCGTCATGAGAGTACCGTCGCGTCTCCGCCGCGGCGGCATCTCCGTCAGGAGATAGCGCTCGTTTCCTAGACTCCATCGGACCCCTCTAAAACTTCCACAATATATTCAAGATGTGATTGCGAGGCGGTGTGCCGCTGTAGCTTGAACGGCGCTGTTCCTTTCTTTCCAAGGAGGACCACGCGCGCCTTATTGTTGGCCGGGGCACGGTCTCCAAGTGTATCTCGTCAAACTGCAACGTCGACTGCCTTGGGCGTATCTGGTGTTGGATGAAAGGATTTTGCTGGTGTAATGAAGGTAAACGCCTCGCAAGCTGCTCGCATTGTTTGTGGACACTTGGGGGACACTCAAAAAACACAGCGTTTATTGCGTTCACGTGACTTAACCCCGTTCCGCTTTCGTCTTGAAACTCACGGAAAAGGGTGCAAACGGCGCTTGCCGCTTGCCAGTGTTCCCCGACGGTTATCGGGCTTAGTTGAGCTCAAGCTTTCAAGGCTGGATCGGGCCGAATCGACCTCAACCCAAGGGGAAATCCCAAGGATTCGGCTCAACTTCGGAATCCCGATGACGATTTGACCTGGCCCTTGTATTCTGATGAACAGGCAACCAACAGAGTAATTGCCACAAGCAGTTCGGGTCCCGAGTCGGAGCTGCCGGAGAATGTGAGGTCCACACGCGACATTCATGCATAATAGACCGACTGCTTTGCAATGATGGATCCCGGGCCAACCTATTTTTACCCCATCGTCTTCAGAAGTCGTGTAGACATCGAATGGTGGGGCGACTTCAAGAGATCGGCTATATGAGATCACTCAGATCAGGGCCTTCTTTCCTGTGCCGTGTAACTTGTCTTACGCTGCATGCACTGCCGTCGAAACCCCGAGTAAAACGCGCGACAGAATTTGTCAGCGACAAGCCCTTTCTTTTCCGGACAACATCTCATCCCCGTCAATCCCAACTTTTTCGCGCGACCGTATATATGTACGGCAAAACTCGGATATCGGCCAACATACCACACCCCGCCGACTGCCCGCACATCCAAGCTGGTGTGAAGTTTTCACTATCCGATCCCAAGTTATCTCTGCGAGTTGTCTCCTGGTGAGTGCTTTTGAGGACATTGGCGACGGGAGCGGGGGTCGGAGGGATATATTCGACATGAGGGAGAACTCAGGGCTGTTTTGTGACCGTTGTGGACATACGCAGCGGAGTGAAACGACCATGGCCACGTCGCGCACTTCGCGTATGTGAAATCGGACTCCGGCACCGCTACGTAGATATGGATTATCCGTGGGGAACACATAATCATGACGAGTTGTGGAACTGCCACATTTGGCGTTTGCCAAGCGACCTGCTTGCGCATGGGAACCGCCGCGGCTCACGGCGTTTTACGGTGGCTCTTGCATGCAAATTGAGGCTCGGAAAACCGATCTAGCGGCAGGGAATCTGATGAGGGCAGACAAAGGAAGGGAGAAGGAAAAACTCTCCGGAGTCAAGCTGGAAACCCCTCCTTGCTGGCAGTCATCCAAACGCTGACAACGCCCACCTTACGAAAGTGCGTAGAGACAGAGCAAGGTGCCTCGGCCCGACTTTCCCACCGCACTTGCTAGTGGAAAAAAAGAGCTTCTGCTGGTCTGAGTTTCGGAGCGCTTACTCTCCTTTTGCTTCCTTCTTTTATCAGCCCCTTGCGTCCTCGCCCGCCGCTTGTCGCAATCACTTTTCTACAAAGCACCATTTCGACGGCTATCCCCATTCGCCAGCCCCCACTCGCTTAGGAGGAAACAAACAAACAAACAAACGTTCGCCGTTCCCGCCCTCTCCACAAGCCACCGGCTGCTTTCCCGCCCCACAACAGACAGAGGAGATCTCCGTTCCCACGGTCAAACATTCACTTCGACCGTCACTTCACATAGCCGTCCGGACGTGAACAGCCAGTGCCGCCGCTGGTGATTCAGAGCCCAACCCGCACTGGTGATTGGCAGTAAATCAGCTGCTGCTTCTCAGTCTTCCGCCTTTCCTCCCCCCATACCCCCACAACCTCCTGCGATAACAATGTCGATACGAGCGTCATTACGGCGAATGTGCCTGTGCAACCCTCGACAGTGCTTCCGCCACAGCGACGGCTCATGTTTCCCAGTGTGTGGATTCGCAAAACAAGCATTCCTGGCAATACTGCCACTAGGGCTCTGGCTGATTGCCTTCTCCTGCGCACAATTCGTACCCTCAGCCTGGCGGCCAGGCATTTCCGTCGACGTTCTACCCGCCCTTGACGAACTTCTCTTCGATAACTCCCTTGGACTCGTCTGCTTCGCTGCAGTACTAGTGGCGAGTGGATGGCTCGCTACCCGATCCCACCTATCGACGCTATTGGTGTTTGTTCCCCTCGTGCTAAGAGGGCTCAGGGATCTCGCCGCTGTTCCTTCCACAGCGGGAGACATTCTTGCCTTCATCCCATACGGCGTCTTGCACTACATTTCCCCCTTCCTCTTCGCCTTATACCTCTGGTGGAGTGCAGGGGCAAAAATTGCTATCATCTTCACACAAGCGATCGGAACGCAAAATCTTCTTGGGGTTCTCACACAATTGTTATTTCCAACTGCGGCACCATGTAAGTATTTCGATTTCATACTTTCATTGGAAATCCAGATCATTCGTCTAAAACGTTCATTTCTTTCAGGGTATAATGACATGTACGGCTTTGCACCGGCCGACTACTCCATGCCAGGGAGTCCGGGTGGTCTTGCCCGGGTTGACAAGATCCTGGGCACGCATATGTACACAAGCGCATTCAACAACTCCCCACTAGTGTTTGGTGCTATGCCATCACTACACTCCGGCTTCGCCGTGCTCATTATGCTCTTCGCCATGCACATGTCAAGACGACAAGGATCTGTACTCATGATCTACGTGTGCTGGCAATGGTGGGCAACCATGTACCTGCGCCATCATTACATGGTCGACCTGTTCGTCGGCGGTTTCTACTCAAGCGTAACGTACATGGTCGCGAGGCGCTACCTCGTACGGGCAGCCGGGAACTACCCGGGCGCAACGGATTACAAGCTCCTCGACGTCATGCTGGGCGATCTGCGGGACATGAAGAGCGAATCGCTCAACGACCAAGGCTTATGGGAAAACACCATTCTGAAGTCGAGGCGAGCAGGGGATCGCGATTCGTTAAAAACTGCATCTCTGGAAGGAGTTGTGGTGGAAGCATAGACTAGTACTCATACTCAACGTTGCACTACCGAAACGTTTTGGGATCGCGTTGAGAACGTGCGGTGCTCCCCACGTCCCGATTCCCACTCTACCCGACCCACCTACCTTACCTCGCAATTGTATAAGGGAGGGCCTTACATCGCTTTATTGTTCATTTTTTCGCTTGATAATAGTTTCTTTTTCCCCTTATTCCCCTCACTGTTTTTCACTCGTTCACCCACACCTTTTCGATCCGATTGTGATTTTGATGGCTCCTTCACGCGTAGATACGGATGATATAATGAAAATCGTACGCTGGTGCACTGTAAGCAGAAATATCTGGCCTCCTCCGAGTTGCTTCGAGTTGCTAATTGGTTGTAGCACGACACATGTAAATACTTGGTCCAGCCAAACCCTGCTGTTATCCAAGCTCGCCCTCAATGGGTCAGGTTTCGGCATTAGTCTTCGGGAAACTAAAACTAAGTGTAACTGGAAAAGAACGGCATGCCTTTGAGGAAAACCAACCGGCAGTGACTCAACTTTCCCCCGTGCATGATGCAGACAGGTCCAACAAGCAATGCATCGCTGTGAGGCTCATATCCTTGCGCACGGCAAAGTGACATGTTTGCGAGGTGGGGGAGGAGGATCCCCGATTTGCTCAAAGCAAACGTCACAGCTCTTCGGCGCACGGTAGTCACATGCGGACCCCTTGATGGCAGATGGATGGGGGATTCCGGCCAGTATTTCGCATAGTTCAAGTTCCGAAGTTTCATTCGCATGTACTAGTTTCGGATTTCAATCCAATGTATTAGATGCTGGTAGATGGAATTCAGCGGCTAGCGACTATCATATATCTATGAACTGCTTTCTGTAACAGTTTCATGTGGAAGTGCAGCTGCTCACGTCTCCACATCGAGAGCAACTCAGTACATCGCATCAATTTCGGACAGCTCCTGAGGCGGACATGCCGCTGCCAGCGACGCCGAGACCTGCCCCTCCTTCAACAAACATTTTTATGAGGACCCTTTCTGAATTCATGAGCCACGGAACTCTCCCAAGCTCTAGATCTGGATGTGATATCGGAATGCTCGCACATCGAAACGATTCGAAAACATTATTGGTTCGTTCGCGATTTCTTGCTTTGTGGGGGCCTCGACTTATGGATAAACAGAACCAGTGCAGATGCATTTTACCCAGGCATCTCTCCTCCTTCTACTTCTACCCAGTGCTCCGGCTGTTTAGCAGTCTCCCATCTGTTGCTTTGCCCGCTGAGCGAAGGCAAGTTTCGCAGATAAAGATGGATGGATGGTTTTCGACAGCGCGTTATTGCAAGGGACCGCCGTCAGAATGTATTATGCGACATGCATTTCAGGATTGCGAAAGAGGGTTGGTTCGGCTAGGTGAAGGGCATAAGAGGCACAGAAAAGATCGGCATGCTTCTATTTGATATGTGGGGCTTCGTAACGGCACATGGCAGCGAGCGAATTCTGAATCTCGGCAGCTGTCAGTCGCCCATGCTCATTCCTCGCGTATGTAAGGGGTTTACGGGAAATCCACGCTCAAGTGCAGAGGGGGAAACCTCAGCTCTGCTCACTTGGGGAGATATCTCTGAGGATCTGTTAACTTCGCCGAGACGTACCACACAAAGTGCCTTATGGAACAAGCCAGTTATATGCCATCGTAAAGCCGATTTGGCTCCTCCACTTTTCGCCGTCTCACACACCTTTGTGGAGAGCCATCCAATTCACGAATGGATGCCGAAGATCCATCCATGCACAAGTCCGTTTTGGTGGTTAGGGCGAGTGTGCCGTGAGTCACGAGCACGCAGCTGAATCAATCGTACCCCATTTCCCCCGTCCCAAGTGCTATGGTGACCGCGCCATGACTGAATAGGCGTAACATTGTGGTGCAGCTAATGATAATAAAAAGGAAAATGAGCAAATTGATAAGCGCAAAGAACGACGTGCAACTGGTACGTGCACAGCCAGCGGCTATGCCACGGGCTGGGCTGGGCAGTCAGTCGCATCCATCTCTGGGAAAACCCACATAAAACGAGACACGTTGCTTTCGCGTCCCCTCGCACACTCTCCTCTCTTCCCCGTTTTTCCCCACCCCACCTTGAACCAGAGTTGAGCCGTGAGAGACACACCAGACCCACGGCAGAGACCTCTCAACTCGCTTCGCTTTCACTCGTTCGCACGTTCAACGCAGTACGGAAGTTGCTGAAGAGGTGAGGCTCAAAGCACGTCAAGAAAATTCGACAGCTCACCGCCGTGCTGAGCCGAGCTGCAAACTTCGTCTGGGGCCTGCCACCGCTTTGGATATTTCAAACCCAACTGACTCGTTGCCTCTCACCTCCCTCACTCTCGCAGGACTCTCCCACCTGCACATACTGAAAATCCAAGAATATGGCTTCAAGGCCAGTTTCGGCTGCCCGTCCGGCGGGGCAAGCACAGCCGGTGACGACGTCTTCCGGTAACGGCGAAGATAACGGCGGTGTGCTCGTCAAAAGGCCCGCCTTCGGCACCAAGGGAATCCCTTTCAGAGTTAGTGATGATCGCAATGTCAATCTCGTCATCGGCCATCTTCTGACACGACCTGTTTGGCGCGGGCTCCATAGGTCAAGACAAACTTCTTTCATATGAATAATGTTCCTACCGGAATCATTTATCATTGGGAAGTCGGGGTCACCACTCCTGCCGGGCTTGAAGTCAAGGATCAGTCGACCTGCCGCAAGGCTCTTCAGGTCTACTCCGAGCAACCGAGCAGCCCCCTTTCCAAGAAAACTTATGTTTTCGGTAAGTTTTTGGACTTCGAACAACGGGCGAGTACTGGGAGGGAGATAGAACTGACCTTCTATTTGCTCTTAGATGGCATGCATATCCTGTACACGGCGAAAAACTTCCCACAACAACGATACTCGGCTGAGGTTGAATGGGCGGAGAACTCTTCTCGTGCGAAGAACGGCAAAAGGTGAACGACACTCACGCTAGACCGCAACTGTCGTGCTGTGCTGCGTACTCACGCCGTCTTCCCTAGAAATCTCTTCGTCGAGCTTCAATACGTTGCCGACGTCGACTTTCGTGAACTTGCTAAGGCCATCAATGGCAAGAGTCTGGAGATTCCTCAGAACTGCATCCAGACCTTGAACATTATCCTAGCCCACCACCCTTCTGCCTCGCACTTCACCGTCGGCAAGGCTTTTTACCCGCTGAGGGATCCGGAGTCGACCTTCACCTTGGCTCGTTCCCATGTCGAACTTCACGTGGGATACAGGACGTCCGTCCGAACGTCCGCAGGACGTGTCATGTTGAATTTGGACGTGGCAAACACGCTTACCTACAAGCCAGGTAAGCGTAACTCCGCTTCCGTTTTTGACAAGTAACCCACACTAATCTCGCTTGCTGTATCAAGGACCGTTGATCGACTTCTGTGCCCGAGCCGCACAGACCAGGATTGAGCCCAACACCGTGTTGTCGCCCGTTGCAAGGTCTCGAATCACTTCGGCGATCATCGGCCTCAAGGTTAGCTCTTCCAACGGCCATCCCGATGTTCCAACGCTCAAGGAGAACGGCGAGGCCAAGCTTTGGAGCTGGAAGATCTTCGGCATCTCCAAGGATCCGGTTTCGAAGACCACCTTCAAGCTCCAAGATGGCAAGGAAGTCACCGTCGCCAGCTACTTTGAGCAGAAGTATGGAGTGAAGATCCGATATCCCAACTTGCCGTGTTTCAACGCCGACAAGAACAAGGCGGAGCCCAAATACATTCCCCTCGAGTTCGCTATCGTCGATGAGAAGCAACTCTTCAGGAAGGTGAGATCTGAAACAAAGAGTAGTAGTATGCGGGGAAGCGAAGGCCAAAGTCCACTGACTCTCATGGCAACTAGACTCTTGAAGGGCCCCAGTCAAGGGAAATGATTGATATCACTTGCCAACCTCCAGCGAAACGAGCGCAGAAGATTATGGATGCGTTTGAGAGGATCCGATCTCCGGACAGCATTCTCAACGAGTTCTCTATCAACGTCAATGGAGACATGATGAAGGTCGACGCTCGCATGCTCCAGCCTCCGAAGCTCAAGTACGGGTCGACCTCGAAGCAACCTGAAGTGGTCCCAGGAGAAGGCGCTTGGAACCTGCGTGACAAGAAAATGTTCCTCGGTACGGAGCTCAAATCGTGGGCCGTCATCTGCTTCGGCGACAAACAGCGAACGTACCCCCCACAAAACGTTGACCGCTTCGTTGCGGAGATGGGTAAAACCTGCCAAGCGACCGGCATGAACGTTGCCATGAGGGACCCACTCGTCATCTGGGAGCCTGGCGCAGCCCGTGACCCGGAAGAAGTGGGCATTGCTATCGGAAACGCCATCAAGAACAGCAAAATCAAGCCACAGATCATCATGTGCCTCTTGCCCGCCGTGGGAGCCGATCCCGTGTACAATGCGATCAAGCTCTACGCCGACACGATTACCGGGATCCAAACTACTTGCATTGCTCAAAAGCATGTGCAGAAGGCGGCCGTGCAATACTGTGCTAATGTCTGCATGAAGCTCAACTTGAAGCTCGGTGGTATCACGGTGGAGTTGAGTGCGAAGCCGACATGGGTATCCAGCGCACCTACAATGATTCTTGGGGCGGACGTAAGTAGAAGTGTTTCTACCACTCGCTCGTAGTCTCGTAGTCTCTTATTAACTGATCCGTCTATGTAGGTCACTCATCCTACCTTCGGCGACCGTACAATGCCGTCCATCGCTGCGGTAGTGGGCACCTTGAACGCCGCCTGCTCCGCCTTCAAGTCTTCGATCAAAATTCAAGATGCCCGAATGGAGACTTTGACTTCCTTGACCGAACAAATGATTGAGATCTTCACGGCGTTCGTCAAAAAGAATGGCCGAGGACCAGCGCGCATCCTGTTCTACAGGGATGGAGTCTCCGAAGGTGAATTCGAGCCGGTGTCCAGAACCGAAATTAATGCTATTCGAGCCGCCGCTGAGAAGATGAGGGCCGGATGGCGTCCACAAATCACCTACGTTGCTTGTCAGAAGAGGCACAACGCTAGATTCTTCCCGGACTTCGCCGCTGGCCAGGGCGGTGGTGGTGGTCCAGCTCGTGGAGGATTCGGTGGAGGCCGTGGAGGAGGCCGGGGAGGCGGTGCAGCTGGCCGTGGTGGTGGTGGTGGGGGTATCTCCTACCCGTACGACAATGTCCCCCCGGGAACCGTCGTCGACTCGGGAATCACACACCCGTCCTTGTTTGACTTGTAAGTGTTGATGAGCTTCGACATCATCAACATTTATGAGGCAAGTTACTGACTTCTTTTTTCTCGCTAGCTTTTTGGTCTCTCATGCTGGACTGAAGGGTACCTCGCGACCTGTCCACTACCAAGTGCTCCGAAACGAATGCAAGCTGAACCAAGACGAGCTCCAAGCGCTTTCGTACGAGTTGTGCCATCTTTACGGCAAAGCGACTCGGGCCGTTTCCGTTGTCACGCCCGTGTACTATGCTCACACGGTCGCTGCTCGTGCTCGTTGCTGGTTTGCGGCCACTCGCGGCGATATCGGCATGAGCCCCAGTCCTACCGACATCAGGGAGAGTCTAGGCGTGGGCCAAGGTGGTGGAAAGTTGCCGAAGCTTCACCCTGACCTCGAGAACACCCTTTGGTTCATGTGATCGGGTTCTTAAAGAAAGAACGTCATCCGCAAACTGTTCGTGTGTTATAGGTTAGGTCTTGATAATTGGTTTCTTTTCCTCTGCTGGCTCTATGCTTTGAAAGCTTCGCGGGGTTGATCATGAGCAATTCTGTTTTGAAGCTGAAGTGTATATGTACTAAGGTCCTAAATGTCTACAATGTTCTGTAATAGGGAATCCAACACTTTCAACTTGTTACTCATGCATGTGTTTATGGAGCTGTCTTCCTTGCCTTCCTTGTACATTTGGGGAACTTCCCATTGCCCAAAAATTTGGTGGTGCTTCTGTGTACGGTTTTGCTCAATAGATGGCTGCACCTTGATCCAGTCTATTTCGGTGCACCGCGTGGATGGAAAAAACCTTACGCTAAAAGGCGGCACATTCACGCCAGTTGCAGGGACGCTCGTTTGTTCCCAAAAATGCCCTCAGCGCGAAACGACGAGAAGGTGTGGGGTTGCTGAGCTGAATAAAGTGTGTGCATTGCCGCTCAGAAATAAAAGCCGGACGTACTTGCGAAGCCCTCTCCGAAAATCCCACATTCCTACTTTCACAAACCCTACACGAAACTAACGCAACATGAAGCTCTTCACTTCTGTCACCGTCGCGTTGGCCGTGCTCGCTCGCGTGAGCGCTCAGGATCCCAGCAGCACCGATGACTCCAGCACGGCCAGCAGTACTGGCACGAGCCCGGCAACCGGCGTTGCATCCAATGCAACTGGAACCGCTACCGGAACCTCCGCGGCTACAAGCACCCCCGCCATCATCTCTGGCGGCAGCAATTCGACCGGGACGAACTCGACTGGAACCAACTCTACTGCGACTGCAGGCAACTCTACCATCAGCAACCCGCTCGCTGGTTTCAACATCTCGGCCACTACTATCAATCCCGCCCTCAGCAAGGCTTGCACGGACTCGTTCCTCCCGCAGGTATATATATTTTATCAAGGCTACCAGAATTACTAGCTATCGTACTAATCTGATTTCGCGATACTCCTAGCTTACCTTCTTGCTCGACCCATGCGGCCTGACTCCGATCATCGGCGAGCTCGCGGCCATCGGTATGGCCAATACAACCGTCACTACCACCGTCGCTGTTGGGGTGATCGACAAG
The DNA here is from genome assembly GCF_025526975.1 of Fimicolochytrium jonesii. Classification (NCBI taxonomy): domain Eukaryota; kingdom Fungi; phylum Chytridiomycota; class Chytridiomycetes; order Spizellomycetales; family Powellomycetaceae; genus Fimicolochytrium; species Fimicolochytrium jonesii. The sequence continues at coordinate 212,403 of NW_026515679.1, forward strand.
ATCCTCAGCGACAAGGTCCTCACCGGCTTCTGCAGCGACGCTTGCACGAAAGCAGTCACATCAGCCGGCAGCGCCATCGCCACTGCCTGCGGCACGACCCCATTGATCGTCTCGAACAGCACCGTCCCCTCTCAATTGTCGCCCGCGTTGGCCATCACAGCCGGCGACCTTGCTCCTACCATCAACTTCGCGCGTCAGGGAGCGTGTGTTAAAGATGCCGGAGCCTTCTGTGTCATTAGTCAGTGGACGCAGCTCAAGCCATTGGTAGCGACCAACGCCACGTTGACCGTCCCGCAGGCGTCCGCCTTCATATGCACGCCTTGCGTCGCCAAGGAGAGGGATGCGTGGACCGCTGCGACCGGGTTGCCTGCTAGCTTGAAGACTCCGGTTTCGGATGCCTTGGCTGAACTGAACAAGTCGTTGAGCGCTTGCCCCGCTGGTTCGTTGGTTTCTAAAGATGCGGGGGTCGGTAGCCACGCTTCGCAGATGGCGTCCGGTGCTGCTGCGGCCCTTGCTGGAGCCGTTGGGCTCGCTGTTGGGCTCGTTGGTTAGGGGATATTTACATTGCGCATAGCGAGGAGTTGCGGGTTTTAGATTTGATTTTGCTCTGTTGCCTATGGCTTTCTACACGGAAATATACTCTTGATGATTCTGACATGGACTCTATATCTCATGTTGGCCGGAGTTTCCGTGACAAATGACGGGGCCGCGCTGTCGAATCTCAAATATTTTGTTCGCGGTGTGGGAATGAGGATGTGATATGATTATATGGAAAACATTACTGTGCAAGGAGCTACATTACTACTACGTATGTTTGCAAAAACATCCGTGTAAATTGAGAGAAGAATCAGCACGCCCGGGGAAGAAGATGCCGCCTACGCTACAATACAATCTACAAGTCTGCAACATCGAACTCCATGCCGGCCTTCCTCAGACGGTTAACGAGAGCCAGACCCATGGACGAAGCGGCAGTCGCGATACCACCCTTCACCTTGCCAGCAAACTGGCCGGTATGCTCCTTGGAAGCGAGATGGCCGCGGTCCAGGACGAGGCAGAGAGCTGACTCGGCGAGCATCAAACTTGTGCCAGCGTATCCGGGGTCTTGGTGACCGACGACGTTGGCGACGGCTTTGAGGCCACCCTATGGACGGAAGATGACGGTTAAGGCGTTTGCTACTTCACGCCACATGCTAGCAGAGGCTTACCTCAGTGGCTTCGTCACCGATCAGCTTGACCTTGAAGTATCCGTTATCCCTCTGCTCCTTAGTAGGGCCTGGAATAGAAGTTGATGAGATGAAGTCCCCGAGACGCACTATGCAGGGAATATCATGAACGCACCTGATCCAGCGGGGATGAACTTGTTCGCGGCCCAGTTGGCAGTCCATTGGAACGGAGGAATCATCAACATCGCAGCTCCGATACCCATGCCTACGGACGTAGCACCCGCAGCGATAGCGTTCTTGTGTCCTTGGGTTTCCGTGTAGTTGAGCTTTGGGCCGTAGGCGTTGCCAAGCAGAGCGTTGGAGCGGTGGACGTATTTGACGTTCGCAGACGCCATGATGAAGTGCGATTGCCATGTTTTGAGGTCCTTGTCGTACCGGAAGTTGGAAGGAGCCTTCTTCTCATCACCGCGGGCCGCTAGGATTGAGAGAGAGGGAGAGAGAATGGGCAATTGAGATGAGAGTGGAATATTGATTTGCAAGCGGCAGACTTCGGTGGACGTACCATCAGCGGGGCAAAGGTAGTAAGGATCGGCCATCTTGGCCAGTTCCTTGTATGAGGTTGTGTTGACAATGTTGAGGATCGAGCCAACAGTTCCGCCTGACACGCCTCCTTTGAAGTCCTCCACGCTGCACCTCACTCCTCCGAGCTGCTTTCCTTTGCTTGCAAAGTGATTCGCGAGACTACAGAAAAATCAGTTTTAGTAGTTGGTCCAAGTAAGACCATTTCATGGTTGATCACATACAGGAATGTGCCGAGATCTGAGGGGATAGAGTCGAATCCACAACTTGGGACAATCAGGGTACCGTCAGCAACTGCCTTGTCGTGGTATTTCTCAATGATGTTCTTGATGAAAGGTGGCTCGCCCGTGCTATCAATGTAATCGGTGCGGTTTCGTACGCACGCGGCAACTGTGATGGAATTGTTAGCGGATGGCTGGTCTGGGTAGGGTAGGGTCCATTCTGCGGTCTCACTCACCAAGAGGCTCGCCATGCAAAGCGAATGGTCCCACGGTCGAGATGACCACCTTCGCTTGTGAAACAAGCTTGTCCATGGAGGCTTCATCGTCAAGTTTGGCAGTAAGGATAGTGATGTCCTATGATACGCAGCGTCGATGTTCAGCCATACAAGCCCCCTGATGCAGAATTTGTCCTCTCCCTTCGTACCTTACTCCCAGGAGCAGCCTCAGCGATGCGCTTGGCGACAGCTTCCAGCTTTTCCTGGCTACGTCCAGCAATTGCAAACTTCACATCCTACAACTGCAGTGGTAAGAGATCGCGTTCCGTACTCCGACCATTTCGAGCCCGGGAAAGCAAAGCACAACGTACTTTGGGAGCTTTGATCGCAAGGTACTCAGCGACCAAGGCACCAGTGAAACCGGTGGCACCCCAGACTAGAAAAGTATTGAAGCACAAGGTGAGAAATTGACCTTCTCTCGCAGGAATTGGTCGTGCTGGACGTACCAATGATGTCGAAGGGCCTGTTCTTGTTGCGTTCAGTGTAGTCAGACATGGCTTATGAGTTCGATGTTATAGGTTTGATTTACGTTGAGCTATCCTTCAAATTCAACAGGGGACTTCATGCGGAGGACTTCTTATGAGCCTTGAGGTTGGACGTTTCCATTCTTGCCGTATGGTGAAGTCATCATATGCGTCGTACGGGCGGAGGCAGTTCAGCCTCGGCACCAAGGCGGCACCCAAGGCTCAAGCCACGCGTAACGCGTTACAACTGGCGGACGTTCAAACCTCCGCCGATGAGCCAAAAAGTCAACTCAAAAAAGACACAGGCCAAAACCCGTCACACGAGGCTCCCCACCTACCCCACTGTCAACTCATGAAATGTGACAAGGTCAACGAAATGTGGGTTGATTTGAACCCCCTGTTACCGAACTCAATTGCCAATACAAGAAGCAGTGCATCGACAGCAGGACATGAGCATAGTGAATCAAGATCGTCTTACAAAAATTAATCGCGCTCACGGTAGCGGGACACTCTTATGCCCAAAATGGCCGGGCTTGGGTATTTTGACGCATGTCGACGACTACACGTCGCTAGAAGAAGTTTGTCACCCACTGCAGTTGTCGAAAGAAAAAACATTTATCAGTGTCGTTAGCGTGTGCAAGATGCAAATGGTTACCTGCCAGCCTGAAAGCAGTTGAACGCACCTGAAAAAGATCACTAGGCCCCCGATCCCCTTTATTTTTCCGCCGATACTCTTTCTCATCAATATCCGTCATCTCCAACCCCCTCCTATTCATCTTCTTCCTCCTCCGTTCCATCCCATTCTGCACAGCCTCCCCATCCGCCGCCCAGTACATCGCCTCATCCTCCTCCGCACTCCCAAACGACGCCAGGGACGAGGGCGCCGTTTCCGTGCCCGGCGCGTTGAGCGAGGTGATGATGAACGCGTACTCGTACGCTAAGTTCTCGAGGAAGGAGTATTGCCCGGAGCTGCCGCCGTGCCCGGCGTCTTCGATGCGGAGGAGGAGATTGGAGTGGGTGGGTTTGGGGGGGACGTCAGCGTCGTTGGATGTGCCGCCGGCCATGGCGGGGAGGGAGAGGTAGGCCGGGTTCTTGCGGGATGTGCCGCCTGGTGTCGAGGCGTTGTTGGTCTCTTCGTCGCCTTCGCTTAGGGTCGCGATGCGGGATTTGTCCTTTTGGCTGGATTTGAGGATGTTTTTCCAGCGCCGTTTCTCGCCGCGCATCTTGGCGACGAATTTAAGGGGTTCGAAGAATGCTACTCGGGGATCGTTCATGCCGCCGACGACGAGGAGGTGTGGGTACGCGTTGTTGGCCAACGCTTGCCCGCGGATGTTGGTGTAAGGACAGTACATCTTCATCACATCATAGATGTCCTTGTCAGTGGGATTGCCCCACTCCTCCCACTCGAACGCCGTCCACGGTATGCTGCTGTCGAACATGGTATTGATCACATCGACAAACGGCACCTCGGTGAGAGCCGCCGCGAAAAGATCCGGGCGCATGTTGATGACGGCGCCGATGAGCAGGCCGCCAGCTGAGCGTCCGTATATGCCTAGTTTCGATGGGCTCGTGTACCCTTCTTTGCAGAGGTACTCGGCAACGGCACAAAAGTCGAGGAAGGTGTTGGGCTTCTTGGCCAGTTTGCCTTCTTCGTACCATCCTTTGCCCATGTCGGCTCCACCGCGGACGTGCGCGGCTGCGTAAATAAATCCTCGATCCAGAAGTGACAATCGAGACGCGGAGAAGATTGGGTTGACAAACGCCCCGTATGCACCGTACGCGTGCAAGAGACATGGGTTCGGTTCCGGTGGATCCATGTTCTGTCCGACCAAGTCACGCCGGTACACGATAGAGATGGGAACCGCCGTCCCGTCAACGCTAGTCGCAAACAAACGCCGGGACGAATACATCGATCGGTCGTACCCGCCAATATGTTCCTCATACACCACCGTCATGGTCCGATCATCCATATTGTAGTCCACAACCTGCTTCGGCTGCACGAAAGACGTGTACGTGAAACGAAAGATGTTGGTGTCAAACTGCGACGCCTTTGCCATCGCGCGCTCCTCCTCTCTCACAGTCCCAGGCCAGAGGGAGTAGACCATCTCGCCGAAACTGATGTAGTGGTAGGAGTTGAACCCGTCATTCGAGAGATCCACAATACGAACATTCTGCAAACAATTCGATCGTTCGAATACGATGAGGCGGTTTCGCCGCATCTCGAAGGTTTCGATGAGCACGAAATCGCGGTGCTCGATGACGGTTTCGCGTGAATCGACCAGTTCCTCGATTGAGGCCGAGGTTGGCGAGCCAGCTTTCGGTAGCGGAATGCGGAAGAGCCAGTTGTTTTTTGAGTCTTCGTTTGTCAAGACGTAAAAGTATGCTCCGTGGTTCTCGCACATGTATTGTATGTTCTCCCGCCGTGGGAAAAGCAACATGGGCTTCAGATCCGGTTCCCTTGTAGATATGATACGCGTCTCTGAGGTAACTTGCGCGGCCGTATTGAGAAGAATGAATCGACCGTTGCAGGTCTTTGTCATGGAAAGGAAAAACATCTCGTCCTCTTCATGGTACAAGAGCTCATCATCTTCTACTTTCGTGCCCAGCTTGTGCCGCAAGAACTTGTACGCCCGTTCAGTATCATCCAAAATTGTGTAGAATACGCTATTGTCATGCGCGAATTCCAAATCCTCGTATACTCCTTCTATTCGATCAGGAAGCAACGTCCTGCTTTCCATGTCCATGAAGTACGTCGTCTGCCTCTCATTTCCGGTGGAGTCGATACCGTACGCGATCAGTTTGCCATCAGGCGAGTGTTTCAGGAAACCCACTCGGAAGTATGACGCATCAACAAATTCCGGTGAGTTTGCGAGTACGTTCTCGTCGAGGTATACCTCCTCTCCTGCATCCTCTTTTGATCGGCAATGAATGTGATACTCTTGTCCCGCTGACTAAAGAAACGGATCGACGAGCATCAGTGCCAGACCCAGCGGAGACATCAACGCAGACAATTCGCACAAACCTTCTTCCTGTAGTAAGTCCAGCCATCTTGCATTGTGACATGAGCTGAATGCTCCTCTTCATCAATACGCGACACAAACTCCTTGTACAGGAGTTTTTGCAAAGGCTTCGTGTGCTCAAGTACTGTCGACGCGTAGTCATTCTCCCTCTGGATGTAGTCCAGCACCTCAGGGTTCTCACGGTCAGTCAGCCATCCATAGTCATCTTCCCACGTCTCTCCGTGAATGTTGACGGACTTTTCTGGCTTCCGCTGACACACCGGGGACGGCGGCCGTGGGGGCTCCTTTGGGTCGTTCTTTGTTTGAACTTCTGCAATGAGTTCTCTTAGCTTCTCCCACACTTCAGCACAAGAGTCTGGGTTGGCCAAACAGAATTCCTCGAGGAAGTGGCCTATCGCCGGTACGACCTGAACAAGATTGCTTGGCTCGCTCTTGATGTATTCGTCTAGGGCCGGTAGATTGGCAAGCGGGGGGTGTAGGGTTGAGTGGGCTTTATCATGGCGCGGGGTGTGAATGTCCTGGCCGATGGAGGCCTGACGCGATATACTATCGCTGCGCTGTTTCTCTGATAGCTTGAGGGTTGCTCGTCTAGTGCTGCCTACTGGTGGCGAGTCTGAAAGCAGCGGGGTAGCTAGATCCGGGCGTGACATTGCGCACCTGTATAGTTATGGACTTGGAGCCTGTGCAAAGCGAAAGGAAGTAGGAAAGACAGGCGAGGGAACTCTCCTCAGAGGGATGCACGCGTGAGTCAGCGCGTTTGCTGTTTTCTTGTCCCAGTCCGCGGACTCGAGCCATCACCAACCTGCCAAGTTGCCAACTGACACCGTCATCAGTCAGCTTCGCACTTGCCGAGAAAAACACAGATCATCACTTCTCTCCTCTGTGAAGTTTGGGGGAACCGCTCCTTGGCATCGCGCTCCTATAAAGTAGAGTTTGGGCTGAAAAAGCCAGCAGGCCAATTCTGTAGATTATCGTATTCCCAGAAGCATAGCGCAAGTGGAACAGGACTATCAGAATGCCCCGCCGAAACAACGTTCGAATCGTAATATACGTAGGCGTAGCAATCATCCTACTGCTCTACTTCTCGTCCTTTGGCACGGCCCCTCCGAGAAACTTTCGACTACGGGATGAGGACGAAACTGCAGATGATCTACGGTGGCGGGATGCACCACAACAGCCGCTGGGGCCTGACAGGGTGCCTCACGCCAACGACGAGCCGGACGCCGCTCCTCCTCCTGTTCGAGAGCCCATGCCTGCAGAAGACGTGTTCAAAGGCGCTGAAGACAAGACGGGGTTGGGGCAGCAATGGCGAGGACGGCCAGCGGAGGAAGACGGGCAAGGGACTGGGAGTGACACACCCGGGAGAGTCGCTCCACCATCAATGGGCGGCAAGCAGCCGGGCACGGCGGGGATGGAGACGATTGGACATCATTATCCCTTCCCCCCATTTATGCCAGAAGAGCGAGATCAGGCCGATCGCGAGATGATGAAGACCGTGCAGAATATGATGATCCACGCCTGGGACTCGTACTACAAAACAGCCGCGGGTGCCGACGAGCTAAAGCCGGTATCGGGCGGGAAGCACAACTGGTATGGGGAGACATCTGTCCTATCAACGCCCATCGACGCCATGGACACGTTGCGGATGATGGGGCTGGATAGCCGATATGAACAAGCAAAGGGCTTGGTGTTAAAAAATCTTGATTTCGATATTGACGTTGAGGTCAATCTATTCGAGACCACCATCCGAGTCCTGGGCGGTTTGCTCAGTGCGTGGGAGTTTGATGACGACCCACGGTATTTGAAGCTTGCTGAAGACCTCGCAGACCGGATGATGGGCGCGTTCGACACGCCGACGGGGCTACCCCTCAATTTTTTCAATCTGAAACATAAGAATGCCTCCGGGCATGGAACTACCTTGTCGCAGGCGGGAACGCTGCAGCTGGAACTGCAGTATCTCAGCGATGTTACCGGAAACGCGAAGTATGCCGAGAAAGCTTTGAAAGTCTACGACATCATGCACAGTGCGGGATTCGCTATCAAGGGTCTATACCCTATCGAATGGTCCACTGATAACATCGACGGCATTAAAAGTAAGCTGCTCATTTATATTCGACGGGAAGATCCAGCGCCCTCTAAAGCTTTGCCCCCATATCTAGATGGTGCTGGACAGCGATACGGGCTGGGGGCGAACTCGGATTCATTCTATGAATATATGCTGAAGGTATGGATGGCAACTGGGGAGGAGAAGTACCGGGAGTGGTATGACGAGTCTGCCGAGGTACGTCCGAGCTTCATGCATAGCCCATTGTGGTCGCCCCTTTTGAGCATGACTAAAGGGGCCATACTGTACAAAAAGGCTTTGAAAACGCACCTAGTTGAGAGGAAGGGCGACCGTGTTTTCGTTCCGGACGCAAGGTACGCTTCGACTGAAGCCGTGCATAAAGTAGACTCAATCCACCACTTGGTACGTGGCGAGCCGTTTCTCCATTGAGCCCTTTGCTGCAGACCCACCCATTGAAACTTCACTCCTGGCAGACGTGTTTCGCGGGCGGAATGTTCTCAACAGGTGCTCTGACACGGCGCCGCAGCTACTGGACGGCCTTCCTGGATATTGGCCGGAGTATCACGCATACTTGCTGGGAGGCGTATAAGCGGACGCCAACGGGGCTGGGGCCGGATGAGTGGGTCATGGACACTATGGTCGCGAAGGATACAAACTATTTCCTGCGGTACGTTTGCAACTCACCATCGGTAATGAGTGTTGTCTCTAAAGGAACCACTTGCTCAATCGCCCTCCTTTATCGCTCCCCTCCTCGGCGTCGTTGAATCAGACCGGAAACCATCGAATCCATCTTTTACATGTGGCGCTTCACCCACGACGAAACGTACCGCGAGATGGGCCGGGCCTTTGCCGCCTCCCTCAACAAACACTGCAAGCTCGCCAACGGCTTCTCCGGGCTTCTCGACGTGAGCAGCAAGGGACCAGCTAACCACCGAGATCTGCAAGAATCGTTCTTCCTTGCCGAGACGCTCAAGTACCTGTACCTGCTGTTTGCGGATGATGATACAATCCCGCTGGAGGCGTTTGTTTTTAATACGGAGGGGCATCCGTTGAGTATGAGGGGTTGGGGGCGGAGAAAGGGGCTAAAGAGGGGGAGTAGTGGTGTTGGGGCGGGGAAGAAGGGGATAAGGGATGTGGAGAACAAGGCGAAGGAGGCGAAGCTTCAAAAGATCGACGTGAGCGGTTTGGCCTTTGAGGCGAAAGGTGTGGGATCGAAGGAGAGCACGGGGCCCGCCAACTTGGCCAGCGGAGATCCATCATTAGAAGTGTCCGCATGAGTTTCATCATTTTGCTGGCGTATGTGTTGTTCAAAAGGTGTGTCTGGTGGGCATAGCATATTGCGAAGGTGTAGAACGCTCTCCACATGTTCAATTATGTGTCATAATTTCACCATGTGGTCGGATCGCAGAGAAATGTTTCGTGGTTCATGGAGACGCAAGGTTTTACTTGCCAGCCTGAGGGAGAGGCCGCCTTCCAACATTCAGTAAAAGGACGCAGGTGCTGCGTCCCCTTCCTGAGAATTCCCGCGTCTCAGGCGAAGACAACAGGTGAGATTTTCCCAGACCTAACCTCATATTTCCTACGGGTTGGACTGATTGATGTGACATGACTCCTACTACCAGACAACTTCTCTTTGGTCTTGAAAACTACGCAAGTCCACCTGCAACCCCGTGCGGCCCAAATTTTAGGGTAGATGGTTCTATCACGCATGTAAATACAATGGGATAGATTCAATGGCTCGCGAGTACCTCATCTATATGTATGTCATGTGTAGTATGTGTGTGTGGGGTATGGGTTCGTAGGTGGTTTCCGAACAGTACAGTGTTCGCGTTTTGCTGACGGAGGTGGTGTTTTCCAATTTCCCATGGGGGTTGTCCGAAGGCTTGCAAAAGGGCATGTCCGATCTGAATGCTCCGACCGACTCCGAGAAGGTCACGTCCTTGTGTGACGGGCGGGGGCGGGGACATCAGTGGATTGGCGAAGGCGCAATCTAGCTGCCATTGCGTGCGATTTAAGACCTGATGAATAAGGCTCTTAAGCGGGGCATGAGATTATTAATATACGCGCGACCGCGTTCGCTTTGTCAGTTTTTGGAGCTTTCCCTTCACTCCCGCTCGTCCGGCCTCCTTTTGGCCCTCGTTCATGTTCGTGTTCCGTCCGTTTTCGCCAAGAAAGAGAAATAAAGGCCACGCCATGGGGAGGCCGTCGTAGTAGCGGAGCAGTTGTTGAAGGATTTTACGTCGTTTGTCAGACGGACTGTTGTTGCAATTTCGGAAAAGCCACGGACACTTATAGAGCGAGAGCCATTGGCATTACTTGAGCACCTGTGAACGTCCGCAATTTCCTCCTCGCAAGTTGGACATATATAAAGGCCGTAGCTTGCACTTTCGGCTCGGGCATTAGTTCTTTCTTGCTTCCAACATCAAGACTGTTCAAGTTCCCACGACCTTGTGCCTCGCCGTTACGCACTCGAACTTGTACCTCAGTCATACCATACTGCGCCTTACCAACCGTCAGTTCCACCATCTGAGTCTTTATCCATCCCCGTAATGTCCGCCTGGCTCGCAGTCTCTCCCATTGTCGGGTGGGGCTATTTCGTCGCGTGGAGCGTCAGCTTTTATCCTCAGGTATGCAGACGGGTGATTTTGCCCCACGCGTGAATGTTTGGCTGACTCGTTCATCTTCCGCTAGGTTATCCTCAACTACAAACGCAAAAGCGTAGAAGGCCTGTCTTTGGACTTTGTTTCGCTGAATCTGTGGGGTTTCTTGTGCTATTCGGTGAGGATCGCCTGTTTCGATGGAGCGTGCTTACCCTCAGAAATACTGACCGGAGATGGTTGTCGTCCTAGCTATACAATATCGGACTGTACGTCAACCGTAAAGGATGGGGGATAGAAAACAGTGTCCACCTGAACGACGTCGTCTTTGCGTTACATGCCTTGACCTTGACTGGTATGTCTTTACAGGAAGCCCGAGGGTCCATAGACCCGATATTGATGCAACGTCTTTCTTAGGTCTCACTGCAGTGCAGACTGTGCTGTATACCCGAGCGCGAGGACAACGCGTGTCTTCAGCAACGAAACTCTTCATCACCGTCACGTCCGCCTGCGTCTTGCTAGCTGGCGGCCTCGCAGCGACTGGCGCCATTCCGATTCTGCGGCTATTATACCTACTGTCATATGTGAAGATGGCTGTCAGCTTGATCAAGTATATCCCACAAGCTTTCCTGAATCGCACCCGACAATCGACTGAGGGATGGAGCATCGTAGTAAGTAACTCTTAGGTCACACCCATTCCAGCATGAGTTTGTAACGGCCTTGTGCCTTCCTCTCATTAGAACATCCTCCTCGACCTGACCGGCGGGACCCTTTCTCTGCTGCAAATATTTGCGGACAGTGCGGTGACCGGCGACTGGTCTGCCATCACTCGCAACCCCGTGAAGTTCGGCCTCGGGCTGGTCTCAATAGGCTTTGTAAGTATCAATCAGCATTGATGTTTGGATCACGGTGTCCAGTTCCAGTCTCCTGACATTCTTTCCCCTATAGGATTTCATCTTTGTCCTCCAACATTACGTGCTGTACAGGCACAAGCCCGCAAAGGACATATTACCGACATTCGTCAAGTCGGAAGAAAGGAGAGAGACCGACCCCCTACTACCGCGATCGATACCCGTCTGAACGCCAAAAGTTTGAAACCGTTATCCGCAGCCTGGCTGCACCCCGATACCCAAGTTTGCCTCTCTCCCTCGGATCTGTGAAATGTGGTCCGCTACGTCTCGAAATCAAGTTGAAGACTTTTCCGACGAGTTATACTAGACTCGGCACATCCTACCTGCCTTGCTACTTGGGTAGGATGTGTTTGCCTTTCGCTTCGCTTGAAGCCGCTCCCATGCACTGTAAGCTACGTGGAGCCTTTGAGCGGCATCCATCTCTCTTCTTCTTTGCACATAATTTTTGAACTTGCACATAGACTGCTTCGGACTCTTAAAAAGAGTGGGTCCCCATAGAAACGAGTCTTGTAAAACATTTCCAAATGGCTCGATGTGCAAGCTGGTGCTGAATTTCAGCAGCAGATCACGCAGGGCCGCGAGTTTGGCGCGTTTGTGGGTTAGGGTTCTGGGTTACGCGCTCACATCATCCGGTTTGAATTTCGTTGCTTTTACACCATGGCCGCTAAGCAAGCCCCTCGGTACTCTGTCGGTACTGGTTGTAGCGATCACGTACTGTATGCTTCATTACTCACTCAGATTTTATATGTGTAGCTGGCAAGGAAGGTTTCCTAGTCGACGAGCCAACCCTGTACCCCGAGGTGTTCAAGGACAAGAAAGTCATATATGCAGTCGACGGTTCCTATTCACAAGAAAGTCGTCTCCCCTCCCCTTGTTTTCGGAGGCCACGAACTGTCAACTCCTCCTTCGGCTTTGTCAACGTTGCAGTCGTACACAACCCACGACGTCGAGAGGAAGTCCCAGAATGATGGACCAAAAGCCGCCATCACCGACTGACTGCGATCACGTCCCATCCCTCAGCCCAGCAACCTACTCCGACTCGATAGACGTACATTGCCACCCAACCGACACCCCCGACTCGCTGAATGTGATACCCACCCTGCGAACGCAGCGGTTGCTAGTGATGGGCACGCGCGAGGAGGACTGGCCGCTGGTGGCCGGAGCGGCGGAGAAGTGGCCAGAAAAAGTCATACCGTGCTTTGGTGGGTGAACATAGGACACAGCTTGCGATGGAGGCACGAGAGAAGATGGGGACGTCTGACCTGACCAAAAAGAACAGGTCTACATCCATGGTTCGCACACCACTGCCCCGCACCGCCGTCGGCGAGCGAAGGCTCCACTCACCCGCCGTGGCTACAAACCCTCACCGTGCAGCTCGAATCACACCCAACAGCACTAGTAGGCGAAATAGGAATCGACGGGATCGCAAAGGACCGCACGACCGACGCGCGATACCCATTCGAGCACCAGCTGGTTATTTTCAGAGCGCAGCTGCAGCTCGCGGCCCGGATGCGGCGGAGCGTGAGCATGCATACCGTGCGGTGCCATGGACATCTGGTTGATGTGCTTAGGGAGATGCTCGCGAGTGGTGGTGGTGATGGAGCGGAGGATGACCCGCTCCCACCGCGGCTGAAACACCACTCGTACTCGGGCAGCACGGAAACGACCCGCGCGCTGCTCAGCCTCCGTAGCCCTCACCGCGGGCGCAAAAGGGCATCACTGCCAACACCAGGGTCGCGGATGTACTTCAGCTTCTCGGCGGGTGTGAACGGCCGGTCGCCCAAGGCGATGGAGCGGATCAGGGCCGTGCCGGACGACAGGGTGCTGCTGGAGAGCGACACGCATGATGCGCGGATCGTGGATGCGGCGATGGAGGACGCTTGTAGGTTGGTGGCGGCCGCGAAGGGATGGACGATCGAGGAGACGGCGGAGACGACGGGGAGGAATGCTAGGCGGTTTTTGGGCGAGGAAGGGTGACAGTTGTTTCCGATATATATCATTCTGAATGGCATTTTTTGGATTCTGAAAGCGAAAACGTATAAAATTCATGCCTGTTTTGATCACACAAACGCCCGTGTAGAGATCGGCTGTACTTGACGGTTTCAGCGCACTCAATGGTATATTTGACTTCTACTGTTATACAGGACAACAAGAATCGGATCGGAGGAGGAAATCGAAGCCAAAGGTACAATGTACAAAGGAATGTCTATTAGTAAAAAGCAGCGCGCAACAGCTATTATGCGAAGTCAAGTGTGGAAGAATATGCAATTGGTCCATTGAAGGACATGGTCCTGTCCCTCCTTGACCGTCCTCTCCCTGTCCGAGCATACCCCTTCACTATCCAGCATTACACATCGCTGGTCTCCCGGCATAAACGCCGCCCCTCACTTCTTCCCCTTCTTCCCCTTCTTCTTTTTCTTTTTGTTCTTCTTCTTAGACGAATTCACCGTCCCCGTGCCATTGCCCAAACTATCCCTGCTCGCATCCACCCCTGCCTCATCATCGCTTTCGTCGTTGCCGTCTCCTTCGCCGGGTGTGCTGGTTCCGGTTCCGGGCGTGGACGTTCCCTCCGTGCCTGGGAGTGACGCTGTCGAGACGCTTTGCAATAGTTTGGCCGGCAGCGGTTGTGGTTGCGGTTGAGAGGCGGTGGGTGGGTTCGTGGGGTCTCTCGGTGCTGATTCCGGTTTTGCGGGCTCGGGTTCGGGCGAGTCTTCGATGGTGCGCGTCGTGTTTGGGGTTGGGAAGGATGCACTGGCGGATGTCACGGTAGGGTGTGTGGAAAAGGAAGACGAGCCAGAAGGCTGTACGTCATTGGAAGTAGGCTCCGAGGCCTTGCTAGCTCCGGACGAGGAGCTTGGTACTTCTGCATGGGATGCTACTGCCGCGTAACTTGGCTCGACCTTCGAGTCTGCAACCGCCGTTTTCGCGTCTGATTCGGAGGTTTCCTGAATGGTGGGTTCCCGCGGGATGTCTGTCACAACCTCCTTCGCACCGAGTTTTACCGTTTCTTCAGGAGCTTTCTGGGGCGTTGGCTTCGCGGCATCTTCGTTCTCCGCATCCACTTCCTGCGTCGCAGGCTTCACCAGGCCCTTGGAAGTCGAAGTGCTCGTCGCGCTTCCCAATATCGTCACAGTTTTGTTGCTCTCTTCCTTGCCCTTCCCCGCTTCAACCATGCTAATCGTCTTTCCCTGTCCATCTACCGACTCCGCAAGGTTCGAGACGGAGCCGGCTATCGCTTCCAAACCCGGCTGCTCTGCCGCATCGGGCGCGGACGAGGACTCCAGCAGCATATCAATCTGTGAATGTCTTTTCCCATCTTGGGCAAGGAAGTCTTCGGTCACAGCCGGCGGAGGTCCTTTTGTTCCCACCGCAGAGGGGCTTTTACCGGTTCTAGTGGAAGACGTCCCTGCTTTGCGAACCGGACTGTTCCCGTCCTGTCGCCGCACAGGTGGGAGGTCTCGAGCGGTCGCCTGGGCAGGGGCTGGACCTGGTGGTGGACTATCCACAACCACGCTCGCCAAATGCGAAATGTAGGGCTCGGCGCCTTCCTCGACGTCCATGTGGACCGTAGCCCTCTTCTCGAGCATCATGGCATGGATGTTGATGATAAAGGACGTGAGGACAAGTCCAGCGGCGAGAGACAGCCTAAAGACCAAAGTGACGACGAGCGGCGCGGACCACGTGTACTTGCACTCCTTGCCAACCTCCTTCTCATGCCGCGAGTAGGTTATCGTGTGAACGATCTCGGTAATATACACCGCCAGACCGACAAACCAGAACGCGCGAAAGGACCATCCGACTCGGTCGACGTTGAACGGGGCGGTGAAATGCGCGTGTGAGACCACCCACAGATCCCAGAAGTGCAAGATCCATGGTATGGGGGCCAACGCATACAACCAGAGGAGGTAGGTCGGCAGAGGCGATGGAGTGTTCCAGTCCGAGTCGTCGATGTACCCGCGTAGGACCCAGATGAACTCGAAGACGTACGCGGCATTGATCATGGAAACCATCACGATGATGGCATACAAGAAGCTGTCGTGGATGGAGGGCAATCTTCCGAACATGGTGCTCCTGGCGGCTGGGTTGGAGCTGGAGTGACGGAAGAGGGTCCGCGTCGAACCCCAGTTGTTGTTGGCTTGACCTACACAAGTACGGTGATGAATGATGAGCGTTGTAGAGATGCAGACTCATGAAGAGAAACAATCGAGAACTTACTACGCTCACTCAGCAGCGGCTGCCTTTCGCCCTGCAAATAGTCATCAGGGTCCCCTGACCTTCCGGCGCTGTTACGAGCATCGTACCGACTCCGAGGCTTCCTCAAGAAGTGGGCAATCGACCAAGTGAGCAGCAATACGACGGGAATCAGCGTCCGAAGAGCGCAAGGCGACAGTAGCGAGTGGTGCTCGAGAAAAACTGGTCGCGGACAGAATAAAACGTTCCCTGATTCTTCCATGTTCACAGCATGTGGTTTCTTGAAGAATGATACGTAGCAACTCCACCAGATGTATATATATCGCCTGTAGCTAAGCGTTTGAGGCTCTGACTGCAGCCTCGACGTTGTCAGTCTTTGGTCGAGAATTGAACCCGCAAGATTGTGGAGGACCACCGCAAAGAAAAAGGGTTGTCGCGCGGCCAGGTTTACACGGTAAGATTGTACCAGTGACTCAATCCTGACGCGTACCCATGCGTCAACAATTTTTTTTGAACCAGGGCATTTTCGCCAGTTTGGCCTTCGAACAGCGTTCAGAGAAGCGATATGTATGAAAGTCCAAACAGATACGATGAGAACGAGAAGGTTTCGAGCTCACTTTTTTCCTTCACATATCCTTTGCCAAATGTGCCAGCTGGAGTTCTTGTTGGAAAGATCCAGTGCAAGCTTGAGGTAAACGGCACACGTTGCTGTCAGATAAGATCAAGAAATTTACGGTGGTCAAAGAAGGAGCGACCGGCGGAAGACTGCAGCAAACAGCAGAGAGTGCCTGCCATGGTAAGACCCGGGGGACAGCAGCACGGTTTCTGCGCCCGCGCCCGGTTTCCTCCCATACGGACCCTCTCCAAACCTGCCTCGTCCTCCGTCGGTCTGATCGTACGTTGCCAGAAGCACCCGTACGATCCCCTCTACCAAATCCTTTTATCATCACTCAGTTGTGTGTTCCGTGGGCGTGCCGTCTGAGTCGATCTGTGCCACTTTTGACTGCTCCGCCATCCAGCTTTTATCCTCCGGTATTGTTCAGTGCATCTCGCTGCTGTGCAGAAGGGATCGGGCTGGCCCGAAAGCGGCCACGCGATTGAATGAGATTCAACATTTCCCAAAAAGCAAAAGATACAACGGAAGACCGTGACCAGCACGTCCCGGGTAGTTGCGGCGAACTGAAGATAACCCTCTACAAACCAGCTTGCGACTGGGCTGGTGGTTCGTACACTTTCCCCAATCCCAATCCAAGCCCCAAGACCAGCGTGACAGATACGACCATCAAGGTAACGACAACGACCGCCTTTCTGCTCTTCCGCCACAGTGCCGCGATCCGTGCTGTCGATAATGGCATCCGACCCTTTGTCTGGGGGGCTTCCACCTCCTCGATGGTGATCGTCGAATCGGACATTAATTGGGGATCTCCGTAATGGTCTTTGCTGCCGTTGGTCACGAAGGAGACTCCAGACATGCAGGAATCTGAGCGAGAGGACTCGCTGATGAAGTGGGGAAATTGCGAACCGGAGACAACGTCGTGGGCGATGCAGTCGCCCGGGTATACGCCTCGTTTGTTTGTGGTGCAGTTTCGGCCCATCAGCCAGCCTAAGATGTTCAGAAATCATGGTAAACAAGATTACGATGCTACTTCTGATTACATTGTCACGTACCATCTTTGAAACGTCTTTGCACCTCCAAGCGATCGCCGACGGCGACTTGTAATTCATCAGGTAATGAAGGCTCGAAGGATTTCACGGCCGTATGAAAACGGGCGGCGTGTCCTGGCGCATGCAGAAGATTATTCGAAAAACTTTCATCGCGTTGAGTCTGCCTTTGGGGTTCTCCGTTAGGGCTGCTAGGCGGCGACACTGTTTCATTCGCCCAAAATATTCCTGATGGTTCTTCTACGGCTGGCGTGAGGGTGAACTTGGATAGAGGAGCAGTGTAAATTCGAGATTTGCATATTAATGGAATGAAAGTCGTGGGAAAAAACAAACCTGGGGTATTGGTCTTTCAGATTGCAGGTAAAATAGCTCGCTGAAGGTTGGACTTGGCAATGGCGGAAGATTGCCATGAACTTTCTCAAGGTCATTAACGCAAGGGGCAATATCAACTGTGGTGGTGGTTTCTGGTGGTGGTCGGCAGACTTGTTTCGGACGGGAGGCAGTGACGGGCACAGTCAACAACGCTGTGGTGCCACTGGACGGGCTTAGAGGTGCGTCGCCTTCGAGCGGCGATCGTTGTCCTTGCTGTGTTGGGGAAACCGACATTGGGTTTGGAACTGTCCGGTTCTCTGAGGTCAAAACGGTTTTCAGGAAAGCGTTAACCGGGTTCTCAGGTTCTCTGCAAGTGACAAGCAGACGCTTACTATCCGGCTTATCCGGGGAAGTCCATCGCATGGAGACATTTACCGTCTTTGCGAGCTAGTGATCCTTGGGTTTCTGTTTGTCCCAATAAGGCCGAAAAGAAGGTTCTAGCCCCTCACAATCGTGATGTAATGAAGCCGGTGAAAACCGCGACTCCCCCAAACCTTGATTACCGCGTAAAAACGAGAACCCCGGAGGGGGCCGGCGGTTGTATCAACCAGTTGGGCTTTTGCCATCCCTTGATTCCCTTCTGAGATAAACACATAGACGTGGGTTCTGCACATGCACATCGTCCTTGGCACATGCGGCAGTTCCTGCTCGTTGTGCAGTGTGGGGTGCAGAAGTGGGGTGCCTTGAGCGGCGTGAGTTGCGAATGCATGGATTTTTGACGATCTTTTCTGATGATGCTTGGGCGCCGCTCGGAAATGGAAGAACGTCGTAAATCATATTCAATTAACGGCATAATTAATATTTGAGTGTTCGCGCATGGTCGGCTTAAGATGATCGGTCGATTTAAGCACTTATGCGCTATGTGCCCCTAAGGGCTACAACCGGTCATCGCCCACAGAGGGAGGCCTTGGACAACAACGGCTGCATATGAGCACTATCTCCTCCTTTTCTTCTCAAGAGCCGCTGTCAGAAACCCGCTACACCTTCTCTCAGCCGCTCGGGTTGCTAATCACCACGATTCCACTCTGTGAGGCTCCGGGCTTCCTTCGTCTCTTACCCTACCGTTTCCACGTTAGTCTCTCCGGGTGATCACCCCCGGGGAATCAAACTCGCCAAAACGTCGTCCGTACGCAAATACAAGGGCCAGCGCAAGCAGCAGCAGTCTCAGCCGCAACCGCAGCAGCAGCAGACGCCGCAGCAGTCTGGTATCGGTTCTCTCCAGCAGCAAGGTGGGCTCGCCGGGCCGGTGCCCGGTGTTCCTCCGGGCGGTATCGCTGGCGTACCGGTCTCAAATCTCGGCGGTCCGTCCAACGTGGTCGCCTCTCCCCACGATCAGCAAATCCACCATAGACTGCCACGTTCCCAAAGCGATCAAATGCCCCCAATTTACTCCACCCACAGGCCCCTAATGCCTGCTCCAGGTCAAATGACGCCGCAACAACAACAACAATCGCAGCAACCCGCACTACCGTCCGGTCAACAACTACCGCCCTCCGCCGTGATGATTCCTGTTCCGGCCTCTGGCAATTCGCGTTTGAATGATCTACTGGAAGCCGTGAAGCTGGAATTTGACAACGTTGGTCAGGATTACGGTATAATAAGGGTCCAAAGAGATGATCTTGAACAACGCCGTAAGTATCATGAGAATGCTGGCCCGAATGGCTTCGAGATTCACACCGTATACTGATCTATTGTGCATCATTAGTCGCTGCACAGGTGGCAGAGTTATCTGCGCTGCAACAGAACCTTCATGAACTTGAGCGCGCACACCAAAAAATCAAACAGACATATGAGGATGAAATTCACAGACTGCGACGAGAGCTGGAGAATCGTGGTCATCCTGCACAGGGTGTCCCAGCCGGTGATGATCGGGGCCAGCATCGCGTGGTGACTGGATTCCCTGATGGTGTACCTCCGCCGGTGTTGGGAAATGGGAAAGGCAACGCTAGTGCCGGTGGCGTCTTCAGTGCCCTAATGTCCGGCCAGGGCGGCCCAGGATCCGCTCCAGTTCCAGGTAAGCCTGTTTTTCATATGATTCTCGACCCTATACTCAACGTATGACGCATATCCATTCATCAAATGGCTCGAAAATTACACCTTCTCCTTTCCAGGTGGTGATGGTAGGGGAATGCAGCCTCCTTACATGAACGGTGGCTCCGGACCAGAAGCTGGAGGCAAGCGATTACGCCCGGATGATCCCTCCTTGGGCCACAACACCCGCGACCAACCTGCTGGACCCCCGAACCCCTATATGCCGCGTGGGGATTCGATGCGAGAAGGCGGACCCTACATGCAAGGCGTAGACCGAGAGCGGGAGCCTACCAAACGCTCAAAAAAGGGCGGTAGTGCCCAGGAAGAAGTTTATCGTCAGGTAAGGGAAATGATCACAATGGAGGCGAGTCTCATGCGCGTTACTACATTCTTCTGACTACTGGCCTTCCAGGGTCAAGGGAAGGAGCAACCACCTCTGGCACCGACTCCTTATGGTCAACCAAGCCCTTACGGTCATATGTCTAGCCACGGCCCAGGCGCCATGCAGATGGGTCTCCCGCCGATCCAGCAGCAGCCTCCAATGGTAGGCCGAAAGTTTGCTGTGCTCTGTCAAATTGTGTATCTGACAGTGTGTTTCTTTCTGCGCAGCATCCTGGAATGAGAAGCGGCACTCCGACACAAGGCTCCAAATCTGGGAATGGACATCTTGTAAGTTAACAACGTGCCACCTCCTCAATGTCGCAACCATCATCTCATAGCGTTTTCTGCCAGCCATCACATCAGGGGATGGGCACATATTCGCAGTTGCAACAAAATTATCCTCACCATGAAGTCACCGGTCACTGTGAACTTGACCAAGATACCGCACCAGCTGGATGGAAGAAGGAGGGCGTTGATTGGGTTGTCGTTTATAATGCAAAGAGTCCAAGTCTTCAAAAGAGCCGCATAAATGTGGAGCTGGTCCACAATCTTGAACACGGAAGGTAAGGCACGATTTCCAGAATGACTCTATATACTTCACGTGGTTAACCGAAGAATGCTCGCTCGTACTTGTTAGTGTTGTCTGCTGCGTCAAGTTTTCACCGGATGGGAAACTCTTAGCTACGGGATGCAATCGGGTCGCATTTGTGTACGACGCGCAAACTGGCACCAAATTGAGGTACTTTTGGGTGCACTGCGTAGACTACGAAGCGAAGGCATTCGTAGATACTAACTGGTTCCCTCCAGCACTTTGATCGATGAAACCGCACCCAAAGACTGCGACCTCTATATCCGCTCTGTCTGCTTTTCTCCCGATGGCAAATACCTTGCAACCGGTGCTGAAGACCGCGTCATTCGTGTATGGGACATTATCCGCCGACAAATCATTGTCAGCCTTGTGGGACACGAGCAAGATATCTATTCGCTCGACTGGTCGCGAGATGGTCGTGTGATTGTCAGTGGTAGTGGGGACAAGAGCGTTAGGGTAAGCAGTGCTTCCCATCCGACCCATTCATTAGGGTTGCTCCCTGCTGACGTTGTGTATGATTTCATTTTCAGGTCTGGGACGCGGAAACTGGAAAGTGTTTACAATTAATGATGAATAATGACGAGAAGGCGTTGAATTCGCCTTCTGCGAACGGATCCACTGGCTTGAAGGACTCTGGTGTGACCAGTGTTGCGCTCAGCCCGTTGGACGGCCGTTGCGTTGCGGCGGTAAGTAGCACATTACGTTATATGAATTTGCGGTGATTCGGATGATGAGAACTAAACGATGCTCTGCGACATTGTTGGAATATAGGGATCCCTCGATGAGATGGTTCGTGTCTGGGACATGAGAACTGGGAAATTGTTGGAGCGTTTCGAAGGACACAAAAATTCCGTTTACTCGGTGGCATTCTCGCCCGATGGTCGCTCGATCGTGTCTGGATCGCTGGATAAAACCTTGAAGATTTGGGATCTGTCCCCCGCCACCCTTGCGTATGTCACCACGCCGCCATCCGAAGACATCCCTTTCGAGACAAACATCACCTCCATCCCGCGTCACACGTTTGTCGGACACCAGGACTACGTGCTGTCCGTCGCTTTCGCAGGACGAGGGAGCATGATCGGACGCGTGGACTCGCAAGGCAAGCACGTTGCAAACCAAGCAACCGATTCCCTCGCCGAGGTAGAATGGCTCATCAGCGGAAGCAAAGATCGCACGGTCACCTTCTGGGACGGCCGGGCGATCTCCGGTAACGACAAATCAGGCATGGCGCGCGACACGGGGATCGTCAGCCAGTTCATGCTGCAGGGCCACAAGAACTCCGTGATCAGCGTGGCCTTGGGATCCGCAGCTGGGTTGTTTGCGACGGGAAGCGGGGACTGCAGGGCTCGTATCTGGAGAGTCACGGCTGCGTCTGCCGCTCATCCTCAAATACCACCTTCCCATGGCGGGCCACAGTCGGCCGGCTCGCAAAATATCCTCCCGCCAATGCGAACGGAACGGCGGGATGATGATAGGGGGGACAAATCGGACGTGCATATGTCGGAGAAATGAGAATGAAGAATTACCCCTTACCTCCCTTTAGATACACACCCTCTTGCATGTCCGCTCAGTGCCTCCCTCAATGTACCCACCTTCCCCGCGTAGCCCGCACCTGGTATCTCATGCCAACCCACCCCCTGCAAACCCTTGAACGAATTTGAGGCATTTATATTCCATTTACGCTTTTATTGTTCTATACTTTCTTCCCCCCCCCCCCCCCCCCCTCCTTTACCCTCGGGCTTATTTTCTTCATTTCATGAGGAGTTTCCTTTTTTTGCGAAAGATTGCGAAATGTGGATATCGAAAGTAAACCTCTTGTGATCAGATGATGGATGGTTCAAGTTGTTGTGGGCTTTTTGGGGTTTAATGCAGCAGAGCGTTCTTTCTGGCGGATCACTTGCTCACACGCTGGGCCTTGTTATATGAAGACAGAAGACGCCAGTTACCTTATCCTCACTATCCACCAACTTGGTAAGTGAAGCGAGCGCGGATCACTCGCTGTTCGAAGGAGTGACAGTTTTGATGTTGACAGAGTTGGCAGGGAATTCTTTACCAGTAATACTAACAGACGGAGTACGAAATTCTTCTGGATCTTTCTATCTGAGGTATTCGATCGAGGATGGCACATGCACGGGCGATAACGGAGGTCCCTGAGTTGATGCGCCGGTGGTAGTCTTCTCTGTGTCGCGGCCATTTCGTCATCATTCGACAGCGCGTTTCGCACAAGGCCCAAGGGGTTCAATTCAATTGACCACAACGGGGGGGTTTGCTGGATCTGGATCTGGAGGGGTCCGAGACCAAGGCTCAGCGACTGATCTCCCTGTTCTCGCACAGCCAGGGTTCGCATATAAAAGTGAGGGTGTTGGGTGAACGGTGCTAAGGGAGAACAGGTCTGCTTGCCAGAAAGCTGTTCACTTCTCGCACCAGAGTTGTTTCCCAGCCGGAGCTGCTCAGTTTCCCAAGCGAATGACCACAGGTTGCCTCTCTGCTATGCCCCGCGAAGTCAACCCACCGGAAGCGGACGGTCTTGTCCTGCCGTCTCCGACAACGCATGGCGAGCTGCAGTTGCTGGACTTGCCCACTGAGATCTTGATGGCAGCGATCAGGTTCTTGAACGGGAAGCAAAAATCTGAACGTAGGTTTATGGGTCAAGTTCTGGATCGAGCTTTCTGCAAGGTTCCAGTCTGACAATCCGGTTCATTCCCTCCCCAAAACTTACAGTCCGCCTCATCTCCCACCACTTCGAAACCCTCTTTTGGTCCGCGCCACTCTGGAAGACCTTCGACCACGACGACAAAAGATCCAATTCGCTCAACCCCGTTCTCCGACGTCGCGTGCTCGCTCACTGCGGCAGCACAATCCGCGCGTTGCGATACTCGAACTTGCAGCATGAGTCACTGTTGCAGATGGTGAAGGGGTGTGGGGGCCTGACGGAGGTGGCGTTGAGGGATGTGAAGCCGGATGTGTTGATGGATGCTGTGGGTGGGTTGAGCATGGCAGGGGCGTTTATAAAGGTATGAGGATGGCTAGGGGTGCGGTGATCTTGCAAAAGTATCTGATCGGACTTCCTCTCTCTGACGGTTAATATAGCTTTCGCGATTGGATATTACCATGCCGTGCAGTCGGACCAGTAGCTATACTCCGAACACCGTCGAGTCGCTTCTCGCTTTCATCGGCACCTCTACTCCCAATTTGAAGGGTTTGTTCCATCAAGCCCTCTCTCGGTCACGGCACAATAATTTGTATATCTAATCCCATCCCGCCATCTTCTCCAACCCAGAACTCCACTTCATGGTCAACGGCTTCATCACCCCCATGGCCCTCAAATCCCTCACCAACGGCTGTCCCAACCTAGAATCCCTCTCGCTTTCCTCCTGCTATCTGCTCAACGTCACCGATTTCGCCATCTTACTCGACTCGCCCTGCGCGAAAAATCTGCGGTACCTGTGCCTTGCCCAGCTTCGATTCGGGGACGATTTGCTGATGGAGGCCATTGCGGCGACTTGCACGAGCCTGCGTGTGCTGCTGGTTCACCATGCGGCGTCGTTGACGGATGGGGGGGTGCGTTGTTTGGCGGAAAGGTTGAAGAGTTTGCGATGGATCAAGCTTCAGGCGTGAGTGTTCTTGCATTGTGACCGGTGCTTGTGCGGGTCTTCCTGTATTTACGTCGCTCTCTATCCACGCCAACAGCTGCAGAAACATCTCCCTGGGAGTACTGGACAGACACGGGTTCGTGAACGATGCAAACTGTCCTGTTGTGTACGTCCCTCGATGGCCTGTCGGGTTCGGGATGGCGTACAGACGTGTCCCTCAGGAGGCGTAAAGCGAAAGACTTTCAGGTTTTCCAGGAGAGCTTTGGACGGACGTGGTGAAACTCGGACGCTTGATTGAGACTGGGAGGTGCATATGGGTAGTCTTAGAGGCGCTGTTCACCCTGCGGACTCGAACATTTTCGTGTGTGGAGGGGTCCCTGGACAATGGATGTAGCTATGTTTGCTTCAATATAGTTTGCAAACGAAAGCTTGCGTATCTACGCCTATCCAATGGAGTTGCAAATGAGATGTGAATTGAATAAATACAAACGAGAAGTGCTTCCTCGTTACAGTAAACGCCCTTTCCAGTGCAAGGGTTTCCGTTCCCGTTGCCACAGACGAAAGATCATCGCCAAAACTAGTAAAATAGCATCTACGTGGTCCTCAAGGCGAATTTTGAAGCGTCGTGAATCTATGTAAGAAAATGTTGATTCTAATTGACGCGATGCGTTCTTGAGCCATTCCTCGTCTACGTCTATTGCGGTGCTCCCTGTCCCATCATAGCCTGCTGCTGTTGCTGTTGCTGCAGGAGAGCGTTCTGTTCCCCGAACCGCAGACCCACACGTTCCGAGTGCTTGATGAACTTATCTACACAGCGGTTGACACATGTGTCCTAGAAATCCAATGGCGTGAGGAGAAGCCCGGGGGGCAGGTACATTACTGGTAGCAAAGGCTTACCTCCTTGGTGCTCAGAGATTTCGAAGTGAAGTCGTTCACGCAGTCGGCAAAACACCTGTCGACAAGACTTGCGTACAGACGGAGGAAGTCCTTCATCTGGAAGGGGTGGAATTTACGTTTGAGCGTCGTCAGCTTGAAGGTTACTGACAGAGTCGAACAGCAGCCCGTTCCAAACGCTTCATCCCGACAACAACTTCCCCACCGTGCATAGCACAAAACCCTTCGATAATGGAGACCGTCCAACCCCCTTCCATCCACATCATTCGACATAATCCGCACTATAAGGACGAAAAAGCACCCACTGAGCGCCGCCATAATGAAGTTATGGAGACGCACCTGCTTTTGTTCAATGTACGCATTCATCCGCGACCGGTCCTTGTCTGAAAGTCCGCTGAAATCCATGTTGATAGTGTTGCCGAGGTAAGCTTTCGGATGAGGGTTGGCTTTGAGTATCTGGTGTCTTTCGCCGGTTGCTTCGTTGGGATGTAGTCTTGCAGGAATGTCGATGTTCGATGTTCCCAGGTCTCGCAGGTCGGAACAGGGTGTGTGACTCACCATTGCGGGATGAAACCGGCGGAAACGACCAAAACCAAGAGGAGCCAAACACGGGCCTCTCCCTTCGCTCTTTCTCAACCGTGTATTTGCATCTAATCAGAAGCCGCGTCATTCCGTCCCTTTTTGGTTAAGCGCCGGATAAGAAAATCCCCCCCGTGTTGCGGTCTTATTTGGCTTGTCGAGTCTTGCCTTTTCTCAGGATCTCTCTATCCACGCCTGATTCCCAACGCTCCCATTTCCTCCCATATCCCTCTCGCAGGGTGTGGTTCCTCTCCCTCCTCTTGCAGCACGACGCAGCAACCGGACGCTCTGAGCTTGTTTCTTTTTCTCGCATAGCAAACTCAGGAGCTCACTCATTCCATTCGCGCCTCGCAGGTTGAGACTCTTCCCAGCTCCTGGCCACAAACGCTGCACCAACCACGCGGACCTCTTTTCGTCAAGCGGGCGGGAAAAGAGCGCACTTGCAATTGCGCGCGAGCGAGCCTTTCTCAGGACGACAGTGGAAAAGCGACAGCGTGCATAGGTCTTGTTCGTTCGGCCGTTGCAACGAGGTGTAATCAAGCATCATATTCGCGAAGGAAGCGTGTAAGCCGGTTTTGTGCTGCTTCCGTTAGAGTCACCGGTCAGGAAACGGTAGAAACATAGAGCTGGTCTCGTATGTATAGCCGCAACATGTCCGTGATGGGACCCACTTCACCAATGGCTGTGACATATTCGGAGCATTCGATTGCACAAGCAACGCCTTCCACGTCGAACGCCGGCGCCACGGGAACTCCCTCAGGGGCACACCCTGTCCCTCATTCAGCAGCGACGCATCCGCTGTCTGCAGACCTATCGGAGACGGCATCTTCCCTGTCTCCAGCATGTTCTAGCCCACAGAAGAAGAAGTTGAGGGTGGATGGGGATGTGGACGACGTTTTCCCACCAGCGTCCGTCATCCGGTCCATCGCACGGGAGCCACTGACCGAGAGCAATGACTCGGCCTTGGCACCCGCAGCTGAAATCGACCGTGAGGTGTCTTTGAAACCCACATTGGAGAACGACGCGGCATCCCAGTCAGCCGAATCACCGGCGTCATCCCATCACCTTATCACATGGGCGGTATCTACGGAAAAGGGATATCGGAACACGTTCGGGGGCAACCGCCTGTCCATTCATCCCGAAATGGAAGATGTACATTGGCCTGTACACGGGACGACCCCACCAGCAAAGCAGTCGCCTCCTTCGACGCCGAATGGGGACCGTTCTTCGTCCAGACGCGCGGGAGAGATCTTGGCCGATGGAAGTCAATTGTTTGTCCTCGCCGATGGACATGGAGGCGTCGAGGCTCCTCGATTCTTTGTCGCAGGGGCTGTAGAAAGTGTGGGTGCTATATGGAACGAGCGGTCATGGGACTTAGAGGACATGGACCAGCGGGGCGAGTTTCGTGCCCAGGTACACCAGGCGTTCAAGGTGCTTGACGCGACATACGCGTCGCAGAAAGTGGAGGAATACCGTCGCTGGATGGATGCGCGAAAGGATACGAACGGTGGGGATGACGCAGACTTGCCTTCCAAGGCTGGTAAGCCCGTCGATGATGGCTGCACGCTGGTCGTCAACATCATCACGAAGGGATGGGTTATCAACATCAACGTCGGCGACTCGCGAACGGTTGTTGGAATGAAAGCGGATGCCGATCACGGAAGCACATGGGATCCCGTGTTTGAATCTTCTGATCATAACATGACGCACCCGGCGAAGATTCATCACATTCAAAGAACCGGCGGACAATTCATCTATCCGTACGGCACCCTACGCACAATTGAACTCTGCGCTGCCGATGGGAAGCCCATCACTGCGGAAACGAAGATACCCACTACACCGTACACACAATTAGAAGGCATGCGTATCTACAGGCCGCCAAGCGCTCAGATCCGGGCCGTCGGGGTGTCGCATCGCCGGACTCTGAACCTCAGCGCGACGATGGGAGACTTGCTGTTCAAGGTTGAACCGGCAGTCCTATCGTGTGTTCCTGACGTGGAGTTTGTGAAGCTGCGTAGCGATCGCCCTTACATTCTCGTTGCTGCCACGGACGGCGTGTGGGATCACATGCGGGTTCAGGACGCAGCGCTACAAGCGCAAATCGTGCTTGGGCGCGTCGCAAACATGGTGGATCCAAGCGCGCTCGAATTTGCAGCACCGCTAACGCCCGGGTCGGTGACAACCCTCAATTCGCCCAGAACGCCGTCAGAGTACCCATTCCCAATCGTTGATCTACCGGTCGTCACCACGCCTTCCGCGGCCGATACACCCCAGCCCTCGTTCACGCCGATGGATAGCTTTCCTTTTCCGTCGCCAAATTCTCGGCCAATTTCTGGCTCACATGGCCCACAGAGCCCCACACCTGAAACCTGCTCGCCGCCCGCAACCAACTCCCTTAGCTGCGCAGAGGTGAGCCATGGTCAACGCCTCGCCTGGGCCGCACGAATGCTCGTCGAGCGCGAACGAGGCAGGAACAAGGCATGGAACTCGAACTACGAATGCAAGGCCATCGACACGAAGACTCTAGGCGCCGCTAGTCCTAGCCCCTCCGGCCCTTTGCCCGCGGCCCCACCACCGTCGTTCGCCGCCCTCCCGGATCTATTCTACTCCGGCCAGATGCGCTACGACGACGCCACCGCGTTCATTGTGTACCTGCAAAACAACTAGAGCAGTGAAGCCGCTTCCAACGAATCATCGTCACGTCTTCCTCGGGGACACTTGGTCGACAAATCATATCTAAGAAATTTTGGACTATTTTGCCTCGCATTGAAGGAGAATTATAATCGCATCCCAAGGGCGGAGGGTGTGTACTGCGTAGCAAACATCCGCCGTCCGCCTTCGCACCCCCCGAGGGTGATTCTCGGTCTTTGTTCGTACCGCTCACTCTGTAGCCCTTCCCCTCTATCCATGTGTATCCTTTTCAACTTAACTTATTTGCTTCTGAGACTTTAATGGTCTTCATTATCGAATGCATTTGCATCATCATTATTATTGGCATGTGATCGCGGAGTGGGAGAGAGAAAATGCGTTGAGAGTCTTGACTCTTGGAGAAGATTTCAAGGACGTCAGGCTTGTGGCTTGAGCAGATTTTTCGAATACGCACGAGCGAAGTCCCAATGCTCCGCTGGTGTTGTGCCTACCGAGGTTGGTGTTTTCGGTGTTCAAGAACCCAGAAAACGCACGCTGGGCAACGTGTAAAATAAGGCGGTACCTGTGCCTTAATAGTCTTACCTGCTACCATTTAAGGTGCGTGGCTGATTGGCTGAAAACCGCAGATCCTCGCGCCCTTTATTTCCCTAAATATTTAATCGAAGCCGCAGAACCCCAACTTTCAATCAAATAGGACAACGAGAAATGCGGTCGCTAATGAAAGACACTTAGAACATGTGCAAAGCCGGTATGACGGCGACCGCTGCGGGATGTGCTGAGAATTTGTAGCGGTTTCCTAACATGAACTGATAAGAATCCTCAATAACGCCGTGTCGTTCGGGACCACCCGGCGTTCGAATAAGGCTTGGGGTCGTCATTATGGAGAGAAGGGGGCCGGTGACTTCTTCGTGTTTCTGAGTGTTACCATATGAAATGACGAGCTGCAGGTAGTCTCCGGCGTTACGAGATTACTGGCGTACGAGACGGTGTACAGTACGACTCCTCAGTTATTACTACAGCGAGCCAGAATTCACAATTCAAACTTCCACTTGCAAGGCCTTCACCACCCGTTATACATAATACACAAGGTGCCTCACCAGCTTTATTTCAGCGAGCTTAACGGAGGCAGCAACGGAGCACTCGTCTGAAGAAGACCCTGGCCAGCGCGCACGACGCGGGGAGACACGCATAAACGGCCGTGAGTGGGCAGCCCCAAACGCGCTTTCCACACCAGAGACAAGTGGTGAGGAGCGCACTTGGTCGTGGAAGAACACAGTAGCCTAGTACCGAGTCTACCGACAGTGACGACAGAACCCACGGGGTTCGGAGCTCAAGAGCCGGTCAACCAACGACGTATTGCAGAGGCGCTCTGAAACGAATTGTCGTGTGACGTGGGCTGCCGAAAAAAAGTATAGATATCGGTGTCAAGTTGGAAGAGCAGCAATGGACAAAATCAAAGCCGCTTTCAACAGAGGGAAGAACAGCCAGCAGGCTCCTTCAGGGCACGGAACCCCGGTAAATAACGCAGCTCGCCGACCGAACAACAACGACGGTCCAGTTGCGGGTCGTCCACGAACTCCTTCATTCACGGAGAGCAGTCGGCGGTCACGGCATGAAATTAGCCCGAAGCAGCAGCAGCGGCAGCCAGAACAACAGAAGCCTCTGCCACCACAACCGCAACCACAACCACGTCCGCAGCAGCAGTACCGATCGGGAGAGTCGGAAGGTAGGAGGTCCGCTGTGGTGACAACGAAGCGGAGCGTTGTGTCAATGCGAGACCGACCGAACACGGTTGTTGGAACGCCTCGACGAACCCCTTCAACGGATGGAGTGAGCCACAGGGCAATGTCTCCTGGTAGCAGAACGGGATCTTCCCCTCGTCCTATCTCGCCCGCGCCTTCAACACATAGCGCCAGGGTTCCGTCGCAACAAAGTCTCCGGCCGAACCCAAGCAGCAGCAGCCACCCCCGCCCATCCCAATCCGTGTCCCCTTCCTCATCTTCTTCGTTCGCTTCTTCACATTCGCACCACTCGAACTCGTCATCGTCTTCGCCAAACTCGTCACGGATAATACGGAGCACGTCGTCTGAGCGGGAGTCCCGAGAATCGAACGGCGCAGCTTCGCATAAACATGCGCAAAGATCAAACGTGGAAACCAGCCCTCAACCAGCCCAGGAACCTCGCGAGGTTGATCGTCGAAGTTTGCGTGTGGACAACTCGAGGGTCACAAAGAGGACTATTACGGTCGGGCCGTACCGCCTCTCCAAAACACTGGGGCAGGGAAGCATGGGGAAAGTGAAGCTGGCGACACATGCCTTGACTGGAGAGAAGGTATCTTGGAATGCATTCCGTCTTTCCGAAGCTGTTAGCAGCGTACTCACAGATCTTATTCCAGCGAGCATGCAAGATGATCCCACGGCCGGCATCAGCGATGTCTAGCCAGGGCACAGTGACGATCGGACCAACGAAAACCATCGGTCTTCTACCCGTTCCAAAAATAACGCCAGCAATCAAACAGGCGTCCGCTCAGAAAGATGGGGAAGGCGATGAGTTCAAAGAGCTCCGTATCGTTCGGGAAGTGGCCATTATGCTCCTTCTTGAGCATCCTCATATCGCGTCTCTGTACGAGGTGGTCCTTCAAGATGATCATTATTACATGTTCCTCGAATACGTGGATGGAGGGCAGATGTTGGAATACATGATAACACATGGGAAGTTGAAGGAGAAGCATGCAAGGCGGTTCATGCGGCAAATCATTTCCGCCATAGGTAAGAACAATCTTGTCGGCCTGATGGGAACGGTGTTTTGACGCAACGAGATCTTCCCGCACAACAGATTATTGCCATCAAAACTCGATCGTTCACAGAGATCTGAAGATCGAAAATATCCTGATAGATAAGGAAGGAACAATTAAGTTAATAGGTACGTCGATCAGTTCACATGCACGAAGGACAGGCTGGTTTGCTCACCTTTGGGAATTCTGGCAGATTTCGGTCTTTCGAATATGTATGCGCCCACGCAGCAACTGCAGACGTTCTGTGGAAGTCTGTACTTTGCTGCTCCAGAGCTACTGAGTGCAAAAGCGTATACCGGTCCTGAAGTAGATCTTTGGAGTTTGGTAGGTTTCTTTCGCGACCTCTCCACAATTGTGCGGCATATGCTGACGGTTCCTTGCTCTCAGGGTGTCATCTTGTACGTGCTGGTTTGCGGCAAAGTTCCCTTCGATGACGTCAGTATGCCGGTCTTGCATGCGAAGATTAAGGCTGGTGTAGTACAGTACCCGAGCCATCTGTCAGAGAGTGAGTTTCTTCCCGAAAAAACCGTTTTACGTTCGACCATCGCTTAACATACTCTCTCTAGGCTGCAAACACCTGCTGTCACGTTTGTTGGTGACTCAACCGAGCCGAAGGGCGACAATGGCGGAGCTTAAAAGCCATGCGTGGGTGGTGGAAGGGTATGACGGGCCACCAAAGAACTATATGCCGACGCGCGAGGAGGTCAAGCTTCCTCTGGATATGGAGGTTGTGCGCCGAATCAAAGGGTTCGATTTCGGTCCAGACGCCAACGTTGCCCATGAGATCGAGCAGCACATCCGTTCCACAGCAATGTCGAACTTCGAATGCCGCTCGAATCCAGCAAGGCGATCGTGGGCTCCCGTTGAACCGAGACTCAGCGTCTATCATCTCGTCAAGGAAAAGATGGAACGAGAGAGGCGGGAAGCCGCTTCACTAGCTCGTTTGGCTGCTGATTCTCAAGCGGACAACGCAAAGAGAATGAGCAATCTGGCGGTCAACAGTTCCGACCCGGCAATTATCTCTGCATCCTCATCATCAGCATCCGTGCAGGAGTCCAACTTCACGCATCCCATCGCAAACCCGCGCGTCTCTGT
The DNA here is from genome assembly GCF_025526975.1 of Fimicolochytrium jonesii. Taxonomy (NCBI): domain Eukaryota; kingdom Fungi; phylum Chytridiomycota; class Chytridiomycetes; order Spizellomycetales; family Powellomycetaceae; genus Fimicolochytrium; species Fimicolochytrium jonesii. Next base: position 244,528 of record NW_026515679.1, read on the forward strand.
GGCGAAGAACTTCGGCCAACCATCGCCGTCGCTCGACTCGCCACGGCCGTCTATTGCTGACCAACCGTACAACCCGCCCAACAAGTCTCAGGAGACATCGTCAAACTTGAGCAAACGGCCACGGGGATCATCATTTTCTCGCCTGATGAAGAAGATCAGCACATCTTTCACTGGCGCACCTGCTCACCCTCAGGCGCTTCCGGCGGCGGCCGCTCCGGATGTACTTGACGACAACATGGTAGTACCTTCCATCGCACCATTACCCAACGCCTCTGCCTCGGGAAGCACCCGCCCATCGGCGTCTGCAACACCATCCCTGCATTCCCGACCATCAACCTCGAGCATGTTCTCGAATGCATCGGAATACTCCACTGTCACTACAGATACGAACATGACAGCGTCAGTGCCAAGTATTCCAGAGCAATCCACACCAGGCCGGGCTGATGCACGTATCGAGACCCTCCCGCTCAAGCATCTTTTCTCCACATCATCTCACATCATGACCACCACCACGCACTCGCCAGCACACATCCGCCACGCACTCATCAGGGCTCTGGAGGCTTACAGCCGCCTCGAGCTGGTGTGGCTGGAAGTCAACGCTGGCTTCTCATGCGAGTTCAGACGCCCGTCGGAAGACGGTCAATACCAGGCCGACGAGGACACGGACGTCGAGGGTGGCGAAACCGACACCGAGAGCCGGGGCAACAGGTATGATAACGACGAGGACGATGATGAGATGGACGCCAACCGGGTCATGGTCCCCGCCGTGCCAGCCGTGCCAGTGATCCCTGCGCAGGGCACTTCGAGCTCGCCAACGGTCCCAACCCCCGCACCAGCGGCGTCCGTGCAACTGCCACAAGCCCCTCGCAAAAACAAGGAGAAGGGCAAAACGTCATGGACGCGCAAACTCCGCAAGCGATCGTCGTCCCTGTGGTCTTTGGCATCTCTGTCGTCCTTTGCATCGGGCACAAGCGTGGCGTCCAACAAGTCGAAGGCGCTGCCGGAATCGCGGTCGGCCGGAGAGTATGAGACCGAGGCCGATGGCGTGGTGAGGATGGAGATCTCGATTGTGAAGGTACCGCTTGTTCATGCCACTTATGGCGTGAGATTCGTAAGGATACGGGGTGATCGGGCTCAGGTGAGATTTCGCATCCCTTGTCTCATGAGCTCTTGGGGGTGATTCCTGGTAATTGACGCAACTTCACCTTTGAATGATTTGCGCTTGCAGTTCAAGGAGTACACAACCGACATCATCGACGCGGCGCACCTCTAGGTCTTTTCGCTCCCTGAGTCGGCAGAATTCTGTCCTTCAGGCTGCCCTTTCATTTCCCATTTTGGTCACTTTTCGAAACCGGCCTTTACGCTCGAGCCCTTCTCGTCCGGCGTAACCATATCGCATACGCATCACTTTCCGTGCATCGAACTCGTTCAACGACACTGGGCAATCGAGCCCACACGACGTGGAAAAATTTGGCTGCCTTACTGCAACTTCTTCCGCTCAAGATCCTCGCAGAAGGATATATTCTTTCACCACCTCTGACTGACTAAGCGTCCAGTCCTAATTCTTTTGGGCAGATTTGGATCGGCGTAAACTTCTACCGCCCCCTTCCCAACATCCCCTATCTACCTACAATACGGCGGCTACTCGCGCCCCCTCTCTTCTCACACACATTTCACACATCGCGTTCATCCCATTAGTCCCATTCGATACGGTTTCCTAGTTTTCCCATCCATTTTGACCCTGTTTGCAACCTGCAAACAGGGATTTGTACTCTATATATTCCTACGTATATGCTTTTGACACCATGTGGGGTCTGGTAGCGCCTTTTCGTGTTGTTACAGATTGGATGCTGACATCTGGCGAACGGCGCTAATTGATGCACCTAATCGAGGACATGACAGTCCGAGAAGTGAGCTGCTGGCCTCGTGCGCACCATGGAGTCGTGAGGATGACGGAATAGACGACCCTCTATGTGGGCAGGAGCGGCCAGATCAGGCAGGTGGGAAGTTCGGTGGTGGCTCTGTCCGTAACTAAGATCGTGATTCATCAGATTGTTGCTTTGGGGGGGAGATAAATCCCGGTCCCTATGAGGCAAAGCTCTCAACGCACCTCCCAAATCGTCCGTGACTCCCTCTCATTCACCTTCTTGTCGTACTTTGTCTCTTCCCGTTCACGGATCATCCTCTACAGGCGGAAGATGAGAATCAATCACCGCCTACTAGATCGTTCCGTCGGGAAAGTATCCCCCTTTTGACACCCCTCTTATCCATGCTGAAGCTTTTCCACTCTTCCATCCGCCATCCCCGACTTCCTCCTGCAAAGACGAATGCGTCATACCTCAGCGTCAACCCTGTTCTTTGTCTTCATCTTCAGACAAAAGTTGAAGTCCGCCCTTGCCTCCGTGCAATCGCGGAATGTTCCATATCGGTAATAATGCTTCACTTGCGGTAGGACAGCTGTTCAGATGATGGGGGCGTGAGTAGCAGAAAGAGAAGAGGCGGACAAACGGACAGTCCTCCAACGACAAGTGTTGGGAGTGAGGAGACCTACTGTAGCATAGTTGCATTTTGTCAAAGGCCGCCCAGACGCTGCAAGTCGTGTCAAAGTCCGGAGCACCATTGTTCACCGAGTGGGCTGTTGTTGCGGAGCTCGACGGCGCTTGCTCCTGCGTTGGGTGTGGTGATTGTTGAACCATTTTCGCTCTGCATGAAGTGCGCTCGACCAAGTTCCATTAGCGAACGGAAGTTTCCACGAAGAGAGAATCGAGGAGTTGAGAACATCACCACGCGTTTGCGTTCGTCTCGTCCCCAAGTCATTTCCACCCTGATTTCCACCGTCCGCCAGATAGTAGTCCACCACCAACTGTCTGTCTAGCCCTTCAGCTCTATTCCAGCGCAGGCAGAAACCCGTGCAGGCAAGCAACAACCTCTTCGCCGCTCTTCATTCTGGTGCACTGGTCCTGACCTTTTTTATCTATCGTTCAGGATACCGGCCGCGCAGCACGAGTGCAAAGCAACCGACCTGAGGATGATTACATTACCTCGGGGTCGAACGCTCCGTCTAGTCACAGGCCTCGCCCTGGTCTTTGTGACATTCCTGTTCCTTCACAGCGCCCTAGGCTCAGGAAACGCCAGGCAGAGAATCGCAGATGAGTGGTCGCGTAAAGGGACAGCAGAGCCGGCCGCTGCTGTGAAGAAGGTTTCCCCGTCCTCAGCAGCAAAGGCTGAACAGGATGATCAAACGTCGGGTATTCAGCAAAAAGCGAACCGCAACCGCCTGCTTCACCAACCAGGCTCACCGTATATGCGATCGGACGTGGATTATGCAGAGAGGATTGGACTGACCTTAGTACCGGTCGATTCGCTCGCGCCTGTTCGCAACACATCGTTTACACCGCCGACGCCGCTAGTCAAAGGCGTTATTGTGATGCTCGCAAGGAACTCGGACGCGGATGGCGCCGTGAAATCCCTTACCGAGCTGGAGCATCGATTTAACAAGAAGTGGAGATACCCGTACGTCTTCTTGAACGAGAAGCCGTTCGATGACAATTTCAAGCAAAAGCTCCAGGGCGTGAATCCCGCTGCGGATATGAAATTCGGGCTCATACCGACCGCGCATTGGTCTTATCCTTCTTGGATCAATCAAACCAGAGCTGCCGCAGCACGCAAAGATATGGCAGACAGGGGCATCATCTACGGGGGCCACGAGGCTTACCGCCACATGTGCCGGTATAACTCCGGTTTCTTCTACCGTCATGAGTTGCTGGAAGAGTATGATTACTACTGGCGTGTCGAACCCGACGTTCACTTCTTCTGCGATATCGATGAGGATCCGTTCCGCTTCATGCAAGAGCATAACAAGCTGTATGGCTTCACGGTCTCTCTCACCGAATTTCGCGAAACGGTCCCAACGTTGTGGAAAACGACCCGCGAATTCATGACGGACAACCCGTCCTTCATCCGTACCGACAATGCGGTTCGTTGGGTTTCCAAAGACCTCGAAGATTACAACATGTGCCACTTCTGGTCCAACTTTGAAATCGGAAGTTTACATCTCTGGCGCTCCAAGGCGTACAGCACCTTTTTTGAAACCCTCGATAAAGCAGGCGGCTTCTTTTATGAGCGCTGGGGAGACGCGCCCGTGCACTCGATAGGCGCTACCTTGCTGCTGAAGCCATCGCAGATACATTTCTTCAACAATATCGGCTACGACCATACGGGCATCAACCACTGTCCCGTCTACCAACCGGCGTTTGCGAACAAGTGCGAATGTGACGGCGTCAAGAGCTTTGACATGACTGACTGGTCATGCACGCCGGAGTGGTTTGATTTGTTCGGTGGCGGGACGGCCAATCGTGAGGCGGAGAAGATTCGAAAAATCGAGGAACAGAAACAGGAGAAGGCAAAGAAGGAGAAGGAGGAGCGGGAAAAGGCGGAGAAGGAGGCAAGGGAGAAGGCCGAGAAGGAGAAGAGCACGTAGTTTTGCATCAACGGGACTCGGAACCCATGCCCCAACCATCAAACGGCGGAGTCTCGAACGCGCCGCTACGAAAGAAGAAACAGGACCTTGTTCGGACTTGTGGAATTTTCATGCATACAGCGCCTGACTGGCTGTTGGGTGTACAGTAGTGTACCTCGGTAGGCTATGTCGAATAGATCCCATCCATACTTGCGCTGGCGCATCGTCCCATACGCGTACTGCTGGACTCCGTTAGGCTAGCACTTGTCTTTCTATCTTTTATGAATTGTTTTTAACCTTATCTTTAGTCTTGAGGCAGCAACAAAAATAATGGAGAATGATATTTCGACCCTACCGTTGACTGTTCTTCCACATCGGACGAGCAAGGGAAGTAAGCGGTGACAAAATGATATTCTTCAGACGCAAAAAATATGTAAAATCACACAAATGAGCTACCCTAGGCTATCTGCGATACCCGGGAGCCTCAGCAAACAATAGAACCGCGATACAAAAGAAGTACACGAACCATAAACGATGCGTAACATAGGAAGACAGGGGTGAAAGTAGCAAAACCCAGCAGCCTAAAACGAGTTAGGCAGACATGTTTTCATCGATAGTTTTACGCCACCTCACCCTGATTTGAAACCGACTTGCATATCTGACATTTTGTATGGGTTTTGGTATTGCGGATAAGGGCGGCCATCACCTTCGGGTATTTCGCCGTCCATCTCAGGCGTGGGTCTTCTTCGGGTGCATCTCCTTCTCGTGCTTATGGCGGACCACAACGACGGGACACTCGCTGTTGTGAACGCAGTAGTCGGAGACGGAGCCTACAAAGGCACTGGATGTCACGAGTGTTTCCCATGACGAGAAAATGGCATTGAGTGAGGAACCAAGCGACTGAGTTCACCATGATGGAAAGAGCAGGCGATCGATACAAAGGCGCTGACATACCGCTTCAAGGTGCCCATTCCCCTGGACCCGATCACGAGCATGTCGGCGTTGACTTCTTTGACTTTGTGGAGGAGTTCGTCGCGCGGATCGCCACGAAGGGCGATGGCGCGGCATTTGGCCTGCGATTGATGCGATTGAACAAGGCGGTGAATGTCCAATGCACTTCCTATTTGTCTTTGCGTGAATGTCTTACCCCAGCTTTCACGATCCTAGCTCCAAAATGCTTAAGCAGCTTGTGGCTAACCATCATTTGCTCATATTCGGTGCGATCGATCCAGTCTGGCACATCAAAAACGAAAAAGCAAATAAATACATCAGTGAGCTCTCCCTAAGGCAGACGTCATGACCATCATACCAAAAGCACTGTTCACACCTCGGATATCCATGTAGATCAAGCCAAAGGAGGCAGGCACGTTGACGACCTCGCGGACGTTGAGGAGAACGACTTGGTCGGACTGAGGGTTGATGAGGTTTTCCAGGGCCCAGTTGAAGGCATACTCGCTGTGTTCTGCGAAAATTGTGGGGACACGCAGATGAGATCGGGATCATACGATCTTTCGTGGTTACCGACGTTATGATTTTACGAGCAACGCTCATTAGGAACGAACCGAAACTCACCACTCTGGTCAAGCGCAACAGCAATAATCCTCTGGTGCGTCTGCTCCTGCTTCTCCATCAACTCCTCATGGACGGGCTGCCTAAGCTGTTCGAGTTTCTTCTGAGCTTCAGCCGTCTGCTCGGGAGTCTGCTGCTGCTGCTGCTTTTGCTCCTCAGAAGAAGAGGCCATGGGGAAAGTCTGGCTTTGACCTTCCTGCGTTTCGGTCGGGTTGTCGGCTGTCGGGACGGACGACATCGTTTTTGCTGTGTTGGGTGTTATCGGAAGTTGCCTGTCAAGAGAGAGAGATAGGCGCCGGGAATAACCGTTAGACTACATAGAGCACGATCTAGCCATAGACTCGGCAAGCAATACGCTCGTACCTTGGTTTGGAGTTGGTTTTTCTGCTGGGTAGGCAGTGCACAGTTTGGTCACTCTGTCTCTCTGGCAAACGAGGCTTTCAGGTGCTCGCTTGTGATCTTTTCTACTGTCAGTGTGGAGGGCGATTTGACAGTGCTGAGTCACTATGACAGGATTATCATTGTCCTGAATGCGCAGCCCGGAGCCTGGCTGAATTTTGCGTATGCCCTTTTTTCCATGGGGGCTGAGCACCCCCTGAGCAATGCGCCTATTCCGTTCAACGGTCATTCAAATGAACCTAAATCGCATTCCAAACTGCTGTTGCAATCATACCAAAAAACAGCCTCGTAGGACATCAAAACCATACTGACCGTACGGCCAAAAAAAAAAAAGAAAAGAGAAGGATACATGAATGTGAAAAACGCGCGCGAGAGAGACTCGTTACTGCTCGATGGCCATCAACCCATCGGGGACAAACACGCTGAGGATGTCGGACACAGTGACGACTCCCACAGGTTTGTCCCCTTCATCGGCGATCCAGACACGATGGATGTGCGCATCGCGAATCTGGCAAATAGGATAATTAGACAACTCATTCAAAAATCTGCTGCCGAATGTTGACTGAAGATGAGTGAATGCCGAGTCATTATGACTTACGATGGCAATAGCTTTGGACAGTGGGGCATCAGGTTCGACGAACTTGAGCTGATCAGCTTTGACTTGATCGGAACGTCGACGAGTATCGATTTCCAAGAAGGTAAAAACCTAGATGTTGGAGTATCAAAGCCATGTCAGCTATGGGTGCATGCCCGTATACATCCATTGGGGCCTACATACCGGGTCCAAAAGACCTTCGAGATTCGAGGAACTCAGACCTCGGAGATCGGAAGCGCTGAGATTGGCGGCCAAGCCACCTTCCTTGTCCACAACCGCCACGGCGCTAACGCCACCGATGTACAGGTCACTGAATAAGAGGCGGCCGGAAGCGAGCGACTTGTAAGTATTCGTTCCCTTTCAACATGGCGCTCCGCGGGCAGAAGGGAAAGCAAAAGCAATGTGCAGCAAGCATGTCCGGGAACGCAATGCGTACCGGAATGCCTGAAGAGCTGTTGCCGTGTCGAGGACAGTCACAACTCGGCTTTTGCCCGTCCTTCTTTCCGCTGTCGACGTCGCCTTTGACTGCGCTTGCTCCTGCTGATGTTCCAAACGACGAGTGACGAGTTCGTTGATTTCCTTGACTGGGAGTTGTTCGATGCGTTGTCTTGCATCTTGCGAGAGGTCGACGCAATCTTCAAGAAAAGCCAGCACATCCGTCTACAACCACGGAAGATTTAGAGAACCTAGCTCTGCTCATTAACATCGTGATTTCCTGCCGACCTGTGTAATCATAGTGGTGAAGGAACCTTCAGGCAAATTCTCCGTTTCTTCGCTTCTTTCAATGAGCACTCCCTCGTCATCAACAATAAGTGCACGATGGTAAGCGCCGGCCGTGAGCAGCTGCAACAGGTTGGACACAGGCATGGAGGCGTTCAAGGACCATGACTCCTGGCTTTCGCGGCTAAGGCCAACCAGCTCTCCAATCTGACATTTGGAAATGGGACGCGTCAAAAAGCGATAATGGGCCATGCGGATGCATCGAAGAGATACTTACAGGAGTTCCAAAATACTGTTCCTGATCTTCCATAAGAGAGTCAATCCAGTCTCGCAGCTCTCCGGCCTTGTCACCGACGAAAGCACCGCTGCCAGGCCTATTGACCGCCATGCATCAGCTCTATGCGATTCAGACTTCTATGGATAGATCGATCAAGTATGGGCCGCGATGGATGCAAAAGCACTCACTCCAAGCGATCAAAGAGCTTCTGAAAAACCGTGTAGGCAAGAATGTCGTGGATGCTGATGATGCCCTATTCGCCATCACGATCTATGAGCAAAATGCATAACAATATTCCATCACACGGGTCACACTACCTACCGTATACTGCCTTCCACCACTCTGTCCCTCCGTGACTCGATACACAGGAACTGCAAGGATCCCCTCATTCCTCAAAAGAAGCATCACTTCAGCGACGGTAGCCGTCTCCGGAACCGCAATCAAAGGCGAACTGCCTCGCGTGGCCTCGCGGTGTTTGAGGATGGCCGCGATGGGGATGGTGCCCAGCTTCCTGTAGATTTCTTGCACGGCATTCTGATGGGCGGGGTCCGAGTACGACATTCTGGCGCGCTGTTTGCACTTGATCGGGTTGCGATGCTGATGGAGCGACACTCAGCTGATCTTGGGACAAAAAGGTTTCAGTTCGCGAGAAAGAGCTTCTACACTGAGACTATATGCTATATGAGACTGTGGAAAGGCTTTTACTGGCTGCCTAGATTGTTGTGACTTGCTTCACATAAAACCCGGTTGCGGTTTGGAGCGAATCACCTGGGTCACGAGGGCTCTGACGCGTGTGTCATCACTTGTTTCGTCCTCAACGTACTGTACTGCACATCAACTAATAAGTTACTTTTCTCGGCCGGCACTCCCTCAACCAAAACAGACGACATGCACATAATGAATACAGGGAGATTCACAAAGTCATTCTTTTGGGCACAACACTACAGAATGTACAAAGTATGGAACGTCATAGAAGCTCCTTCCTCACCACATCCCGGCGATTGTTGATCGCATCGGGGGGATAATGTCATGACTTCTGGGAAAAACGGATGGAGAAATGTCCGGGGATGAGAACGGAGAGCCGGCTATATGAGGGTTACTCAGGAATAAACAGGGGGACTGATAGTCATGTGTAATCCAGCAGCAGTGAAACGGGATGATATAACAGTCCGAGAGGGTTGGGGGATAAAGGTAGGTCCAGCGTAGGAAGTGCGCATGCCGAAGCATGTTCAATCGGATCGAAGTTGGCGAGGATGTGGTCGGCTTGTAGTTTCTCAAATGCCCACAGAGAAGGTTGGAGGTAATGCGGGTGCCGGTGGTGCAGACGGCGCAGATACCGTCTGCGCATCACTCATCGCCTCAACCTTCTGTGCTCGCTTTTTCCGTTGTCCATTCCCGTCTTGCACACGACTCCGCTTCTTGACCACGTCCGTCCGCATGGATGCCGGACGCTGCCCGCCATGAAGCTTCTCGTAAAGCCCGCATGCGTTGCAAATGGGTCTGCCTTCGGCGTCGCGACGCCATAGAGGTGTGGACGTGGTATCGCAGTTTGCGCAATGGGTGAGTTGAGCGGTATTGGCGCCATCGCCGTCGCCTGACTGAAGAGACTGGGGACGTAAAGACTTGGGTCGGTGGCGGTTATGCAGTTTGTAGCTGAAAGGTTGGTAAGAAGGATGTGAGCAAAGAGCCATCGGTCAGTCTTGAAAGAACATCGCGATACTTACTACAATCCGCAGGCATTGCATAGCAGTTCGTCTTGGTCTGATCGTCTCCACAGTGGCGTCGATGTCGCTTCGCAGTTCTGGCAAGTGTTGATAGTACCATTGGCGCCTATTGTCGGTCCGCCAGATTTCGATTTGGGCGCCGAAGGTGTTGGCGCAGTCTGCACCCTCGCAGTGCTTCGTCGGACTGCTTTGGGACGGATTGGGCCAGATAGCGGGGTAGACGTTGTCGTGGAGGAGTTTGAGGCATCGTCTTCGGGTTGCATGACTATTCCCTCTTCCAGCTTGATTGTACACTTGTGATCGTCATGGGCCGCCAGCGCGTCAAATTCCTTTTGGTATGAGCAACCGGCACCGTCGTTGCTCATCCCAGTATCTTGAGTTGGACCTGCTCCGAAGCCATTGAGTGGTGGGCGTGGTAACTCGGTAAATGACCAAGACGAAGCGCGATGATCTTCGTTCACGAATGGCGGCTGCTGCTGCAACACGAAATGTTGAGACGCCATGGATGGCCCGAAGGTCTGCTGTTGCTGTGATACATCATACAGCGACTGGGGTGCAACAGTGGTCATGTCCGATGGGTAGATAGCTTTGACTTGGTCGTATGTTTGTGGCGCAAGCGGAGACTGGGAAAATGGATTCGCGGGCATGCCGTACAGCTGCTCGCTTTGGCTATATGTGCAAGATGTTGAATTGCTGCTTTGCTGAACCTGCGAACCGGAGGAAAGCGACGTAGATGGCCGGCGTATGATAGACGAGTTTGGCAAAGCCGAGGGGATATAGTCCGAAGCAGTCGATCGTTCTGGCAGCGCGTTAAATCCAAATGTGGTCTCTTGTATCGGTAAGTAACCGTGTGTGTCTCCGTACTTGGGAAGCGTCGCAAGATTCTCTGCTGGTGTGTACATATCTCGTTGGCAACTCGCCCACTCGAAACCTGGGGCTGGGAAGGTCTGCTGGCTTTGTGTTTGCACCGTCGCTGACTGGTCAATGGTCTTGCCGTCCATATCCGGGCCTGTGATGGCAAGAGGCGTGTACGAGTAGTTGAATATGCTGGGGTCGATAGATGGGAGATCGGCAGATTGCTGAGTGTTGCTATGATTCCACATATCCGGGTTGAAGAAGGACATTTCGTTTGCGGGGCTCGCAGTGAAGTGAATCAGGAGGTTGGCTTCCGTCGCTGAGGAGCTACCCGCAAGAGCGCAGGCGTTTCCGAAGGCATCGGCATGAGGTGGTAGGAGGCCATCCATGCCCAATGGCTCAGGGATGGTGAATGCCTCCACATGGAATTGCTCCGTCGGGGCCGCAAAAAGTTGTGACTCGACAAAGGAGTTCTGGGCATCCTCAGTGAGCTCAACGATACGAGACGGCTGCTGCACCGTCTGCACCGATTCCGCGATCTGTTCTACAATCTGCTCCTCCAGGAACGCCGACCGCGCCAATGCAAAGCCCTGCTGGATGGTGTTCTCGAGCTTCTGCTCGCGCTGCTTGTGTTGTTGCAGTTCCTTCTGCTGCTGTTCGGTGACGGTGATGGTTTCGCTGCGAGGAGAGACCGGCCGCCTCACAGTCTGAGCAGGCTGGCCGAACTTTTTCGTGATTTTACAGGACAGGCGCTTGAACTGCGTGTTGTTCGCCTTCTTGGTCTCCACCAGGATCTGGTGCAGATGCCAAAGACGCCAGGACAGGTTCTCCAAGCGATTCCCGTTCTCGAGAGTGTCCTTCACCTGTGCGGAGAATTTTTTTCGTCAGTGAATCAGTGAATTGAACCCCGGCGCCAGGTAGGAACAAAAAACATAACAGGGGCGCGCAAGATTGCAACCGCCAAGAAACAAGCGCCACGTCGTAGGGCGAGAAGCCTACCTTAGTACAGGTCCTCCATGCAGCAGCAAAATCGTCCGGAGAATCCAATCTCGTGAAGGGCTCGAACTCACTCTCGTGAGCGGAGCTCTTGACGCGAAGAACCAAGACGGGCATGGCTCGTTCAGTACGTCAGGGGTAGTTGATATGGAAGTGTTTCGCTTTCAGAATCTGACAAACCAGACGTGGGTAGATGTGAGTAGCGGAGATTGGTTGTGGGCGCGGTCGGTATATAGTAGTGGGTTCGTCTCTCCGGGGATTGGGAATTGTGGGCCTGGTTGGTGGGCGGGGTTGCTGTGGAGGAAGAGGGCAGCAGAAAACGTTCGGGAACTTAAACCTTCAATAAGTGGGGTGCACTTAAAACGCCCCTAGCCCAATACCTCGCAATTAATGGGCACGTTTGCGTGGAGTATGAGGCCTTCCACCACTAATAATCGGGTATGGGGCTGGGACGCGGAAACACCAAGCCAACGACGTCAGAACCGTATACAATTTGGCTCCCAAACCACGACTTTATGGTAGTACTCCGATGACTAAAGCACATAAGAATTCCGGAGGATGAACGGATGAAGCGAAACATGAATCAATTGGTGGGACGACGCACAGACGAAGGTGGCGTGGGTCAACGTTGTTGTTCCAGTTGTTCCTCGCCGGGCCCGGCACCGAAAAAAAAAGCCTTTGTGGCGACCGCTGGTACCGCGCCAACCAGCGCCAACCGTCCCCAACAGATGTAGGAGACTTAACAGGCGGAAATTAATTATTCTCAATCTCTCGTCCGCCGTTCTTCCTCGGTTTTGGCGGTGGAAAACAATCTTGGCGGAGCAAAGATGGGTGTGGGAGGCTCTGGGAGCAACGGCTGAGTAACTGTCCTCGGGGAGGGCGTCGAAGTAGAAGGAGTGTGGAATCGCGCTGTATACCGGTTGAGATGACTGTAGATAAATACCAGACGTTGCGTGTGAACAACGGCTGCTATGTGTTGGAGGTTTCTCATGCCGTCGTCGGTAGGTGCCTGTCAGCTGTTCATGGAAGCTGGCAGGCACCTGACGGAATGCGGTGTGAGCACGATGGACAGGATAATCGAAGTCGGTCTACAGCCCAGGGCCGGGACTCCCACCGCCGCGGCGGTGCCTCCACTTTTAAAACGTCGATATTCTCCATGTTTCAGTAGATAGAGGGAAAATCTGCCAGTTGCATTGGTGAACAAAATATATACAGTATGGTAAAATGTTGCAAGACAACTATCGTGTCTCTCTCTAAGTGTAAGCGAATGACTCGCAATGAACGAAACGTTTGGCGGGAGATAGCGATGGGGTCTATTCTGATCTATGCCTCGGGACGTGGCGGGATTTGTGGCTGGGCAGGCTGGTCGTGCGAAAGGGTTGTGTCATCGATAGCCACCGTCTGCATCGCATCGTCCTTCGTCTGGGGTTGTCCAACAGCAGAGGCATCCTGCGTGCTCAAAACAGCCTCCTCCTCCGAGTAAACATGCGAGTTCCGCAGCGGGGATCCGGCAGCAGCAGCAACACGGCCCGGCCTAGGCACAACGGGACTGCTGCTCCCACTCCGCTCCTCCTCATCCGTGTCCGACCCGGCAATCCCATTCTCCACCCGCTCGGTTCTCTCCGCCACCTTGTTCAGCGCGTCCATCACCACCTTGTCCGTGAAAATAACCTCCGGTAGTGTGAACAACGCCCAGGCGTCCTTCTTCATCGCCGCAAACGCCATGCGCGCGCGCAACACCAGCGGGTTAGGCGCGGGCCCGAGCTCGGCTTCCAGTGGGTCGATAACCTCAGGCGGGGCTTCCCGGCTGCGGAGTGGGAAGCTGCGGATGCGGGGCATAGAGAAGCGGGATGGGGTTGGGGCGGTGGTTTCGGTGTCGGAGGAGGCGGATATAATGTTTTTGGTGGAGCCTAGCGGCAGGGATGAGGAGACTGGGGAGGTTTTTGGCGGAAGACCTTTTGCGGGAGATGCTGGTCTCCGAGTCGGTTCTGGATCTGAAAAGTTGCCTGCATCCATTGGCGGCGGCAGGGGCGGCGTGTCTGATCGTGGTGGAGGTTTTGGTGGGAATTTGTGGGATGTCACGTCCCGGATGAATACTTTGACGATTTGGGAAGGGAATAAGCTGAAGAGGCTGGTGTAGGTCTCGATGTCCCGTTCGCCGGAATCACCTAGCAGAAGAAACTTTCGATCTGGGAAGTCCTGCAAGGGGATCAGCGGGCTTAGTGATGGATTCCACAATACAAGGCTCACTTTCAACATACTTGAAAAATCCTAGTGATGATCTTGATCTTATACGTCTTGGAGCTCATATTCTCCCTCTCCCAGACATTCCTCAAATTCAGCGAGCCCAACGGAAACCTGCTCGTCTTCAAGAACGCCGAAAGCATCGGATACAGCTGGTACGGCCCAGCGCTCACATAATGCATGCTGACGTTGCGCGCACGGAGGTAGTTGTACGCGTCGGCCATCCCAGGGACTTCACGGGCCTCGGCAAACAGCGCCGCGTTGATGGCGGCCATCTTGCCTTCATGTACCAGTGATTCTTTGATGGTATCGTCGACGTCGGAGATGATTGACACGCCTTCTGGGGAGATGAGTTCCACCTGGCCCACGGTGTTTAATGTTTCTGGAAATCGAAGGCTTCAGTATGATGACCTTAGACGGCGCCGAACAGATGGTTTCATATCTCACGCACCAGGCTCCCCGGGTTTGAAAGCAACGATCTGCACCGAGTTATGGTCTACCCACGGCTGTGCGTTTTCTTCCCGCCACTTATCCACAAAGCTTTTCGGGAGTTGAATCGTCCCCGAGAAGAAGCCACTTGCGTCGGTGACCAGGTCGATCCCGGCTTCGGTCTTTGCCAGTTGATCATAATCGAAGCTGCTGGTATCCGGTTCAGGGGTGTCTCCTCTGGAATGCGGTCGCTCACGCGGTTTCCGCTCGGCTGGTATGCCAATGAGGCTCGTGTTGGGTGTTAGCCCGGAGACAGCGACTCGAATTTTGACCCCTTGCAGCGATGTTGCAAGGAAGAGCCCCGCTCGTTCGTCGTAACGCGTGCCGGAAGCAGCGTCAACCGTAGCAGAGGCTAAGAGTCTTCGGGAGATACTCAGTAAAATCTTTCGTCGTTTGCTCTGCTCCCTCGTTCCATACACCCATCCTTTGACGTTGACCAGCCAGTGCCTGTCTTTAGACCCCTCAATTTCAATTGGACCGGGTGGCTTGAGTGAAGTTGCAGCTTCAGATGCATCTATAGGTGATGCTTCTCGCTCTGCAACAGCACTTCCGCCCGCCAAGTCAGCGCCTGGTGATGGCTCCCGCGCAGCTGGCGCAGCGGAAGACGCCGATGTGGTCCCGCTACCCCACCGGCTGAAATATGAGGTCACCCTGCCGGCAGCGGTGGCGGGCGGTGTCGCAGGCACTGCAGCAGCAGCTTGACCCATCTTTGCAGCCTTCTCAGCCTGCTTCTTCGTCAGCGATAGACGCGCATAAGTCGGAAATAGCAGCACCGTTTCAATCAGGTCGCTTCCACTTGCTTGTGCCAACCGTGCGGCCTCAGCTTCCGACAAACCATTCCCGGAACCAGACACGTCTTCCCAGGTCGTCCCATCCTCTTCGTGGATAAGCTGCTGGTGCTCGGACGGCTCTCTGCGCAGGGCGGGCAGTATTCCCGGCATTGGGGCGTCCTGGCGTGGGTAACTGTTGGCCGCCATGTTGCGGAAGGAGGAGAGGGTCCGGACGCACGAGCGCGGTGCCCCGTTGAACCTGCGAAAGGCACTTCCACCGCTTTGAGGAAAGAGACCTAGACCGGGTTGCGATCGGATTACGATCTTCTGAGCCAACGCCGCGGCAGAAGTCGTGAAGGAGAAGGATACCGGTTGCGTCGCAGTAAGAACAGGCACAACGCGAATTGGAGTGGATGCTGCAACGAGTCTGGCCCTCAAGCCCAACGACATTGACAAGACTAGGTTGCCGTTGGAGATGTCAGTGAGGGTAAGTTCCGATTCGTTTCGTCTCCGTTGGAAGGTTGGTAAAGGACACCGCCGCACGCCCGGTAAGAGCGGTAAGGCTTCTTTGGCCTTTTTTGACCGCGACTCTTTGATGTCAGTTCCACGAGTCACTGGCAGAGGACGCGCGAAACGGATTCTGAGCGCTTCTGCGCAGGGTGGTGTGAAAGCATTTCAAAATGCCAAATGTGCGAGCTGCTGCTGAATCTCAGCAGCATATCACGTGACCCCGCACTAGTGGGGTTAGGGTTGCGGGGGGATGACGTGGAATGGGGTACTGTGCCACCTGCGGTCAATACTGTCGATTTGATTGAGGCCGGCGTCATACGTAGTAGGTCCCCATTACGCAACCTCGTTCGCCGGTACGCTGCCCGAGATAGGTACCAGCTTTCTGGTGGAAGCTAAGATTGAGGAAATCCACGTTGCCGGGTATAAGCATTACATCAAGCTTACCAATACCGGGGCCCTGGAAAGCATTATATGGGCTCATCCCTGGGGGAGTCATGTGTTTGGCTACTGTCCCGACGCCCTGGTCACGATATTAGTTAACGTGATGTCACGTGAGTCGATTGTGAGTCGTTTGTGAGTCATACCAATCGTGACTCATCGATCTGGCTGCTCCAGTTGTTCCGGAAACTCGGTAGAACAACGCCTCTGGTAACTCTGGTACCGGCTATGGTCAGGCTTACCCTGGCTCAGAGACAAGATTCTACTCACCACAGCCGCGGTTCGGTTTACGAATAGGAGACGGAACCCGGAAACCAGGATTCAGATTTCATTACGTAGTTGATTCGGAACGCCATAAATGTATGAGTCATACCTGTCTTCATCCCCTCATTCACGTCATCTACACCTCAGCGTGTTCTTCAGTACGCACATCCGATTTGAATTTCCTTGCTTTTACACCACCCTGGCTTCTGCGCTTGTCCGATTTTCCCACGAAGGCTCAGCACTCCTCCCAGATCATAACTACATACTGAAGGGCGATCCTGAGGGAACAGAGAAGCACGATTCGCTTGACGGCTGCCACCGTCGCTAATTCGTGCAGAATGCCTGCAAAGGCACGTTTAGAGTCGAAGTTGTCAAAGCAGACACAACTGTTTGGCCACAAAGTCAAGGAGGGCCCGAAGAAGAAAGCCGGGAAAGGGAAGAATTCAGACGAGGCAGCGAAGTTCACCGCGAAGGAGTACGCACAACGGTGGTAGTCCTGTTATCCCTGAATTTGTCCTAACTTTGGCTTGCACAGTTTCACGGTCCTTGTCAAGAACGTTTCAAGTGGCCTGGCAGAGGTACAAGGGCGCTCGCAGTGTCAGCCTGCTGATTTGACGGAAGCTAACCCTCATGTTTGCATGAAGGCGAAGCATGAACAAGATTACCCCGTCGTACGAACCTTCTTCTCCGCAGCTTGTCGGTGGCTGGAAACGCCGACGGCAGAAGCGAATCCAGTCATCGGGGATGCCATTCTGAAGATCATCAAGAGTGTTTTCCCTCCCGCGGCGAAGCCGCCCTACGATGACTATATCACTGAATATAGTCTGAACTGTCTGTCGCAAGCGGTTGAAGACGGCAGGCTGGAAAAGGATGTTGTGGGCGAGCAGATGATATCTTGCCTCTTTGACATCTTGCGGACGGGCGACTGTTCTACTGCCAGGAGGCTACAGATACTGTCTACGCTGATTCAGTTACTGACGAAAAGCAACAAAAACAAAGCGCTGATCAACGCGGATGCGTTCCTTCCGAGACTGAAAGCCCTGGCTGCATTGATGCGACAAGCTGGTGATGTAGAGTCTCAAATCAGCATCATGCAAATTCTTTTCCGACTGTTGCCAAAGTCGAGCGCCGGACGAGTCAACTTTGCCCATGCTCTCGGTTTGCCAGAGAGGCTTGCGGAGATTTGCGGAGATCACTTTCATGAGGTACGTCTGAGAGCTTCTTATGTTCAATATTGGAGAATGTACCTAAATTAAAACATGGAAAACTACCAGGATGTGAGATCCTTTCTGAAGCTCATCAACTCTGGCAATGACGGCCTTTCGAAGTGCCCAGTTTTCTACAAAGTCCGCGAAATCCACTGTCTGATCACCGGTCACTTGGCTCCCACAAAGGTATGTCATCAGCTAGACCGGCTATCAGGACGAACGTAGCTTATGATTGTCTTGGTCCTTTCTATCAGCTGAAGATCCCCGAAGGGCTGGATACATTTTGGCTGGACTTCGATGTCGATGGGATATCCACGGAGGTCGCCGATCCAGATGTAAGGAGAGTGTTTGCATGCGAGCCTGAGAGCGGTATGCTAATTATCTAATGCTAGGAGGGCGAGACGATCTCGTTGCATATTAGCTATGAGAAACTGAGTGACTGGAGGATTGAAGAGGAGCCAGGTACATATGCGACAAATTCTAGACGGTCAGAAACACAGCTGATTTCCGTCTCGCAACGGTCGACTCAGGGGGCTACAAGCTCTTCTTGGCTCTGAAGGAACCCGTCATCATTGCTGGTCCAGATGGATCACAGCAGGATGATCCTCCAACAACAAACAAGCTTACAGTCTTGATAGAGGACGATCCGGCGGCCTCTGCAATCGGTGGGTTTCCCTCTCCGATTCATTGTAATTCACATACGTGTCTGAGTTCTGAACGTATGCCTCCGTAGACGAGAGTGTCGGACGCATCCTGAAAGGCCGGGACGTGGTATGTTTCGATCTCTTTGCGTTACCCAGGGCACAACTCACCGCATTATACTGAAAGCCTGAAGCTCGTGTGAAATGGTCCGTGCCTCAAATGGAGAGACCACCACTTCGCGTCGAAAAAGCAAGGGTTGCGGCGGATGTCACAATGGAGAAAACTCCTGCTGAACTCGCCGCGGACGAAGTTCCGCCATCCACACCGAAAGCTGTTGCGAAGAGTTTTGTTTCTGAAAGCTCCTTCACTTTCAGTTCATCAAGTTCTGCTCAAACGCCGGAACCTATGAAAGCGAAGGTTGTGCTGGATTGGGAGGTTGAAATTGAGCCAGTTGCGAAGAGCGGCCGGGTGCTCGTTTCCGCAAAGAAGCCAGTACAGTCAGCGGAGCCCGTGACACCTGCAAAACTGGTTTCGGCTATGCGAACCGTCTCCGCGAAGAAGATAGTACAGTTACCGGACGATGCGGCGCCTCGAGATTCAGCTGTGGCCATCCGAAAAAATACGAAGGAAGGACGCATCAAACCGATCTCGGTGCGTTTGACGGTATATCCATGCGTACTCGACCTGCCTTCATGTACTGAGACCTTCTTCATTTCAGCTGAAGTCAGACTCCTCTTCTTCCGGTGAGACGTCGCGATACATGGATGTTTGCCACCAGAGTGTAAGACTTGACTAGCGAGCGCATGTCAACTTAAACCCCAGGTTCCGACATTTGCGAGCACGATGAGACGCTGGTTGCCCCGAACAGCGATAAAGCGGTCTCGGCGAAAAAGGGAGGACTGCAATGGGCTCTGGAGCAATATCGAGCCAAGAAGAAATTGTCCGATCAGAGTCATGGCACTTCCGCTATCAAGACGCCTTCGAAGCCGATGGTCATGACCGATTTGTTTGATCGCCGAGAAAGGAGTACAGGGCGTCGCGACCCTGATGAGACTATGTTGATTTCAGCGAGTCCATTCATAACTCCGGGTGCCAAGGAGCGCAAGAGCCTTTTGGAACGCGTTCGAACGGGTCTGTGTACCCCTCACGCCGAGCATGATTAGACAGGATATTCATTGACACATTGCCTCTCAGAGCGCCAAACTGTGGATGAGACATTTACGGAGAAGGGAAAGTCATCCGCAAAGCGCGGTCGGAAAGGTCTGTCACAAGGGTCTCGTTGCTCTCGCCTAACAACAGCAATTCATTTCCTACCCAGCCCTCGAGGTCGACGATGAATGTGGATCGGAACTGGAAATGCCAGGTGCTTCAAACACGGAGACCGATGAGGAGTACAACCCTGGGAAGCGTAGAAAGCTCGCTATCAAGAATACAAAGGCGCTCTCTTCAGCTGTGAAGCAACCTCGCCTAGGTAATGTCCCGACGTTTTGTCTTCGACTTCACTCAATCCACTTTGCTAACATACTGGTTGTTCAATGAAGCCATCGAGGACGTGGCAGCATCGGTCAAAAGATTTACCTCCTCAATCAAGAAACGCGGCCCTGCTTCGAGCACAAAGGCAAAGGACCGCGCCGTCACTCTCGAATCCCTCGCCCGACAATTCCTGCCTTCATCTGACGAAGAGTTTGAATCCGATGAAGAACAGCCACAACCTACACGGACACCCTCCCGTGCAGTGTCGACGCGCCCAGTGTCCAGCCGCCGAGTGCCCCGCTATGAGGAGATTGGAGCTTACATTTCCCCGCAAGTCCCGCAGCCTCATGTGCCTCATCCTGTGGAAGCCGGACATGTGATTATGGAGATTCCTACTGGAGATACCACCAATGTCGACATCAAGGGGGTTTCTGACATCTTTGGGGAGATTGGACAGGTTGGTATCTTTTGAGATTAGGGGAATGAGGGGGACGGAGCTTAGCATGGTCTGATTTCCGTTCCACAGATATACGAAGCAAAACTGAGAAGCAAGGCCATCTACATCGACCAGAAGCTGGCGCGCGCGCTCTCGCGAATGACAAAAGATATCACGCTCGTGAACGAGGCTGTGTTCGCTGGGTAAGAGTTACCCGTCTTCTCCCATTTCTTCGATAGTGGCACATCTTACCCTTGCCTCCCCATCAGAGAGGAACGCGTCAAAGCGCACAACGAATACATCCAAGCCGCGGCCGAGGACTTGAAGAAGGGCATTCAAAAGATCAGCAATGCGATGGAGAAGACTCAGGTAACGGCGGAAACTGTGGCATCCCCACATGGGCGAAATCGCATTGACATTGTTTCACCCCAGCTTGCAAGCATGGCGTTATTGGACTCTGCCCTAGAGACCCCTGACGTCCTTTCTGATGACGGGGCGGCGTCAAGCGCAGAGGAGAGTGCGAGCGATGATGAGAGCGTTGATGTAAGTTGGCTCAACCCCTCCATCGGAGATGTTGTGAAAGCCCCCTCATCCATCCTACACAACTAGCACCGAAGCCACCGCAAGCGCACAAAGCTCTCGTAATCTGGATGGATATCTATTGGACCCTATTACGTTCTCCTACTTTCTATTCGGCGTTCCTTTGTTTTCTCTTCTGTTTTCGCTCCCGAGTGTCTTTCGGCGCCATGGGTATCCGATTCATTTCTGTTGCGTAGATTTGCTTTTATGGATTAGCGTGCATTTTCACCGCTTCCTTGATTCGTTCTTTCTGAGTTTCCTTTGAATAGACATCACATATTCCATAAACGCCCGGTTTCTCTTTGACGTTCTGAAAACCAAAAAATATACGCCGACCTATTACTTACTGTACATCCCAAAACTTCGTCTCGATCAACAGTGAGCCCGATCACCATCAGCGTAACCAACAGCGATAACCAAAACTGTACCAACCCAAAAAAAAACAACGTATACAGACACGGACAAAATAACTACAACGAGTATCACGTGACCCCACGCAACTATCACAAAGGAATCAGCTCTGCAGACGACGACCGCCTCGAATTCGCAGAAGGATCAGTCTCAAAGCAAGTCGAAAAACACCAATATGCCAGCAGCCACAGTCATGGAAGACCACGAGCAGACCGACTCTCCACTATCGCCTGTGGCCAACCCCGCTTTCGGCATGCCCTCCCCTGCCGCGCCATGCCCACCGAAGCGGCCTGAGGATGTGAGTATTGAGGACTGGTTGAAGGGTGGGAATTGGAGGGACAGCGGCTGTGTGTTTCACTTGAGAGTGCAGGAGAGAGGGACTGTCGACTGGAGGAATGAGAGGAGGTTGAAATGCCGGGCTGGGAATTGCGGCGGTTTCGTGGAAGCGCACATGGATCTGCTGGTTGAATCTGCTGCGAAAGCTGGTTGGCGTTCTGGAACATGCTCTATCTGTCCAACATCTAACCCTGCCGCTTTCTCTTCAGATCCACCGCATCGTCGAAACCGTCGACCGCTACAACCCCCAAAACATCCCCGTCCTGGAAACCTACGTGGAAGACATGCTCCAAAACGACGCCTACGACCGCGACGCCTGCCTCGCCGTGCTCAAACTCTACCAATTCAACCCCACCTACTCCAACACTGCCATCGTCTGCAACATCCTCGCCCTCGCCCTGTGTGCCCTGCCCGACCCAGATTTCAACCTCTGCCTCTACATGCTCAACGAGGGCGTGCTGAACGAACCCGATGTCGATGCGCTGGTGCAGCTGCACAGGCTGCTGGAGCAGGCCAAGTTTGTCGAGTTCTGGACGTACCTGAACGGCGGCGAGTCCCCCGCCAAGGAGCTGGTTGCGCCGTACGAGCATTTTGAGAAGAGGATCAGGGATTATGTGTCGGTGACGCTCGGGATCGCGTACCAGGTCATTGATAAGGCCTCGTTGGGCCGCTCGTTGAACTTGCAGGGTGCTGCGCTGGACAAGTGGATTGCAGAGAAGGGCTGGACTGCGGACGCGAATGGTGATGCTAAATTGGTGGCGTTCCCGATTACGGCGGAGAACCAGGTTAGGCCTGCGGTGTTGCAGGAGAGCATCAAGTTTGAGCACCTGACCAAGATCATCGGATACGGTCGCCTGAACCAGTGAAGCAAACGGCTTAAGTTAGCGATGGAGGCAGGGATGGAAGGGGAGGGGCAAGAAGGAATCCGCCACCCTGCGATCTGTCTCCGCTTCGTGGCTTGGTGTTAGACCATTGGCCGCGCTGGTTCCTGTAGAGAGAGATAGACGGCGGGATGTAGAGTATGTATCTTTGCATGAGATCTCTTCATACGGAACGTAGCTAGTCCTTTGCGGATGGGAACCATCGCATGGAAAGGCGAGTCTGCGGAATCTCCAAGCCCTCAGCACCCGCCTTTGTCACACTCTGAGCAACGCGATGAGGGGAGGGGTATGCATTGATTTCTGTAAAATACAATCGTCTTACTTATACATATATATCTTCATCGGACCCAAAACGCCGTCGCCTCTATCACATCGTCGTACGGTCGAGGTGAGCACTCTGAGTGTGATAGAATGCATACGCACGGCTCTTTGTAACTCTATGTCACGCAAAACCCCCCCAACCCAACCCACGCCGCTGCCCTGTGCAGACCCTGACGCTGCAAAACCCAAAACTCCCCTCCCGGCATGTCGCCCCAGACCGCCTCAGTCCAAGACGGAAAACTTCAACCAGATCCCCTGCGTCCTTCTCCCGAATCCCACACCGGGTACAACGTGTCAATTTCCTCCAAACCCGCAATCAGCGTTTCGAGCTGGTCGGGCGATGCGAGGAGTTGCAGTTGTTGTGATTTTGAGGCACGGGACTGTGTGAGGAGGGTTTTGTGTTGTTGCCTGAGATGTATAGCAAAGGGGGAGGGTAATAAGAAAATGTGGTGTGAGTGTTTTTCGCCCCATACCCACATATACAGCCAACCACCGGGCACACACTCCTCCGACGTGGCCCTACTCACCGCAGAAACTTGACCAACCCGCCAGCCTCCCCCCTCGGGATCCAATTCCAGCTCGGATGAAAATCCGGCAGACCGTGTCCCTCGACGATCTCCAGCGGCGGCGGGGTGCTTGCGTCGGTGGGTTTGCTGTCGGCGGGTATGGGAGGCCAGAGCGGCCCGCAGATGTAGATCCGGGTTTCGTGGAGGGGGAAGAACCAGTACACGTTCGCCTACGCGATGAGAAAAAGAGTTCCGTTGTGAGTGGGGGTGGAGGAAGAAACGAAAGGGAAGGGGTGAGATGTCCCCCCCTCACCTGCGCGTCTCTCCCCAGCGGGCTGACACTGGGCAGCACCGCGTAGGACTGAACAAGCAACGGCTTCAGCCTCTCCAGCGCATCCCGGATCATCTTATCCTGCCTCGCCGTGTTCTTCGCCACCGGTTTGATCCCCTTCCCAGGCGCCATGGCCTGGAGTTTATCCGCGCGCGCCTTCTCAATGCTCGCCTGAACGGCCCGTATCCGGCGCAAGGTCTCCGTATGTTCCTTGCTCGCGTCGTCGACGGCCGCTCGGATGAGATCTAGGCATGTTGTTTGGAAGAGGGCGACGAGGGTGTGGATACCCGTGAGACGGACGATGAAGGGGACGATTTCGACCGAGTTGCCTGTGCGGAGGGTCCGAAGGGATTGGAGCTCGTCTTCCCATGCTACGATCTCCCTCACGCACGCGTATGCGTCGGGTCCAGCGGCAGGACTTGACGCGTTTGCAAGTAGGTCAGCGACAACGCTCCACTTCGCCGTCGTCCGCCGCGTTCCCGTCCCACTGTTAGGGTCATACTTCACCCCAGCCAACCCACCCCTGACTCCGGACACATCCAGTAAAGCCGTGACGATCTCCGTGCAATGGGCGCCGTGCCATTCGGGTTCGCGCAAGGCATCGATGACAGGTTGGGAGAGTTTGAGAAGCCGGGAGAAGCGGTGGAGGAATTGTTGGACTTCGAGGAACATGAGGAAGACGGCGGGTGGGAAGTGGACGTCGAGGGGGTAGGTGGAGGGTGGGGCGATTATTGGGATGGGCTTTTTTTTGCGTGGGGCGGGGGGCTTCTTGGATTTCGTAAGTTTGGAATCAAGTTTGCCGGTGGTCTTGCTCTTGCCCGTAGCAGCACCTTTCCCTTTAGAACTACCAGCAACCTTTTTGACTTCCTTCTTGGAGTCCTTCTTTGCCGTTGACTCCGCCTTCTCAGTTGTTTTCCCATTCACGCGTTTGGCGACGGCCTTTTTGGTCTTTCCTGCTTTGTCGCCCGCTTTTTCTCCTGACTTTCCGTTCAATGCTCTCGCTTCAGAGTCGGCGTTCTCAGACGCGCCGGGACTCGACTCATCCCCAGCGTTCGACGTTTTCCGCCGCTTCGACGGAGGTGCATTCTCTCCATTCACACCTGCCGCGGAGCTCCTCCCCCGAGATCCCGTGGGCGGTAAAACGACACAACGCACACGGCCATCGTTGTTCACGTTGAACTTGCGAGCTGACTCTAGAAATCCGACTGGTCGGGTCGTTGTTCTTGCGCGGTCCCTCTTCCCGTTTCCTTGGGGTGTGGCGGACCCGGCGGGAGGCGACATGGTTGGTGGAAGAGTATCGTTTCGAAAGGGGCTGTCGATCTGGGAGGTTGGAAAACGAGTTCACAGCGAAGAAGTTTAGAAGCTGCGCAAAAAGAGAAAAGAGTCCGCCAGGAAACCGGACATACCTCAACCCACACTGTTTCCTGCGGCTCTTCCGTTTCGCGGGTGTCCATGGCCTAGCGGAGAGACGCAGGCACAAGCAGACCCTTTCTAGGCGAGCCGCAAGAACGGAGGAACACGTACACGGAGACAGCGATGGGGTTGGTGGAGGCGACGGACTACATATACAACAGTCTTCACGGCGACGTGGTCTGAATAAGCCGTGCTCCTGTTTCTGCGAGAGGCCAACGAGGTGCCGGCCGGACATGGACAACAAACAATAGCAGAGTGACGGACGCGCGCGACTCGCTAATGACGCGGTGGCTGTGCATCCACTCATAGAGTCATAGTGGCCTGTCATTCGATCGAGGTCCCACTCCGCATTCACAATGAACACTCCTTGCACACTCCCTGGACACTCCCCTCCCGATGCTGCCACAAGAACACTCGGAACAGGTGTTAGACGGCATGTACAAGTAGTGATCACATCAACCAGAACCCTCGCAGGTCGACTTCTGGTCAGCATGGATAGCCCGTCCATCTCCTCACATTTTCCGGAAGAACCTTGCGAAAAAGGTAATGATTGAAACTGACAGCCTCCCCGTTACCATCCGAGAACTCCATCTTGAGACCAAAACTCACACCCCCTTCTCCAAATCCAGAACCATGACCGCCGCAACGACCGCCACCGCCGCCGCCCGTGCCTGGCAATACCGCAGCACGTCCGGAGGTCTCGAAAAGAACCTGACCCTGGCCTCAGTGACCCCACCAGTCCCCAAACCCACGGAACACCTCGTCCGCGTCCTCTATTGCGCCCTCAACCCCGTCGACTACAAGCCCGCCGAGATCCCTCTCGTCGGCCGCGCGCTGGTCAGCTACCCAGCGACCCCCGGCGTCGATTTCGCGGGCCGTATCGTCAAGCCTGCTGAAGGGTCGGATCTGAAAGAAGGGGATCTCGTGTTTGGCGGCGTCGGCGACAAGCCGTTCGCGGCCGGTGGACTGGCGGATTACGCCACTGCTAATCCGGACCGTGTCGCGCGGGTTCCTGAGGGCGTGGATCCCAAGGACGCAGCGACCGTGTGCGTTGCTGGGCTGACCGCCTACAACACCATCGTGCCGTTCGTCAAGGAAGGGGACGAGGTGCTCATCAACGGCGGCACTGGCGGGTGTGGCGTGTTTGGGATCCAGATCGCGAAAGCGAAGGGGTGCAGGGTGACGGCCACCTGCTCCACGAAGAATGTGGAGTTTGTGAAGGAGCTGGGGACGGATCATGTCATCGACTACACCAAGGGTGATCTGGTCAAGCGGTTGAAGGATACTGGGAAGCAGTACGACCATTTCGTCGATAACGTCGGCTCGGACTCCAACCTCTACTGGCAGTGCCACGAATTCACCAAGCCGGGAGCCCTCTACATGTCAGTCGGTGCGGAGCCCTCCCTCGGGATCGTGGGGAGCATGCTCAAGAAGTGGGTCATGCCAAAGAAGCGCGAGTTCCGAGGCTTCTTCCTGAAACCCAAGCGCGAGGATCTGGAGCAGATGGGCGCTTGGATGAAGGAAGGTAAAGTGAGGACGGTCATCGACAGTCAGTTCAAGATGGAGGACGCCCCGAAGGCGTTTGAGAGGTTGAAGACCAAGAGGGCTACCGGGAAGATCGTGGTGGAGGTCGCTCACCAGGCGTAGATCATATAGCGTAACACATTAGCATAATTCGTAGTAACAGCAAATGGGCAAAAAATGTACAGTCTAATCGTTCTCGCAAATGTATATGGCACAGTAATCACACAAGTCTTTGAGAGTGCACGGAGTTTGAGCATTCCGTGAGCATACATTGAGCACTTTCGGCTTCAAGCAATGTCTTGGAAAGGAAAGTTACAGAGACCGAATGGAAGCATTCAATTCATCTCACATCCGCCAACGAGGATACGAACAACCATAATCGACCGAATACACATTTCTTCTTCAACCACAATCCGCACAATCGATTCAGAGCCCTCTTGCGTATATTGAAGGCCTGCATTAGGGTTATCTTCACTGCATGAGTAATCTGACTGGTGCCAGCTAAGAGTCTCATCTTTAGCGATTGCGGATGTGGTTTCACATATGTCTCATATACGGTTGACGCTCTCACGCAGCGGCGAAGCCCGCACAGGTTTCGGTCAGTCAGTCGGTCATTCGTGAGCGAAGATGTGCTCAGTGGCGGATTGACTGAGTGAAGGAGAGGAATGTGCGAGCTGATGCGATAGGAGAGCGGGCGTGCTGTGTTGCCTGATCCATAATGCTCCTGTGTTTGGCTCTCTGTGTTTGGCAGATACCGTTGCTGCCCTTCCTCGACAACCATTTTATACCCTTGACGATCTAAGCCACATGGCTTAGACATTCCCAAGCACGTGACCTTTCAGATGCGTTCCGCACATTTTTTTCGCCAGGGCCACCGGAGTATAAAACAGAGCCCGCTCTCTCGTCTTCCCTTCAACTCCAAATCCAAGTCGAATCCGCTCAGCTTCCTGTGAACGACCCCGCCGACCATGGCACAATCACATTCCCCATATCGCTAGCGCATCCCCACCCACCACTTCACCCGCTCCGCCTCTTGAAAATGGTAAGTCTCCCCACCCCTTCCCCGTCGATAGCTCCCCGCTCCCCCTCTTTGAAGGATGATCCAAGGCATTTGGTTGTACGGGCCCCCCGGGTTTCCTGGGGAAGTCTGGATGATAGTAAAAACCTGAGCTACCTTATTACTTCGTTTCTGACACTATACGATGGGGCGAGAACGGGATATGGTTGGGCTGCGAAGGAAGGCGATTGGTGTTGACGGACTTTTGCTTATCGTTTTCTCGTTTCGATTGTTCAGGTTTCCCAGGCAGGACTGCTCGATACCGCATCAGTCTTCTACACTGCCGCTACACTGCCGCGACAGCAAGGTGCTCGCTTCGGTCTGAGAAATGTGTTGCAACAACCCTCCATGGCCCAACCGATCATACTTGATCAGTTCCACGCAGCGTTGTTGTCCCCACGCATCTC
Source organism: Fimicolochytrium jonesii (assembly GCF_025526975.1). Classification (NCBI taxonomy): domain Eukaryota; kingdom Fungi; phylum Chytridiomycota; class Chytridiomycetes; order Spizellomycetales; family Powellomycetaceae; genus Fimicolochytrium; species Fimicolochytrium jonesii. The sequence continues at coordinate 272,362 of NW_026515679.1, forward strand.
AACGACCACGGCCATCCTTCGCCTCAAGACCCATTGCTCACCGTCACCGAAAGAAAGTAAGTACCATCACTCGTCCGTCAGGACAAGTCAGGGACAGTTAGCAGTGATGAAACCCATGATAGGGACAGCTTAGTCGTCCATAATCTCGGTCGAATACGATGCTGATTTATCAGGGTGAACAATTTCTGAGCTACATCCCCTCTTCCCTTTGTGGTGCTCCCGTTTGAGAAGTTTGAATGAGCGGGATATCTTGCGATATTTTTCGTTCTGTACTTTCGCTTCTTCAAAGGTTTCATGCGTGGGCACTATGTAACGCACAAGGCGTCGTTTTGGGGTCACTCGGTGTCAAAAGGACATCGTGGGACTCGCCTTTCCCTCAGAGCTTCTCCTCATCCTCTCCGGGTACAGCACATGTTGCTGTCCGCCGCACAGCTTGAATGGGTCAACCGCAACCTGAACGGGTTCTCAATGATTATTCGTACCATTTCCAACTCTCTTCGAGAGTATGCGGATGAAAAATACAACACTCTAATTTTTTCATGAGAGAACCCCGTATAAGGGCGGCGGCGGGTGAATGGCGACAGTGCTCGTCGTCGGCCTCTATCATGGGGTGTCGACTACCTGCGCTTCAGCCATCCGGGAGAATCCCGAGGGGGCTTGCTGCTGGCAACACGACGCACGTCAAGAGCCAAGATGCTCATGGTTTCGTTCCAGCAATGCTTCCACATGAGCCAAAAATGCTAACGTTCCACACGGAAGATCGCTGAGCTGCAATCGGTACCCGCTGTCGTCCAAGAAACCTACCTCACCAGAGCAGACCTGCGCCCATGTTCTTCTTGACACGGAAGCGAGGGCTGCGGGATGTTATCCCATGTTGAGGATATGTGCCTAATAGCACAAGGCCCAGCGAAAATTTCGGTTGATGCGCGAAGAAGCCAAAAGAACACCCGGGATAAGCTGCTTTGCCGAAGAGCGCGTAGGTGTGCTCATATGTGGTTATGAACTCACGAAATGGAAAGGGTATCCGTTCAGTTGCTGCGAAGACATGAGCGGACTCGCACCGGGCGTCGCTATGTGTAGGCGCGCTACTCCAGCATCCCCTCCAGGACGCCGCGGGCAATGACTTTCGCGGCACAAAGATTTTGCGGGCTCCCCGACGTACTGTATGCACGCATCGACGACAGTGCTCGCCACTAGCTGGCCGGAACACCAAGGCTGGATGAGCATGACTTGGACAACAATTCGTTTATCAAGCAAAACATCCAACCTCCTCGACGAACATATCCGACATCCGGAGATGGATGCAGACAAAGCATTGCCACTGAATGTACGGTCTCAAACGCAAATGTATCGTATGGTGATATCTGGTCCCTGCTGCATCGGGATGGAATCGAGCTCCCAAAGCGGAATGACGGTTGATTTCAAATATCCACCTTTTTTAAAGGGTTCGACGTGTGCGGGCGAAATGCATTTGCACAAGATCCAGGTGGTGAGAAAGGTTGTTCGTGCGGCGCTGCTCTCAGATGTGCAAGAAGAGCACAAATGAAGCCGAATTTGTATGAACCCTTTGGGGTGAATTTTGAAGATGACGATGCGCAGTCCATCTATACAGTACACGTAGTACAGTACATGCAGTACATCGTTCGCATCGGCGAGGCGTTGCGCTCATTAGGGCAGCCCTTTTTTATGGGTGATGGCCGTTTCGCAAGATCCGCAAAACGTTTTTCAAATAGATTCAGCCACAAGCGAAAGAGGCGAGAAAAGAAATGCACATGCACGCTATGCCTCCATTCCAAAATATTTTCTGACGACGCGTGGTGACGCCCGCAGGATGCTCGTTCTAACGTCTACCCCACCGTTTCGCTCACTTTTGTGGATCCATGACAAATTAGGGGCTGGGGGGTGCTCCGGGAGGCCCCACTGTGCAGTGTGGAACCCCGAAACCCCGAAATATGGAAGTTCTCTATAGCACAGCCTCGAGACGGCCGAGAGTGACATCATGCCGAAATCACTGATTATGCGAATGAATCGATCGGGGGCACATGGGTCCTCCCTGATGAATTTTCCATTGCCAACCAACAACAACAACAAACAAACGCGCAGTCTCCCCCCATGTCTCCCCCATGCAGTCAGTCTGGGAATGGTGTCATGCCCCCCCCCCCCCCCCCCGCATTACGGCCACCATTACGGCCATCCTACCGTGTAGTACGCCGACATGAACGGTAAAATCCATGGTTGCTTTTCAATGGAATGCATTCCCGAGGCATAACTCCCTTCGAAAAAAGGAACAAAAGAGCAGTCCGCAGAAGGGAAAATCGCTTGCCCCTCACAACAACCAACAAACAACAACCGCAAACAGGTGATAACAAGGGACTGCTAAACGGCGTCCACCCCCCCTTGTCCATCGCAGGTTTACAAACAAGCTTATCCGTACTTAGGTTCCGTCTTGCGCGTCAAGAGTCACCAGAGTCACCTCCGCATTACTAATTGCCAAGGTGGACAATCCCTTTGTTCCCCCCATCGCCCGACCCAAACCCGGCCGGAGCCTCCAAGACCGTGCTCGGAAATAGGTCGACCTATCTTGCTTACAAGTGTTATATAGTTTCGGAGCACGCATCTTGCATTCCCACGGACGCATCACTGAAATACAATACTGAAATACAAGCTAAAACCGAACAACGCACGCACGCAGTCATGCTGGATATTGTCAGACGTCAACTGCGTCGCTTCGTCCGACGCAACAACAAGACGACTCCGCGCGCTGGACGCGGTGGTCGAGGAGATGAGGACGACAACGACGAGATGGAAGCTCGTATCCGTGCGCTGCAACAAAAGGGAGAACTCGATACTTATGTACGGGGGCTGGAGGTGTTGGAGGACGGCGAGACCATCGTCTACTACGACGACGCTGGGGAGATGACCGTCGAGACTATAAGCGACGCGCACTCCATCGCAACAGGGATAACCGTCGAATCACCAACGTCAGAAGGTGACGAGCCCAGTTTCAATAGCATCTCCCCAGCAGCAGAGGTGGAGAACCGGTCTATTCGGACCCAGCGATCGTTCTTGAGCTTTGCAGGCTTCGATACGGATTTCAGGAGACGGAATCGAGCTGGAAGCGAAGGGCCAGCATCGTTGCGCGCGGCTCCTTCCTCCTCTTCCTGTTGTGGCGCTATCAGCGAAGGAAACACTCTGGACGTTGGCGCTGCTGCTCTCGCCCCCCGACGAAGCTCGTTTGCAGTGGGAGAACGCAGACGATCCCGAGCCACACTGAGCCCGTGCGACATACTCGCTCCCGAACCGATCTTTGCTGAAACATGCCCGATCAGCCCAACAATAACAGAAAACGCAGACAGCGACATCACCCCGACATCCCCATCAGGAAACTCACGCCAACGCCTGCGCCAACGTCCATCCCTCCTCTCACTCGCCTCCTCCATCGCAAGCGCTTCATCCTCCATCCGTTCCTATCACTCCTCCTCATCGCGCCGCGACGAATCCCACACATCTCCAAGTTCAGCCACAACCCTCCTCCGCCCTCCATCCCCCTCCCGCCGCCGAGGGAGCCGCTCGCGATCCCCACATCCCTCACATTCCCACTCAGCCCCACCAGCAGCCCTCGGCGCGCACACAATGACCTCCTTCGACCCCACCCCCGTCTACCAACAAACGGAAGCGCCGCAAACCTCCTGGTCGCTGCTCCCACCCGCCTACACAATCATCAAGGAAGTCGAAACGACCTACGTGCTCGTAGCCTCCATCCCCGTCGGCACGCTCACCACGGACAGCTTCCAGGTGTACGTCTTTGACGAGTCGAGGGAGATTGGGTTTGGAGGCACTGATGCGCAGATGGGGACTAGGGTCAAGATGCCCGGTGATGCGAACCTGGCGAGGATCAATGCGGCCGTGAGAGATTCGACGCTGACGGTTACCGTGCCGAAGTTACCGTTTTCGGTCGAGGCATCATGAGATGCTCTTGCTTTTGCAACACCGCAAGCAAGGAAGATACTAGTTGTTCGAAAACCTCATTCTATGTAAAAGACACGCGCCGGATCCTGTCCACCACTTGAGGTTTGAGCCGCCAAACCTCGTAACCCGCAACGTCCGCAACACGCCAAGACGCCTGAGCTTTAACCCTCGCCAAGTTGCGCGATCCCACTAGCTTACTAGGGTAACGCTCTACCTCTATCGCTATCCTCTTATCTATTCCCCCTCCCTCAAACCTTGTATCGCCCACCGGCTCCCATATTCCAGGCGCGTGAATTGTCCGCGGCTTTTTGTTAATTGTACATTTATATACCCGTTTCCTTATGAAAAGCGCTATTTCTGTGATGTGGGTTGGGTTTAGCTCTGATTCACCACTTCCGCCTCTTCTTTTGCGGGTTTGCTCAAGTCGGTGGGAGATTCCAGTCGCTTCCCAGGTCCGATATGCCGCATGTGACACGAACCCCAAACGGACGTGGCGCAGGCGCGCGCTGTCGATTTCAGCTGTCATTCGATCAATAAACATAACAATGTGTTTGGGATGAGGCCAAAGTTTCCTCGCAGGACTTCTCATTAATAAATGTGAGGCGAAAGCCCATGTCAGGGTATCTGCCCTTTGGTCCATGAATCCGCAGTGCTGAACAGCCGAATTGAGTGTAAACACCGGGCAAGTGGAAATGAAAGCAGATAGGGGAAAAAGGGAGGGAGGGCTGCGGAGGGCGAAAGGGTCGTGTGACGGTCCGGGGCGGGGAAAGTTAATTACATGGGCGGTTCTGTTGTTGGATAGATGTTCGGATACGAAGCCTTGGGAGACAGAGGACATTGATACGGGCTGAGTCTTCCCTGGCGTCAACTGGCATCACTCATTCGTGTTTGGTGGGGTCAGATGCTCATGCGAGATATCCCCCCGACGTATATGAATCAGCCCCCCCCCCAATGCCAACCCCCCAATTGCACGCAAAGAAAAAGTTCGTATCTGCCTTGAAGAGAGAACCAGCGAAACACCATCCCACAGAATAGCGGATCGTCACATACGGACGAATAACGCACAGCACAGCAGCGCTTGTAGTGTATAGTTTATCCACACATCCGAACCTGAACATACCTTGGATTTTTGTTGTAGCACCAATTTGAGGTGAGGTGAAGATGAATTCTGTGGACACGTTTTTTGGTTTGGTGACGTTGCCGGAGGGAAGGGTCAGGGCGGTCAGATCATGGCGGTGGTGCCGTGCAGAAGGGGAGACTGTCCCCAAGCAGCTGCCAGGGCTATCGCAGAGGCCATACGCGGCAGGATATGATGAAGAGGAAAACACGATCATGCTGCTGTGTTTTTCTGGGTGCGCCCGTGTTGACCGCCGTGGATCTTTGGCTCGACGGGGCGCACATGAGATGTCTCGCCAAGCATACGGACGGCGCGAGATCGTTGTCATCGACACCCCCATCGTCGGTCATGTTGAAGATCATATGCTCACCGCTTTGCTGTGTTTCACCTATAGATCACCCGCAATCCTACATCAACAACCTAAACCGATCGCAAACGGGGCCCAAAATGCACATCCGCCCAACCCCGCTTCTTCCCCGCCGCCCCCTCCTCCTCGCCCCTTACCGCACGATCTACTCCTCCTTCCCCGAACACCCGCTCCACATCACGCCCGCGCATCCCGCCCACGGGCTCGCCGACCTGCGTCTCGTCAACGAGTGGGACCCGGTCCTGCAGGCGAGCGTGCCGCACGATGTCTGGGTCGAGCACATGCGCGCTATCGAGGGCGAGGTTGTTATCACCGCGACCGCTGCGAATGCGGGGGAGGCAGCACAGGCGGGACCGGGTGGGAGGCAGGTGTTGGGCGGGAGGGAGAGGGTCGAGGGGGAGAGGGATGAGAAGCGGGGTAGGTTTTTGCTGAGAAGCTGAATTTTTTTCCCTTGGTGTTGATGAACGTTCACCATTATTCACTGCCGGGCACAGCCTTCGACCGCACACCCACCGTCTAGACATACCACTCGACAACTGAAAGTCCGACGGCAAGATCATACACAAGACAGGGGGAGAGTCCTACGAGGGGTCGTTCGTTTGCTTGTTAGTCTTGAGTCTTCACATGCTAGGCATGTGTTAGCAATATGCAAATATCAGAGAAAAAAAGCCGGGTTCCGGGAAACCATTCATACGAGGTTTTGGATGGGATTGAGATGGATGGGGTGGGAGATGGGGATGGGGGGCGGGATGTAGCCCTTCATTAGTTCGTAGCTCTCTGTAGTCGCCCCACGCTTCTCCTTCCGCTCTCATCCCTTGTGGCTGGTCTTTTTGTATGTGGTCTGTTTTGCGTTGAGGTATCGCGATTGTTTCTCTTTCATCGGTTCATTCCAATAGGGTCTGTTGTTGCATCTCGCTGTCTGTCGAATGCCCGGAGACACGGCCGATAGAGGGCGGGACATTTCTCGCCGAGACCCGTTACATTTAGATTTACAAAGCTCGCGACGTGTATCATCTCCAACGCATCTTCTATACACCAAGATCGAGGAAAACCCCCCGCTCGCAAGAACGGACCAACCGCATCGGGCGGTCTCTGCACGCCCGCCTCTCCGCGGGACTCCCAACATGAAAGCAGCGCAAGGTGGATTCCAGCGTTGTGATCTGATCAGAACATTCGTCCTACTTTCCATGTCATATGCACCGTAGTATCCTAATCCAATGGTCTCGTGTCTAGCGCCTCGTTTCTGTGGGATGTCGGGTGTATGATGTGTCGATCACGATCTCTGTCCGTATGAGATAGTCCGGGTTTCCCATGCCACGCCCCAATGTGGGGGCGGCTTACTCGCTTCTCATGCCGCGCCGTGTGCCGCTGCGAGTCGCTTCAGGCCCTAGAACGGGGACGCGATGGAGAAAACGAAAAGGGAGATGTAAGCCGAGAGGGCGAGATGCCAGAAAAAAGGGGCCGTGAGAACCCACAACTCGTTTGCAAAAGCCAAAAGTCACCCCCCCCCCCTCGGAGCCCCCGCACCAGAAAAGAAGCATCAGATACCTACCTCCCCCACGAAATCCGCACTGGTGGACCCGTACACCTCCAACCCACCCCCGCTCGCCACCTCCCGCCGCTCCGCCTTCTTCCCCGCGCCATCCGTCCCGCCCGTCCCGCCGCCCGTCCACGCCCACCCCACCTCCATGCTCGTCGTCGGCGGAAACGCGTACACGGTCGCGGGGACGCGCACGGGCTCTGCTGCGGCTGCCGTCGGGCGGTGCAGGGGGAGGGGGAGGGTGCCGCGGTTGGTTTTGCAAAGGGTTGTGTGCGGGTGGTGTTGCGGATGTGTCGGTGGGCCCGTGGAATACGACGGTGCTGCTGCACCGCGGCCATGCACCTGCAACGACGGATGGTGCTGCTGCTGACATTTCGGTTGGGGATGGGCCCGCGGATGCGCGTGCGGAGACTCGTACATGTAGTTCGGGCGAAACTGCGTATGACAAACGTAGCGACTCCCCCCGCCACCCGCGCCCGGCGTCGTCCGCCCCGGCGGCGGCGGTCGTTGTGGTGGTCGTTGTGGCGCACCCTTCCGCGCCGTCGGCGCTGTCGACTCGGCCGTCCGCCGCGCGGCGCTGAGGAAATGCGACCGGTCCCCTGTGATCTTATACGCCGTTTCGTCGGTGCTGGGCGCATCGATGTCGCGGCGGAGATGGGCGAAGGTGGATGAGCGGCCGTGCGGGGTCGGCGCGAGGGTGTTGGTTGCGCCGCCGCCGGGGGCGCGGATCACGTTGTATTGGCTATGTTCCGAGGCCTAAGGGGGAGAGACACAGGAGTGTGAGACATCCAAGAAAATGGGGAAACGGAAGTGGGGATGTGAGATACATACGGTCTTCAGAACCTCCCGCGTAGCCGGCTCACGATCGTTGTACAGCCGTGGATCGACTAGACACGCCCATTTGTCGCTCCATTCGCGCTGGCAGCGCAGCTCCTTGGCGATGCGGTCTACCCTGCAGCAACAAGTGGAAAAATGAAGGGTGTGAAGGGCTGGTTTGCGGGTATTCTGGCCGGGTGAGGATGGCCAGGATCTCCCCTCCGCATCTCGTCCACCACATCCGCAATCCATCCAAACACCCCTCAGGCCCACCCCCACTCTCCATCGCAACCCTCCGCAGCAGCATCCCCTCTCTGGTCCCATCCCCCCGCACCAACGCACCAAAGCCAAACCTACCAAGTCTCCCCCGCCCAAAACCGCCCACTCCCCTCACCCGTCCCGCCGCGCTTCCCGCCCATCGAAAAAAATCGTATCGGAATCTCACTCCGACACCCAAAGCTTGTCGTCTCCGTGTGTGGGTCGGTGCGCTCCAAGTTAGTTGGAGAGATACCGCCCGTGATGCCCACGCTGTCGATCCGTTGCTGTCTCGTGTCTGCTCTGACTTGAACACAGCATCGAAAACGATAAGTCCCATGCCATACCATGCCACCGTCGAAGCGGTCCACACCCACCTCCGGCCCGCGTGCCAGATTCCAACCCCAAAGGCCTTTCGTTTTCTATTTCTGCGGTGTGTGTTGCTGATGCGGTCTGGGGTATGTTTTTTTTGGGGGAAAACTGACAGTGGCAACTGACCGGATTGACGGGTGGGATCGCACGCCGGCGCGCGCGGAATGCGTAAGCAGGGGGGCCGCCCAACCGCGTTTTCTTTTTTTTTTAATGAGGCAGGAGGTTGGTGTGGATATGCACCAATTCGACGATGATAGGACCATCATCTGTTCCTTTGCTTGGCCGAGAAGGGGGAAAAAATGGGATACAGAACGAACGAACGGGACAACGAATGAAATGAAGACGCTGGTGTTAGGGAGCACCCAGAGGTGCCCAACGGAATATTATACAAGTAGCGGATGGGGTAGTGGATGAAGGAGAAGGGGATCAATAGCGGGTGAATAAGGGCATGGAGGCAACTCTTGGGGGGTGGGAGACTATGTATCATCCTCGGAACTAAATGAAGAGACACAGAGTTCGGGGGAAATTGGAATCAGGGAGGGCACAAGCGCGAACGGAATTGGAACAGCAGGGGACGTTAGTTGTTGCGGTTTTTTTTTTTCGTTTGTTGGTATCAGGTGGGTATTATTCATTTTTTGCCGTGCGTGTGTGTTTCTTACTTGCTGCCGTTAGCAGGCTTGTTCCCGTTCGGGGCTCCCGATCCAGGGGCAGGTTTAGGCGGGCCCATGGTGCTGTTGTTGTTGTATCCGCCGCGTCCGCCACGGTTTCCCTGCATGCCGCCGCGCTGGAAGTCGCCGCGGCCGCCGCGGTTACCGCCGTCGAGGAAGTTGCGTGGGGGGTATGGACCGCGGTTGTTGGAGTTGATGAAGGGGCGGGGCTTGCGGCGCTCTTCGGCGTGGAGGACGACGTTGTTGACCGTGTAGCTGTTGCCGATGGCTTTGCGGGCGGCTTCCACGGTAGTGAATTCGACAAAGGCGATGTTCTGTGTTGGGATGTATGTAGGGTCAGGAGCATGTCGGGAGTTGGGATGAATCTGGTTCCCCAAGGAGAAAACATTACCTTTGTGAGCACAACGTCAACGTGACGAACGGTTCCAATCTTCGAGAACGTGTCGGTCAAAGACTTGCGGTCTATGGCTTCGGTGATTCCACGGATGTAAATGGAGTACTTTTCCTTGTCATCTACCGCCGAGTTAGTCCGTATATCACACCAGAGCGGGTACCAACTTTTCCTGCCAAACCCTTGAACCTACCATCGGAGTCTGTCTGGGACGGGTGTTGGGGGTATTGCTGTCCAGGCGGAGGACCCCTCTTTTGCTGACGACCGTGGACTTCACGGAAACCTCCGTCCTTCTGATCGGCGTCGTTGGAGCCGTCGTGTGCGGCAGCCTGGGCATGGGCGTCATCAGCCTGGGCCTTGAGTGCGACCGGCTTTGGGGAGGCGGTGCGCTGGGAAACAGGGACAGCGACAGCGGGTTTTGGGGCAGCGGGCTGAGGTGCTGCGGCGGGTTTGGCATCCGCGCTCCACACGTTGGCGTTTTTGGCGGCGAGGCTAGCCCAGGTCTTGTTTTGGGTGGTCTCCGGCTTTTGTTCGGGCTGCTGCTGTTGTTGTTGATGTTGTTGTTGTTGTTGTGGCTGAGCAGCGGGCTTCTGAGCCTCGGTGGGCTTCTCGGATGCGGGCTGTGCCACGTTCTTTGTCTCCTCCTCGGACGCTGCAGGTGCCTTGGGCTTGGCGATAGTGCCCCAAGGAGCAGGCTTGGCTGCCTCCTGGGGGGCAGGCTCTTCGGCGGTGGCGGCGGGCTCGGACCAGTTACCGAGACCGAAAGCGTCGGTGTGGGTAACCTCAGGGGCCGTGTTCTTGTTCACGGATTCAGGGCGCACATCGGGGGTGCGAGTGCGGTGCTCCTTGTAAGGAGAGGGAGTGCGAGGCTTTTCCGCAACCTTCTTGGGGCTAGGGGACTTTACAACTTCGGGCTCGACGTGAGCGGGCTCGTGGTATTGAGGAGCAACGTGGGTCTCCTCAGGGATGTACGCGTCGTGGAGCTCGAGGCCGCCAGTGGGGTCCTCGGCGTCCTCATAATCGTTGTCGATATCCTCCTTCAAGAAGCGGAAGATGTCGTTCAAGACGTAGTATCCGTTGACTTGCTCGGCGAGGAAGAAAGTCTGGGCGAATTTATGGGAAGTGCCGCTGTTGTTGGACATTTCACCGAGAACCTGAACGACAATGCCTCCGTTCAAGGAAGCCTGGCTGTCGACGTTGGAAACCAACACTTTCGCGTCCTGGAAATCCATATCCAGGATTTTGCGGTGGATTTCCTAAGAAAACGGATGGGAGGAGATCACTTTAGTGAAAAGCCATCCCATAAGAAAACCGCCAAGTGAGGCGATGCGTCGTTGGATGGTTGTACGGTTGGACGATGGGCGGGGTGGTTGAACGATACCCTCCTCGCTTCGCTCGCGACGAGGACGTTGGGTTGGTGTGTCTTGCGCCATTGGCGCAATGTGATGCTCCCTGAAGCTCGCTAACAGCCGTGATTAGGGAGTATTTGCGCCTTTGGCGCAATGTGTCAACTCCACCTACCCTCCACTACGCACTCCACCCATCCTCTGCTACCCACTCCACCCGGTCTCCCCTCCCCTCCACCTGAACCCCATTTTACAACCTTCTTCTTCTTACCCTACCTGCTGACCATGGAAAGTTTTTACAGTGGCCTCACCCTCGTGACCGTGCAAGAAAGACGATTTCTTGTTGTAGAAACAGTGAAGACGTTGGGGGTCTCTGTTCAGAATAGTGTAGTACTCCTGGACAAAGAGCCAGCCCACTTCGAACGCATCGACCTGTATACATGTAAAAGGGGAGAGAATATTTTTAATATCCGTACGATCGGCTTCCCTTTGAGCAGTGATTTGTGAGAAACGAGCGATGCACAGTCTGTTTGTGGAACGACATCCTGCTTGCTTCGCTCGCGACAAGGAGTCGCAACAAGGTTGGGTGAATCTGTTCGATACTCGCGAGAGTAACTGAGGCGCGCTTGCGCTCGCCAACGTCCGCCATTCCGAGCGCTACCGCTCGGAAACCCCTCCGCAAAAAATCGACGGCGCTCGGGCTCTCTTCCGACCTTGCCGCATGCCGAGATCACAATCGCAAATTTGCCAGAAACGAAAAATGTACACCAAGGCACAGCACGGGAATCCAAAACAGAGGGAGGTTCCCTTCCCTGCGGGCACACACGCACCTTAGTCTTCTCCAAGGGCGCGGGTGCCGAAGACGTCATGGTGGCGGTCATTTGAGGAGAGGGGGATTTGGGACTTCTGCGAAGGTTGGGGAAAGGTTGGAAGATCGTGAGTGAGTATGTGGGGGGGTAGTCCGGCGGTTTGAAACGAAGCTGTGGTCTGGGTTTCCCGGGTGCGGGGGGGTGCAGCCGACAGCTTTGCGGGAACAGCGAGAGAGAGTAGCTTACCCTATAGTATGGGACTGGGGTAGGAGTTGCGGAGAGGGCGGGGGGGGGGGGGGGGGGTTGTGTTTGTGGTGATCGTCTGCAGGAGGGTAGGGTTCCAACATCAGACGAGGCGCGGGGCGGGGGGGGGGTTCCCGTTAGGGTTGGCCTCTGAGAGAGACGATGAGACTATGAGACTATACAGTAAGTGGAGTGGAGTGGAGAGGGATTGACCAGAAGTGGGTAACTCGTGATTGTAGGAGGCCGGGTAAGGGCCGACTCACCGAAGGCAAAGGGGTTAGGTTTGTTAATCAAATGGTTCACTTTGGCTGTAAAAGAGTCTTATTCTGGAGGTGAGCTGCCCACGAGTTACCCATTTCTGGTCACGCCCGAGTGGAGTGCGTCAACTGGTTAGGAACTGGTAACTGACATTCAGACGAGACTATGACTATAGGCGCTACAACAACTCCTCCCAATCCATGATGCCTTGCAACCGTTGTGCGTGTTGTGCGTGTCTGCGTGCGGCTCACTCCCCCAACCCACCCACCCTTGACACACTCCCTCCGCCCAACAACGAGGTCCATACCCGGCCCTGCCTCCCAGCCTACCTCCGTCAGCCTGAGTTTCCTCATCTCACTCTAGAACGTGGCTGTCGAGCGGCCACGGCCCCCCAAAATACCCCGTCGTATGAGGTCGTCTACGACAACTCCTGGACCAGGTGGTGGTGGTGGTGGTGGTGCCGCCGCCGCGGCAGTCCTATTTCTGTTGGCTTCGACCCCCTACGTCCAGGCCGCTCCTTCGCCTCACGACTGCAAACTCTCTCCCGGTTTCTGTAAGTTTCGATACCGGAATGTGCTTATCCCAGCAAAGAGAGAGGTCGGGCGGACACCCTGCGGGATTGCGCCGGAGACCGAGCGTAAGGAAATTCTGGGAGACCGAGCGGAGCGAGCCAGATCCCCTCACCGAACGCCTTTGCGAGCGACAGCGAGCCACTTTGCGCCAAAGGCGCAATGCTGCCTCTCACCACGGCACCTTAGCGAGCGAGCTACGCTCCTGCTCACCGCAAGCCGACATCCTCGTCGCGAGCGGAGCGGGTTGCCGGTTGAGGGTTGATGATTCGGAGTAAACGGCGTCCATGCCGCTTTGATCTGGCGTTCCAACGTAATCTTAGCTGCCCAAAACTCCAGGACTAACCCACCTCCTCACTCTCACAGGTCAATGCGTACCAAACACACCCGGCTGCTCCGCTGACGGCAAGCCTTGTTTCCAAGGCGCCCCTGGATGTGGTGGTTTACCCGCGAGTGCATCGTCCGGACTGGTGCCGGCGCCATCCGCTTCTAACGGCCTTGCCGATGCTGCTACTGCTGGGAAAGCACAACCCTCGGGACTACCACTGGGGGCAGCACCACCAGCTGGCACTCCAAACTTGGGGTCTGGAGGGAGCGCTGGTCCGCTCAGAGCGGACCCTATCGCTCCACCTGCATTGCCTGCAAGCGCTCACGGTCAGAGTGGTGGTGGCAATGGTGCAGGTGCTGCCGCTCCTGGTGTGCTGCAGGATCCTGCGCAAGCCGCACCTGTGCCTGGCTCTGCGACCTTCAGCGCTGCCGTGGGTGGCGCTACACCAATCGACGGACCGCTCGGGAGACCAGGTACGAATTCGCAAAGTTGGAGGCGGGTGAAAATGGATGGCGTAACCATTTCTTCCCTACTGAATGTTTTTTTCATCCCCTCAACTCCTAGCATACACTCCACTTCCGGCCGCCGGCGTCCCAACTATCAACAACAACACCAGCGGCGTCAACATAGGCCTCGTCGCCGGTGTCCCCATCGCCTTAATTGTCCTCCTGATTGGCGCGGTCTTTGCCATCAGGCACCACCAGCGACGATCGGCAGGCGCAAAAACTCCCTACGGAAACGTACCCGAAATGATAGCGACCAAGCCAGATGCCAATGCCCGTGGACCACCCTCAGCAGGCCTTGCACCGCTGCTGCTGCGACCGGAACTCATGTCTCCATCTTCGTCCGCCGGACCCGAGTACCCTTACTCGCCCATGTCACCGATCTCGAGCGCGACGCCCTTGGCTCCGGATGCCCATGCTGGACATGAGCTGTTGCCTGTCAAGACTGTCGGTGGTGCCGCAGCTGGTGTTGGTGCCGCCGCTGTGCTTGCAGCTGGACGTACTTCGTCCTCGTCTCGTGCGACGTTGTCAACTGCCTCTCGGGCTTCGCATGATGGACATGTTGCTCCTGTCAGCACATCATCGCGCACGGCATCCTTGAGCGACACGACCGGTGTTTCAACATCCTCCGTCCCACCGCACGTTGACATCGTCCCGCCGCTCAGCCGCTCAAACCCCAACGTCTCAACTACCACCTTCTCCCGCGACATGAACGAAGTCATTGGCCGTCTCGCTCAACCCAGCAACCTCACCGACCTGGCCGCAAAAGGCGCCGCCGCATCCGTCACCCTCGCCGCAATGGAACACGACACCGCCTCGGAAGACACCATCCCTTTCCCCACATCCCCTGCAACAACCCTTGACCGCACCCTTGACCGCACCCTCGATCGCATGCTCGATCGCACCCTCGACCGCAAGCCCCGCACAAACTCCATCTCCTCCCGCGCCTCCACCCGCTCCCACCTCTCCCGCTTCCTCCCGCCCACCCTAACCCGCCGCGCCACCCTCAGAACAATGGACGAAATCATCACCGTCGTCGACGAACGCACCGGCACAGTCCTCGACAAAAAGACCGTCACCGTCACCGAGTACGGAGGCGATATACAAGATCTGGAGGCACACAGTGCGCAGATTGAGATTGCGGGCGCCGAGGTTGCGCTGGTGGGTGAGACGGTTGTTGTGGAATGGAATAAAGGGGAGGGGGATGGCGAGATGCAGGAGGTTGTGACGACCGTGACGGACCGGGACGGGGATATTGTGAGTGTCAAAGCGAGCACGCCGGGGGGCAGTTCACCCCCGACGGCGGTGGGTACGCCTGTGGAGGAGAGGGAGGGGTTGGCGGAGGGTGTTAGGGGGTCGCCGATGGAGTTGGAGGGTCGGGATGTGGATCCGATGGACGGAGCTGTACCCGTTGGAGATCAGCATAGGGAAGGGCAGATCGCATCGGCCGCCGAGCCGGGATACCTTCCTGCGGAGGCAGCACTACAAGAGGCACACGTAGCCCGTGCGCCTTCGACGGAGCAATTCGCTGCAGCGGCCTCAACGGTCCCGCTTGCCGCCACCGCTTTGGAAAGTCGAGGGAGCCCAAAAGCGGTTGACCCGCCAGCGGCCGTGGCTACTGCTGATAGTCCGTCGGAAACACACGTTGCTGATAACCAGTCGACAAAGCCAGGGAGCGAGACGAGCCCGGTCATCGCTGAGGGTGAAGGTACCCCTGTCGTTGCGGAAAACCAAGCCGCTGATGTGCAGTCGACTCCGGTAGCCGTCGAGGACCAGACAATCCCAGATGCCAGCGATGTGCAACCAGCCAAGGCCGCGTCTCCTTCTGAATTTGAAGCGGCAAGCCCATCATCTACGGCCGAGCTCGCTACAGCAGCCGCCGGAGTCGCGTCCCTATCGCACCCCTCGCAATCCCTCCCATCACCCCCCGAAACCCCGCGCAACAGCTACCGCTCAACCCACACCACCTCCTCCCCCTCCACCCCCGCGCGCCCAACCCGCAGCACCTCCCGCCCGCGCTACACCCCCACCCCGATCCCGGAAGAGGAACCCCTCCCCGACCTCTCCGCCTACCACCCGCCCGCGCCGACCTCCCACGTCTGCATCCAGCCCTACCACCCGGTCCGCCCGGACGAGATGGCGATGCAAGTCGGCGACCTGGTTGGCATCGAGCGCGAGTACGCGGACGGGTGGGCGCGCGGGCAGAACATCACGCACGGCCGGCAACGCGCCCACTTCCCGCTCGCCATCCTCACCCCCATCAAGAGCGGGCCCAGCCAGCGCGTCGCCAAGATCGCCGGCCGCGCGTGGCTAGGACGCCCCGAGCACGACTCCCCCGACGAGAAAAAAGGACATCGCGGATCCGTCGTGCCCCCGCAAAGGTCCCACTCCCTCCCCTTACGACGATCCCCCACACTCACCTCCGCCGCGGAACACGCCCCCCCACCGCCCTCCGAACACGAACACGAAGACGAACACGAAGACGAACACCACCCCCCGCAGCTCATCACCCACCACCGCGAAACACACCCGGACGGCGAAACGGTCACCACTACTACCACCCGCCACCTCGACCCCGAGACCGCCCTGCCCACCCGCATCACCAAGGTCGAGAAACGCTCCCAGATCAGGAATCCGGACGGAACGGTTACGAAACGGGTTAGCGTGGTTAATGTCACTGACCCGGAGGTCTCGTAGACACCCCCGGGGGGTACATCACAACTTTCTTGTTTTTTACATGTTGTTTTAGAAACGCGTTTGTATTAGAGATATTCTAGTTATGTAGACTTTTGTTCGGATGGCGTGTGGGTTTTAGATACCGCTATACTGTATGTAGATCCAGCCGCTGCGCTGAGGTTCACCCCAAGATTTTTTTGTTTCTGTGTGTTTTTTGCATATACCTTCTCCCCTTCCCGTTTGATGAGAGTGGGAAGATGAGGTTTTTGATGTTCCGGTTCTGATGGCGGGACTTGGACTCGGATACGCTGGGGCGTTCGCACAACGACGACCTGTCGGAAAAAAAACGAGGGTACGCTTTTTCGTCCGCGGGAATGTATGTACTATAAGTCTATATTTCTTTTCGTACGATGGAATCAAAATCTATATGTGACATTTTGCATGTATGCCAGCCTGCAGTCAACGACACCCGGGCGGCGCTCACCTCGTCTACGAAACGCCAAACCGCACCGTGGTGTGTGCACCCGTCCACATCCTACGCCCACTCACACGCGGCCATAAACTCCTCGACGCCCTCCTCGACGACGTCCCAGAAATCACTGACGAGCCGTGCGCCGACGCGGGCGACCATGTACTCCCGCACGCTGTCCATGGTGACGACGTGCAGGTCGCTGTTGGCCAGGAAGCCGTGGATCTCGTCCTTGATCGCCGGGCGGACGTCGTAGATGTTGGTGGTGGTGGGGGGGAAGGAGGTGGAGGCGTGGGAGGGGGTGGAGGAGGAGCCGAGGACGGAGGTGGTGCGGGCGGAGGAGCCCGAGACGATGCGGGGGCCGGAGTGGGTTTTCTCGGAGCGGGAGGCGGGGAAGGGGTGGGTGAGGGTGGTTGCGGTGGAGTGGGTGGTGTTTGAGCGGGCGAGGTTCTGGAGGTCCGCGATAGAGGTGGTGTTCGTGGTGTTTGCGAGGTCGGAGTGGGATCGGGCGAGGGCGAGCATCTTGCGGAGGGAGGGGCGGCGGGTGAGGGTTGAGTTTTGCCGGTCGAGGTTTTGTGAGGGGGTCCCGGAGGTGGGGAGGGGGAGGAGGGGGAGGGTTGACCGGACTGTGGAGGCGGAGTTGAGGCCGTGGGAGATATGTTTGGGTGGTGGCTGGAAGCGCGGGGGTAGGGCGCTGTTCATCATCTGTGCGGCGGCGGCGAGGGAGCGGGGGGAGGTTTGGATGGGGTGTGGGGAGCCGCCGGTGGTGTCGTTCCAGATATCGTATTCGGCGGTCAGCGGTGACCCCCCCGGGGTGCTGCTGTTGAAATCATCCTTGAGGGCTGCCGGGGACGGCGGCTGGAACTCAAAGAAAGGTAACATCCCCGCCGATGCCGGGCCTGAAGTGCGACGCTCTGCAACCTGCATCATCTCCCTCTTCTCACCCCCCTCCTGCTCCTCACTCCCACACTCCCTGAAAACCCTCTCGCTCCCCTCCAAACACGTATCGCTCCACTTCACCCGATCCATACTCCACAACGCACACACGGGCACCACGATCTGGAACAACGGCATCCCGACCGCCATGTGCACCACCAGCGGCACCAAACTCTTGAAATCCAAGGTGGCGATGAACAGCACCGCTTGCAGGAGGAAGAGTTTAACGAGCGCAGCGAGCACGATGGCGTCCGCAAAGGCGAGCGATACCGAGGGACAGTGCTTGATGATCATGTAGTACACGAGCCGGGCGAACATGTAGTACATGAACGCAGTGGCGACGGGCGCGAGTGTCATTGCCACCACCTCGCTCGCGGCACGTAACCTGATACTCCACCGGGGGTGCGTTAGTGCCATGCCGGAGAGCAGATGGAACCGGCACGCAAACGAGCGGAGTTGCTGGCCGAAGAGGGCGCGGAAGGTTGCGGGCACCTCGGAGTAGGCGATGGCGGTGGAGCAGTAGTCGAGTTTGGTTTTGCGGGCGGGGTGCACGCGGAGGAGGATGTCTGCCAACACCTTGTCTTCACCCACCGCGATGGCGTTCCGGGCGTGCATTGTTTCCGGAACCCGGGCAAATCGTTTGATCACGGCGTCGTCGACGAGGCAGGGTCTGCCCGAGGGGAACACAACGCGGTAAGTCGCGAACCCGCCTGACCACGCGCGGCCGACGCAGCCGGTTGCAGAGTCGAGGGCGGGGGCGAGGTGGTGGAGGTGGAACCAGGGGTACTGCTGCACGAGGGTGGCGAAGGAGGTGCGGGTGTGGGCAGGGCGGATACCGCCATGCACGCCCATGAGTGTCGGGTCGTGAGTCAGTTTACCCGCCAGTATCTTCAACGCGTGTTTAGAGACGTAGGTATCCCCATCGACCACCGTAAGATACTCAAACGGCAGTGTGTCCCTCTCCAAAAGCGTCGCCAATTTCAGATAAATCTCCCGTTCCAAACTGGTCGGAGGGACCGCACTCTCAAACCGCGCCGCCCTCAAAAACCGCATCAAAATCAACAACGAGTCCCTTTTACCCCTCGTCCCCGGCTGCTGCGTCTCGCTCTTCAACCCGGTCTTGACAATCACGACATACGGGATCTGCGCACCCTCCGCAGGCGTGAAATAGCCCCCATACACGCGGGCGAGGTTAGAGCACCGCGACCCTTTCCCCGTGGACGCGTATGTGAATTCGGAGAAATGGGCGGCGTCGTAGCCGAGGATCCCCGCGACGGCGGAGGCGGTGTCGCGGTGGGATCCCGGTTGCATTGTTGATCCGTCCACCACAACAAACAAGACTTTATTCCCTTCGTCGTACTCGCTGTTTGCAACCGACTCGATGGATCGTTGGATAGTGACGGATTCCTCGTTGTAGATGGGGATCAAGACCATGTTCAGCGGCCCCTTTTGGGCTTTGGCGATGGAGGTGAAGCCGCGGGAGAGGGTCATGAAATTCTTGATGATGTAGAGCACGTAGATGACGCCGCCGCCGAGGATAAGCACGCGGTTATGGCGGGAGATGGTCGGGGGCACGGCGTCGGTGAGGATCCCTGCGAAGAAGAGCTTGTTGAGGGCTTTCATGTAGCGTTTGCGGTCGGGGAGGAGTTTCATGTCTGCGCTGGCGTCGCGGCCGATGTTTGTGAGGAGGACTTGGGTGAAGTCGAGGGGGAGGAAGGCGGCGGATTCTTTGATGGTGATGTTGACGGACTCGGTGCTCGCGTCTGCTGGGATGGAGGTTGCGATACGCAGGTACCATGTCACGTCGTAGACGTAGGAGTCAATTATGATCAGCGCTGTTGTGCGGTTTGTTTGGGAGAGTTTGACGGTCTCTGGATCGTGCAGGATGTCTAAAAGCGAAGGGACGAGAACATGAAATTGTCAATCTCTCTGCGTCATTATATTCAAACGGCCGTCCGTTCGAACCATTCAACTTACATCCAACAGCATACTCATCCAACTTCGTAAAATCCGTAAAACACGGCGCGGAAGTCTTCACCGGCGTCGGACAATCCTGCAACACCCCCCTCTCGAAATCCACCACATACCCCGTCTGCATCGATATCCTCGTATTCACCCAATTCACAATCGTCTTTGAATCGTTCACGACCGCCGCAATGTCCGCGTCGACGCCCAATAGACTGAAGGTGGGGAACATGGAGGACACGTCGTTGCCCTTGTATATTGCCGCGGGTGCGTAGGGGGAGTCGTCGGGGAAATCCATTACGCGGCCGACGACGCCGACGTAGGATGTTGAGGCCAGTTGGGAGACGGAAAAGTCCTGCAGGTGCGGGGAGGTGATCCAGGGGAGGTAATCGACGACGAAGAGGAAAACACCGGATGCGAGGAGGATGAGAGTTGCGATGACGATTTTTTCGCGCCATGCTTGGCGGTCCTGAGACGTGGTCAGACCGATGAGTTTGAGGATGGGTGTTGGGAACATGAATGTGGCGAACTTGCATATTGTGCCGAATACTGTTCGTTGCGGCTGGCCGGGTCGGGATAGTTTGATGTGTGATCGGTCGGACGGTCGTCGACCTTCGCTTTTGACGGTTGGGCTGGATGCGACGTACGTTTGGGAGGAGGTGAGCAGGCCGTCGTGGCTGGTTGCCGAGCTTGTTGATGAGACGGACATCCGGTGCCGCCGTGGATTGGATCCTTTCCCGTCGTGCGATTCGAAAGGGAGTGTGTCTAGTCCGTCCGGGTAGAACACATCGTCCTCCTCGCTGCTGTGAGGTGAACCCATCGACTCTGACCCTCCTGCTCGTCCTCTTGGTGGTGGTGGTGTTGACGATATTGGGATCTTAGGCTGGTCAAGGAGATCGTTACTGTACAGACTCCAGCCCTCTGTTGGTCGTCCAGCGACCATCCTGGAACTATGCTACGAGGGGTTGAGAGGTATATACAAACAAGGTCGAGGGACCGCCGGGGCCTCCTCGTGAAAAAGAGTGTAGTCTGGCTCGTCGCTTCGCTGTCAACACGAAAGCGTAGGTGGTATGTTTCCAACGTTGCGAGCTGGCTATACGATAGTCGTTGTCGTCGTCGTCGTTGTTGTTATGGGATATCGAGAGAGCGGAGTAGGACGTCCGCCGTGCGAAGTAAGGGATAAGGTCGGCCGGCCGAAGGGAAACTTGCACAGCGGACGGGACGGGGGCTATCCTACTAAGCGACCGGGCGCGGAGGGAGGGAGGGTGGCGGCTTGAAACCCAAAATTGCGAACGATATCTACGTACGTATTACTATCTGCCTGCCCTCTGCCCTCCCATCCCAATCGGGTGTTCTCGTTCCTCAAAGGCTTTTGGGGGGGTATTAGACATCCGCCCCAGCGCTCACTCCTTGCACCCTTGCTTGCATGTCCTATTCTCATCACGCTTCAAGCCCTTTGTCCTCGCTCGCTGCCTTTTTTCGCCTCAAAACCTGATGAAACGTTGAGCGGAGTGAGTTCAAAATCTTACAGTACTTCTGATGAGATGAGTGTGCGAAACGCCACCCCAGGCCGTCGGGTATAATATATTATGATGGCCCAACTGGATCGCCGGTGCTTGGTTCTTTCTCGCATCTGCCCCAGGATCCCATGAACCTTAAAAATCTGATTATCAGAGAACGGGAAACACCAACCACATGCAAGCAAGCGCCACGTCTTACATAATAAACGATGTAAGCCACGTGAGATGCCGTGACCTTTGTATTCATTGTGGAATGGGGATGACATCACGCGCTAATGAGTGATGTCATTGTTTCTGATGTGGGATGATGTGCACTCACTCGTGGCTTTGCTTCTGCACTCTCTCCGCGGGAAAGAAATGACGACTCTCTCGTTCTCTGCACGTCCGACAAGCACGGCGTTTTCGTTGTTGCTGAGCTAGCTTGACTTTTGCGAAATTGCGCTCCGATAAGCGTGCTTTTGCAAGGCCCCCCCTGATGAATGTGGGACATAGGACGCCGTCTATGCATGTGCATATGGGGATGGAAAAGAAACAGGCTTGAAGAAGCCCAAGCCCTTTCCCTCCCTCCCTGGCAGCCCTGGTCGACCGACGCACGCGCGCGTGATGCATCCGCCGCCCGCCCGATGCATGCCGTCATCTCGTTCGTTTCCCAGCCAGCGATTAGGGGCGCCTCAGCCAAGAGCGTTTGTTTACTCTCACACTCTTCTTCCCTCGTACGTAAGCTTATTCTTTCCGTGTGCGCCTCCCATATGATTCTTATGCCATGGCCAAGCAAGCGAGCAAGCATGAATCATGCATGATGATGGGAATGCGCCTATTGTTTACATATCTTTACTCGTACGAATCGGGGAGTCGATTGCGCACGTCATTTCCCTGTCACCCTTACGCGTGGAGGGCGCCCCCTCCCTTCTCGGTCCGTCCCTTTCCTGCCCGCCCCTCTCTCCACAACCGGGCGAATAAAACCAACCTGCTTCCCTCGCCACCCTCCCCCCCGCCTTTGTTTTGCCCATCCCCCCCGCACTGCAACAGGCAGAGCTGCACATAACGTACCTGTGTTGTTCATAATCGTTGCGTTTTTGGAAATATTACATCTTCACTACCCCCATCAAACCCACCCCCGCACATATCCAGCATCCGCTCGCTCCACATCCGAAATCCACCCCCCGTTACATAAACAAATTCACCATGTCCAGCGATCCAGTATCCGTTGAACGGGAAACGACCTACGAGTCGCCAGCCCAAGCCGCCGAAGAGGCTGAGGGCCTTCGTCACCGTGTGCCCCACGTCCTCGCGGGTGCTCCTGGTGTTGCGCCCCCGGTTCCCATCTACAGCCAGAAGAACTTTGTGACCCCGGCGACGATACCCGTTGTTCCGCTAAGGGAGGTGCCTGATACCCCCGCGGAGGAGATGCCGAGCTTGTTTCCTGTTGGTGAGTGGTGATAGATCGATATGGAATTCCCCGCTCTTCTCTCCACACTTATTGCAACAGCGTCATCCGTGTCTGCCATATACTTCTGCCACTTGCTATTCAATTCTCCCGCTATCCCAAATTCTCACACCGTCTGTCTCTATCTTTCTCTACTTCCTATTTGAAATAGCCGTCGACGAGTATCCTTCCGACGACGACGAGCCGACCCTTTCTGAACTCGCAGCAACCACTCGTGACGCCTTGACAAACACCGTGAGCAACGTCGCATCGGTCGCCACTGGCTTCTTCCGTAACGTTAGCCGCCGCGTATCTCGCAACTTTGAAACCACAGAAGCTGCAGCTGTCGAACCTACTACCCCTACCCATCCCACGGCAGAACACGCTGGGATCGCCACTGGAAACGTAATGGGTACCGTCGCAGGAACCGTCGCCGGAGCCGCTTCCGAAGTCCGTGACCAGGCAGCTGCCGCTATCCGTCCTGCTACCCAGCCCGCTGCAATCGACACGTCCGCCCAACTCGAATCGGTTGCCAACGAAGAGCACCCTACCGCCGAAAGCGCCGGGAAGAAAACCGGCGATGTCATCGGATCCGTCGCCGGAACCTTCGTAGCCGCTGCATCCGCCGCGCGTGAAGCTGTAGGTGGAATCGTCGAGCAGGTCGCGCCTGCCACCACCTCTACGCCGGCTACTACTTCCGAATTGCTCAGTACCCCGGAGCAATTCAACGCCCCCCACGTTGGTGATGAAGTCCTGGCTGCTCCTATCGCTGCTAGGGACTTCCCGCCGGTTATCGTGACCCCTATCGAATCTTCCGCTTACGCTACTCCTACTGAATTGTCCGACGTTCCCGTTCAATCTGCTCCTCTGACCGAGACAGCTAAGGAAGGCGCCGTCGCTGCGAAGCAAGCTGCGGGTAACTCATACGTTGCGGCTCGCGAAACGGTCAAGCAAGCCCAGGAAGTCGCTCCGCAGGCCCTCGCGGCTGGCAAGGAATCCGCGGTTGGATCGTACGGTTCTGCCTACGAGCAAGCTGCTGCCCGCACTGCAAACCTCCCGGCGACCATCAAGCAGACCGCTCAGTCTGCCGCTGCCACCGTCGGCAACGTCGTTGAGCAAGCCTACACCAAGGTAGCTCCCGTCGTCGGCGCACCGCCCGCTGAAGTTGCGCGCGAAAACCTGGCCTACGCGACCAAGCCTGAGGTCATCAAGGGTACCGCTGCATCCGCCGCCACCCGCGCCAGGGACGTTATCTTGACCGCCCAAGATGTAGTAGAATCTACCGCGCACACCGCCACCGAGAAAGCTGGCCAGATCTACGTCGCCACCGCCGAAACCTCCCGCAAGGCAGTCGGAACCACCTCGGACATCGTGTCCCCCGCCGCGTCCATCGCTCGCGAGAGCACCGTCCACTCTTACGCGCACTCCAAGGAAGCCACCACCGCAGCCCTCGAAAAGGTCGTTGACAAGGTCGTCGAGTACGAAACCGTCGCCAAAGTTCTCACCACCGACGCCGTCCACAAGGCCGTCGAAGTCGGCGAGAAGGTGTACCACAAGGTCGCTGATGTGTCCCACACGGCCGCGAATGTCGCGTCCAACACCGCGGTGGCTGCTCGCGATACTGTCACCGGGACCGCGTCGTTTGCGTCGGAGAAGGCGGGGCAGTACACCACCCCGATCATCGCGGCTACTCAGAACGCTCTCCATCGTGCTGCGGACACGACGGTCAACACGTCTCGCAGCGTCGGTAACACGGCTTCGAACGTCGCCAGCAGCGTGGGCAACACCGCTTCGAATGTCGCCACTGGAGCGTACAACACGACCATCAACACCGGTCGCAACGTGGGCAACACCGCTTCCAACGTCGCCACGGGCGCGTACAACACCGCCCTCGGCGCCGCCCAATCCGTCGCTTCAACCACATCCAACGTCGCGTCCTCAACTTACAACACAGCTGTCAACATCCCCCACGTCGTCGCCGAGAAAGCGTCAAACCTCCTCCCCACCCGCTCGCGCAGTCGGAGCACGTCCGAGGTGCCTGCGGAGGTGGACACACTTGCGCCGCAGGGTGAGACACTTGCGCCGAGGAGACCTAGTATCTCCGAACGCGCTGGTGCCGCTGCGAAGGAGGCTGCGACGTCGGCGATTGCGGTCCCGAGGGCGGCTGTTACGGGTGTCACGCATCTAGCGGCTGCGGCTGGGAATGCGGTTGTTGCGGGAGCTAGTGCTGTTGGGAGTGCTGGTGAGTCTTCACAAGTCTTTCTCCTTTTGACTTATTGATTGCAACATCAGTCGGGCGGACTTTCCGGTTACTGTGAATGTATGGTATTGATAAACTTGTCCGTTCTCCATTTCTCCTTACAGCGTCCTCTGCGGCCCACACCGCCGTTTCAGTCCCCATCGCCGTCGGCCAACGTGCCAAGCGCGCCATCTCCCCCGCACCCAGCCGCGAGAACCTGACCGTAGACACCGAGTTCGCCCCCACCGAAGCGCCCGCGAGCCCCTCTCTCATCCAGCGCGCTGCGGCCATTCCCTCCGCCGTAGCCTCCAGCATCCTCCCCGCTGGAACAAGCCACGCGCAGACTTTACAGACACTCGACCAGCCCGTGGGGCCCACTATCACCCAGCGCGCGACCGGCGCCGCGGGATCCGCCGTCTCTGCTGTCGCTGCTGTCCCGGCTGCGATCACGCACAAGGTGATCGATACCGCTGCTGCCGTCGGTCACGGGACCGCCAACGCTGTCACGGGCACGGCGTCGGCGGTCGCGTCTGCTGGAACCTCGGTCGTCAAGGGAGTTATCGCCGCGCCGGTTGCGCTCGCCCACGGTGTCGCGTCGGCTGGATCTTCAGTTGTCCACGGCGTCGCTGCGGCACCGGGCGCGATTGTCCACGGTGTCGCCTCAGCCGGTAGCGCCGTCGTCGCCGCCCCCGGCGCCGTCGTCCGCGGTGTCGCGTCCGCAGGCTCTTCCGTCGCCTCCGGTGTCGTCGCAGCCCCCTCGGCTCTCGCCTCCACAGTCGCGTCGGTCCTCCCCGGCGGCTCCAAGAAACCCACCACCGAAACCGAAGAAACGCAATCCCCCGTCGCCGCCGAAACCGGCATCCGCACCCTCCCCGAATGGAAACAAGGCACGGCTGACTCGACCGCGTCCGAGGAACAGAAACCCACCCCCATCGAAGAACTCAAATACGCCGAGGAAGTCGAGCGCGAACGCCGCGATCGCCCGGGCGCCACCGGCCGGCAGGTCTGGGAACACTCGCGTCAGGAAGCGCGGGCGTTCACCGAGGGCATCCGTGAGCATCTTGGCGAGGGCGCGACCATCCCGGCGTTGAACGTGCCCAGGAGGGAGCTTGTGCGGGAGGCCGAGGAGGTTGAGCGCGCGGAACGTGAGCACGCAGAGGGGTACCAGAGGGGCTTGGCTGCTGAGCAGGCCCGCGCTTTCACGGAGGGCCTTGCGGGCGCCAGTGGGTCTGCGGACAGGTTGAAGTCGGCTGCTGATATTGCTTTGGGCCGTCGGTTGGAGAGCGAGATTGAGAAGGAGCGGGAGTTGAGGACGGGTGAGGACAATGCTGAGGGAGCGCACAACGTCGCCTCGGCGTTCCGCGAGGGGGTGCACGAGGAGGGTAACGGTGCCGTCAACCTCGCCAAACGCGCTCTGACCCGTGAGGCCGAAGAGGTCGCTCGGGATGAGAAGACCGCCGGCTCGCAAATGTACAACCAGCAGAGCGCGGAGAAGGTCGCCAGTCTCTTCCAGGCTGGAATCGCCGGTGACAGCGCCAGCAAGACCCCCGCGGCCTCGGTCGCAAAGCTCGGCCAGCTCCGCGACGCTGAGGAAGTTGAACGTGACGAGCGTATCGAAGACAAGAAAGCGCTCGAGTCTCACGCCCACGATGAGGCGAAGCTCGTCAAGGACGCTTTGCAGTCCGGCTCGATCGAGCTCCACCACGCTACTGGCGGATACAAGCTTAACGAACTGGACCAACTTGAGGAGGCTGAACGCGAACGTCGTATCAAGGAAGGCGAGCATCCCACCGCCTCTGCGACTGCCGACGCCCTCCGCGAAGGACTCGAGCAGGCCCGTGGCAGCGCTGAGGTTCCGCCCGCGTTGAACATTGCCGGCCGTGAGCAGTTGAGGTCTTTGGAGGAGGACGAGCGCGCTGAACGTGTGCAATCCCAGGACCAGCTTCGGACTAGCGGATCCCCCACTCGTCTCGCGTTCGCGCTTCGTGCCGGTTTGTTGCGGGACCACCATAACCCCGCGGTGGATGTTGCGAGGACCGCTGCTGAAGAGAACCCTGCCGAGTCTTCCCTTGCGGGCAAGCATGCGACGGGAATCACCCCTTCGGCCCTGAATGCGGACACCGAGACGGCTCCTAGCAGCGTCTACAAGCAGGAGAAGGCCAACCTCAGCTCCGACGCCCCCGGCAGCGTCCCCATCCAGGAATGGTCGCCCTCAAGCAAGGTGCTCGGCACGCAGTCCCTCGTGCCCGAAGGCGAGGGTTCCAGCTCGGCGCCCTCGCTCGGTGAGGAGAAAGACGGTAGCCGCAGCCCACCCTCCACCCCCTACGAAGCCTCCACCATCCCTCAAATCATCGCACCCACCCCGGGTTTCCCCACCCTCCCCATCTCCTCCGACCTCGCCGCCCCCATCCCCCAACACGACACCCTCCCCGACTACCAAAAGCGCCGCTCCCTGACCCCCGACGCTCGCCCACCTACACCCAACCGCGACGCGTCCATCGGCAAGATCAGCAGCACGCAGGACGCGGGCTTGGAAACCATCCGCCCCGCCCCGTCCGACGACCCCGCCGCCGTGCTGGACCCGAACCTCTCCTCGCACCACCCCACAAACAACAGCAACCGCAAAGTCAGCACCGACTCGACCGCCTCCACCCACTCCTCCTCGACCGGCTCGCGCAAACGCCACTTTGACCCCGACCACCCGCACCGCGTGCACGCGGTCATGGAGAAGGCGGTCGGCAAGATCGAGGCGGCCTTTGGGAAAGTGCTGCACAAGGAATCACTGGTTGTCGGTGGGCATGAGCGCGTCGAGGATGCGGCCGCGGAGCTGGAGCTGGTCAAACAGAGGAGGAGGTCCAGCGCGGGTAACTCGCCGACGCCCCCACACTAGTTTTGGGTTCTATTCACATCAGCCCCCCCTCAGTGGGTTTTTCTTTTCGCCCTGGAGTATTTGGGGAACGGCTCTTTGGCTACCTTTAGTATCCCCCCCGCCCCGCTATGGTGGCGAACCCCTCCCCCCCCCCCCCCCCCCCCCCCCCCCGCGGGCCTGATTTTTGAAACCGAGTTTGTGTGTGTGTTTTTCCTTTTTTTATTTTTGTTATAAGGGGCCGCGCCCGTGCTTTTGATGCAATAAAATTGTCGAATCTTGAGATGTTTTGATGTGGGTGCTTTGACTTGCTATATCGGTCCACCATCTCCACCATAGGTTACCTTACGAAGAAAATGGAAGCAGCTTTATTTCGGCCAGCGGGGGCCGGAGTCATCCCAGACTGCGGGATCCCCAGACCAGGGTCTTTCAGTTCCCTTCTCACCGTTCCTGTGCCTGCATCCTTGCAGGAAGTCCCAGATCCGGGCCTGCAGACCGACTTCCGGGATTGAAGTATGATTTCTGGGGATGTGCCTTCTCCGATGGAAAATGTAGAGTGATATGTACACGGAGTGTGTGTGTGAATGAAGAGATTCTATGGTCTTCGTCCGCCAATCATAGCGGACAGATGGATGGGCTAACGAGGGCTCGTAGAGGCGAGGTGGGGAGGAGGTGTGAACGTTACTGAGACTTGCTGAGTAAGTCAGCAAAGGCTTTTGCTGAAGGAGGTTTGCGTGTGGGGTCGAAAATGGAGTGGAGGGTCGCTCGCAGTTCTGTTGATGGGAACCGGGGGGGGAGTCAAGGGTCAAACTCTGGGGAGGAGGCAATAAGCGGGAACCAACCCACCTCTGGAAATCGGCACATCCCTCTCCCCCAGCAACCTCAACCCCTCGACATGACTCGCATCAAACTTCCCATCCTCCGCCGTCCTCCCCACCACCATCTCCAACACCACCCTCGCCAGCGCGCGGACGTCCTCGTCTAACGCCTCGACCCCCTGCTCACCGCGACTCCCGACATGATGCGCGGTGCCCAGATCCATCAGTTTCGCCGTGCGCCCGTCCACGTGCACGTTGGCCGGGCGCACGTCCCCGTGGCATATTCCCGCGGCGTGGAGGTATGCGAGCGCCGAGGCGAGCTGGGCGGCCCATTCAATTGCCTGCGACACGGTTGGCTGACCGAACTGGGCGGTGAAGTAGCGGAGCCGGTGGCCGAAGAGTTCCATGAGGATGGCGAGTGCGGGTGGGGAGGTGGGGGAAACGGGCGTTTCGTAGGATTGGATGTAGTTGATGAGGTGCGGGTGGGAAAGGTGTGGCGCGGATTCGGCTTCGAAGGAGTATTGGAGGTTGGGGTCGATGTCGTCCTTTGGGAGGAACTTTAGTGCAAACTACGAGGATAGATGATGCGGAGGACGGGGTCAGAATATGCCCTTCCGGAGCGTACAATATCCATAACAGGGAGAGAACGCTCGCGGTTCGGCTCGGGACAAAAGACATCATTCTCCCTTTTCCATCGCCGCTCTCCGCTCGCTCGCCTCACACTCGCATGCCCCTCACCTTCTCACCCGTATCCTTCTGAACAACCTCAAAAACCTCCGTGAAAGCACCCGCTCCCAAAAACCTCCCCACACGATAATCCCGCTCAATCTCCTTTGGCAGCGCAAAACTACAAGCCACCTTCGAAAACTTCGTTTCTTCAGGCAGCGGAGTGGGATCTTGACGCGTGAAAATCGAGATGGGGCGCGATTGCACGTGGTGATGAGGCGACTGTGGTGGGAGGTGCTGTGAGAGTGAACATTTCGAGGCGGTGGAAAGGGTGCTGAGGAGGATGGATGAAGCGGAAGGGCGAGGACAGGAGCGGGCGAGGGAGGAGTAGAGGAGGCAAAGGCCGAGGGTGCGTTGGAGGTTGTGGGTGAGTGAACGTCTGGCGGTGTTCATTTTTTTTGGCCGAGAGCGTCGATCGCTTGGTGGGGTGGGTTGAGAGGAGAAGAACGGCTTATCCACGGCGTGCTGGATCTTGTTAGCCAGTACTAGAAGGTATGGAGGGAGGGTATGGAGGGTGATGCACTTTTCCTCGTGTCGTTGAACCAAAACGGAAGCCACCCTTCACACCCCCACCGTAACAGATGAATAACAAGACTTGCACTCAGGGTTAGGGTTAGGGTTGTCCTCGCTGTCACCCGTGTCAATGTTGTCACGCCGTCAACTTGCCCCCTCCAAGAGTGGGGACAGCTGGAACGTAGGACACTGGCGAGCCTTCGTTCTAGCCCGAGGCTGTCGCAAGGTGCCCAAGCGTCAGGAGAATGTGATATGCAGCGTTAAGTGTGAAGCAGGCATGCTTCGCACTTAATGTGCAACATCAGGGATTATTGTGACTCGAGTAGGATAACTGTTCAATCTACGGACTCCCTAGTCCTAACTCGGAAAACGTCACATGTCCCAACGCAGTGTATAACCTCCTTGCCACGTCCAAATGCCACGAGCGTCCCCATATGTCATCTAATCCCTAACCCACCTCCACGTCCAATTCCCCTCCCACCCTCTCTCATCCGCCTCCTTCAACGACCTCCCATACCTCTCCGCCTCCACAAACCACCGACTCCACCGCCACCTCTCCGGATACTTAATACTCCGTAACCGTCCCCGATACGGCAGCCCCAGCACATGCATATGCAGATGTGGCACGGACGTGAATGGCGGGACGTGGAAGCCGAGACGGTGCCTGGAAGGGGGATAGCCCATGTCGGAGAGGAGAGTGTGCCCGATTTGGGACATGCGGGAGATGAGCGGGTGTGAGGATGCGGGGAGGTCTTTGACGGTGGGGATGTGGGCGCGGGGGATGAGGAGGAGGTGGGTGGAGGCGGAGGGGTTGATGTCGTGGAAGGCTACGAATTCTTCGTTCTGTTGGGGTGGAGATAAGATGTGGGTCAGCGTCTGGGGGACTTCTCTGTTGGGAGACGCAATGGGTAGCGGTAATGCACATCCCCTCACAGTGCCATCAGCCACCCCAAGTCTCCAAACCTACCTGGAAAACCACCCTCGCCCGCTCATCCGTCCCATTCGCGATCCCACAAAACACACACTGTCTTCCTGTGCCACCCTCGCCATCCCCCAACTTCTGACTCTCCTCAGCACCCACTACCCCGAAACATCCCGTGAGAGACGAAAGCCAGGCGGGCATCTCAACTTGCGTGCACCAGAGGTCGTGGAGGATGTGGATGTCGCTGTGCTCGGTGGATATCGATAGGGACGGGGTAAGGAGGAGGAGCAGGAGAGGCGTGAGGATGATGAAGAGGTGGAGGAGGGTGCGGGGGAGGGGCATGCGGCGGGGCCAGAGTGTTTCGAGCCGGAATTCACGGCTCTTGTTTTGTCGAAACTTGTTGCCTTTAGCGTACTGTATGTATATATGAGGCCGTGTGCGTGGAGCCCCGGAGCTGTTCCCACCACCAGCACCACCACCTGCGGTCTCTGCGGTCGTTCGCAATGGGCCGTTCGGATGTCCACGGGCGAAAGGTATATATATAGCACCTATTAACGCGCCCTGTCAATGCGGCATGGCCTGTCAAAGACTCCGCTCTCACGCTGCTGCATCTGTCAGCTCCCACCCACATATGCAGCATTTTGGTTTTCTCGTACGTAGATACGTATGGCTCTACAATGGCGTAGGAGATGTTAAACGTTGGAACCGAGTATCATACTCACATACTCGTATATACACAGGATTTAGAGGATATTTGTCCTTGAACTCCCAAAACATTCAAAAATGCCTATGCTACGCACGAAAATGCGAACGAGGCCTAGCAAGAACTGCTATGTCGGAGTTTTACCAGCTTCCCAGTCCTGTCGGCGGTATGAGTAATAATGAGCATATCTGAACATAGCCTTCAACCACATACACATCCCAAAAACCCACAGACCTACCATCAAAACCGCATCCAACCTCCCATTCTCCACCCTCAACTCCCTCAACCGTCCCTCCACCTTCCCCTTCATCCCCACCAACCCCTCCACCCTCCTCACCATCGCCTCCAGTTCCGCCTTGGCCCGATTCTTCTCCGCCTCCAACGCCTCGCACTCCGTCCCGTGCGCGGCGGCTTGCTCGCGGAGGAGGGTGGTGGTCTGCATCATCCGTGTGAGGGCGTCGTGGGCGGTGCGCGTTTGGGTTGTGAGGGTTGTTAGGGAGGTTGCTAGTTTTGTGCCGGGGAGTTGGGGTTGTTGGGAGGAGGGTTGCGGCTGCGAGGAGGAAGGGCCGCCGGCAGGAGAGCCGGCGCTGCGTTCGGTGACGGAGGGCAAGGGGAGAGGTTTGGATGTGGTGTTAATTCCGCTGTTGCTGGTTGAGTTTTTAGAGGTGGGGCTGGGGCGGGATTTAGGGTCAGTTGGCGGGCGGGAGGGTTGTGGTGGGTCTGACATCTCGCAGGAAGGTGTTTGCTGGGTGGGGATGTGTCCACCGTAGGATCTGCTGGACGTGAGTCTCTGAGGGCGATGTTGTCGATGCTGTCACGCATCACGCGTCGGCGTCACGCCGTCAACTTGCCCTCCTGCATTCACCCCCCTTGACCGACAAAAACAACCAACAAATACCCTGTTTCCGTACTTTCCGCGCTACCATTCGAGGCCCAAGCTGATCCAACTCGTCGCTCGCTTCAAGTAAAATTGTGCTCGCAACGCTGGTTTCTCGCGTCTTGGAAAAAACTCGGAACACATACCAGAGACACCCTTACTCTTACGTTACTGTCCGGATTTCTGTTCCTTCTTCGGAAACGCTTCCTTCTTCGGCAACGCTTCTGCTCCATTTGAGACATTCGCAACTCGTCGAATACCGTCGCCTATTGATCTGAGAGTGAGGGGAGAATCCTATCTATCTCCGGTGTCACGCCGCCCGAGCTTCAACGTTCGGTTCCTCCGTGCCGCACCTTTCGTCCGTCGGCGTTTTCCGACCGCCGAGAAAACAACAGCATGGGCACCGTCAACTCCAACCTCGCCCGTAAGTACCACCTCGATGCCTGGGATACACGTGAAAACACCCACAATCCCTGAGTTCACATAGGGGTGCTCCCTGCACCACATCTCACACGAATGATTCACAACCCTCTGTTCTCAACTGACATCTAATTTTCCCCGTCTTGTTCGATCAGCAGAACCCAGCATCGCTAACGATCCCTCAACATTCTCCACATATCCAACCCCGACGCCCACCGTGACGCTCAAAACACCATCCTTCTCCTCCTCGTCTTCGCCGCGCGATATCGAATTAAGACGAGCAAGTCTTGCCACCGCCTCCTCCTTTTCTTCTTCATCATCTTGGGAAACTCAGTCGTATCTTCACGGCGCCTGCCTACCCGTCGTCTCGTCAAGCGCAAAGCGGCAACCCACCACCACCCCCACCATGATATCAACAACGTCAAATCCCTCCTACCCGCCCAACACCAACCCCTTCCCCCACCTCCCCACCGACCTCCTCCTCCTCCTCCTCCAACACCTGCCCCCCTCCACCCTGCACCGCTTCTCCCTCACCTGCCGCCAACTGCACGTCCTCATCCAATCCAACACGGAAGCCCTGTACCGCCACCGCGTCCTCACCCGCTTCCGCCTGCAACCCCAACGCGCGCACCACTCGTTCAGGCTACGCCATGAGGGCATCCAGGAACAGACCTGGGCCGACATGTACTGGCGGCTGAGCGTGCTGAGGACGCGGTGGGTCGGGTGGGCTCTCGATCGCGCCACCAACGCATTCGAGTGCTACCCCATGGAGTTTGTGGTCAAAAACGTCGCCGTAGCCGGTGACGAGGGGGGTGTCACCGGGTCCTTAGGGCGTAGCCGGGGCGGGGCCGAACCCACGGGGCGAGGGGGTGCGCATCGCCGCAACCGGCTCACGCTGTTGGGGATCTGCCGGTGGCGCACGATCGCGGACGCCATCACCAAGGTCAAAGGCACGCTGACGGTCTCGGAGACGCACTCGACGTCGATCACGTTCAAGGAGACCCAGCTGATCCGCGGGCCGCCCAACACCGTCGCCGTGCCCAACACATACACCGCCGAGTGCTTCGGGTCCGTGATGCTCGGGATGTACGACCCCAACGCGTCCGCCCACTACCGCGGCGTGTTTGCGTTGGTCATGGAGGAATGCTTCTGGGCGGCCCAGGAGGGCGCCGACGAGGTGATTTCGTTCACGAGCGGGGAGACGCATTTTGGGGTCGTGACGACGGTGGATGCCGCGCAGCAGAGGGTCTATGCGCGGTGTCGGCTGGGGTTTGGCGGTGATGGGGCGGGCGAGTTTGTGATGGAGGCGGATTCGAGAGGCGGACAGGGGATTCATCATCATGGGGAGCTCAATGCGGCGGGCGAGCATGCGGCGCTGGTAACGATGGCGCAGACACCAGCCGGCGCGTTGCATTTCAGCCCAAAGGCGGAACCGAGGGCCGTGCAGCCGTGGTGGGCGGTGCCGCCTGTCGCGCCGTGGCCGTGTTTGCCCGAGGGGAGGGTGGACATACGCAAGGTGGGGAATGTGGTGTTGGGGATGTTTGTGGAGCCGGTCATGGGGTGTTTTTATATTGGGTTGTGATGGGGGGGGGGGGGGGGGGGGGGGGGGTGAGGGGGGGGATATGCGAGAGACGGTTCTTTTCCCTTTTCTTGGGAGTGTGTGATGTCCCGGACCCTCTTTTCTGATGATCTGTGATACCTTGTGTAGTATGGTTGTTTTTTGATCTTTCGCTCATTTTTTGGGAAGCATTTCTGATACCTGTCCCCGGACATTTTCCCGTCTCTCGAATAAAAACAATCTGGTTTTTTGGGCTGTTCTCATATGGTTCATATCGGAGTTTTCGCCGAGAAAGTGTCTTTGATTGCACAACGCCTAACGAAAAATCTAGCGCTACCGTCAACATCTCTTCTAATCCATCTCATCCTACCTCTCATACACTCGAGTGTCCCCCACTTCATACCCAACTCTACAACTTCGCTTTATCCTTCTCCCCCGCGCCATTAACCGCCAAACACACCTCCGCCATATCATCAAACACCTTCGCAAGCGTCTGCGTGAATTTGACGGAGGATGTGGGCGCGTACGAGAACTTGCTCTCGACGCCGATCTTGACCAGCTTGCTGCCGATCATGTAGTTCATGCCGTAGCCGTCGGGGTACTGTACAAGGCGAATATCAGGAGTTGGCAATCGGAGACAAACCACATCCTCGCCAGAACCCAACATACCACAGTCCCAAACCCAGTCGACAGAATCCTCTCCCCCGGAAACAACCCACTGGTACTCAACCTCCAATGGCTGCTCTTTGCATACGCCGGGTCCGTGTATATCTCGGCCGTTTCGCCGGGCTTCATCACCATCCGCAGACCGAGGAGGTGCCGGTCGACACCGCGGCCTTGGCCCGCGAGGTTGAGGTAGGCGACGTGGGCAGTGCAGGCTTTTTGGAGGAGGGTGTATTTTTCTTGGGGCTACGGAAGGAATAAATGCGCGGTGATGAGGGATGAGGGTTGTGAGGAAGTGTGAGAGATATGGGAGGACGTACCGAAAGCCCAGCCTTATCGAATGCCTCGACAAACGCCTTCGAGTCCGTGCTCAACGATCGGCAAGTTTCCGTCCGGCCATGCTTGAACTGCCGCGTGCTGGCCGTCTCGTACACCGCCGCAAACTCCTTGTGGATACGGTGGAACACGAGCTGGAGGGCCATCTGGACGTATGCGTCTGGACTCGACTTTCCTATCGTACGGCACAACAAGGTCAGTATGACACAGAACATAGGGATCTACAAGCAGACGCCTGCATCGCAACACGTACCGGTCTTCTTCATGAAATCCGACCCATACTTGTTATACTGCAAAATGCTAACATCCGAGTCGGCAATCGCGACGGCCACGGTCTTTTCCGCGTCCGTGAGCTCCTGCGCTATCTTGTCGTCCGTGATCCATTCGAGGTGCTTGGGCGGTCGCATTGTCGCGTTTTGTTTGGCGGAGGCGGGGTTTGTTGCGGGTTCGCTGGTTTTCAGAGAGGGGGTTGGTCACTATAGAGCTGATGTAGTCTGGATTTATGTGTGTAGGACTCACTGTTTGACGACGTGGTCGGCGATGATGGCTGGTATCAGGGCGTCGCATGGGGAGTGCTGGGTGGACATGACCACATGAGTATCACCCTTTGTAAAGGGCATATGTGAAGATTTCATAACGCACCTCGCCGTTGACACCCGTCCTTCCATCAGCCATGACACAGACAGAGTATGACTTGTCAAACCAACGATTGTGTCCGGTAAGCCCATGGGATGTATTTCCTGATGACCCAGTTTTTGATGAATGCATGTACACGTAGAAAATGAGTAATGCATCACGAAACCCACTTGCAACGTATTCGATGTCAGCAGGCAGGATGTAGTCGTCGAGCGAAACGGCAAACAGGGCAGTCTCGATGCCCGCAAAGTTGTCTTTGTTGGCTTGTCCGAGCTTCTGCAGGTGCGAGTGGATCTGCGGGAAAGGGAAGGAATGGTTAAGATTGCATATCCGCCCGGCTGATATGCAAAAGGTCAGTAGGAACGCACCTCGGCCCACTTGTCACGGTGAAGGGCAGTGAACAGACTGATTGGCAGTTGCTTCTGATTCCCTGACTGCGCGTGTTCCAGAACAGACACCAGCTGCCTGAGTGTTCGGTCGGGTGAGATACAAGCTCCACGGGTTGATGAAGCGCGGTCTCGAAACAACACCTTTCAATGCTCTCAATGGTCACCCGGTTTCCCGTCGTCGCGTCATACACATCCACGAGATAGATCTGGTCCCGCGCAAGCACCACAATGTGCTTGCTCGGGGAAGGGTGGGAGCCCACGTTGTAGTCACATCCAGCTTTCGGGACTCGGGTGATTCCGAAGAGGTTGCGGTATTGGTTCATGTCTAGAGGGCCTGTTCGCGTCGTATCGATCGATAACGTTTCCCTGTGAGAGTGAACAATACCACAGCGGTAAGTCGGTTGGATAGGGTCGGGCTCCCAGACCTTTGCGAAACGCGCACTCGCTAGCGCCTAGCGCCCATTGCATCCCACCCTCACCGCATACGTACGTATCAATCATATCCTTGTAATCCAGCAAATTGTTGACCAGCCCCGCCGCCCGCTTGACCTGAAACTTCGTAAACCCAGCCGACGGAACCACCGCCCTCTCCTTCCCCTCGCCCTTCCTGGGCATCAGCTCCTTGGGCGTCTCCGGATGATCCCTCAAAACCATATACCAATTCGAATTGATCATAACCGCCTCCCTCCAGCCATGGTACGCCAAGCTCAACCACCACCGTTCGAGCCACGAATTGGGTTCGCGGCGGTCGTGCTCGCGTAGGCGGGTCTGGAGGTCATGGCCGAGTCCGCCTGGTTTGATGAAGTCGTGGACGATGGCTTCGGACTTTTTGTACTCTTCGGGGGTGAGGATGGGCACGAGGGTTTGGAGGTAGCGAGCGGCGGTTTCTTCGAGGGGTGGGATGGGCAGCCGGGGGAGGGTTTCCTGGAGGCTGAAGGTTTTTGGAGGTTTTTCTTGGGAGCCGGGCATCTTGCGGGGGGTGAGGTGGAATGGAGTGTGTGTTCAGGATGCTATGCGAGGAGGGCGGGGGTTCCTTCGTTTTCAGTCTTGCTTTGGTGGAGTGGAAGGTGGGCGGGATGTGGGGGTGGGGGGTTGCTGTGCCCTGGGGAGTTCTGGGAGTTCTGGGAGTTCTGGGAGTTCTGGGCCTGCACGCGTGAGAGAGAGAGAGCCCGCTGTCATTTGGAGAGGTCGCCCTCGTGACGCTCTTTCACATGCGCCCGCGTTCAAGCAACATCATATCCAAGCACCATCCGCAGATTGCGTGTCCGTTCGAGTGGCCGAGGTAGAGGAATCAATCAAGAGTGATCTATCAAAGAAAGCAGACTAAGTAATACATATAGGAGTATATACATGGTAGGGAGGGGGATAAAGAATATACGGTCAGGTAGTGTAATGAATGGCACAGATACACAGATACGCCGAAGGTTGGTCCGACATGAAAAATCGAGCCAAATGTTAATGCTGTAAGGATCCGGCCCCCACATAGCAGCGTCATGAGCACATATTTCACATGTCCACATATATACGCCCCCATCCTTAACCCCGTCTCCTCTCCGGCTCCACATACCCCAGCGGCACATCCTCATCATCCTCACCCTCACCATACCCTTCCTCCTCATACGAGAACCTCGGGCTGACCAGCCGTTGCTGCGACGACGACATATCGCCCGGTCTACGTTGCGATGCCGTGCGGCGCGTCGAGGGTGCGCGTGTTGCCGGTTGTTGTTGGTGTTGGTGCTGCTGTTGGAGGGCGCTCATCTGTTCTTGCAGGGCCATGAGGGCGACGGAGGCGAGTGGCGTTTCGTCGTCTTCCGAGGGGCGGGAGGTGCGGGTTTCGGGTTTGCGTTGGGATTGGGAGGAGAGGGGTTGATTGGTGTCGGTGGGGGCGCGGCGGGTGGAACGGCTTGTTGGGGTGCGCTTGACGTTGGCTGCAGTCGCTGTAATTGCGCTGGGGCGGTGTGAGCTGCCGCTGCTTCCTGACCGCTGGAGTGGTACCGCCGTCCGCTGCGAGATGGTACGTGCCAGCGGTGTCGAGTCGCTGTCGTCGTCAGATTTCTGGCGGTGGGACCGATGGCGGGACGAGCGGGTGTTGGTGCGGTTTGCCTGGCGAGATGACGGAGTGCGGTCAGTCGGGGAGAGCGGGCTTGCGAGTGCGTGAGCAGCGCTGCGGGAGGACCGTGTGCGTTCCAGTGGGGCGGCGGCGGAGGTGTACTGGCTCGCGGACTTGTACAGCGCTTCAATGTCGTCTTCGGCGCGGTTCGCAGTGTAGCTTGGAGGTGGCGGGATTAGGTGTGAGCGGTCTGAGGCGAGAGGAGTGGAATCGAGGGGTTCGCGATCGGACCGACGCACGGACGTACTACGGCGGGGCGATTTCTTTTGCGACATTGTTGATATCTGAGTTCCGGACCTTTGCATGTTTGCGCCATAGTATGAGTCCGTGTCAGGGCTCAGGAGACTGTCTGCATGTCTCTGGGAAACAGAGCGCGGCAAGAAACCGTCTCCGGGAGGCGAAGGCGAGAGATCTTCTTCGATATTGATAACAGAGTTGATCGGCTCGCTAATCGTCGCAAAACCTCCGCCTAAACCAAGATCCCCACGTCCGTTGGGCGAGAGCGAGAGGCCAGCATGTGGGTCGCCCCCAGAATCGTCCGACGACGCGGAGATCCTAGGGGGCTCCTCGTCTACACGCGAGTGCGCCTTCCGAAGATTAGAACGACCCGTGGCCCCGGTCGGCCGACGCTGCACATCAATCGACTGTTTCCGGGTGTATCTCGCATCCGACGACGCCGCATTGACAGGGGGTGTGTGTTGCTGAGTAGTATCCTTTCTGGACCGCTGAGACACCGACCGCCCCAACTCAGGCGCATCACCCGCGACCAGCGAAATCAGCGGCTCTCCCGGCTTCCGCACGCTCGTCTTTCTCGTCGGCGTGCTATTCTGCTGATGGCTCTCCTCCAAATCCGCCAAGATGGTGCCGGCGCCAAAAAGACCCGACGGCTCCTGGTCCTTCCCCTGCACGACGGTACTGAACCGCTTCTTCCAGTTTTCGCTTTCTTGCAAGCGGCGGTCGCGGACGGTGTTGGCGCCCATGGCTTCGACGTCGCCGCGGTCGCCGTGGGCTCGGCGCCACATCAGGTACCCGAAGGCGATGCAGAGGACGACGATTATGATGGCTATTACTACTACCAGCCAAATGGGGAGGACTCCGAGACCGCCTAGAAAGAGAAGGGAAGGTGTCAGCGCCACCGAGGGAAAGAATGGACGACTGTATGTGATGCAAACGACAGGTACGCGGCCGCACATACCCAAGTCAACCTTCCCCGAGTCCTCAGCCAAGACGCTGGGCGCCATAGCTAGCAACAGTGGCAAGCCGCCCATAAGGGACGGCCTCTTCATTAGTGGTGGCGCCATGGTTCCGGGTTATGTGAGAAATTCAGCTCTTCTCTTTCCTCTGGGGGAGTTTACGGTGCGAATAACACGGTTTCTTGCACGGCGTGAGAGAGTCTCTGCAACGATACCCGATCGGGCTTTGTCCTTGGTGGGAATGGGGGTGTGTGGTGGCTGGCCTTTCCGCTTGCGTTCAAGCCTTCAAGGAGCTGCCCAAAGTTGGCCTTTCCTTCTCGCTCGCAGGCAGCCCAGTCCAAAATTCTCGCTCCTCAATCACCTTGAACGGCCGCCGCATTGAGGCCGCGCAGATCAAATAAAGACGCTGGGGTGTCACGTGGTTGCTGATCACTTTATTGCATCTCTGTTTTTGAACCGCGCCCCTCGCCCAACACTTCCTCCTTTCAAAGGCCTTGATCGACTGACGGTGACGAGTGCCCAAAAAACCGTGCTCCTCCACAACCTCCACAACCTCCCTCCCTTCCCCACAAAGACCTCACCTACTCCCAATATCTCATCCCCTCACTCTCTCCATCACTCTTCACCACAGACCTACTCTCTACTCTCATGTCACTCCCCAACCGCCCCACCCATCCGATCCTCCCCTCACTCCGTCCCGCTTTCTCCGGCCGTCTCGCAATCCCGCTGCAAAAGTGGCCGGGGCGTTAGATCAGGAGGAAAAGATAAACACCTGTAGGCGTTGTCACTGGTTTTGAATCCTCCTCGCCCGACTACGGCGTACCGGGAAAGGCACACGACGGGCACGCAAGATGCCCACGTCAACATGGCGGCACAGCCAGCCGTACGCGGTGGAGAAGGACAAAGCTGCCCAGATGTCGATGATGGGTCGTTCGCCTTACCTAGATGGAACGGCGCTGTCGGCGAGTCACCCGGACACACGCACGGCCATGGCTGATCGAATGCAGGTGGAGAGGGGTTTGGCGGAGGTAGACGAAGATCTCGGGGCTGTGTTTGCGTTTGACACCGACGAGGTGTTTGACGCGGCAGGTGGATGCGCGGAA
This sequence comes from Fimicolochytrium jonesii, assembly GCF_025526975.1. Lineage (NCBI taxonomy): Eukaryota > Fungi > Chytridiomycota > Chytridiomycetes > Spizellomycetales > Powellomycetaceae > Fimicolochytrium > Fimicolochytrium jonesii. Next base: position 312,977 of record NW_026515679.1, read on the forward strand.
GCCGGTGGTGTTGGAGATGGAACGGATGCGGTTGATGATGGGGTTGACGAACCCAGCACTGCTGATTTGGATGGAGTCGGCGGCCCCCGCGTGTCCTTTGCCGAACCGGCGGATGTATCGCAGGTGGTCGATATTCACAACTTTGATGCCCAGAAGGCCGCATCTATCACAACCGTCGGGGACGGTCCCTTACCAGCGTCAGTATCCGCGCCCGTGAAAAAAGTGGGCCTGGACGATTTCCAGCTCGTCAGCGTGGTGGGCAAAGGGGCGTACGGCAAAGTGTTCCTAGTTCGCAAAAAGCCCAATCCCACTCCTGCCACTTCTACAGCCGGAGCGAACGCAAAAACCGAGCTGTACGCCATGAAAGTGCTCAAGAAAGCCAGTATCGTCCTCCACGCGTCAGGCAAAGAAGCCGAACACACCCGCAACGAGCGGTGCATCTTGGAGGAAGTACAACACCCGTTCATCGTCACGCTACACTATGCATTCCAGACGCCGTCCAAGCTTTACCTGATTCTAAGCTACGCGTCCGGCGGCGAGCTGTTCACATACCTCACAAAGGAAAAAATGTTTGCAGAAGACGTGGCCTGTTTCTACATCTCCGAACTCCTCCTCGCCTTGGAACACCTGCACTCACTAGGCATCATCTACCGCGACCTCAAACCCGAGAACGTACTCCTAAGCGCTCAGGGCCACATCCTCCTGACCGATTTCGGCCTCTCCAAAGTCGCCCTAGACGCACAAACCGTCTGCGGGACCATCGAGTTCATGGCCCCCGAGGTCCTCGACGAGCACCGCACGCAGGGCTACGAAAAGGGCGTGGACTACTGGAGCCTGGGGGTGATGCTCTTCGACATGCTCACGGGCGCCCCACCTTTCACCGGTGCAAACCGCAAGAAGATAATGGACGGCATCCTACACCGCAAAGTTGTCTGGCCGCGGTATATGACCGCCCACGCGCGCGATCTGTGCCATAGGCTGTTGCAGAAGAACCCGGCGAAGCGGTTAGGGTGTGACGCGTTAGGCGGGGTTGCGGGGGTTAAGCGGCATGCGTTTTTTAGGGGGATTGACTGGGAGAGGCTGGCGAGGTTGGAGGTTGAGCCGCCGATCGTGCCGAGGTTGGAGGGGGAGGAGGATACGAGGTGTTTTGATCGGGTGTTTACGGCGATGCCGGTGGAGTCGCCGCCGCCTAGGGGAGAACGTGAACGTGGGGAGGGGGGGTTGGAGCTGGGTTTGGAGGTGGTGGACCATTTTGTAGGCTTTAGTTATGTAGCAGGGACGAAGTATTTGTGATTCTTTCAGGAAGGTTTTACTTTCGTTACTCTTCGTACTTTCTTTTCTGATACCTGTCTTTGCTCCCCGCCTGGTGGAGGGGCTACTTTTGTAACATAGTCATTTTTTTGGAGTCCCCACTCCTGTAGGAGAATAGTGAATCAGAATCGGCTAGCTCTGCCGCTGTTTTCGACCAGAGGATCGTGCTGAACACCATTTCATGTTGAACATCTCATCATGGCGACGGCTCGGAACTGCGCTGAGGCGCTGACCGGGAGGCATTTACGACAACACATCCACACCCAGGGGCACATCGAAGCAGTGAGGACAACGTTCGCAAAGACTCCGAATAGATATGATTCTTATTGTATGATATTATATGTAGAGATAACAGAAAAATACGAAAGAAGCAATGCAGCTGAAAAAAAAAACTGGACCATTGGTTTCCCCAGCATAAATCGAGGTACTTACAACAGGAAACGCCACGAGAAGGCTGTCCAGTATGGGTTCCCGAACGGTACGCGAGCCGTAGCCCTTCCCATCCACGAGAAAGCAAGAACCGAAGGTCATTCCCACCGGTCCTTGCCGACTGCACTGCAGCAGATCTTCCCGGCAGTATACCGCCAGTACCCCAGCCGGGCTCTTCTCAGCTAAGTCTTCCAGGTAAGTACGCGACCAGTGGGCCTTCCTAACCTGGGTGTAACTTGGTCGTGTGGGAGCCGAACTTATAAAGCAATGCTCAGGATCTTGACTAGAATGCGCGTGGATAGCGGTACGATGAGCGCGTTGTAAACAGTGAGCGCCTTGTAACAGGGTGCGAGCCCCCGATGACACTGCCCGACAAGCGCAGGATGCCTCCGACACCGATGAGAAATGCTGAAGACCTTAAGTGCGTCGTTAGGTAGTAGAGCAGTATCGAACGCAAGATCTTGAGCGTTATCTCTACATCTAGTGCGGTCGTAGTACGGGAGAGCTGTTGCGGAAGTTGGACGATGGGTTAAGACAAGCTCGAAAGGGAATGCGAGATGGCACCCTGATTTACAGTAGAGCCTGGCTGTCCTTTTGTGGGACTGGCCAGCAAACGCGACTTTCCGCGAGCGGACCCGATTCCCCGCCGAGTAACGCGTGCGTCGCAAGCAGAAACTTGCCATGAAATGGACGCATTTCTAACGAATAGACAACAGCATCCGTTTCGTTAGTCACATCACAGCCAACAGTGTGGTTTAACTGCGTCGTACGGAAAAAAACACGGGCCTCACCATCCTCACCTTTGCAAAGTTGAAACTGGTATTCCACCTCAAAATTCAGCAATTGGCAACCAGGCAGGCCCTGACAAACTCACTGTTCCCACTACCACACAAACCCCGGCTACAACAGGACAGCAAGGACGACCATCGTCCTCGTAACCCTTCCCAAACAGACCTGTGCCCGAACCTCATTGCGTCCGAAAAAAATGGTAAACTGAGACTTGCAACGCTGAACGGTTTAACGCTTTTTCCATTGGCCCCAATGTCTAAACCCATTCCCCACCTCCAGAAAGTGAAAACAATATCCCGCGGCGCCGACTTTGCCCGCGAGCGCTCGGGCGACATTTACAAAGTCCAGCGCAACCTTGACCCGGAACTCCACCCTTTCGAGAGGGCACGTGAATACACCCGCGCTCTCAATGCAGTGAAACTCGAGCGCATGTTTGCGAAACCCTTTGTGGGAGCTCTGTCGGGGCATATCGATGGGGTTTATTGTGTCGCAAAGCATCCAACCAAGCTGACGACCGTTTTCTCGGGGAGTGCTGATGGAGGTGGGTGCCGAAAGGAGTGAGGCGAGGAGAAGCGACCGAGCGGAGCGACGGTTTGGTTCGGTCGGGGAGCCTGAGCGTTAGGAAGGTCAACCAGAGCGGGCGCGACTGCGGCGAGGTGCAGGGATCCTTGAGGATGGTTCCCTCCGGGAGAACGAGCGGAGCGAGCCACATTGCGGCAAAAGCGCAATCCTCCCCTCACCCACGTTGCCCAACATCCTTGGTGTCGTTGATGGTTTGATGGCTGATGGTTGATGGTCAGGGCAGTCTGTGCTGACATGCTTCGGGTTTCGATTGCTGATTTGCAGAGGTTCGGATATGGTCGCTGACAAACAACAAGACAACATGGTCGACAAAGGCGCATCATGGATTTGTGAGAGGCATATGTTCCGTGCCTTTCAGCGACAATTTCTTCACTGTGGGTGAGGATAAGACGGTTAAGATGTGGTCGGCAGATTCTACCGAGGTGGGTGTCTGTGAAGAATGTAGTTCTTGCGCGGCGTGGGAGGGAGGGACTGTTGCGGGTTTTGATTTGGTGTGGGACAGTAGCTGATAGGGAAAATCGGTCTCTCTTTTAGCCACTGCAAACATATGCGTCGAGACATGCGTTCAATGGTGTAGATCATCACAGGACGAGAAACACCTTTGCGACATCTAGCACACAGATTGACATCTGGGATCACCAAAGGTGAGAGAGGCAGACAAATGTGTTGGGCAGCGAGGGGCCGAAGCAATATTAACAATCCGACTGCAGAGCCGAACCAGTCCAAACTTTTTCATGGGGCGCCGAAACCACCACCTCCATCAAATTCAACCAAACGGAAACCTCCATCTTCGCCACCTGCGGCACCGATCGCACCATCATCCTCTACGACCTGCGCACGAACTCCCCGCTCTCCAAAACCATCATGGCGATGCGCACGAACGCCATCGCTTGGAACCCCATGGAAGCCTTCAACTTCACCATCGCCAACGAAGACCACAACTGCTACACCTTCGATATGCGCAAAATGCAGTCCGCCATGAACGTGCATAAGGACCACGTGTCCGCTGTGCTCGATATCGATTACTCGCCCTCGGGAGAGGAGTTTGTGACGGGCGGGTATGACCGCACAGTGAGGATATTCAAGAGCAGGGAGGGGCATAGTCGAGATGTGTACCATACCAAGCGGATGCAGAGGATCTTTTGTGTCAAATTTAGCATGGATGCGAAGTTTGTGCTGAGTGGGAGTGATGATGGGAACATTCGGTTGTGGAAGGCGGGTGCTTCTGATAAGTTGGGCACGGTGAGTACCATTTCTACACAGTCTCAAAAGGAGCGACATGTATTTGCACACACACAGGATACTAAAACCAACTCGTCTCATCTTATTCCCCCAGACAACCAACCGCGAACGCGCCGCCGTCAGCTACACAAAAGCCGTCAAAGAGCGCTACAAGCACATGCCCGAGATCCGCCGCATCGATAAGCACCGCCGCATCCCCAAGGCCATCATCAAGGCCAAGGATACCAAGCGGGTCATGACCGAGTCGATCAAACGCAAGGAGGAGAACCTGCGGAAGCATACCAAGGAGGGCGCGGTGCCGTATCAGGCGGAGCGGAAGAAGAATGTGCTTGTTAACGAGAAGTAGAGTGGAAAACTGGGGTCGCATCGGGAGGCATCCGGCATCACAGCACCTCACATCAAAGCCGTTCCCTTCAACATCCGTCGCGCAAACCACCATCCGTCATCAACACCCTTAACTTAAAACACTTTTTTTGTCTCCCATTTTCCTTTTGTATGTATGTATTTTTCTTAGTTTATCGCGAGAGCTTCCCTTCTGGCTAGTGGAAGCTGTAAAGCTCTGTATCTAGTCTATCACATAGAGTCGCTTATACAGAAGCTACAGTACTTGATTTCTGGCAAGTAGTGCGATGGTAATGTGTCTTTTGCATTTTCGAGGGTTTAAGCGACCAGATTCAGGAGTCGCGATAGCCTTCGCCTGGGTCTCTGGATGTTTGTCGTCCTTCCCCGCACGAACGTCAGAGAAGGTTGATGAAGCCCTCGAATCTGCCCATCACTGGTCCTTTCCTTCCCGCTTCACATTCCGTTCCTGACGTCCATGTCTAGATCCATGTCCATCTCACTGAACCCCTTCTTTGCCTGTCCTATCCGAAAAATCCGGGAATGAGGCGTGTAAAAAAAGTGTCGATCGGACCTCGGGTTGTCCTCAAGCCTCCAACGTCAATTTTCAAGAGAGGGCTTGGCAGTTTGTGGAACGGCGGGAGAGAGTCCGCGACGCGTACTGACGCGTAGGCCACATCCACTCATTCCGTCGACTTCCAAAAGCCGCACCGCCAAGCGAGTTTTATGACGTAAAATCGAGAGACAGGTCAGGAGAAGGAGCAGAAAGGTATGGAAGATCGGGTGGACGACGACAGGAATGCATCAGGATCGTTGACGCAGGGTCCAGACCCCGTTCGGAGCTGGAGGTGCCAAACCTTGATACTGTAGGAGTGGCTTTGCGTTCGTCATCTTCATCGTCGTTATAACATCATATAAAAGCCTGTCAAAGTCGCAGAGCCAGATGTGGCGGGGTGCCTCCCACCCGAAACCTCCCATCCCCTTTGTGCGCGTCCGCACCTTTTTGCATGAGCTCATAACCAAACAGATGATGCATAGCCCGTACGAACTTGATGAAAATGGGATCCCGTTGACGTCGGATCGGGTGCGAACACTGCGATGAGGCATGGATTTGTGGCCGTGGTTCGGCTCAGCCTGGCCTCGGAGGGCATGATGAAACTCTGGGTTGCGTCATGGACCGCTGCGTCAACATGAGCGGGTGAGGCTGGTTTGGTTTGGGAGGGAAACGTGAAGGAAGGGGTGGATGTCCGGCTGGCCTTCGCCAAGGACCTTGGGAAAGTCTATAAAAGCCGGGGCCCCTCTTGGCTCCCTCTACCCTTTTCTTCAGCATACACGCTACAAACCACACATCAAAGCACAACACAGCTCTCTCACACCCAAACCAAACCAAATCACAACCATGTCGAACTACGGATACCCCGCCCACAACGTCGTCCCCCAAGGCTCCGACGATCCCCGCAAGCAGATGCTCTCTGAGGGCGAAGCTACCGACCGCGGTCTGAAGATCGGCAACTTCGAGCTTTCCAACTCACAACTCGCCGTTGGTGGTGGTCTCCTCGGTACCGCCGCCGCCATCGGTGTCGGCGCCTTTGCTTTCGACAAGTACCAGGACTCCAAGGAGAACAAGGCCGAGCAGGAGTGGGGCGCCCAGAACTGGGAACAAGACGCTCACCGCCGCCAAGGCGAGTACCTCGAGGCCGTGAAGGCCAACAAGACCCTCCCCCCCGTTCAATGGGTCCTCACCGAGGGCAACTCGATCCCCCAGGGAGCCATCCCCGGCGGAAAGGACGTTGACGGCACCACCCTCTACATCGCCCGCGCCTTCCACAACGGCGGCGTCCACATCGGCAAGGCCTCCTCCAAGCTCAAGGACGGCGCACACATCTCCTACAGCGGAAAGGAGATTGCCGTGCAAAAGTACGAGATCCTCCTCGGCTTCGAGAACGCCGTCCGCTGGATCGACGGCGAGGGCAGGCTCAACAAGCGCGACTACAAGATGGTCGAGGGTGGACGCGAGTCCGACGGTACCCCTATCTACATCGGTCAGGCCCACCTCCACGGTGCCGTTACGCCCGGCAAGGTCGGAGAGAGCATCGAGAATGGATGCTCTGTCGCCTTTGACGACGACGAGAAGTTCGAGAAGCACTACAGGTTCCTCACCTACGCTTAAGCGATTCCCCAACACATATATCCCCCACCTCCACCTTACATGTCCTTGTAAAATATCCCTCACCCCCCTGTACCTAGCATCGATGTAACATACCCATCCATCGCGTAGAAGCGATTTTTGTTCTATTTTGAATCATAACATATCCGACTCCGATCTCTTGACAACAACTTGTAAATGTTCCGGCGTGGTTTTGACGTATGGTTTTTGGTTGTGTTCGACGCTTTGGTCACCCTGTAATGTCCATGACGTGTGGGCTAGACTATAGATGTGGGAGAAGTCGATGCAATCTCATACGTACGTACTGTACAGTATGTACAGTACTTTGTTCTCCTGCCATTCCCTATATTTGATGAGCCGCCCGAAATGCCGGGCGTGAAGTCAGAGACGGCGCGAGCGGAGCGAGCGGCGGCGGCGTTCGACCGACGTAGCAGCGAAGGCCCCGTGGCGCTAATTTGATATCACCTCAGTTCTGAGTTCTCTATATTATGCCCGCCCAAAGCCGAGTGTCGCTCTGGTTCTGGCTGCCATACTGTGTATGAGCTCGGCGGGAAAGCTGCCACCAACGCAAAGGATCCCATTTTTCTTCGCCAGCAGGAGGTGGCGAAGAAGCGGGATCCGCACTGACAGAAAAGTGACAGGGGAAATGTGGTGAGTCACTGACAGGACCGCCGTCAAACGCCCTTATCATTAGCGCGGCCCTCCCTTTCTCCCCCGTCGCCCCTGAACGGCCACCTCACCATAATACATGTATGTATCTGACACACGCAGCAGCAGCAGCAGCAGCTCCCATGAAATCAAATCAGCTTCCTCCACAGACAGACACACACCCCCAGTGGATCCTGCAACTCTTTACGGATTTAGCCACCACTGCAGAAAGGCGTGGGAAAAAACCCCGCCTTCCCTCCCCAATCCCATGTTTTGAGTGATTGATTGATCCTACGCCTCCAAACTTATCTTCCCAGGAGAGCAAGAAACGCACCTGGTGGCGGAAGCAGTTTCCTGCAACACACTCTGGCTTCGTCCAATCTCATCAGGCTGCAAAAGGGTATGCTCCCACGTCCCTTCAGACCGCACCGCAACGCACAAAACCGCGTATAAAGACTCCGGGGGGAGCGGTCAGGCAACCTGGATCGGGTTCCTATCGATATCTCTCACGGATAACGGACATACCACCCCAAAAGCCATATTCTGTGCTCTCCACCGGCAACACGTCTGTGCCCCCAACGTTGGATCTGGAGGCTGAATCTGTAGTCGTTTCTTCGCAACTTACGACAACGTGCGGAAGGAACGGATTCCCACGAGGCCTGTCAAAGCACAATCTTGCGGCAGATACGATGACCGATCACGTATCATCGGTGGCAGAGGAGGAGGCTGTGGTTGAGATGGTTACAGTGGATGAGGAAAGAGCGGAATCACCGGAGCCGATGGCCAAGGAAATGGATTCGCCACAGGTGAGTGAACCCTCGAGTGCAAACTGTGCGTCGTAGGAAAACGCTAAACGTCCTCCTTTCCCGACGCTCAGCTGATGCCGCAAGCCCAAGTGTACGACGAAGCCCTCGAAGACGAAACCAATCAGCTCCTGTCGGAAATCTCAGCGACCCTAACCCGACCTACCCGAGCCCTCTCATGCCCCACCATCTCCACCGCCGCCACCGACCGCGGCCCGTCATCCGCGACATCCTCCACCACCTCTGGCTCGGAGTCTACACCGACCCCGACGGCCACGCCCACCAGCGCCACGACGACCCAAAACGCTATGCGGCTGGCTTTTGGGAGATGTTCCGCAGCAATGAGCTCTAAACAGAATCTGGAGCTGATTATGAACCAGGCGGCCCGGGTTAGGGACTCAGAGAGCGATGATGATGAGTATGATGAAGAGGAGTTGAGGGAATTGGTGAAGGCGAGGGATCAGCAGATGGATATTCTTAATCGGGAGGTGAAGCAGGTTCGTTCTCTCGCTGTGCACCTCATCAGGCTTTGCCTCGAGATGCTCATTTTGCTGATGTTCCCTCACGCGCCTGGCAGTTGAAGACAACACAAGAATTCCTCCTCTCAAAACTCGAATCCCGCACAAACCAAGTGAACGAGCTCCGCTTCGCCAATAAGGCTCTCCGAGCCCTCAACCGCACCCTCCTCGCATCATCGGCCTCGTTCGATTCCGATGGCCCCTCGCGTTCACGCACCACATCAGACGACATCATCGCTCGCGGCTCCGCGGACGTAAAGGTCGTCGACGTCTCCCCTGACAAGCCCAATGATGAAACGGGAGAGGAGAAACACGATCTTGAAGGGTGCGACACCCCAGATTCCGGCATCGGATCGCTGGCAAACAGCGTCGCGCCGTCGCTGAACGCATCACCGCTGAGACGGCGGTCCGAGGAGTTGGATGCGAAGGTGGAGCGTATGGAGTGCCAGCAGATCATTTCCGGTAAATGTCCCCGCATCCGAGTCCTCCCTCTCAATCCCACGGGAACTAACACACACCCCTTCTCATCGCCTACCAGACCTCCAAGACGAAATCGAAGCCCTCCTCCTCTACGCCAACAAACTCGCCACGCACATCCTCTCCCACCCCGAGTCCCACTCCCCCAACGCCTCCCCCACACCAATGCCCAACCCCCTCCTGACAACCCTCCAATCCCTCCGTCTCCAAATCCCAGACTCGCTGCGTAAACGCGCGTCCCTTGATGGGGTGTTTGGCGGGTTCTGGCCTGCCGCGAATAATGGTGAGAAAAGCAATAGGCCGTCGACGGCGGTGGGGTCGCCCCGTTTGGCGATGAAGGTTGGGAGAGAGGAAGTGGCGGCGCCCAGCTCGCCGGTGTCGCCGGGATGGTTTAGGAGGTTTGGCGGGTTTGGGGAGCAGCCGAGTAGTGCGCCCGTCGAGGTTTCGCGATAGTGTGACGGGGGCTTTTTTTTTTTGGCGCGGGCGTAGTGATGCGTTTTTTTCTGTGGATTACTGAGTGGTTTCTTCCTCATTATCCCCTGCGTATATATATTCTGTAAACCATAATACCCCTTTCATGTACTTTATGTTGTTAGTCGCTGCCTCTCAGTGTACGATACACAAAATCCACGATACCCGTTTTACCATCGAGAGCTCAGATATGCAGAAGGGACATCACTCTATGCACAGCAATGCGACGTATGTTTCAAGGCAAGATTATGGAATTGAATCCCCTAATCAAAGTACCTCCCTATCGCTACAGCTTGCATGTTCTATCCCTATTCCTGGTACTAAGTACCCCTGTTCCATGTGCTGAAGTTTCACTAACCCTATCCTAATGCTTTCTTGTCTATCACGTAGGTGTGTTTCTATGGGGTTGACGAAGGGTGGTGGTGTCTACATGAACACTACACCGAAGCGTCTCTGTTGACGTTAGGAGAAGAATGTGAAGGGATGGCGAATGAGATGCAAGATCGAGGCTCCGTGGAACGACGTTTCCCAGAATACACGCCATCCAACCAACCCCCATCAACCTTCAACCACCCGCACGTCAAAACACCCTCGAGCCCGCATTTACCTGCAACCCGCGATACATCTCCATCCTCGCCATACTCGTCCTCAACAGATCCTTCACGGCCTCCATCTCCACACCACATCGCTGCCACTCGACGATCTCGCGGAAATAGGCGAGCCAGTGTTGGGATTGGACGAGGTGGGTGGGGTCCGTTGGCGGTGGTGGTGGTGTCGTGGGGGAAGAGGCGGAAGCGAGGGTGTGTTTGGTGAGGATCTGGGAGAGGAGTTCGGCGGTTTCGGGGTTCATGCCTGCGGGGGGGAAGACGCTTAGGGCGGTGGTGAGGAAGTGGCGGGTGGGGAAGGCGAGGGGTGGTGGTGGGGAAGACGGTCGGGTGTTGGTTTCGGTTGCATCCCCTTCTGTATCGTCGGCGCCGTCCCCGGATGGCCAGGGGAGGGTAATGTCTGCTTCGGCTGGCGGTGCTGGCGGGATCGCGGTGTGGGCGGGGATATGGCGGCGGAAGATGAGGCGCAGACATTCGAGGACTACCGCGGATACGTCTCGTGGTGGTAATGGGTGGTAGGGTAGTTGCTCGTCATTGTCTGCCCTACCAGAAGTTGAGCCTTCACCTCCCGTGGACGGCGTCTGGTTTGTGATTTCCGAATGACGCCGGAGAGTAGCATTCCAATTGTACTCCTCCCTCGCCTCCTTCTCCGCGGCCCTGATCGCAAAGTTCACATCTAACCGGCTGGCCAAATGGTGTCCGCGATAATAGAGGATCGCAAACAGGTCCAAGAGCCGCTGAGCTGATAGTGCAAGATACTGCGCTTCCAAAAACATGCTCGTGCTTAGCTGGTTCAGGGTGATGCGGCACGACTCGAGGATCTTCAGTCGAGCGACGCGGAGGGACTCCTTACTGATACCCCTCCACATCGCGCGCTCCTCGCCTTCGAGTAACCCTAGCAATAATGTGCACACCCGCGTCAGGTTCTGCGGGCGGATCGCATATCGCGCCGATGTCCTGCTTACACTCCGGCAGGCCGCCAACAGGCTTTGCAGCACCGTCCCGGTCAAATGATTCGGCTGTGCGATGGTCTCCAACACATCCTCCTTCTGCGGGTCGTCGTCCACGGACTCTTCGATAGCAGCCAAGTTGGGGCACTGCAAGCTCATATCAAAGAAGATCGGGTGCGCACACACCGTCTGCCCGCGGTTCCGCTCCAACACCAACAACGCAAACAGGGCCGAATACGACCCTTTGAAGAAATCACATCCAGCTTCCGCAGGGTCGGACTGCTTATTCAGCGACACGGTATAGTCAGCCCCGAAGTAGATCCGCCTCACATGCGCGGCATACGGCCAAAGCAGCGTTTTCGGGTCGTGGTTAAGGGTGTGCATGAGGGCCCGCAGCGCACGGACGGAACGCACTTCTGGGTGCCTGTAGGCGACTGGGATAGCGGCGCGAAACCAGCGGCGGCAGACGAGGAGGCAGGTGTAGACGTCTGCAGAGGGGAGGAAGCGGGCGAAGATATGGGAGAGGAGTTCGAGCGGGAGGGAATGGGTTGGTGAGGTCGGTGACGTTGCGGTGGCGGGTGTCGAAGGGAAGGCAGTCTCTTTTGGCTCATGTGGTGTGGCTGCAGGACGGTTCACGTCCGCTTCCGTCGTCCTGGGCACCCGCTCCTTCACATTGGCCAAACGCTCCGCCAGGCCAAAGTAGGCGGCAAGTAGCGCATGTTCCTCTCGACAGGGATGCTGACCCAGGCACACCGTTAACGCCCGGAATGTGGTTATAGCGCGCGACATCGGTGTGGTTATGTACTTCCTTTGAGAGGGGACTCGATTTTCGACGTGGAAGGAATGAGGTTCTTGAACTTGCAAGACCTCAGAAATGACGTAGACAACCTTTGAGAAAGGGTCAGAGTGGTGTTGGGTACCTGTCTGTTGAAGGAGACTTGTTGAGTGCAATGAAGTCAAAGTCAAAGTCAATGCGGCGTCTGGAGCCAGGTCTGGAGCCCCTTTCTTGCTGGGCGAAAAGACAAGACTGGCGAACGAGAGCGCGCGCGTGTTTGTTAACTTCCAAATTCGGCCCAGAATTCGGCCTACCCAGAATTGACCCAGAATGTCCTGCAAGGAACTCTGGTACATAACGCATACTACAGCACCCGATAACAGAGAGGGGAGACAGCGAGAGTTGCGGGAACTCTGGGGACATGTGGTGGAAGACATATGCTCGAGGGCTGATGAGACGTCGCGAAAACCATTGTCGTGAGGCCGAGAATTGAGGGATTTCTGGCATCAGTTATTCATCTACTTTGCATAACCTCCTCCGACCCTGCCAGGCGCTCGGCAATGGAAGGACGATTCAACGGAAAGCATCACAGACGGTACTGGTGCAGGTCCGAGACGTGAAACGACGATGGCCACGATGACGACTGTGGAACTGCTCTAATCGCGAGATGCCTCCCTTCTGTCAGCACTATATGGTTGCTTTATCCAAGTGTGTGTGTATTCTGAAGTCAGGGCACACACACTTGGACAAAGCACGAATTGCCACTCGTTCAGTAAGGAAAGCAACTGGATGTGGAACGGGCAGCTATGCGTCGCTTGGCCTTGAGAGGTTTACGAACGACTTGATCGTGAAACTAGAGCGATCGGGCCAGGGCTGTTACGCTCAAGTCGACTTCCGTTTTTGGCTCATGCTTCAGCTCTTTGACCCGGTCAGTGACAGAAAGCGGGGCTCATGAGGATGCGGGCTGATAGGCGGGAGGTAGCCAAACGAGTGTCGGGTATGATGTACGTGCTTGGACTGCCGACGTGTCGGGACTCCACAAGCACATCTGCGCCGGCGACGGAGCCCGGACTCTGGACGCACCTGTGCCCAAGCAAAGCGGTGGGAATGGGCTAGATAGGGTGGGAGCGGAGGTTAAGCGACTTGGCACGGCATGGGGACCTTGCCGAGAACGGATGATGCGACCACATTGGAATGGGTCACATAGGTAACATGGATCATAGACAAACATACAATCTGCAGCGTTTACATGACCAGAACACTGCGGAATGGAGCGATGTTCAGTGGACACACCCATGTGTGGTTTGCGAAGTTCGCAGTGTATGGTCTGGGAGGATATACTGTACTGATGAATGTACTGATGAATGTACTGATGAATGAATGTAAACCTAAACTGAGACGCGCCTTCCGAAGCTGCGTGTGATTAGAATCGAACTCGATCTTCAAACAAAACAAGCCGGCCCATCGCACGCATTGCTATTCATGCACGACACTGAGGAGGACACAAAACCTTCCCAACTCACTCGTTCGCCGAATTGCAGACCTGGCCTTGGACACACATTAGGCATCTCCCACGCCGTCAAGGGTGCTCACAACAACAGTCTCATTCGCCTCATAGGGATTCCGCCACCGTTGGCTAGCATTCTGTGGATCGGCTCTAGAACAACGGCCAGATGAACGGCGTTACTCGCTTAGCCGCTCTCGGCTCCAGGCGGGGATTGCTAGGCGTTTCCGCACCAAGGACATTAGGCGCTCATCCGCTTCTGACACGGCGATATGGGTATGTATGAGTATTGGTATGGCTGGAGCGGCGGATGGTCATACGGCAGGAAAACGCCTTTGGGAAGGGTGTTCCTTTCGGGGTTGTGTCTGTGGGTTTCGACAAGGCCTGTGGACAAATCTGTGTTTACCCAGAACGTGCAGTTACGTGCAGTTGGCACACAGGATGAAGGAGAAGTCAGTCCCGGAGTCTCATGGTCTCGCTTGCCCACCTATCTAGGTATGACTCGAAGCAGAAAGCAGCTCCCGAACCGCTGAGGAAAACCGGCGTCGAATTGTGGAGTGAGAAGCAAGCGCCCGGCCAGGAGGCAAGCCCTATCCCAGAGCAGGACGCCGACGAGCTGTTCTCGCACCCTCTCTACACCCCACCGGCCAGGCCCCAAACCGGTATTGGCCCAGTCCAGGCTCCCTTGAAGTGGCCCGAGTGGGATCAGAGCCTACCCTCCCACCAAGCGTCCGGTCTCCCGTCGCCCCCGACCTATTATGACGCCGGCTTCGACGACCCCGCGACGGCGCCCATCGGCGACTACCCACATGTCAAGCCCCAGTTCGCACTCTTGAGGAACCCGTTCGGCTACTGGGATCAGCAGGGTCGTCGCGACTATGGTGAAATTCTCTACGACCACGACCAGTTCACGGACATTTGGTCGATTGGGCCTGAAGTTCACTGGTGGGAACCGTTCAAGCACGCTGCGCAGGTGCTGGCTGCGATCGCGGGGATGGGCGTCCTTGTGCACTGGTGGGACCCTGCTGAGCATCTGTGGTTTGCGGAGAAGGACTACCCGTATGATGGATTGAGGGTCGAGCTGGGTGGGGACCCCAATGACGAGAGCGACATCACCACCAGGGTAAGCCTTTTCCAACGTTTGCTCTGTGAAGTCCCCGGCTCGGTGTTTACTCATCACACTCTTTTCTCATCATCACGTTATAGGCCAACATATACAAAATATGAATTAGAAGTGAGCTCTGAGGAATCTGCATATACCAACGCTGAAATACATTATTTCTTCCAAAATTTATGCGTCGACTTTGCTATGTACAATAATATACATCGCGGTGATGCCGTTCAGCGGGGAAGGGGGATCATCAGGGGACTCGGACTTGAAGCAGTCCAAAATATCAGATCACGGTGGCCCCCAGTGAGAGCCGAATCTCTTCTGTGATAAGGGCATGCTGCTAAGCTGTTCCGTATCCCCAAGAAGGCCGCGGTACACTTCATAAAGCGGAAAGTCCAGCTGCTAACCATGATGTCGCTTGAAGAGTAGCCGCACTCAGCGCTTGGCCTTCGAAGTTGGTAGAGACTTCTTGTTTGTGCGTCGTCCGCGGCATCAAACCCGATACCAGAAACCTCATCACCGCCCCCTCTTGACGCTCGTTTCTGCTCAGATGCCCGGAAAAAAGCGTCAGATTCCCTATCATCACCTGCCCACTTTCTTCTTCTGCAAAATCTATGCCCGCATCACATTGCACATCCTATGAACCCCGATCGTACCTATCCGCTTCGTGTAGTCGTCCAACTCATTAACCACGGCCTCCATGCTCGACACCTGCCGCTCCAGGTCGAAGATCTGGTTGAGATATGTTTCCATTTCGGCATCTGCATCGAAAGGCAGACGCAATATGTTGTCAGATTTGATTCGTTTCAGATATATGCCCTCCGTGACAATGATTTTGGAACCACTCACATGTCCGCTGTACATTCCCCATTCCCGCCACCAATTCCTGCGCCGTTGCACTATAATCAATGTACACATCCCTCGCCGCCGCCGTCATCTGCTGCAACACCGTCAAATCATCCACAGCCGCTAAAAGAAAGACGTCCAAATATCCATCAGCCCATCACATCCTCCAATCTCAAACCAACGAATCGACAACCCCGCACTCGTACCCACAATCTCAGCCCTCAAATGCTCCGCAACCTTCCCCATCCCAATATCCACCTGCGCTTCCGCCAGCCTCAGTAACCGCGACTGCGTCAGCGCCGTTGGGGAGAGCGATGTCGATCGGGGTGACACCGGCGGTTGCTGCTGCTGCTGCTGTTGCGAAACACCCAGCGACGTCTGTACCTGCATATTCCTCACGCCGCTCTCTGCGAAGGATGAGATGGAGGATGTGCTTTGGGAGTCATCGTTGAGGTCGAGGTCGGCGGAAAAGTCGGCGGCGAGGTCAGTTAGCGGGTCGTGGGAGGTGAGGGATGGGGCGACGGTGGAGGGGATGGAGTCTTTGCGGGGTGGGAGGGCTGGGGGGTCGGATGGTGGGGTTGACATTGTGCGTAATGATCTTGACCGTCGGGATTTCGAGTTTGGCGGCGGGAAAAGACGCGGGGACCTACGCGCACTTTCTGAGACGGAATTCGAGGGCTGTCCCAGGTCAAGGAACACCTCCTTCAACGTCCAACAAGAAGGCGAAAGCGTTTCTGAGGTTAGATGAGATGCTGGATATGCACATATTGAAATGACATTGGGTGAACTTTAAGTGGTACTTTACGAAAAATGGATGGGTAATACTACGGAGCGAAAATTATGGCGAATGAGGCGAACGAAAGCCACATGTAACTAATGGGTGAGGGTTATTGAGGTCGCTCAAAGACAAATGAACTACATAGATCGCGCGGGGGAAGAACCATGTGGGGCATGAGCCGCCGTCACTCTAAATCATCCCAGGCGATATTCTCCAGCGCGCGTTGGTAGCTGGATAGCAGGTGATCATCGATCATGCGAAGGCTGACGTTAATTTCGGTAAACTGGTTTGGTATGCCTTTGACGAGGACGTGCTTGGGAATCGGAGCAGGTGGTGGGTCGGACGCAGCATCCTCCTCGGTCATCATGGGTGGGGCATCCGAGGTATCCGCAGGGCTTTCGGCCGAGGTTTCCGTGGCGCATTGTGGTTCCTCGGTTGCTACTTTGCTTTCGACAGCGACTCCAGCGGGTGCTGGCGCCGCAGCCCCACCCGTCGACGCGTTGATCGCCGCAACGAGATCCGCACCCTCGACGATCGGCTTTTCCGTCCGATGATGGGTGTGTTCCTCATACGCCGCCATCGCCCCGCGAATGCTTAGCGTCCGTTCCTTAGGCGGGACCCATTCACGCAAGTAATACAGAGTCGCGGGCGTCATCAGCACCTTCATATCTCCCTCGTCGTCGTCCCACGCAGTACCGTCGCCGTCTTCGCCCGTGGTCACCCCCGCGCGGGCTTCCCCTGGGGCGTCTACAACGTCTGGCGGTAGTGGCGTTGAGCTCCTCCGCCGGCGATCGGGCGGCATTGGTGTTGAACTACGGCGTCGCCGGCGATCGGGAGACCTGGCAAGCCTTCGGTCGGGGGATAGGTTGCGAGGGTCGGTGCCAGTCGCTGATGCAGCATCTTCGAGATCTCGGTCGAGCTTCTCAGCCGTATGGAGCTTCCAACGCTTGTACCCGACCTGTCCCAGAACGGAGATACCAATTGAGAACAGGGTGAAGCGCAAGCTTCTTCGTCGGAACACAAGCCGCGACGCGAATGTTGCTGCTATGGTGATCATGGTAGAGGTTTCTCGAGCGTCCTGTGGTGGATCGTCAATGAACATCGCTTACAAACGCCCCGTCAAGCGAAGGTTCGTTACTCACCTCATACACTCCGCTCAACCATCTCGTTACAATGATTCGATGCCGCTTTATGAATGTCGGCTCGGGAGGCAGGATCCCGGACTGCTGCAACGACACTACGGCGTCACCCGCCGTCTCCACGACTTGTTCTGCAGCAGCCTGAGCGGTCGTTGACACGGCCACAGCGGAATCCCGTGCCACCGAACTGCAACAAAAGAAAGTTTGGTTGAGCCCCACATATTCAGTTTTGGGTTACAAAACCAAAACATCGAGTTACTTACGCAACGGTCACAACCGAATTCCGCACGCTGGTCACGACGGTGCTATCCCAGGCATTCAATAGGATCCTGGTCCTGGGGTTAGCTTCCAACGCGTCATACGCGCTCCGCATCTGCTTGTCCCATGCCTCATTGAACAGCTTGCGGTGTTGATTCTCCTCGCTGAACTTCTGAAGTTCTCGCAAAAGCCATATCAAGCTCTTCTCGCTCAACGTGGGCACGACGTCGTATCCCAGCACAAGGGAATCCACCACTTGCTCCGCCATGGTCGTTAGATCTTCTGTGCAGCATGCTGGGGTGGCGAAGCAGATCCCACGGACGGTCTTAAATCGCGTCCGGTACTTGGGTGAAGCAAACATGAGAGTCAGGAGCGATGCTATGCCGGCGCCTAGACTGTGGCCCGTTATGAGGATATCGAAGTTCGGATGCTTCATTTGGAGTGCTGTCACTTGAATCAGAATGCGGTCCATCAACTTGTGACATAGGTGTGCCATGCCCTGATGTGCATATCCTCCGAGGAATGGCTCGCAGTCCAATTTCAAATCGATAACTGCGTCGTGCAAGCTCGCTGTTCCCCTGATGGCAATGACAATCTGTGAAAATACAACAGTGAGTTTGGACATTGGATGGTTGGCGCATCAGCAACACAGCACCAACATACCTTCCAGTTGTCGGGGTCGACAGCAAGGAAGAACGCGGGACATTCGGCACTCGATTCAAAGACAGCATCTATGATCCATTCAGGGTTGCGGATCGTCGGACACTTCTCCATGATTTCCTCTTTACTCATATAGTATGCGGCGGTCGCAAAACTGATGCAGTACATGAATCTTTCTGCCCAAGAACGTGTGAGGCGCCCGAATCAGGACGAGATGCATCAACGACAGCTTCGCGATCCTATGTCGGCGGTAACCGGCAACTTACCGTTCGTAGGGTTCGCGGTCGGTTACTCTAGGGAGACCAGCGAACGGATCGTTGTTCTCTCCATCTTTAGATTCGGACTCTTCCAATCGTTTCTGCAGATGATAATGGCAGTACATCCCGATGCAAAGCAATAGCTCTCCCATGTCCAGTGGCGGCACCTGTGGTACCAGGGAAACATGCGTCAGCAACGGGAACTTCGCCAAGCTTCCCAAATGGCCACCATATGCGCACCTCGCTTGCGTTCCTTGACAAGACTCCCATCAACAACGCGGCAAGGTCTCCAAAGACCTCCACATCAAACGGCAGAACCTGCTTCACTCCGTCCGCCACAAGCTGAGCGCCCGCCGCCACCCCGCTCACAACAGCCTCCGACCCCGCCGCGGCAGCGTTCTCGACCTGCTGTGGCACTGTCGCCATGGTATTCGTCAAGAGGTCCGAGAGGCTTTTCGGTTTTGCCAAGTCCGGCGTTGGTAAGGCCCCTATCATCGTAGGAAGTCGTTGGAGGTCGACAGGCCGTTGGCTTTGTTGAACCTTTTCGAAGATTTTGTGGAGAGCTGCTGCTTGCGTGGCTTTCGCGCGGAATTGCTCCTTGCTCTCTTTCCGCGAGAGCTTTTTCTTTGAGACTGGGTCGTCGGCGGTTACGATGTCGCCGAGAACGTCCTGGCTTTCTTCTGCCGGCCCCGTCGCTGGCTTCTCCTCTGACGACATCTCCGCTGGTGTGGGTGTTATCGGGTCGAACGAGGGCAACAACTTCCTCGTGAATGACAACCGCGTCAAGCAACGCAGTCGTCACCTTCCACCATGCACTGGCCATCAGACACAAACGCAGTTTAACACCCTCGCCCAGCCTTCCCCTCCCCTCAATAACCTCAACCTAGACCGTTGCACAAACCCATAACAGCTTCAGCTTCACCCACACCCTCCCCACTGCCGACGACTCGAAAAAGGAAATGGCAGAGCTCCGCAAACGACAACGCGCTACCTCAAAAAACGCTCAAGAACCATCCCCAGACGAACTCGAACGGCGCGCGCAGGTCCGTGCTGCTCGCCAACAGAAAAAGGACACTCTCGCTGCGACGCGAGGTCAGGATTTGGTTGAAAATGGTGCTTCGAAAGTGGGAGCTGCGGGGATTGCAGCGCCAGCAAAGACAATCCCCGCCAGGATGATGCTACCCGTCAAAGGCCATATCATC
Source organism: Fimicolochytrium jonesii (assembly GCF_025526975.1). Lineage (NCBI taxonomy): Eukaryota > Fungi > Chytridiomycota > Chytridiomycetes > Spizellomycetales > Powellomycetaceae > Fimicolochytrium > Fimicolochytrium jonesii. The sequence continues at coordinate 332,838 of NW_026515679.1, forward strand.
TCACCACCATCCCGCACGGCTCCACCCCTCAGGACACTTACCATAATGACATACAACATCCTCGCCCAGTGTCTGTGCAGGAGAGAATTGTTTCCTTATTGCAAGAAGGAGCATCTCAAATACAAAGCGAGGGTTCCGAGAGTTTTATATGAGATTACTCAGGATTTGAAGCCGGATGTCGCCTGTCTGCAGGAGGTCGATAATTTTGATGAGATGGTTAAACCCGTGTTGGAGAGGGAGGGTTATGATTGGGAGTACTTGAGGAAGGTCAAGGAGAAGGAGAACGGTCATGGATTGTGTATCATTTGGAAGAAGAGCATGTGAGTATGCCAGAGCGGCCTTCGTTTGCGATGGGACTTCGAGCGAAGCGAGCTCGCTCCGCCCATCGCAGCCCAACATCCTCGTCGTGAGAGGCGAGCGCAGGGTATTGTGTTCATCATCGTTCATCGACGACTCACCTTCATCCATGGACACTCATCATCCATCCCACACGGATTTAACACCACTCTCCCCTTAGCTTCTACAAACACGCCTCCCAGTCCCTCTTCTACGATACGTCTCCCCTCACACACCCCACCACCCTCACACCCCTCACCAACAACATCGCACAACTCCTCGCCTTAAAATTGCATCGGCCCGCTGGTGGTGTAGGAGGCATCCTGCTGAGCAACACGCATCTGTTCTGGAAGCCGTTTTTTAGATATGAGCGGTCGAGGCAAGGATGGGTTTTGATGGATGCTGTGGAGAGGTTTAGGAGGGAGCTTGTTGGGGCGGGTGGGAAGTGGCCGGGGTTTGTTTGTGGCGGTATGTTTTGGGGTTAGGGTTTTGTGACTTGGGTGGTTCTGGAAGTTTTACTGATTGCCGTTTTTCCACTGTGATAGATTTCAACACACTCCCCAACGATGGCCTCTACCGCGCACTCACCAAACAGCCGCTGACGGTGCAACAGATCGCTGACCTCGAACCGCTGACTACATCATCACCACCACCAGCAAATCCAGCACCCGTATCACCGCCCTCACCCACATCGCCACCATCAGATCCCACGCCATCCCAAATCCTCACCAACCTAAGCCATCTCCCCACCCTCCACAGCGCCTACTCAACCTACCGCGCCATCCACCCCACCCACCCCGGCTACTCTCCTGTCCTCTCCCCAGATGCCGCAAACACTGCGGATCATGCGAGTGCACAGGTGGAATGGGACGAACCACCCTACACGAACTACGCAGCCTGGAAAGGCACCTTGGACTATATCTTTCTTGTTGGTGAGGGTGGGGGAGGTGCCGAGGAGGGTGCCGGGGGTGAGGGTATAGGGGAGACAAGGGTGGAGGTAGAGAGTGTCTTGGAGGTATGTGTTTTGCCGGTTTTGGCTGGTGGTAAACGTTGGTGAGGCAGTGCTCTGACATCCACATTCCGACTGTTGCTTTGTTTTTTTTTAAAAGATTCCGCCGCCGGCGTTACTGGAGCCGGGGTTACCTAATGATCATTTTGGGAGCGACCATGGTACGTGTGATTCCAGGGGACGGTTTTTGGGTTCGAAGGAATATTGATGCTTTCGAATGTATGTATTTTCCTAGTTGCGCTTATGGCAAAGGTCACACTGTATTGAGTAAGTGGTTGGAGGGATGGGTAAGCCTGACCATCTCTGATGAAAAATCCCACCCCGTACTTCCTCGCACGCCCCACACTGGAGTGACTGGACGATACCCAACCGCGCCGTTTAGTCCGTGAACGCGGACCGCACGGAACGTATGAGATGGACAGATGCGATAGACTAGAGGAACGCACACACGAGGCGGATGCATTAAACCGCATTCCCAACGGACACCGGTCTAATCAGAGTTAGGCCCGAAGGTGCTGCTGCTGTGCATATCTCTAGAAGATGTAGACTCGGACAAGGCATATCCCATGTTCATCATCGGGCCCCGTGCCTTCCTTTCTTCTTTAGCCGAGGGTCTTCACATACCGAAGAAGGATTTGCGACCTCTGCATCTAGCGGAACGACGCGCCTCTGCCTTTTATGCATTTCGATTGGATTGGGCTTTCACTGCTCGCAATTTCGTTACGTACGTAGGGCACTTCACGAAGGGAGACACTGCGCCCCGGTATACCTTTTTCTCCTTTTCCATAACGACCAAACGGCCCAACACTGCGATAATGCCCTCCATCGACCCCCAGTCGGTCTACGACATGCTCAAGAACACCAGATCATCACCCGCCGTCGAACCAGAGTTCCTACGGGACGGCGCGTCAGAGACTACCGGAAAGCACCAACAGCAGTCGCAGCCGTTCCATCGACCATTCCCTTATGCGACGACACCGGACCTTGTTGATCAGCTGACAGTGGGAGGCGCTGTGTCGACGGCGGCCGGGGTGTACCAGGGGACGGTGGGCAATAGGATGCCGGCGATAGCTGTGGCTGGAGCTGGGGTGGGAATGACGCCGCGGCAGTTGAAGACGAAGTATCAGTTGATGAGGCGGAGAACCGAGGTGAGACTCGTTGGGCATACGTCCGTGGGAAGTCCGATACGGTCAGATTTCCTTATATAGTGCCATCCTTAGGAGGGACAAGGTCGGACACCTTCACCACCGTCAACGCCATTCTCCGGAGGTGGATCGGCAGGACCGAGCAGATTTTATACGCCCTTCACGCCTTCTGTTGCCAGAACATTGCATTTCAAAGCACCGTCGGAGGTTGTCTCATCCCGTTACGACGACCGTGTCATTGTGCAGTAAGTTGTTGATGGGGTTGGGCCGTGCTCAAGTGCAACATCCCCTCACTTACGCACTCCAACGAATCGTCCATAGGGAGGACCACTCTGTGAAGATTCCCAACTTTTGACCAGTTTTCTTCCAATGTAAATCGCTCTGTTGTGTCTACGACATCGCATGAAGAATGCCAACTGTACATTAAAAAAAGGCTGCCATTCGATATGGAACGACCCCAATCAATTCCCAAGACGATGAAGCATGCGCTGGTCAGATGAACCATTGCAGCGCAACCAAAAGTAAACCCCGACACGCCTCACTAGACCCTTCATGTCAACAGCAACGGCATGATATCTGAAAGCGACGCAACCCCGACGAGGTTACTGCTTCCGCTAACGATCCACACACGGTGGGCACGCGTTGCCGCCAGCTTCTCAATCGTCGCGATGAGCGTTGTGTTTGGGTGTACCACATACAGTGGAACCCGATCGTCTCCTCCGGCTTCTAGACCCTGTTCGTATCGCATGCTCGCGAAGAAGTCGTAGCATGTTTCGTATAACCGCCTCCATCCTTTCCGGTCTGCTAGAATGGCTTTGATGTCTGTCATACTGATCGAGCCGATGAGCTGTAATATACATATAACGGATGAATTTGCGGACACGTGGGAGACATGAAAACAAGACATGGCATACATCGTTCTCTCCGTCTTCTCTTGTCACTATGGCGACTGATGAGATCTTGTGTTCGTGCATCATGTACAAAGCCTCCAGAACCTTTGCGTTGCGAAGCCACTGTTAGCGTCAAAGCATGACCGCATCTGTGCTCTCTCTCAATCGCCATTCACTCACCGTGTCTTCAGAGACTACCGAGATGACCTCCTTCCCTACCAGGCCCACGTCCTCTAGCGTTTTGTTCCCCGTAGGCCATATGGACTTCGCCTTCGGGTTCAGAGAACCCGCCAGCTTTCCCACGCTCGAAGCTACCAACCCCGCAACGGTACTTTGCGACAGGATTCCAGCAAAATGCGAGGCTCCTTGATCAGGCTCCAATACGATCAATCGGTGTACATGATTCTTGCTGAACTCTTCGACCGCAGTTCTGTTTCAGATTTTGGGAGAGTCAGACGATCGCTGTCATCATCCCGTTCAACTAGAGGTCTTCTAGTTTATACCTTACGGTCGCAGACGCCGGTAAAGCGACCAACGGGTTCTCCCTCGACAAATTGCTCACAAGTTTGATAGGCACACCCGTCTTGTTCATCAACGCTCTCTTCACAATGTCGGTAACCTCCATCTCCGCGTCAATCGCCGGTGCATCTCGAGGCACTTTATGCAATACGCTGAGCACGAACGCTACAAGGTCCCTGTAATCCAACATTCCGATGAATCCGCCTTTTTCGGCATCGTAGACTGGGGCGCTGGAGATTTTGTTTGCTGCGAGAGCTTCGCAGCCTGTGGAATAATGCAGGCGTAAAGAAAGGGAGGCTCTCCGTAGAAAAGCTCGATGGCTGACCTACCCTCGGTAACGGAAAGCTCAGCATCCAAACAGAGAGGATGCTACAACAGACAGGGGAGCGACGCGAGGATAGTTAGCGCGCCGGAGAGTTGTGTGAATCCCATCGGACGGAAGGCAACCATAACAGCGGGCGACTACCTTAGGCTTCGCCCCAGCCTTGTTCAGCATAGGATCAGCGGACTTGCATAGCTCTCCGCACGTAACAGTGTTCAGCAGTGCATCGAGTGTGCCGTTCTCGACGATCCCTTGTTCCACGGTTTGCATGGTGATGATCGTCCACGAGGGTTTTGAAAGCTGGGTAACTGTATACGGCTATTCTGTTAGGTTTGCGTTGGCAGAAAGCGTTTTGCAGAGATTGCTGTTTTGCACCCCAGAGTTTAAGAGTTTTGGGTTCGTCCCTTGTCCTCAGCAAGCAATAAAAGTTGCCAATGACGGGCGACGAGGCGAGACGGGCTTGATGCAGGGCTTGATGTCACGCGCCGTTTCATCTACCTTGGACCACAAAATCATCACTGCCACTGCAACACATCCGAACCCTTGAGATTGGAAGCCTCACAAATGTAAGCGCAGATGCACGCATGACGATATTATACGGTCTGGATGGCCCAGCGCTGCACCTTCATGCTTGGAACACCCACCCTTCCATCGCAACATCCAGACCTCTGGTGTCCGCGTTGTTGTGAGTACGATAGTCCGCCTCCCGCAAGAGAAGACATGACGGGCCCGCAACGTTGCATCAAACCAAGGAGGGCTATTAGATCCGAGCTACGGACTTGATGCCTCACGAGTCTCGACATTAGAAATAAAGGTTCACACAAGATGCATCTTGGACTTTTGCGAGGTGATCGGTGATCCCGGACCTCGACCCATCATGGTAAGCCCGGACTACGCCGTAAACTCAGATGTCATCTAGACGCCGCCTACCCACGCGAAAATGTTTTCTGTGTGTGCAGAATGCTGGGCTGTCCAGAACCCGTCGTACGAGGGCATCGACATCCTGGCTCATAATAAGCGGCTCCTGCTGCCGCCGGGTCAAAGATCGAGTGTGAGATGCATCCGGCTTTGTCCGAAATTCGGACATACAGTAGTGATAAACAGTAGGGGCATCATGTAAGTTCACAAACACGTCGCCATCGGGCGTGGGTGTGGGGGGTCTGGGGGTTGGATATGGACATCCCATTGCTCCAGAATAGCCCAAGAAAGCCAAAAGGCTAAGGCACCGGAAGGAACGCGGCTCGAATACGGATTGTGCAGAAAGTGGCCGACGAGGCCTCCGATTCTGACAGGAAGCGTCAAGGTCTTGCAAGACCTTGCTTTTTCGCCCGTGAAACCTTACCGACCTTGAACCTTCAGCCTTCGGCATCGATTCACTCGGAACACACAACCTGCTTCATACTACCCAATACATATACAAATTCACTACGTTATAGACCTTTTAGACGTAAGCCCAAAAAAATGACCGAGCGACTCTTTTTCCCACGGAGTCGACTACGCTACAACTATGCTTGCTAACAGTCCTCAACTAACTAGATGGGGAAAAGGCGGGCAAAGACGTCAGAGGGATGCGTCTGTTAGTTGCAGATATATTTCTCGATGTAAGCTAAGTGCCCGAAAAGGTGAAAACGTCGGAGTATGGGAAAAGGCCGACGTGGGAAAATACTACCGGAGCGCGGGATGAAGTCGAGGCCTGAGAATGGGCGGAGCGGGTGGAGCGGATGGACGTTGGAGGAAGGAGGGGCCGCAGGGGGGGCACGCTATCCTGCGCCGTCGTGGGCGCCACCTCGTCCACGACCGTCGGACCGTTGGTCACGTCCCACCGCCACATTGACCTGAGTGTGGGAACAAAACTGTTAGTACTGACGCCCTGTTGAATTTAGTTGATACGGCAGCTATTCGTGTCATTTATCGGTGATGCGGACATCCCTAAAACGCTTGAATGCTTCGTAGTCTTTTGCTGGTATTCAAACGGGAATCTGGCATAGAAGAAACTTTCTGGAAGTTCGTCGCGCTATACGACAAAACGGTCCTATGGCAGATGGCCCGAAACAAACTCTGTACGGACGAGGATAGATTCGAACGGACATTCAACGCATCCAGCCGGCTCTTCGTGAGTGCGCACGACGAAATCTCAAAATTGCTGAAGGAAGAATGGGACAACGTCGGATTGGGATCCTTGTTTTTCACCCAAGGCACTATGTCCGCCGCGGTGCCATTCGAGGTCGTGCGCTCGGTTCTGTTCAAAGGTTCTGCAAGGATCGATGACGTCGAGCGAGTTTGGATGCAGATGGGGTCGATCAAGCTGAAAGACATTGCCAAGATCCGCGAATGTCTTGTGAAGAATCACCCGGAACCTACCCCACCTACCCCGCCTGTTCGCATCCCCGCAAGCACCCCCGTATCGATTCGCACTGTCTATCTTCCCACTCCGACGTGCACCCCCCTCGGCCCCTCGGTCCATCTAAACCGACGGGAGCAGACAGGCAGGTCGGGCAGGTTGGGGATGAGCAAGTCGGGCAGGTTGGGGAGGGGCAGGTTAGTTATGAGCAGGTCGGGCAGGTCGGGCAGGAGGGGGATGAGCAGGTCGGGGAGGGGCAGGTTGGGGAGGGGCAGGTTGGGGAGGTTGGGGTAGAGGAGGTCGGGGTAGCGGAGTTGGAGGTCGTGGAAGAGGAGTGGGAGGCTGAGGTGACGAGCAGCAGTAGGAAACGACAACAACACGCCTGTCCCATCGCCGGTCCCAAGAGGAGGAGGGTGGGGGCACTTGCAGAGTTGAGCGTGCAAAGGTTCTAATTAAAATTTTTTGGTAGACAAGTAGAAACACCTATTTTTGCTGGAGTTTGCTGGAGTTTGCATGTATATACAGTACTGTACATACCGTACATTAAACACTACGTACAGTATGTAGTGCGGTATGTTCGGTCAGGATCTCAAATCGAAATCAATTAGAACCTTTGCACACTAAGTGACGCGTTCCTATGGTGCAAGCTATTCTTCAATCTACCCGGAGGGTGGATTACTGTACAAAGGCGACAAGCCACAGAATGCGCTGCCTGAGATACCAGACGAGTACAAGCTAGAGCTCCCGTCAGTATGGGCTCACTATATCTTCGTCCATTGGACCTCTACCTGGATGACCTGGAGCCAAGGTTCTTAAGTGAGAACCGAGCTCCATTCAACGTCCACTTTTAGCCGTCAGTCAACTACCACGGCCTAGCCTGACTTTTCTAGTGAAAGATGGGCCACGAAATCTCGACATTCTGCGGAAAAAGAGAGTGCCGTACTCCGCAAGGGCGCCTGCGTGCACTCTATAGTCGTGGCAACCAACGGTAAGGGTACGCGTCTCAACAGCGAGCGGTCGTTCTCAACATCTTTACGGTCGCCCAACCTCATCGCGAGCGAAACGAACAACCCTCCCGTCGCTTGCCCCTCCTTATCTCTATAGAATCATAGGACAGTATCGCCCCACCGTTGTAGGAACGATTGATCCTCTAGGGGCAACCCACTGACGTTGCATTCTTCGCTAACCCTTCCAGTTGTTCCCGTAGTGTCCGAAATTTGTCCGACTTTCGGACACAACGCGTTCATGAATTCAGTAATTTTGCAATTCCAGCCAATCAATGCGTCGGTCTCGGCCACATTCTTCAATTTTTGGGCGAATCCCGGAGCTGAAGGCGCACGTGTATATGGCGTCCCCTCCCGCACTCAGAAAACGTGGCGACAAGGAAGCTGGGGGCGATGGTTCGGTACAGCAGCTTCATTATAAAAGCGAGGATGAGTTCTCTACCCGCCTCGCTCAACGTAACGTACCAGCAAGCTAACCAGGGTAACAGGTACTCACCAATCGAAAAGCAAATCTCCCTGGTCTCTTACTCACCGTTGATCTGTACATGTAGATCCCACTGTCTCGCGAAATCATCATGAAGACCACGTTAGCTTTTGTCATTCTGGCCGCGGCTGGCCTCGCCCATGCGGAGGTCGCGTCAAAATCCAAATGCCATCACGGGCACGGGCAACGAGGGGTCAAGAATGTTGTGCTTATGATCTCCGACGGCTTTGGGCCAGCATCTGAAACCACGGCCAGAACTTTCTTCCAAGTCCGCGACAATCTTAAGTACACGTACAAGAGCCCCCTCGACGACATCATCGTCGGAAATGTGCGGACGAAAGCCTACGACAACTGGGTGACTGATTCGGCTTCCGCCGCCACCGCCTACGCGTGCGGTAAGCATCCTTGTATTGGGATTGCATCATGACGTGGCAGCTCATCGACGTTCTCTTCTGACTCGCTTTCGTCCGAAGGTGTGAAGACGTTCAACGCTGCAATCGGAGTCACACATGATAACAAGAACTGTGGTACCGTTGTCGAGGCCGCCAAATTGAAGGGTCTCAGCACCGGCCTGGTGACGACTACCCGTGTTACACATGCCACGCCTGCCGGTAAGCGAGAACTGAAGGAAAACGAGTCCCCTTGTGTGGAATCCACCTAAACTGATGAACGGCAATGCAGGTTTCGCCGCGCACGTTCCGGAGCGGGATTGGGAAGCTCTCATCGCTCAACAACTCATCGGTGACAACCCCATCGGCGGCCGCACACTCGATGTTCTCATCGGCGGTGGTTCCTCTTTCTTCTTTCCCAACACTACAAAGGGCTCCAAACGCACGGATGATCGCGATCTGTACAAGGAAGCCACAACCAAGTTCGGCTGGAAGAATGTTGCTTTGACTCGCAGTCAGTTCGACAGTATCCCCAACGACAAGTCCGCTCTCCCTCTCCTCGCCACTTTCACCCCCAGCCACATGTCTTACCAGATTGACCGTAACGCTACCCTGGAGCCTTCTCTCGCCGAGATGTCTCACAAGGCGCTGCAAGCCTTGAAGGATGAGGGCAAGGGCTTCTTCTTGATGAGTAAGTAGATCCACTACCTTGCGGCGGCAACGTCCGATTGACCATTATCCTTAGCCGACTTTGTTTGCTCTTTCCATACGTCTAAACACCCCGTCGTTCTTCTCTCTTTCCACAGTTGAGGGCGGTAGAATTGATCATGCTGGTCATATCAACGACCCCGCTGCCCACATTCACGATATCAAAGCGTACTGGGACACTGTAGAACTCGTCAAGAAGTTCGCCGATGAGGACGGCCACACCCTTGTCATCCACGTTTCCGACCACGAGACCGGAGGTCTTACCGCCGCTCGTCAAATGACCAGCACCCAGAAAGACGGATCCAACACTACCGCCGCATTCCCTTACGAATGGTTTCCCCAGCACCTCCTCAAAGCCTCGGCTTCCACCGAGAAGCTCGCCTCCCTCATCCGCGCCCAGGCCGCCGTCCCTGGTGCCGACCTCTTTACATTCGTCAAGAACCTCGTCATCAAGTCGTACGGTATCGATGTCAGGGACGAAGAAGTCACGCACCTCATCGCTGCTCTGCGTCGCGAAGCCGGCGGAGCGCAGTTCACCGAATGGGCCTTGGGCGAGATGCTGAACAGCAGAGCTGAGCTGGGATGGACCACGCACGGACACACCGGTGTTGACGTGATTCTCGGCACCTACGGAGCCACCAGCAACTCCATTCGTGGCTCCTACGAGAACACTGAGATCTCCGATATCATTGAGCAGCGCCTTCGTATCGACCGGTCCAAGGTCAAGTTTGCTTACCCTCCTCCTCCCATGCCCGCGCTTACTCGCCGCTCTGACAGCGAGTCGCACGTCTTTGGTCTCCACGATTAGCTTACATTAGATTACTCCTTTGCATTGAAAGGTATTCGCTTAAGATAGAGTAGACTTTCATTCTCATACCGTAGTGTCGCAACGGATAATTCCCATATACATACACCTTGCTTCCAGTACTTGCGGATCGTCGACCACCATCCCTTTGCTGGCTGGTTCTAAAAGGCGATCATTCTATTACCGGATAAATGTGCGGCACTTTGACATCCTCAAAACGGACTGAACGATTCAGATCCCCGTGAAACATTGCGATTGACAGTTTTCATGTTCAAATCCGACAGCGCGTCGCCGCGCCAGTTCCTGCCCCTCGCCCCATACTGCTACGATCTAGAGGCACCGTACAGGTTGCTTTATGCACAGGGCCCCGCCTCCAGTGGACTCTCAGAGCCTACCTCCTGGTTGGAGAAAGGGCAGCTCTGTTGCGCGATGTTACAACGCTCGTGGGACATGCTGAACAAGAGGGACGCCCAGGTCGAGCGCGTGCCACTTCGGACGGTTCCCTAGGCGAACTCCCAGCACTGTTTGCGACGCATGAATGCACAGCCAAAGCATTGCACTCGTGCAACCATTCCGACAACACAGAGGGTGCACGGTTTTTGTGGCGTGATACACAGGCAAGCACTCCAAGAAGCTCTCAATTCGAATTATGAAAGTCACATGCCGAAATCTTGCAAGTTGTCCGCTCGTTGCCGATGTTGAGATTCGACTGCTCCTGGATGCCATTTCCGGGGTGAGGTGCCTCCGTATGCGCTGCCATATGCCCACGATCGATATGATGATGCGCCCGCGACTTCGATCCGATGCCCACTGTAGGTTAACACTAACACTTGCGTTTTGACTGCCCGTTGTCCCGTTGCTCTCGGTGAAATTTGGCGAGTCCGGGACCCGAACAAAAACGCGTCCCCCTTTCACAGAAAGGGGCAACCGCATAACCGAAGGATGGCGACCAGAAAACAAACCGACATGACGGAAATAACGATGGATTCCTCGAATCACATAGCTTGAGCGACGACAGCTATTGGCGCAAATTGGGAAACTGTGCCACCCGCAATCCGTCACGTGACCCCGCCCGCGCCACATCGTTGAGCCGACGTAGGGGCCCCTATAAAAGGGAGCATTCACCTCGCCGACTCGTTCACTTTTTCTCACCAACTCAGGAAAGTCGCCGTTCTACTCGGCAGCTGCACACGTAGACAGGGAAAGTCGCCGTTATACCCGGCAGCTACTATGTGTAGACAGGGAAAGTCGCCGTGAAACCCGGCAGCTACGTGTGCAGACACCAAAAAAAGGATGAAAAGTAACAATGATAAATGCAATGGAATGGGCGGAAGCACCTTTAGAATGGTCTCACCACCTATTCCTCTGATAGCAATGCAGGCTCATATCAACGCCCATCTCTTATGCTGGCGTTCAGCCTATGCGCGATGCGCAATGAAACTATGAGCAGCAAGATGGCAATGAGCTTCGGCGATGGCGGTCCAAAACTCAGTATGATCGTGATGATCTAGTACGTTGCCACCGTCATCTATGAGACGCCAGCTACTCTGAAAGTCGCTCCAGTGAGCGCTATTCATTCGACCGACGTGCTGCTACTTACATCGAGGTCGTCGAGATGTCTTCCTGATCGACTCCCCCATCACTTGACGCGTGTTTTGAGACCATTGGACGTGTGAGATCTCGCCACAATTCCGAAATGGAAACTCTACATGTATACCGAGCTTCTGAGTGAGAACGGGTTATGCTCGCTCTTCTGTGGCCGGCTCTTCAACAACGGCTGTTTGTGCTTTCGTAGGTCCCCTTACTCCAGCGTCCAAAGGACTCCGTCCGAACTTCCGAAGGGCCGAACGCGTTAAATACGTTTGCACGGCACTGGCTCATCGACGGCACAACTGGCTACTGGTCGCTTCCGTCCGAACGTTCAAGATGAATTGAAACTCAGCAACCATGAGATGCCCTCCTCGTTACGTACAAAGATTTAAAGCGCCGTCCCCTGGTTATGCTGGCTAAGACATAGAAGTGCCCACATGTGCAAGAGAGCTTATGTATTGTGTTACTCTATGTTCCTTTGGCGCAACAAAATGTAGTTTCCAAGAGCGAGATCGGGATGGTTCTATATAACTTAAGTGTGGTGGTCCGTCCCGCCGAACAAAGGTGGAACAGATGTACATACATCAAAAACCAAAATCATTCATAATGGCAAGCAAATCATCGGCAAATCCATCAGCCGCTAGCGTCTTGCTAACGCCTTCGCTCGGCTCATCTGCTCTCGCAGAAGTGTTGCTCGTGGGAGTGACGACGCTGATACTGACGGGCTTCGCGATGTTCGCAGTCTCGCTAGATTCTTTCGGTTTGGAAATGTCAGCATGTTTGGGCTCCGGGATGGTTTTCGTTGTTGGCGTTGCGGGTTCCACCGGGTCCTTTGCTTCGACCGACTTGCTCGATTCTCGTCTAGAAGGCGAAGGCGGCGGCGCTGATGTTGTCCCGACTTTGGGCGCTGCTAAATCCTCCTTCGGTGCAGCTTCGACCTGAGGCATGGCGGATGCGGCCCTTGAAGGTGCCAAAGGTGGAAGACCGGCTTGCTTGACGGAGGCACCAGATTCCTCCGGCATTCGGTCATGGGGGTGCCCAACCTTCGTTGATTCCTTCGGATCGTTCTTGACCGTTGCTGGAGCTGATATTACGGTCTTCGACCCGTCTACAGACAAGCAACACTGGACATAATTTGGCTCCGCTGCAGGCGCGGTCTCCGATACCTTCCCTCCTGCTCCAATTGTCGGCTGGAGTTTGTCTTCCGCACCAAGGGTGGGGTCGTCGGGGATGGGTAGTTTCAGATGCCGCCGAATCTGGTTGGTTTTCGCCTGCAATGCAATAGAGCTTGTTTAGCACCAACGTGGTATTATGTCCGTGCGACAACGAAAGCCGAGCAACCCACCTGAATCTCTTCCATGAGCGCCGTTGTTTGCGAGGTAGTGGAACTTGCTTTGCCGCTCATGGTTTCGAATTTCTGCGTTAAGTTGCATGGGAGTTGAGCTGCGCGAATCAGCATTTGCTTTGAAAAACATGCTTCATGTACCTTCCAGACACCACTAGTAATCTCGTCGAGTTTGTCTTGACTCAGAGACTCGTCTGTTCTGGTGACTGGAAGGAAATTATGGATCCAGATTAGTCTCTAACTCATAGTGCAGTGTGAGTTTTGCACCCTCTAGTACCTGGCTCAGCCCCTAAAGTCTCAATCTGCTTCTCCAAAGCTCGGATTCGGCGCATGAGGAGCTCGACGGCGGCATGCATATCTTGTGTTTCGCTATGACGTGCAGCGACGGTCTCGGTCAATTCCTTGAACTCTGCTGCCAACGCGGTTTCTGCAAGCGAAGAGAAATAGATTAAGAACTAAATGCACGCAGACGAGCTGCCACTCTTTGCAGAAAAAGCTCTGGAATGAGGCGAACCGTTCTTCCTTCGGCTGTCGAACTGAGCTCGACGCTTATGAGTGCCGAGTCCTTCATCGTTGGTCTCTTTCACGTTGGTTACATCCTGCACGGTGGTAGATCGTCCCCTTGGCGGATTCACGTCCAAAGTTGATGCCGAAGGCTTCATGCTGATAGGCACGGGTGGCATCGCGGTCTTCGGCACATCAGTCCGGTTCCTGCAGATAATGTCAGCAGGAAACGCAAGGTCTTATGAACAAGCATCTCACATTACTTACGGAGGCTGCGGCCTAGGACCCAGGGGCGTTACATTCTGCTGAGTAGACTTGGCGGGAACGCTCTTGCGTGTCACAGGAGCCGGCAGGACTTTCGGCGCTGGGCTCAGAGCGGAGTGCGTGGATGACAGCGAGTCTTTCCGGCTCGGTCGCGGGACAGGAGCGTTGGACGAGGGAACAGCCGACGGCACCCAAAGAAGATCAGATCTGCCGGGATTCATACTGATGGACATTAGCATTTAAACGTCAAAGATCTAGACCGTACATCGCTTCCGTTCTCACCTTGTCGGAGCGCGTGGGCCAGCTGTTTGCATCAACGGGCTGACGGCCCTCTTTGCGCTCACATCTTCAGCAGATGCCAGATACCCGGATCCTAGAGCAGCCGAAGAGTTGGCTTCCGTCAAAGGAACTGGCGACGGGGCCGTAGAGACACTGAGCTTCTCATAATTGACGGGCTTCCGTCGCGGTTTCTGGGATGTAGACATGTGGCGGTTGGGCTTGCCGTGTGGCAGAGACACAGGTGAGAGAGGTTCGAGGTGGGAGATCATTGAGGCCGCTGGAAGCAACTGGTGTGATTTGCGAGATCATCCAAGATTCTTCATTCACGACCATTCACGACCATTCACCGCGCAGTGTACGGAATAGTATATCTCTCTTAAGCAAACAAAAGGACCCATTGGCGTGGCTATGGCTCCCAGTCGGAGAGCCCGACGCCCTCTGCCTTTGAAGATGGCCCACGCTGGGCGCGGCCGCGATCGAAAAAGCAATAAGGTTATTTCACGCACATAGACAACGTCACTGCGGACACCCATAGTAGAGTAGAACACTATTAAGCCAATGCACAGGTGCAGCTTGAACCGGCGGAGGATGTCGGGTCGCCATTGTCTTGCCGTACTACCAACTCCTCAGAGTCTCAGACTTCCAAAGTCTACGCGTTCATATGTTCTCGACTTTTCCGGAAGTGTCACTCTCAGCGAGTCATGTTCCATTGTTCCACGACCTTACCCCAAGGATGCAACGGGCAATAACGCCGTCTCAGGCATCCAAAGCTGCCGTTCAAAAAGACCTTTGTGTCATACGAGTATGATAATTGTGGGGACTACATACAAAAACATGAGGAAAGAATGTTGTAGTCAAGGGAAGCGAACGGCCTACGTAGGACGTGCACCAACCTAGCTAGCAGACTATGTACAGAGGATCTGATCCTGGTGGACCGCAATATACATGAAATGACCACCCCGCAGCGCTCCCTGGCCAGGCACCTATTCCTCCTTCGAGCCTATGTTTGCCTTGATCTGCCCAATCATTCCGATGAGCATGGTATCAATCACCCATTCCGGTAGAGCTTCGAAGATGCGCATCTGAAGAGCATGCCAGAAGTATGGTGCAACAATCTTTCGCGTGGTCGTCACTTTCAATGCTGATCTGGCGAAAACTCTGGACGTTGGCGACGTGATGCTGACACTCACTTTGTTGGAGCCGGAATTGACAGATCCAACGAGCAGGTGCTGAACCTGAATCTTATGCTCCAACATTTTCATTTCCACCGAAAGCCCTCGGGACCAGGCCTTGTTGTAAGCCTTCGTGCCGGAATACACGGTCATGAAGGGGAACCCGTGATCACCAGCCATGCTGCCGACGTTCAAGATGAGAGAAGGTGAGTTGCTGACAAGCGTAGGCAAAAGCTGCTTGGTGAGGAGCGTAGGATAAACATCGTTGATGTTGATAACATCGACGATATCTTGATCCTCGAGCTCTGTCAAGTTCGCAAGCTTGGCCGTCGAGCGACCGACATTGTTGACAAGAACCGTCACCGGCTTCGACCCGATGAGCCTGACCAGATGACTAAAATCCTGGGTCGTTTTCTCCTGGATTTTGGACGCATCGGAAACGTAGGTGGCGGTCTGGCAATCGGCAGCCACCGCTCTCAGTTCCTTTTCGAGGTTTGCAAGCTTGTCAGGGTTGCGGCCGATGAGGATCAAGTTGAACCCCTGGGCCGCAAGCTCGAGTGCGAAGCCCTTACCGATGCCGTCCGTGCTGCCAGTGACGACCGCCCAAGGCTTCTCCTTGTTCGACTGGTTTTGCAGAGTGTGCTTGAACTTGTTGAGACGGGACGGGAGAAGGTAAGGCGTCAGGAACTCTATGGTCTTCCTGGTGAACTGGGCCAGCGTCAGCATGCCGAGCAATGTGACTCCCCATTTTGTGAAGGCCGGGTCGGTGAGCGGCGGGCGCGATGTCAAGAACTCTGCGACAGACTTGGTGATCTCCATCTTGATGGCTGTCTAGGAGTTTAAAACTTGGTTCTCCGAGGGTGGAAAAGATCGGCTAATGACCTAGCTCGAAGGTCGTCCTAATTAGGCTGTCGAGAAATAAGGCTGACTCTCTCTCTCTGTCTATCTGAAGTTTGAACGCTGACGCCCACAAACTTTTGTGTGCCAACGGTGCACGAAACAATTTGAAAGGCACAAAAAATTGTGACTCTAATTTTACCCGCCCTTCGCATGCCCGCAGCCCAATCGTGTGTGTTTGCTCTCATGTGCGGAAACCGTACAAAGGAGTGGGATGGGAGGCACGGGAATGTGTACGCGCGATAGTACGCGCGTCTCTCGCAGGTTCTATACACTCGTTCGCGGTGGTACCGCATGTCGCCCAGATGTCAATGGCTGCGAAGGGAGATGGCAGGCGGCAGGCGGGCAGTGGAGTGATGTGATGTGATGCATCGTCTTCAAGCCCGCCGTGGCCTTTTCGCTACCTTTTCGAGACTCTGCATACCATACAATCATGATGAGTTCTGGCACAGGGAGCATGAGCTTCATGCATCACACAAACTCACCTCATCCTCCGCCTCCACGATGGGAACCTTGACCGGGTTCGCCTTAACCTCCGCGTCCACCAGTCCGTCATCATCAAAGACAAGCACTCCCGATTTCCAACAACCCAGCCGAACTCCAATCTCGTTATTCCGTGCAAACTCGGCCTTGATGTCTTCCTCCGTCCCTCTCCAGCCGCGATACTCCTGCAGGTTTTGACGGCCCATGAGGCGCATGGATTTGACGCGGAGGTCGTTTGGTTGCTGTTTGTGAATGCCATAGGTGAGATTAGACTTTAGCCGGGGTTTCCAATGGAACGGAAAAATAGGAACTTACCCATGCTGGTAGTAATGCTTCCGAAATCTCTCGGAAATGTCCTATGCCATACTTTTCGATTCCCTTAACGAGTAATGCCCTATCGCTCTCAGTCCATTTTTTGACTTCCTCCCCCATCAACTTGGTTCCTCTCGGCGGGCGGAAGTATCTGCATCAGAGTAAAGACCGTCAGCAGGCTGCTTCAACAACGATGTGATCCGGACATGCACTCACTCTTGGTTCAGCGTTCCATCGCGATGGATAATGGTCTTCGTAACCTCGAAGTCTTTCCGCACGCAGAACTGAAGTCGCATCTTCTTCACCCACTCCTGCTTCTCCCTCCGAGCGGGATCCCCTTCCTTTGGTTGCGATTGTGGTTGACCAGCCTCGCCTGGTCCATCCTTCGACTCTGTGTGCTCCGTTTCGGCCGGCGGACTGGATGATCCCTCAGGACTCGGTGTCTCTTCCCTCTCAGCCAAAAGGTCATCCGCGCCATCGATCACATCCTCCTCCCTTTCCCCGTCATCCTCAAAGCCGTCAAGGTCCTCTCCTAACAGCTCTCTGATACGTGCGCTGGTGGGAGAGAATGCCGGTAGCTCTCCTTCGGCTTGCTCCAAACTATCGCTGCTCGGCCGAGGAGGGGAGGAGAGCCCGTCTGCTCGGGTATCGTCGGAGAAGAAGTCGCTAGTGTTCAGCTCGTCGATGAGCATATTCTTGGTCATTTTGTTGATGGCCGTTTGGTAAATCATTTCTGGTGAAGGGAAGCTGCATACAAAAAGCTTAGCAACTTCACCAGAACGCGATTCCTGTCCGAAGGTTCGAACACCGAACGTGACGAAGAGCACTACCGCAAGGTGGAAGAGTAAAAACATCGAAGATATCCAAGGTGTATCAAAAAACTTAAGTATATACAAGCGAAAGAAAGAAGTCTATCTAAGAATGCAGCGACACCAGGCACAGATCCAGTCTCAGAGGACACTGCAAGTCAAAAAGCAGTACGCCAAAAAAAAATGAGGGTAGTCGACGGACACACGGTCGCAATACGCAAGAGAGTATCAAGTTCTTGGAGACTCCATCTAGTTCCTAATCGCCTAGAAGAAAGAAGGGGATACGTCGTGTGCATTCTCACTGTTGAGGGCCGCTGGCGTAAGTGTTCAAGAGGTGTTTCCTGAACTCAACCATCTCCGAGCTCAGCTTCCTCTCATGTTCTGCGTCCATGACGACGCCAACGGGGGTCTCGATTTGAGACAAGCGTCGGATGTTTGCGTCGGGAGGGCTGAAAACCGGCGGGCGGTATCTGGGTAAGGAGGCGGTTTCGAGGCGGCCATTGTGCATGTAGGGACCCATAGAATCTGCAGACTGTCCGATGAGGGACGCGATGGTGGGCGATTTACTGCTGACATCGAATGTACGCATCACGTTTCCCATCGCGCGACCAAGGGACCCAAACTTCCCAGGCGCTTCTCGCTTCCCCGGGCGACGTGGGGAGGAGGGAGGGGATGGGTAAACGGTTGATGTGCGCTGGGATGGCGAAAGAGGGACGCCATTCGCGTCTTCCGACGTTGTGGGAGAGTTGTTTCCGGGTCCTGGTCGCATGGCTTTCGCTTTGTTGATCATGCGGTTGAGAGTTCCCCACCCGCTCTTTGACTCCTTCTCCCCATGGCCGTTGCGGAGCGGCTCGAAACCTCGTTGGTCTAAATCTTCCCACACATCTTGCAATGGGATCATCCGCCCTCTGAAGCTGCTCGTGACCAGCATGGGAGCCCCAACAGACTCAATGGCGACCTCAGACTTCGATGGGTGGTTATGATATGGCGTCACAAAGGAAGTGATGTTTGTTGGATCGCCGAATTGCCGACCTAGTGTGCTCGGGCGCGCCGTCGGGCGGGGTTCGGGGTTCAAGACGCCCATGACAGAGAGTCTACTTGGTGGTGGCCGGTTTGGTGGCGGGGGAAAGTTGAATGCCGTGCCGAACCGCGGTCCAGCGACTACTTGAGAAGCGTGCACATCGGAATTTTCAATCCTGATGGATGGAGCCATCGAAGAGCGGCGTGCTGGGGGTATGGGGTTCTGCACTTGCAATTGAGCGGGGATTTGACTAGCAGAGTGAGGCGGATTTGAGTGGGGCGAATTGGACTGGGACGACGAGGAAGACTGGGGCGAGCTAAACTGGGGCGACTTGGTCCCTTCAGCTGACATGGCAATCGGACTCGCTGAAAGAAGGAGTGACGCAGTACGGCTCGGGGGCGTACGCCGTGCTCCAAATGCACTGACTGGGATCTCCTGCACGTGAGTGGTCGGAATCTTTCGACGAGGCGGAATGGCCAGCTTGGGAAGGCCACTTATCACATCGGCAGCTTCCGCAGGGGTTTCTGCCTCCTCTGGTTTTGCCACCTTCGGCGGTTTCGGCACTTCCGTTTTTGGTTCGTCGGGTTTCCCTCTGGAGACATCAGAACGTGGGCTGTTCACGAGACTACCGCTAGGCTTCGGCGAGTTGTCAGTTGTCCGCTTTGCAGGGAGATGAAACGTCTTCACCGTAATGGATTGAAAGGTTTTGGGTACTTTTGTCGATTCGGCAAAAGTTTCGGCCGTGGGGGGCAAGACATCCTTACGTGGTGGAGGCATTGGCGAACCGACAAGAGACTGGTATTCTTCATCCATCCGTTGTAGAATCATCGGAGGGAGAGCCGAGTTCTTTCGTTCCCTTGGCTTCACGGGAGCGACATACACACGAGAATGAGCCGCTGCATGCCATTGATCAGACTCGCTAGCGGTGGACCTCGTTCGGCGATGCGAAGGCGAGGATTCATTTCCGTCCCGGAGGGCTTCTCCTTTGGATGGTTCATCGGAGGAGCTTACTGCCTTTCCACCGTCATCAGGTTGAACTACATCCCCGTCGTCCAGATCATCGAATTTGTTTATTGCCGACTCCAGCTGTTCAAGGAGCTTCTGCTTTTCTGCTAGTTCCTGCATATTCTCAATCGAACGCTTCGACATTTCTTCAATAGCATCTTTCGACAACTCCGTTCGCTTCAACGTCCCTGCTGGTTCCTCCGACTTGGTGCTTCCGCTTGTAACCGCGGGAAGACTTGACCAGACCTCAATCAACTCCCGCTCAATATCGTCGAAGCGGGATTCAAGCGCCATGTTGTCCGCTGTATCGTGCATTCGCGTTTATCGGAAATAGAAGTTTGGTGAACGAGAACGGCGTTTGACGCTCCGTGCCAGCCCTCGTCCGTCGCGCTCAGCTATACAACCGAAATGCTCTGTAGAATGCGCCCTGTAGAATGATGAATCGTCCACTCGAAATCCCTCGGGAGCGGAGGCTCAGAACGATCTTTGCGAGTATAAGGGCTTGCGAGACGCGGCTTGCTTTGCGGTTAGAAAGGGACGGCCGTTGCCAGCGAACGCCAGGTTTACCGAAAATAGTGATTTCCTTGGTGCTCAGCGGACGATCCCTCAGCTCCATATTCGAAGCGGCGTGGGAAAGGTTGTTTACTGGGTTCGCTTATCCGCCGTCACTCCTGGATGGTTTGTTTGAGTTTCGAGGAATCGAAGCCCAGCCCTTGAGAAATTTGCGACAAACATTAAATTAATTGACTGAGCCTTATTCCTTAGTTAAGTTGATGGCCGCTGCTGCGCTGCAAATCTCAACCCAGTTGTTACGTGTACTGCCTATTCGGAAATGACATGAACTATGTACATAGGTAGTAGTAAAGAACCCACTATGTACAATTAAGATTCTTTCACTGCTGAACGATGAATCACACTTCATATTTAAGGTCAGCCTCCACTATGATAATTGCGCATTGCCTGATGATATTTTCGATGCGCCTATCACATTACACTCCTTTCCTAGTATTGACGCATATTCCTCCCGCGAGCGCTTTTGCCGACTCGAAACTCCATAGTTGAATATTTGTTGAACTTCCCCAAGACTCTTGTTATACAGGGCGCTTTCCGAGGAATTTGACTAAGGATGGCATTTTCCGTTTCAATCCTCAGTATGGATATTGTTGGCTAGGGGCCATAGGGCAGATCAGGATGGCATATGGTCGGATGTCGCGTGGCAAAACGGGAAACTGAGTCTGATTGCAATCGTAGTGGTACCCAAAGTGTGCCGTTGCGCCGGGTCTGACTCGGTTCTGCATGACCACGCGATACTGTTTCCCATTCACCTGAAAGAACCCTTTCTGGCTGTAGCCAAGGGTCACGTTGATGTCGGTGGTGCTCCAAACTTGAGGAGTGTTATACCCGTTCTTGGCGATGGAGGCAGCATTCCGGAACGCTGTCCTGGGATGGGATAGAAGTTGCGGGATCGATTAGGGACGTTTGAAATGCACCGACGTCGTCAGACTAAGCTCGTTCACATACCCGTGGAAAGTGACGAACCACTCGTTGGGGTGCGAGTGATTGCGCGGACCAGGCGTTCCGAGCCAATCATCGTCCTCGTACTTTCCTTTCACTTTCAGCCCAAATCTCATCCAGCCCACCGGACGGGCGTAAGATCGCCCTCCTCGTGTGCAATCAGTGCCGGTGAGTTCCAAAGGATGGCTTTCGTCCCAGTGTCGGTCCCAGGCTGGATCGAGAAGGCTTTTGGGCAAGAAAGATAGGAACGGAGTCGGATCGGGCAACGGTGCAATGCGAGCGAGGTGGGGCAGAGCATGCAAAGTCAACGGTTCATGGTCGTGCAATTCCTTGCGATTGTGCACCAGGCGAATAAGCGTCTGGTGCTTCAACGTCGGGAGCTGATTCTTGATATTTTTTTTCAATTCCTTCACGGTGACATGCGCTTGCACGGAGACTGAGGAAGTCATTGGTTTAGTGTTTAGAACCTCGACAATTCAATCCGTTGTCGGTGCGTGCGACATACCTTCATGGAACGTTGTTCCGGACTTGTAAAGAACTCGAACCGTCTCGATCATCTGAGGCCCAGAGGTAGGCACTGACTCCACTTGGCTAGCCGTAGTGATTGTAGCCTGCGTCGTTTCATTCAAGACTTCCGGAAGCTCTTCGGCTGCAGTGTCCGCGCTGATGGCAGTGACTGCGGTGTCTAAAACGCCAGCAACGGCAGTAGCGACCGAAGTGACAGCGGTGACCGTAGATTCTGCACCACCCATTTTCACTGCAGTGCAGTGTTTCAGTGTTCATCGAAGGAGGTTTGACTCCTTAAGCACAAGCTTACCAGTCTTCTTCTTGCTAGCTTTCGATGTCTTCACCGACTTCTTCGAAGACCCAGACTTGCGAAGCTTGCTACTCTGAATACCCATTTTGGTCTTCCTGCTCGAACTCTTCTGTTGTTCCGTCGATGGTCGTGTTGCAAGTGGTAGACCCTTTGAAAGTCTCGTCGGATTACTTCTCAAGTTGTACGGGTGCGGTCTTGCTAGGTTGCTTCGGCTGCTCCTTTGGGCTGTGCTCGGGGCCGTTTCGTCCTTCCGGGCAATTGAATGAGACCGAGTCTGCATGCGGTAGGCTCTTCAGGGGTTTTGCCAGCGTGGTGAGAAATGAAGAGCCGGAGTTGAGCAGAGTTTACGGAATTGCTTTCAGGAAGTGTTTTTCTTGCATCGAAGTCCCGTAGAAAGTCGAGGGAACGGTTTCTGAGAAGCGAGCTGCACGCCTATAAGTCAGATGAAACCGAGGAAGTCCGCAAAGGACTCCAAGGCTGTTCTGGGAGCAGCATCTCCGCAGGGGACCGAAGTTTCTCGAGAGCTTTTATTCGTTCAATTACCCCCCCGGTTTATTTCCCACAGTGTGGAGATGGCCACTGTCAGACTCCAGGCGCGCTGTCGAATACTGTCATCTCGAGCGTTTGTAGCAAGTGCGCAAGGCGAAGAAGCGACACCCTGATGAACTCAGATGAGGTGTGCGGTCCGTGTGCCACAGGATATCTATGTGGTCAAGGTGGAGGAGGATGCTGCGAAGGGTGGCATTCAGATCTTTCATATCGCCCCTGTCCTCTTCCACAGGTCATCGTCAAAATGGTTGAATGAGTTGCGGGAATGGGTTTCAACTTTTTGCATTGCGGATGGATTACATCGCTTCAAGACAATCTAAGACTAGCTAGGATTATCTATCCACATGCGCACGTGCAGTTCCTAAAGCACGGGGTCCATCAACCAATGCCATCATCGACTTACATCTCAGGCGCGACGCAAGAGCTCTTAACAATATGCCCTTCGCTTCTTTCACATCACGATCCATCACAATTCCACAGCCTGCACATCTAAATACTCTAGATCCTCCCAACCTTCTGTGAATGTGACCGCATCCACTGCATGTTTTGCTCGTATACGCCTCGGAAACCGATGTTATCACCGTTACTCCAACCTCTTCCGCTTTATTCAGCAATCGTTGGCGGAATCGAGCGTGGGCCCAAGTGAGCATTTTCCGTACAGTCTTCTTGCCCAAACGACGACCGGGCCGTCGAATCGACATTCGTTGTGCGCTGAACTCAGGAAGGACAATGATGTCGAAGGTGCGCACCAGCCAAATGACCGTTTTCTTGTGCACTTCATCGACCAGATTCTTGATTCGTTGAAGAACTCGGGCTTGAGCTCGCCGATGAGAGTTCCCCTTCCTAGCCGGTCTCACAGTGCACCCCCGTATACTATATAGTACATGGGGGTGCACTGTGAGAGCCGGCGCACGCGTCGTCTTGCCGATCAGCTTGTCTAGATCAATGCACAGACGAAAGATTCGCTCGATGTCTCGATTGGCCACAATGCCAGAACCGAGGGTGGGTGTATACCAAGTTGCAAAGTTGACGACTCCAGGATCGATGGCTGCGATGGTGGGTTCGGCTTGGATTTCGCCGTCTTGTCCATCCATCTACCACCCACGAAAAGATCCATTGCCGCAATCTCTTGTGGGGAAGGGGCGGTCGATGGACGGGACCATCCTTTTTTTCGATGATTGGGAGGTCCGGCAGCTGCAACCATGTCTGGGCTGTGGAGGAGTTGAAGGTAGAAACGCAGGGGTTCTCTCGACAATAATGTGCTCGAATGGTTATCGTTTGGCGGGGATCCTTTTTGGTGAGGAAGCTCAGACGATGGAGCGGACCACCACCTTGAATACGCTCTCTGTTCCTTCTTCATGAACGACCACTCCCTTGTCTTCCTTGACGCACGTACCGCTAAATGAAGGATCTCTACTCGGCGAAAACCGGCCTCCCCCTTTTCTCAGGCTGTCACGGGGAATTTGTAGTCTTTATTTCCAAGCAACGGCGCTGATACCGCGCAACGAAATGGCGGGTCAGTTGAACGAGCGCGTTTCTGCGTTGTCTACCGACGGCTCGGACACGGCAACCTACAGTACGTCAAGTTTACCCTGCGCGCATGTTTTCTGCCTGCTTATACAGTATATATAACGCCTCGGCCACAAGCGGACGCCTCTTCTCTTTCAAGCTCGACGCTCACTCCTGCTTCCAATCTTGGTACGTACGTTGAGCTGCAGGCATTTCGCTTGGAGCTACTCTGTCAACTCTCGCTCATATCTCTGCCTCTCCCAAAGCATAGAACACGCAGTGCAAATATGCTCGTATCACAAACCATCGCAAAGGTGAGTTACTCGCCAGATTCAATCTCCCCCCGCGTTTTTGGTTCCCAGTCGTGACGCAGAGGATCGCTGTCGAAGGCTCGCTGAGGTTTTCAAAAGGGGAAGGAGAAAAGCAAGCCGGAATTGGGCTGCTACGCAAAAGAATCTGGCTGGGATTCGCTCCAGTGCGTGGGAAAGGGAAAGAAAATCTCGGACGCCGGAATTTTCCCACGTTACCCATGCGAGGATCTTCGAACATACTCAGCTCACAAGTTGTCTCCTTCTGTCATCCCTGCATAGGCTGTTCGCAGCGGGGCGACACGCGCGGCCGTTAAGTCGCAACGATGCGCCTTCGCCAGCATTGCCGACACAAAAGTCGCCATGTCTCAATTTGAGAAGAACCAGCACGTCAACTACCAGCGCATCGAGGACAACCTGAAGATTGTTCGCGACAGGTGAAAAAAAGCTTCCGTATAATTCAAAGCATTTTGGGATCAATTCAAATACCGTTTCATCAGGCTCCAACACCCCCTTACCCTCGCTGAGAAGATTGTATACGGACACTTGGACCAACCTAAGGAACAAGACATCGAGCGTGGAACTTCGTACTTGAAGCTCCGCCCGGACCGTGTTGCATGCCAAGATGCCACCGCTCAAATGGCTCTTCTCCAGTTCATGTCCGCCGGTCTCCCAACGGTTGCTGTGCCCACCACTGTGCACTGCGATCACTTGATTGAGGCACAGAAGGGAAGTGTCAAGGATTTGGCTCGCGCTGAAGACATCAACAGGGAAGTTTACGATTTCCTTGCCACCTGCACTGCCAAGTACGGTATTGGTTTCTGGAAGCCGGGATCCGGAATCATTCACCAGATCATTTTGGAGAATTACGCTTTCCCCGGTGGTATGATGATCGGCACGGACTCCCACACCCCCAACGCTGGTGGTCTTGGTATGGTTGCCGTTGGTGTCGGGGGTGCCGACGCCGTCGATGTGATGGCCAACATTCCTTGGGAGCTGAAGTGCCCTAAGGTTATTGGTGTTAAGCTCACCGGAAAGATGAACGGATGGACTTCCCCCAAAGGTATGCATTGTTTATGCTACGAGATCTTGTGTCCTTGGTGCATCACTCACACATATAAATTTTCCATAGACGTCATTTTGAAGGTTGCTGGTATCCTCACCGTCAAGGGCGGAACAGGCGCCATTGTTGAGTACTTCGGTGACGGTGTTGACTCCATTTCCTGCACGGGTATGGCCACCATCTGCAACATGGGAGCCGAAATTGGTGCCACCACCTCTCTGTTCCCCTTCAACCACCGTATGGCCGACTACCTCAAGGCTACCAACCGTGGTGACCTCGCCAACTACGCCACCACGTTCAGGCACAACTTGACCGCTGATGCTGGCGCCAAGTACGACCGAGTGATTGAGATCGACCTCAACACTCTGGAACCCCACATCAACGGTCCCTTCACCCCCGATCTTGCTACCCCCATTAGCAAGTTCGCTGAGACCGCTAAGAAGAACGGCTGGCCTTTGGAGGTCAAGGCTTGTCTTATCGGATCCTGCACCAACTCCTCTTACGAGGACATGGACCGCGCTGCGTCGCTGGCGAAGCAAGCCATCGAGGCTGGTGTGAAAGCCAAGTCTCAGTTCATTATCACACCCGGTTCGGAGCAGATTCGCGCTACCATCACCCGTGATGGTCAAACCGAAATCTTCGAGAAAATCAACGGTATCGTGCTGGCGAACGCTTGCGGTCCCTGCATCGGTCAGTGGGACCGTCAGGACGTGAAGAAGGGCGAGCCCAACACCATCGTCACATCTTACAACCGTAACTTCACTGGTCGTAACGATGCCAACCCCGCCACACACGCGTTCGTCACCAGCCCTGAACTTACCACCGCCATGGTCTTTGCCGGAGACCTCCGATTCAACCCCCTCACCGACACCCTCAAGACCGCCGATGGAAAGGACTTCAAGTTCTCCCCACCCCACGGCGCTGAGCTTCCCCCTCGCGGTTACGACCCCGGACAGAACACCTACCAGGCTCCTCCCGCTGACCGTTCCAACGTCAACGTCAAGGTTGACCCAAGCTCATCTCGTCTTGAGCTCCTCACTCCCTTCAAGAAGTGGAACGGCGAGGACTACAAGGAGATCCCCATTTTGATCAAGGTCAAGGGCAAGTGCACAACCGACCACATCTCGATGGCCGGTCCCTGGTTGAAGTACCGTGGTCACTTGGACAACATTTCGAACAACATGTTGATCGGTGCCATCAACTCGGAAAACAACAAGGCCAACTCCGTCTTCAACTTGACCAACAACAAGTTCGAGCCTGTCCCCCAAACTGCTCGTGACTACAAGAAGAAGAACCTCCCCTGGGTCGTCATCGGTGACGAGAACTACGGAGAGGGTTCGTCCCGTGAGCACGCCGCCCTTGAGGTCCGTCACTTGGGTGGTGTCGCCGTCATCGTAAAGTCCTTTGCCCGTATCCACGAGACCAACTTGAAGAAGCAAGGTATGCTTCCTCTGACTTTCGCCAACCCCGCCGACTACGAGAAGATCGACCCCCGCGACAAGGTCGACCTCCTCGGCCTGAAGAAGCTGGCCCCGGGATCTGAGGTCACCCTTCGGGTACACAAGCAGGGTGGCAAGACTGTTGACATTCCATTGAAGCACACCTTCAACGAGGGTCAGATTGGTTGGTTCAAGGCTGGTAGCGCGTTGAACTTGATGGCTGCCGCTGCGGCACAGCGTGCTTCCGCATAAATGATTTAGCTTTTCGGAATGAAATGTGTCTCTCATCTGTTTTACTATCGTCTTTAATCCAAAAAAACATTTCAAAAAAGCCGTCTCTCCTTGTTTGATGTCTTCGTCTGATTGAAACATTACAGTTATTCTTCTCTAGCATTGACATCTACCCCTTCCTCATCCGCCACCCCACCATCCCCCAACGCAGCGGTCTTATCCAAACCTCCCTCCTCCTCCCTCGCCTCCCGTTCCTCCCTGTCCCTCTCCTCCCGTTCCACCCTCTCCCGTTCCACCCTTTCCCTCTCCCTCTCCAGTTCCCTCTCCGCCTCCTTCACCCTCTCCGCCTCCTTCTCCGCCTCCCTCTCCCCCTCCTCGGCCTCCTGCTTCCGTCGCTGCTCGACAAGGAACGCCTTGGAGATCCCCATCCCGTTGTTGCCTTCCTTCCGAGCGATGTCGGCGTCGGATTCGCTGATTTCGATGAGTTGGAGGTCGGGTTTGTCGCGGATGAGTTCGGCGAGTTTGAGGCGGGTTTCGCGGGGGAGTTTTATGTTCTGGAGAGTGATATGGTGCAATGAATCAACGGGGCCAGTTTCCAGATGTGTATAATGCGAAAGATCGATGTTACCCGCATATACAGCTTCTCAATACTTGTCGAATTGAGCAACGCTTTGAAGAGCGCAGGCGCGGCGACGTGCGACCAGGAGTTATCCGAGATATCGAGTTCCTTGATTCCATCTAATGATGCAGATCCCTCGCCCATCAATAGGCGTTGTACAGAGGAGGACAAATGTGTATGAATGGGCCGGGACATACAGTTTTGCTCAAGGACTTTTGCGATGGGTGCTAATGCGGCATCGCTTAGCCGTGTCCGTCTGTCGGGGTCGAAAAATGTGCATCATTCATTAGACATCATTGATATTCCCTCTCATTGTTAACCGAGCTCACCTCAGATTGAGAACCTGCACAATGTTATTTTTGCTCAAGAACATGGCGACCGCTTGGCCGTTGTCGCCGATTCCATTCGCCTGCGGATGATGGAATTAAGCCAGGAATTGAGCGCCGTTTCCCACTTTCATTAGATTGTCGTTAGAACCTACCTCCAGATTCAAGCTCGTCATCATGTTGTTATCCTGTAAATCATCAAGTATCAGGTCCCCATATTTCTCGCCAGAAGCCATTCTACAGGTAATAGAATCCCGTGCCTTAATCCCGTTCAATAGCCCAGCTATCCCCCGTTGTCGAATATGGTTCCAGCTCAAATTCAGATCCCTCAGCGAGTCGTTCCCTGAGAGCCCCACGCCCAGGGCGATGGCGCCGATGTCGCCGATTTGATTGTCGCTGAGGTCGAGGGCTGTTGTGAAACATGTTAAGCCCGGGAAGGTAGCATGTACGGCTTGAGAAATAGGCGCTTACTGTGCAGAGACGAGTTGTGGCGAAGACCCTCGGCGAAGAGCTGTGCTTCTTTGTCGCCGATGTTGTTTTCTGCGGAACGTATCATTCCAGTGAATATGAACGTGGGGCCGATGTCTCGATAAAAATTTACCTTTGAGGATTAGTACGGCCAACGTGGAGTTGAATTGAAGCATGTCCGCGATCTCTGCGGACCCGTCGAAGCCTACGCATGGATGAATATATCAGCACACCGTTCAAAGATGCCCAATCAAGACGTTCTAAATGGCACACCTTACCCAACCTATTCCCCGTTAAAACCAACGTCGTAAGAGCCCTATTGATCTGCAAACTCCGTCCAATCTCCGCCCCACCCGCCTCGATGCCATTGTACATCAGATCCAGATGCTTCAAAGTCGGGTTGGATCCAAGCACTTTCGCAAACGCCTCGGCTCCTTTGGGCCCGAGTCCATGGTGCGGCATGATGATTTCGGCGGCGTCGAGGCGGTCGAGGATGTAGGATACGGGCACGACGCTGGCTTGCTTGCAGGCGGCGATGTACGGGTGGGTGTTGTTTTTGCGGTTGAGAATTGCTGGAAGTGACGCGAAGTCAGGTTAGCATTGTCTGTTCTCGCAAGTGCCAGGGGGTCGACGATTTCATCGCAAAACTAACCGGAGACATCCATATCCATCTCCCATCCCGTTTTCGGGACCTCCACCTCGAACTCCGCGGGCCTTATTGGAGACTCTGTTTCCACGCCCGCATCAACACCTGCGTCCACCGTCTCCCGTGAGGCCACCATCCCGCCCACTATCCCCGTGACACCGCCGACCGCATCACTCGTTTCCAAAGGCTTGGACTTCTCTTCCTCATTCGCCACCGCGGGCGATTCCTCTTTGGGTAACAGACTGTTTAAACTGAGGCGTGTTGATGGCGGTAGAAATCGGACGTCTTTCTCCGGAGCCGTGTTGGTGTGGACGCCCTGTGAGAGAGCTTCATGGCTCAGCAAGGGATCTATTGGGGCTGCCGAGGGTGCTGAATGTGCGGGGATGTCTTGGGATGACGATGCATTTGGCTGCGGTTGCTCGATGATCGCCCCTTCGGGCGTGATGCCGATGGCGGGAGGAAGAGCTTCTGCTGACATTCCTTGATAACGCAAACGAGCTTGGTATCGAATGATTCGAAATCTATCGGACAGCGAAAAGTCATGCTTCAGTTTGAGCCCTTTACCAAGATCTCACAGAATCTGTACATGTAGCCATGCTTTAATCCTGCAGAGCCAAATGCACAGGTCCCGGCGTAGCGGCAAGAACAGTTGTTCGCTTTTCGGTAAGAGTACGTTACGACAAACCCACCTGCTGCTGTCCATACGACACTGAGTCTATGCCTCATCGACAAGGTCGTCAATGTCGCTGTCCTGTCAGTCGGAGTGTGCGACTGCGCCATGGCGTAGGAGTGGCTTGCGACGATCTGGAAAGCCATGATGTCGCACAAAGTTGCACACCCCAAAAGGCCATATGACTTTCTGCCAAGGTAGCATGATGAGACCAGGAGCTCTTACAAGTTGCGGCAGCTTCAATTTCAAGTTCATCTGATCAACGCCCATCATCAAGATCCGCTCAAAATTGACGGCGTCCGTTGTTTCAAAGCCTCCCTTTTACAAACGGCGCAAAGCAACGAGGGCTGGCCCCCAATCCCAACAAACTCCCATCACTGTCCGCTTGCCGCTCATTGATATCCTTCACTCTACTGCAACGCATTGAACGGGTAGTTACTCCCACAAACAACATCGGTGGAAACGACCGTATTCGGAAAGTCTGAACGAACTCGACGGTGGACTCATCGGCACTGAAAGAACCTACCGTGCCGTTATAGCACCGTGTGCCAACGCTGGGAAAACGTCACGTATACGAGCGTAAGGGGGAGCTGCAACCCTCGTAGGCAGGCCGTTTCCTTGGAAGAGGCGAAAGAACGACCATCTTCAACTCGCATAGCTATTTCCGGCGGACCTAATAAAGAAAATGGCGGCAACTCGAAAACCAAATGGCGCCCGGCTGGACGCCAACCAAGGCTTCACAAGAACACTGCTTCTTTGCATGATACTCCTTGTGCTCTGTGTCGAAACACTTGCACAAGGCTTCCCCCCCATTTCGCTTCCACTTCCAACCATTCTAATCCCCACACTCCCAGGTAAATGGTTTGTGCTTGATAGCCTTTCATTGTGGCGTTGCCCTCATACTGTCCTTGCATGTTCTAGGCCGTCCGACCACGACCCCAACAGACACTGCGTCGGACCCTCCTGTAGCGACCTCAACACCCCCATCCAGCCCGCCGAGCATTACTCCCACCAGCACTCCGCCTACGGTTACCTCCATTACTGCGACCGTCATATCAACATCAGCTTCCAGTATCGCGTCTTCCACATCGTCTAGTCTGCGAAGCACAACCAGCTCGTCCGCGCAGGCGAGTGTCACTGTCATCAACTCAACCCGC
Organism: Fimicolochytrium jonesii; assembly: GCF_025526975.1. Taxonomy (NCBI): domain Eukaryota; kingdom Fungi; phylum Chytridiomycota; class Chytridiomycetes; order Spizellomycetales; family Powellomycetaceae; genus Fimicolochytrium; species Fimicolochytrium jonesii. Next base: position 363,788 of record NW_026515679.1, read on the forward strand.
TCAACGACTGTCACCTCCTCCGCTGCACCAGGGCCTACTCCTCAAACTGATGCCCAAAAAAAAGAAGCAACGAAGAGGACAGTGTACGTTACAGGCGCCATCTTTGGTGCCGCTGGCGGTGCTATTCTCGCAGCAATGGTGGGCATCTATATCTTCCGCAAAGTGACACTCCGTCCATCTGGGAACTTCCGCGACCGTATGGCAAAGAGAGATGGAGCCGACGGGGGTCTTGGCGTTTCCGGCGGCGCTGGACTCCAAAGACTCGACTCAGTCAGCACAGAATCAAATTATGTGCCTGCAGACGGAAGGCAAAAGTTCCTGATGGATTTGCAAGGCGCCTCCCGCGCGCCTTCCCCAGGCCCGATGTATGCCTCCGACTACGCTCGAAGTGACTACGGCGGCACAAGGAGCGAGTCCGGAGGGGCGAGAAGCGATTACGGCGGCGGCGCAGTATATCCTAATGGCGCGCCGGTCATGTATGCCACCTACCCAACCATGAGTGCTACATCCGATTACGGCGGCGCACGGAGCGAATACGGAGGCCCAAGGAGCGAATACGGACATCCGGCGGACTACAACGGATATGCCCCATCGGAGTATGCGCATTATCCACCCCCGCCAGTAGTGGTAGGCGAGTATGGTGCCCAGCAATACTCTCGATCTCAACAGAATGGTGGATATTAGGGGCCGTCGAGACCCCTATACCATCTCCACAAGACTTTTAAGTTGCGGCGTACGCATGGCTGTTGTATATATGAAGCAAATGAGCTCCCAGCCCCCCTTTTCCCAAAGCTCTTGGACAAGGACGAAATACGGTGTATTAATGTAGATGCTGTATAGAACTGGAACTTTCACTGTTGGGTGCTGGACACTATTTTTCCGTCTCGTTGCTTGCCATTTGTTTTATCATTGCCCACCCCCTTGTATTCACACCCCCTGTTCCTATATTCACCCCACTACATATCTGACTGATGCTTGCACCTCATCCGTCTGTCGCAAACTGCATTACGTGATTTGGGCATTTGGTATCGATGGTTTGTATTCGACGTCCATGAGAACAAAAAATTTCACACATCAGTCACACTTTGATCTATGTACACTGTGTACATCAGCACTTGTCCATCGGGCATCAAATTCCTACGCCCCATATATCCCAAACGCCTGTGCCCCGCCACTAAAGTGAGTTGTAGCCGGTCCTCCTAATCCACCACCCAACCCAGCTTCCCGCTCCCGTGTCGCAGCAGCACGGCGCGCAAGCTCGAGTTCAATGGTGAGTTCTACAACGAGCTGCCAATCGTCATGATAACCCTCTAGAAAAGGATGGGTCGTGAGATACGCACTGAAATCACAAAGCAAGGATGAGATATTAAGAAACCTTACCTTTAACGCATTTCTTGAACTCCCGTAACGATCGCTCCGTCTCGCCAAGATGGAGGAGACAGTATGCAAGGAGATGTCGGCCTGGTGTGGTTGCGCCAGGGAGTGTAATCTACCATTTGGCATATATCAGCAATATTCCTCTCGAAAGAAAGGAGAGGGCAATACATTCCCCCAAATCCCCCAACTCACATAAATCTGCAAACAAACCAACGCCCTCGAATACGCGCCCAGCTGGTAAAACTCCTTCGCAACCTTGTACACGTCGTATGCTTCCATGGGGCGGTTGAAGCGGCGTTGGAACCACTCGCCGATTTCTTCGCGGGTCATTGTTGCTCTAACGTGAAGGTTGAGAAAGAATTTGATGAGATGGGGTTTGCGGTTAGGAGAGAGTGGGGATGGGGTTTTACCGGAAACTTTCGAAGTCGTTGTAGTCTGCCATTTTTGGGTTGGGTTGTGGTTAGGTTGTTTTTTGGGCGGGAAGTTGGGATAGAGATCGGGTAGGCGGCGTGGACGACGTGTGCTGGACTTTTTTATGGACTGGAAAGATGGGAGAGAGCTGCGACAACGAGGTCCTGATGGTGCACGGTGTTTTCCAACCTCAGTGGGAAGATGACGGGCCAGAGTCACAAGAGGATGGAAACGCGCGCGCGTATAACGCGCCCAGATTGACAGGATAATGACAGCTTTGTTTCCAGATCTCGTTCGCCTCTATACAATTCGTTACATATATAGATCGGAGACCAAAACACAATGTCTAGTTTCAGCGTCCGATCGTTCTACCTTACCGCCGGCCTGCAAATATGTCTCCTCACAGCCGACCTCTTCATCACGCTATTCGCCGAGATACGCCGGCATACCTTCGTCACTGTCGTCATTGCCTATCTGTACGGTTGCATGTCATTTGTCGTGTAACGATTCCGCCGGATGTATGCTCATTGATATATGATTTCCAGCATCCAGCTCCTCCTCTTCATAGCAAACCTCGTCCTTCTCTTCCTCCGCTTCGCCGGCAGCTACCCGTTCCGCGCCGGCATGCTCCGGCTCATGCTGAATGAGTTCAGCGCGACGTTGTGGTCGTGCGCCTTTTATGCTGTGTGCTTTTTTGCGTGTCGGGGGATTGGGCTGGTATACACTTGCAACTTGGCCCATTCCTGTGCGAGGTTGCGTCCGGCAAGCTGACATTCATTCGCCTTCGAATTGTAGCCGCTCATGGCCGCCTGCAACGACACACGCTGCGATTTTTGGACTGCCGGCTACGTCGCTGTGTATACGCTGTTTCGGTTCGGTAAGTCGCCCGCTTTCTCAGTACAGCTTAGCACCGAAATGCAGATCTTGATACAACAGCTCCTGCCAGCCGAGATACTGTACTACTTCAATATGCTGCGAGCTGCAGTGCAGCTGTGCAATCCAAAGTAAGCCATGGTCACTGCCTGGGCTGCGAGACACTATGTTATGTCGGGCTAAGGCAAAAGATGATTTCCCCAGGTACTATCAGGACTCGCCGTGGCTGAGGGCTCAGCTTCGGCACGCTTCGTGATTGCTGACTGTTCGGACGTTTTATGCGCTTTATGTAAAGATGTATGTACATACAATACACGACATAGAAGAGACCATAGTAGTATCTTCCTCGCATTCGCAGCACAATTCAGATGCCGGATAGTCTTTGTGACCGTCCAATGTTCAGTCACAAAACAGTGTATAAAAAATGGTGCTGTATAAGATGCTATGTACGCCGCCCCACAAAGGCGAATGCGAGGAGATTGCGCCTTGAGATGAACAGACAAGGTGCTTAGGCATATATGTGATCTACCCAAACAGTTCTAAACTTCGTCAATCATCAAGCTAGCCTTATACTGCTTAACGACGCCGTCCTGGTTTCCGGTCTTGCCCTCGAACCGCGTGAGCTTGCCCTCATTACACACCCAGACTTCATTGCATACGGCGTCGAGGAAGCGTTCGTCGTGGGATACGATGGCGATACCGCCGCGGAACTCGCGCAGGGCTGAGGCAAGCGCATCGATGGAGTCCATGTCCAAGTGATCTGGAAGGCGATGAGGGGTAAGTAAAGGTTTGCGGATGAACATGTTATGCCTCATAGGGATACTTACTGGTAGGTTCATCAAGAATCAACACGTGCGGGTTGCTCATCGCCATCCACGCAAACACCGCTCTACTCTTCTGTCCTCCACTGAGCGTTCCAATGGGCTGCAGCGCCGTCGTGCCTGTTAAGCCATACCGTCCCAGCACTCTCCTGTACTCCTCTTCCTGCATGCCAGGGAACTTGGCCTGCAAGAACTGCACACTGCTGGCACCCAACTCCAGCTGATCAACGTGATGCTGACTAAACAGCGCCATGCGCAACCGTCCATGCCGTTGCACAATACCCCTCTGAGGGGTCACCTCGCCAGTAATAAGCCTGATCAGTGTCGATTTACCGGCACCGTTAGGACCAACGACGGCGATCTTGGAATCCATTTGCAGATCGAAGGAAACGCCGTTGAGGATATCGCGCTGAGCGGTGTATCCGAAGCGAATGTCGTCGACTTGGAGGATTGGCGGGGAGAGCTTTTCGGGGTCTGGGAAACGGAAGAAAATGTCCTGGCCTTCTCCTGCAATGCCCTCCATGTCATCCTTCGGTGGCGCTTCAAGTGGAGGAAGCTTTTCGAGGATTTTGATTTTTGACTGTGCTTGTGCGGCACGTTTGGCGTTGTATCTCCAGCGATCGATGAACGCCTGCAAGTGGTTACGATATTGAAGCTGTGCTTCGTATTCACGGATTTGGTTTCGTCGTCGTTCGGATTTGGTCCCAACGAACACGGAGAAGTTTCCGCGGTAGTAGTCCAATGCACCATCGTGCAGGTGAAGGATGTCTGTGGAAACGGCGTCGAGGAAGGATCTGTCGTGGGAAACGACAAGTAACGTCGCGGGCCACTTTTGAAAGTATCTTTCAAGCCATACAACGGCGGGGAAATCGAGGTAATTCGTTACTTCATCGGCAAGAAGCAAGTCAGGTTTACAGAATAGTGCACTCGCCAACGCGAGACGCATCCTCCATCCTCCACTGAAGGTCCTTGTAGGTGCTCTCTGTTGCTCCGGTGTGAATCCGAGACCGTTGAGAATAGCGGAAGCTTTCGATTCTGCCTTGTCTGCCTCGATCTCCTCCATTCTTTGATACACTTCCTTAAGACGTTTCGAGAACTTCTCGGCGTCTTCCGTGGTAGTCGATGTTTTTGATAACTTTGCGGACAATGTCTTCTCTTCCTCCAAGAGCGAGGTCCGCTCCACGTCCGCTTTCATCACCGAATCCAATGCTGGTGTGTCGTCCCCTGCCATTTCCTGCTCAACGTGAAGCACCCTGATATGGGCCGGTAGCTGCAGTTCTTTATGTGCAACAGCTCGCAGCAATGTCGACTTTCCGATACCGTTCTTGCCCACCAAACCGTAGCGCCGCCCGTGATTCAGCGTCAACGTCGCACTTTGTAGGATCTTCTTTCCGGCAAATGCAATGTCAAAGTTCTCAATTTTAATGTCCTTGCTCAAGCTGCCCGCTCCACCCGACGCCTTCATCTGGTTCACAATCAGCGCTGGCTTCACGTCTGGGTTCCAGACTGGGATGGCATCCGGGTCGTACAGTCCTCGTTTCGCATTCTTCTCCGCTAACTTCTTTTCCGCCGCCCTCAGCTTCCGCTGGTCGACAGTAGTGGCTTTCGGTCCGCTTGAGGACTGCACATGCCTCAGGTCCACATTCCGCCCGACATCCAACGAGGCCACGTTCTGACTCATAGTAATGGGACCTTCTAGGACTTTGACGCCATGTGATGCTATGGATTGTTGAGCGGAAGGGCTAAGGGCTGCTAATCGCTCGCATAATGCTTCGACCTCATCATCTGTGCTGCCAGCTTCGTTGAGAAGTGGCTGAAGGAAGTCGAAGAGACCATCTTGTGAACGATCGCTGGACTGGTCGTCAAAGTAACCTGCCACCTAATTCCACGAACGCAACCGTTTAGCAGAGTCCTTCTTATGAAAAAACAGGACATGCATGCAGACACCCACATATTCCACCAGATCTGTGTCCAGCTTCGGCGCAATTTCGCGAATGTACCCCTGTATTTGAGCGGTTGAAGCTACCATGATGTAAGACTTCCGGACCGCGGCCCTCTCGCAGATCTGCAATTTACTATCACACAGCGTCCTCACGCCAGACTTTCCTTGCTTGGAACGGACACAACCCACTTTTGAAAGAGAACGCGGCGCGAACTGGGTTTATTTATTTTGTGCACAGTACAGTACAGTACGTGCACACTTATCCGATCCCTTCCGCAGGCCTGCTTGGCATACCAAACAGCCAAGCTGCCAGAAACATCGGTAATCGCTTAAGATTCCCACACGTCCGAACGGCCTGCCTCCCAACAACCGTGCGCTTCAGAGGTCCTGCGAAGGCATAGCAGTCCTCGTATCGATTCCCTCTCACTTTCTGTCCGGGACTTCGACCTTGGATCCTTGCGAACGGCCCCTCGACACCGCATACTGGCACAGCAGACAGGCCCATTCTCCTACGGTCCTCAATTCAAGTTGTAACTAATCGTCCGACGCTGATCAACCATGCCGTACGACTCGAGAAGTACCGACCTGGCGGTCACATGGACTACCTTAGAGGCTGGAATAGATTCGATCATGAACAATCTCAGCGATGGACTCTCATACAAGAAGTGGATGGATTTGTACACGTAAGTTGGCTCAATTGAGAATGCATCGCGCACAGCGGCTAGGCACGCCTGGGACTTTTTACGCTCGGGGAGAACCGATAAGCACTACACTGTCTGTCGAGTGGGAGGGATCGCGGTCGACTACAGGGTGCCCGGACGAGAATGGGTGGGGAAGCCGAAGTAGACGGCAAGGCATCTAGGGCACAGCTTAGGTCGCGTGGAACACGTCAGACTGAGTTTTCGGTACCTTTCACTTTTACATATAGCATGATCTACGATCACTGTACAAGTAGTCGGATGAGCAGTACGTCCGGAGCTGAGGCCCCGTTACATGGTTCTACAGCAAATCGAGGTACACGTTGTTATCCTACTCTCTTGAGGAGCCTATCGTCAGAATCGCGGATCCGAGTAATGACATGCACTCTCCACTGTAGGCGCTAATCTCATGGGAGCAGAGCTTTACAATCACTTGAAGACCTATCTTCAAAACCACCTCGATCAGTTACGGAAAAACACCGAGCAACAAATGGACGAGGACCTGCTTGCCTGCTATACCCGAGAATGGAAAAGATATACCACCGCGACCACCTACGTACATCACATCTTCGCATATCTGAACAGGCATTGGGTGAAGAGGGAGCTCGATGAGGGACGGAAGACCGTGTACGATGTCTACACGGTAAGCTCGCGAACATGTGCTACAGTCCATGCCCTCCAATGTATGCTCACACATTTTGTTTCATCAGTTGACCCTGGTGAACTGGCGGGATTCATTCTTCGGTGTTGGGACCTCGACCTTGCAAATGAAAGTCATGGATGGCGTTCTGAAGTTGATTGAGAAACAAAGAAACGGAGAGACCATAGACACCAACCTTATCAATGGGGTGGTCGAAAGCTTTGGTACGTTTCTACGCCTATAGTATATCTTACCGTATACAGGTCCGAGAGTTGTACTGACTCTCTCCTTCAGTCTCACTCGGTTGGGATGAGAACGACCCAACAAAATCCACGCTGGAAATCTACAAGCAGTTCTTCGAAATCCCGTTCATTGCTAAGACTGAGAGTTACTACAAGATGGAGAGTGAACGCTTCATCAGTGAGAACTCTATCGTTGATTACATGAAAAAGGTAATGGTTCCCTGCGTTCAGCACAATCAGCGGTCTCCACTGACCCTCGTCGCTTGATCACAGGCTGAAGCCCGACTGGCGGAGGAAGAAAACCGGGTGCAAATGTACTTGCATTCATCATCTCAAAAGCCGTTGATCACATGTTGTGAAAGCGTGTTGATCGAAAGCCACACTGGGCCGATACAAGAGGAGTTCCAGAATCTGTTGGAACAGGACAAGATTGAAGATCTTAGCCGAATGTACGGCCTTTTATCACGCGTACCAGAGAGTCTGGAAAAATTACGGCACACATTCGAAGTCCATGTGCGGAAGCAGGGTCTGAGTGCAGTTGAGAAGGTTGCAGAGTCAGCGTCTGCGCCACCAGAAGGGGAAGACGATGAAGAAGAGGACAAAGACTCAAAAGCAAAGGCAGCGCAAGGGCCTAAGAAGCCAGGAGATGTGGATTCAAAGGTCTATGTCGATGCCCTGCTTGACGTGCACAGGAAATACTCCTCCCTGGTGGAGACTGCTTTCAAGGGAGAAACCGGATTTGGTGCATCGCTCGACAGGGCATGCCGAGAATTTGTCAATCGCAATGTTGTTTGCGAGAAGAGCTCAAGCAAAAGCCCGGAGCTTCTTGCGAAGCATTGCGACTCTTTGCTGAAAAAAGGCAGTAAGATCACGGATGAGCTGGAGATTGAGGAGGTGCTCAACAGCGTGGTAAGTCTGGGATTTTAGTGTTTCGCATATCAGTGCATGGTTCTTACAATCGCAAATCTGTTTATAGATGACGTTGTTCAAATATGTCGAGGACAAGGATGTGTTTCAAAAGTTCTATCAGAAACAACTTGCTCGTCGTCTGGTCAACCAGCTTTCAGCCAATGGAGATACGGAAGAGTCCATGATCAACAAGCTGAAAGACGCCTGCGGTTTCGAATTCACAAGCAAACTGCAGCGGATGTTCCAAGATGTGGCGCTGAGTAAGGACTTGAACGACCAGTTCAAGTATGTACTAGTTAATGAATACTCCGCGTTCCATTTTCGCTTGAACGTAGCCTGATTCATCTAATTGCAGGGAACAAATGGCGCGGAGTCACGAGAAAGGCGATTTGCCTGATTTCCAGATCCTGGTTGGAGGAACCGGGCAATGGCCTCTGAACGCGACCACAACCAAATTCAACATCCCCGATGATGTGAGATACTCCACTTCTCTGGTCTAACGAAAATGAAGGAGTAGCAGCTAACAAACTCCTCTTCGTGCCTTTCATTTTAGCTTTTGAAAACCTACGAACGCTTCCAGAAGTTCTACCAACATAAGTTCTCTGGGAGAAAACTCAACTGGCTCTTCCACCTTGGGCGAGCTGAACTGAAAGCGAACTTCGTCAAGCAAAATAATAAAACCCCATATACCTTCTTAGTAGGTTTCCATCTGCCCTAAGTTCTCGCGAGCATACGACGTATAGACTCACGACGTCCCCTGTAGACATCCACATTCCAAATGGGCGTCCTTTTGCAATTCAACACCTCGACATCGTACACCTTCTCGGAGCTCGAGACAAACACAAGTCTGGATGAGCAAACCCTGAAGTCCGCTCTATACGGCCTGATCAAGAGCAAGCTGCTTAACGTGGAAGCCGGCAAGAAGAACTTCGACCCCAACACCCGCTATGAGCTGAACACATCGTTCAAAAACAAGAAAACACGTGTGAAGGTCGATATCCCCATGCGTGCCGAGCAGAAGGCCGAGTCCGATGAGACGCATAAGGGCATCGAGGATGACCGTAGTATGGTAATACAGGTACGAGACAGCACCTACGCTTCGATTTTCTCCACATTCTTCGCAATATACTTACAGGTTCATGTATCTGCAGGCCGCGATTGTCCGAATCATGAAAACCCGGAAAGTGATGCAAAACCAGCTCCTCATCACCGAGACCATCGACCAGCTCAAAGCCCGTTTCCGACCCACCGTGCCAGCAATCAAGAAATGTATCGACATGCTACTGGAAAAGGAGTACATCGAGCGGATGGAGGAGCAACGGGACGTATTCCAGTACATGGCATGAGACGTAGTTATGCTCCCGCGTTTTCCCGAAGATCCCCCCTGTATCTGTTTCTTTTGTAGTTGCAATCTATCCTTTCCTCTCTTACCACCTAGTTTTTTTTTGCATAGACGGCTAATCAGTCAGATTGACCTCCTTCTCGATGCACAATCCCCTCCCGCCAGGTTTCGTGACAGGACCGTGATGTATTGATGTAAATGCATGACCAAGAAGAATAGAGAAACATCAAAAAGGGCAAAACATGCCAACTGTAATCCGGCGCAGTTGCAAAGCGGAGAGCACCGAGAGTCCCCATAGATGCTCCTGACTTGGCCAAAGTTTCCCCGCCGTTCCAGCTCCTTCCTGTTCGGCTATCTAATCTTTCTTCACCTCATCGGCGATGAAGTCCGCAGCCGCCGACGTGGCGTTGGTCCTTAACTTGGCAAAGTTGCTATCAACGACGCGCTCGTTCGAGGCGAGGTACGGGCGAAGGAAGCTGGTGTAGACGAACTGGGCACCGCGGAATTGAGGGACTGCAAAAGAGAACGGATGTTGTACGCTTAGAGCTTCAGCCCGATGGATGCAATGCACGCGGCGGAAGACTTACGCGCAAGGTAGCAGATGAGAGCTGCCTTGAAGGCGTAGTAGAATGGGAACCAGTAGAGAAGAGTGTCCGTCCAGAACTCGGCGACGCTGAAGAAGGCGTACACCACCCAGTACTACGCATCCGAGTACATGTTAGTCCATGCTATGCACAATGGAAAAGTAGCTAAGTGCGACTTGTCCCATACCGTAAGCCATTGAGTGTCGTCAAGCTTGCTTGGGCTCTCCACCTAAGGAAATACCACCCATGATCAACAGAATGTCCCAAAGACCACATCACCGGCTCATGCCGCGTAGCGTCAACCCCGCCTACGCACCGCCTTGAAGCTCGCATAAGCCGGGTACAGGAACCCGAGCAAGTTGGTCAACAGCGCACCCCAGATGTTCAGGAAGATCAGCACGGTGAAGAAAGCGCCAATCCCGCCAAAGATGTAGGTTTTTGGCAGCCCGGTTCGGCGCTCGACTTCGACGGCGACGGGCACTTTGGAGAGCTCAACGTCGAGCTGGATTCATGTGTAAGTTTTAGCTTCGACGTGAGAGAATAGTGGAGGAGGTATCAGCCGACCGCTTACCTTCTTCAAATATTGCTGGAACTTGTCAGACGACATGATTGCTATGATTGCTATGATGGGAAGTTTGCACACGAGTTTCCAGCATATGTTCTGGAACTCGCAGGTCGTGGAGATTTGGTGTGGCTTTGCACATTGATTGCGCGCTGGTTCAATCAATTGCGCGCTCGCGAGCTCCGAGAGGATGAAGAACTGCACAATTTATTTCGCAGCAAAGCTGGTGACTATATACAAAGTTCATTTGTTCATGCCCCAAAACAGACGATTCCCAATCTACTTTTTCAAAGGTGCTGAAGACGGAGCTTCTGCGAAGCCTCCGCGACCGAAATGCATTTGTCGTGAACCCTGGTGCAAAGCAACAGTCAGTCAAACATCGTCAAGCCAACTAATCTTCCCTCCCATGAATTGACATACCTCCTCGCATTCCTGAGGCAAGTCGGGTAGTTACGTCCAAGCTCGCCGTACATCTTCTTGCAGGTGATGATGCCCTTCTCGTAACTGTCTATGCAGTATCCGTGCGCTGTCATTGTCACCAAGAAAAAGACACGTCAAAAACCTGTCAATTTACGCACGGGATGTCGCAGACTCACAGACGTCTTGGTGCTCATACGGCACAGAGTGGTGGTGGTTCCCGCATGCCTCAACAGGCGAGACCATGCCCAAGATGGCGCATAAGATGACGACGACGAAGGCCTGAGCGAGGCGAGATGGACATGCGATATGGGGAAGCATTTTCGAGATATGTGGTTGACGTTTCGGGCGGTGCGGGAGATTGGAATTGAGCTCTGATCAGGTAGCGTAACGAAAAGACGTTGCCCTTGCTTTTATGTTGCTCTTAGTCCAGCATGGAAAATAGCCCGAGCGAGAGCATCGCCCGAGTGGAGGTTTAATTGTTCGCATCTCCTTGTGGAGACGCTTGGCGGTTCGAAGGGACGTTCGCACTACTGGCGAACGGAATGCCCCACACATTTGTCGCAGGTACAGTAATTGAAAATCTCGGATGTTCAAGTCCACAAATCTGCGGCTTGTTCCCTTCCATCGCAAGGTCGATCGCGGAGAAATGTTTCGCGATCATCTTTGATCTTGAATTACCCAGTCCACTCTCCTTGCACTACCGTCGACAAGTTGCAAGTCGCATGAGTCATGTAACATGCTCGTCAAGCCAAGTTTTAGGATAGACAGATCTATCGCGCACGTAAATACAATGGCCCGCGAGTATTTCACCTAAATGTATGTCTTTTATTGATTGAGGAAACGTCATGTGACAAGAAAGCGAGTGACAGAATGCAACTAAAATGGTGACCCAGCATTTACAGGTTTCCACGCTTGTCTTGCTCGTGCTCGATGGCCTCGAACAGAGCCTTGAAGTTCCCTGCACCGAACCCTTGGTGGTTTTTCCGTTGAATGATCTCGATGAAGAGCGTTGGCCTGTCCTCGACTGGTTTCGTGAAGATCTGTACAAAGCTCAGATTAGCGCAAGCGAACCAAGTACAGGAAGTCAGATTCTTAGAGACATGCCTGGAGAAGGTAACCGTTCTCATCATAGTCCACAAGGATGTGGAGCTTCTTAATGATCTCAAGGTCTTCCGTCACCTTCACTGCAGATGTCTGGAGACGAAGCTTCAAGTTTTCGTAGTACGTCTCTGGGATGGAAAGGAACTCGACACCACGGGCACGAAGATTGGAGACGGAGGTGATGACGTCTTTCGTCCGAAGAGCAATGTGCTGCACTCCAGCGCCACCGTGGTAGTCAACGAATTCTTGGATCTGCGACTTCTTCTTGCCAGCTGCTGGCTCGTTCACTGGCATCTTGATGACTTCGTCCGCATCAGTCATGACGATCGACCGAAGAGCGGAGTACTCAGTGTGCATCATCTTGTCGTCGATACTCCAGAAACGGTGGAAGCCAAGCGTCTTCTCGTAGTACTCGCAGGCCGACACCATCTCGAGGTCGGGCTGGTTTCCGACGATGTGGTCGACGTATTCGAGAAATGTTGGGGGAAGGAGGGAGAGGAGGGCGTCGGGCTGGCCTCCTCGCGCTGGCACGTAACCAGGGAGGAAATCGCCCTTGTAGTTGGTACGCTCGACGAACGTGTGTTCGACATCACCATATGTGCCGATGGTGGCAAACACTACAGAACCGTTGGCATCCTTCTCGACCCAAGGAGCACGGATGGACCTCGCACCACGAGCAACGGCAGCCTCGTAAATACGGCGGCAGTCATCGACCGCATACGCAACGTTCTTAACGGCATCGCCGTGAAGCTGGAGGTGGTCACCAAACTCGGTGTTCCCTGGGTTCAGTGGGGACTGGAACACAAAGACAATGTTGTTCTGGCGAACGGCGTGGCTGGCGACGTCACGGTCGCCGGTCTCAAGGCCCTTATACCCAACCGCCTCGAAACCGAAACGGGTGCAGTAATACGAGGCGGCCTGCTTGGCGTTGCCGACCCAGAAGGTGAGGTGGTCGTATCCGTGGTACTTTCCAGCAGCAGAGGTGGCGCCGTTGGTCGCGCCGTTAGTGGTGGCTTGGGCAGTGAGCATAGTTGGCTTGCTGGAGGTGTGCAGTGCGTTGCAAAAGTGACAAGACGGAAGGATGCTCTGGACGATGAGGATGCAGGGCCGGCGCTACCAGCGACGCTGGTATAAGAAGGCAAGCCATCCTAGACAGGGCCACCGACTTGGGAAAAAAAAAAAGACGAGAACCGCGGCCTTTCTTTCTCCGCCGTCCGACAGTGTGAGCAAGGGGTTGTCCTATGACGTTCCACAATAGGCCGGTCGCTGGTGCGGGCTGTGGGTGTTTCTAAATCCGGGTTCTTTGGATCCAAAAGCCTTTACGCGTTCCCAAGTCAGGCAAGGATCTGCTGACCTTGATCTAAATCAGCATTGTAAACAACAAATTGGACAAGGTCTCAGCGAATTTCAAATCTACCGACCCGTTGTCCCGGTTTCAGGATGAACCATGTCTGGATCCGCATCCTGTCGGTGGGCTCCCATCCGGATATCCGCAGTCCGATGAACGAAGGCAAAATGGCACCCATGGCCCAGAGGGGACTTGAAAGTAGCCGAAGTGGTAAATATGTGGTGTGGGGTAGATCGTGGGCCATCACAGACTCCGCTCTCATCACGTGACCGAACCGATTAAACGCGTTCGCGGCGCGTTGAAACTTGTAAATTGACGCTCGTCATGTCCGCAGGCTGTCCATGGGGGCCCATGCCTCACAAAGGCCTACCCTGCTTCCTCGGTGTGCAATTGCATAAGCGACTTGCTCCCGAGGATTTGACAAGGGTTGCGTGGCCACATTCTCCCTTCCAGGGCCTGCCGAGAGATGGATGCCCATGGAGTTGTTCCGAGCTCATCCTCGGAGTCAACCCAGAATCTTCTGCGCATAGTGCGAGTAGCGTCGTGTGTTCAATGCTTTACAGTCTCCTGTTTGGGGAGGAGCACTTCCGGCGCCAATATAAAGCGTTGTTAAGAGTAGACATTTCCGCACCATACACACCAACACAGCCCAAGAGAGCTCGCTACCAACTGCCCATCTCAGCCTAAACAGCGTCAGATAACACGTCTAACCGGTAATCCGTGCGACATTCCAACCTCAGACTTGTCATCGAGCGTAATACATTGCAGCGCCTCACAAACTAGTCAAAACCCTCGCAAAGCTCGCAATGCCATCCCACGCACACGCTACTACGGCCGATCATGGTATCGACCGCACGGAGCGAAAGCGACTGCTATCCACTTTGAAGAAGACCCTATCGAAGCTCTCAATAAGCAGCACGAGCAAGGTCGAACCGCCCACACACACCAACCCCGAGCGACTGCCAACGTACTCGGAAATCTCAAAAGGAGTGGTGTCTCCAACGCGACAAAGTAAACGGAACGGGCAACATCCGCAGCCCGTACCCATGCGTTGTTGTATCTGAACCTTGTGAGGAGCATATATACTGTAGTAGCCCAAAAGTTTTAATCTCCCCTGTAAAATCCATTTGTTTTATTCCCTCGTTCATCTTATCGCAGATATTCCCACGCAGTTGCTTATTGTCTTTTTGCTCTACCCATACGTACTTAAATAAAAATAAAAGTATCCCTTTGACAGTGGGCTCAGACCTCTAAACCGAGTATTCTTCTGCTATAGTAGCAAGTATTCTCGTTTTGCCAGCTGTGGCGGGTGGACGTATCTTGTCCCATTGACGACATTTTGACGGTACCAGCGGTCCCATGTGGGAGACGCCGTTTGGCTGGGGAACCTATATCCGGGACTTGGGTATGTCGGGTTATCAGAGGAGGTCTTGACTCTTGAGTGACATGGGTACAGTGGGTGGCCAAAAGAGCAGTTACGCGCGGGGGTAGCTAGTTATGTGGCACCATGAAAGTCACTGACCCCTCTCCCTGGCAACTACTACAGACTACTGACAGGAGGAGAAAGAGGGGGGCCGACGAGCCTCAGCTCTGAATGAGCTGTTCTTGGGCGCGCGTAACTGCTCTTTTGGCCCCACTGTAGTAGATGTGTTGAAGCGACACCAACGCCGAGCAAAGCCGAGAACTGCATCTGGAAAGAGGGACTGTGCCCAGAGATATATGCTGTCCGCACTCAATCATGGTGGGTCCGACTCAAGCCCCTAACGGCACTTCTCCCACGCCGATGGGAATGATCCCATCAGCACTCCGAGTTTCGTTCAAGGACCTAGCCAAAACAGCGATCGACGGTACCACCAACAGCCCCACTAGTGTAAGCCCGACCGATGTGGCAGACGGCCCGCAAACGCAGGAAGCCTTGGCTGCTCCTAAAAACGAAGCTCCCGGGTCTGTCAACCAAGAGGTAAAAGTGACACCGCCGAACCCTGCGCCGCACGCTGAGTCTTTCGCCGACCAATCCGAAGGGGCTGTGGCTCTTCTAAAGCAACAGCCGCAAGACCACTCCCGCCTACCGGTCGAACCTTTCAAACGGTCCAGCAGCTTCTCGGGTCCGAGCGCTACTACCAGCTTTCAAAAGAAGAGCATACTCAAAGGAACCTCTCATTCTCTGGGAACGCCTCGGCAAAATGAAGCGCTCTCGCCTGCGAAACATTTGATACCATTAAGCGACATATCTTCTTCTTCACCACGGCGGCGAATGACACTAGCACACAGAAAGCCGAGCTGGGGGGAGGGCGAAAGCTCAGACAAAGAAAAGGAGAACAAACTCGTGCGTCGACTGACTCGGCAGCGATCGGAGAAGGAGGTTTTGGTCGGTACTCCGGTCAAGGAAGGGCATACGAATTTTGTACTCATGTATGACATGCTGATGGGCATTCGGGTCTCGGTGTCGCGCTGTCAAGCGAAACCTCCGCGCTCGCTTTTCCGGGAGGATTTTTCGGCATCACACAAAATGACGTTCGATGTTGCGGGATCTGAAGTGACGCCTTCATCTCGATACGACTTCAAATTCAAAGATTACGCTCCTTGGGTTTTCCGCTGCATTCGAGATGCTTTCAATGTGGATCCGGCCGAGTACTTGGTATTTATGCTGCTGGGAGTTCTCTTTGAGATTTCTTGAAGATACTGATTTTCTTTGGGGCTGCAGCTCTCCGTCACAGGGAAATACATCCTCTCGGAACTAGGCAGTCCAGGAAAAAGTGGCAGCTTCTTCTACTATTCCTCAGACTACCGGTACATCATCAAAACAATTAAGAGAGCGGAGAAGAAAGCTTTCATGCGCATAATACACTGGTACTATGAGGTAGGACACTCTACGAGCCTGCTGTATGATCCGCATGTGCAATGAGATCTTGATTCTCTACCGGAACCCCAGCACTGTCGCATAAATCAAAATACCACACTCTGCCGCATTCTGGGGCTCCATCGGGTCAAGCTGAAGGGTCATCGCAAACTTCATTTCATCGTAATGCTGAACGTATTTCCGGGCAACAAAGATATACATGAAATGTACGACCTGAAGGGGTCTACAGTCGGGCGTGAATTTCCGGAGGAACTTGCGAAAGATGATCCTCGTGCGGTCCTGAAGGACATCAACTGGATGAATAGAGGGAGGAAGTTGGAGCTCGGACCAAAGAAGGCTCAGCTTCTGACGGAACAGCTCGAAAAAGATGTTAAGGTGAGCTCAGGACTTTTGAAGCTTCCTTTCGAGCTGGTTTCGCTGTTGCTCAAAAATATGCAGTTTCTCGCAGACCACAATATCATGGACTACTCCCTTCTGGTCGGAATACACGATATGAAGCGGGGAAACACCGAAAACATCAGGGTAGGATGAGCTACGGATCTCCACGTAGGGAAGATGAGGCTCACGCACACCCTTATCCAGGACAAAACGCTTGGGGTCTATGAGCCAAATCCGGATGCGGCTTTGGCAAAGCAATTCACCGCTGCATCACTCATGATGTCGCGCCCAGGGGCAACAAATCCAGGAGCAGGGCCCAGCTTAGCTTCGGGCAGCACTTCTGCAGCAAGCATAGGCGCTTCTGCTCCAAGGTCGTCTCGCCGAGAGAGTGGCCCCAGAAGCGCTCCCACTGCCTCGGAAGCTATAGCA
The DNA here is from genome assembly GCF_025526975.1 of Fimicolochytrium jonesii. Lineage (NCBI taxonomy): Eukaryota > Fungi > Chytridiomycota > Chytridiomycetes > Spizellomycetales > Powellomycetaceae > Fimicolochytrium > Fimicolochytrium jonesii. Next base: position 380,725 of record NW_026515679.1, read on the forward strand.
GCCACGTCAGACTTCCTCGCTGGGGAGCAGGACGGGCCGGCATCCCTGGGACCTCTCACTCCGGAATCGGCAATTACGGCGGCGCCAGCCATCAAGTCGAGCGACTCCCTCAGGCCTCCTGAAGCAACGGGAGCTGACGCAGAAACTGCCTCTGTATCAGTCCCGAACACCTCCGAGTACGTACTATCTTTGGCTGTCACCTACTTGACGATCAAGAGATGACCTCAGACTGATCCTTTCCGTGATATGTTACAGTCGAGCTGCTTGTGTGTTTTACGCCGACAATGGCGGCTTCCAAGCATCCGACGAGAACGACCAGCCTCTGGATACACTATACTACCTCGGGACCATCGACATCTTCACCACCTACGATTATGTCAAGAAGATCGAGCATTTCTGGAAATCCTTTTCGCAGGACGCGCATATGATCTCGGCAGTGCCTCCCCCGGAGTATGGGCAACGGTTCCTCAAGTTTATGAAGGGGATCATACGCAAAGCATCGAATTCCCAATCCGAAAATACCTCATCAGATCCACCCGACCGAGTGCAACACTTGGACGCCGCACCGGTCTCAGCAGGCACACCCGGTTCACCAGGCGGCCCCTCGTCCGCCTGAGCTCCGACATCGACACTTGTGCCGTCCTTCCTGTCACATAATTGGATTCCAACACTTCATGAACTCCTCTGACCTCATATCGATACACCGTTTTCAACGCTTTTCTGATTTCAAGAGTCGTTGCAACAGAGATCGGAAGCCGCAGCAACCCTCAGAAATTCGTTATTCAAGTCAATGATGATGCACGAGTATCTATGCAGATACGGCAGTGCCGGATGGGGTTGATAGCCGCAGCAGCTGACTCGGAACTCATCAAATGTAATATCCCTGTAATATCATCAATAAAATTCCTCCGATTGCAAGCTTTGGCGATCCATCGAACGTTGTCGGCTTCCTGCCCACTAAATTTGCCCTCCCTACCTGTCAACGGATAGCCCTTCCCCCACTTAGTCGGCCCGGCGACAGCTTTCTGGATATAGCAGTTCACGCAACAAGGAAGAGCTTCTAACGCCGACGGTGGATCGGACGCTATGTTCGCCAAAACTCGGCCGTTGAGCAAACGTGGGGTTCCTGTGGGGCTCCTGCTTCTTTGGCGTCGAACGCGTGAGGGACCCTAGTCGCAGAATTATTTCGAGTAGCATTTGAGTAGCATGCCAAGTTTTGTTTCCGGTATTCTGCTGTTGCAAGCCTCTCGCTTGCCAAATAGAAACCCGAAAGAGCCCTCACCAGTCCACTGCAAAAGCGTCTGCGGTGAGCATACGCCTTGTAATCATGTCTTCGGCCTCACGGAGGCGAAACACGGAGTGTGATGATGAGGAAAAAGGGGGAGCCGACGATATGGGCGCCGGAAACATCGGCGCGGAAGGCGATAGAGGTGGGGCAGCCCTACCGACCCCAGTTGACTTCGAACCACAGTCGCCCACCAGCGAAGAGGTAGAAGAGGATACGGATTATGACGCAAATCTGGACAACAGCGCGGAAGAAGGCGAGAAGCTGTTGACTCTTCTCTATTCTATCGCGGAGGACCAGGCACGTAAAGGTGGGCTCCAGGTTCCGCCCTCGTGAGGACTTGATGGAAGGCTGACTCTGCGTCGTTCCAGAGGGTTTTGTCCACCGGTCCATAACCTGTAATCACTGCGGGACATCGCCCATCCGGGGGATCCGGTTCAAATGCGCGAACTGCGTGGATTTCGACGTGTGCGAAGCATGCGAGGCGCTGGAAGTTCATCTCAAGACGCATGTGTTTATCAAAGTGAGAGTTCCTATCCCGCCACTTATGAATGCGAGGAGCGCTATGTTCCCTGTTATGTATCCAGGTAGGGAGGCACTATGTAAGAGGGCATTTTGGTAATTGTCCTGATTGGCTTGTTTTGTCAGGGCGGGATTACACGAATCAGCCGGCGGAGATTGATTTTTCGGACCTCCAAATCAAGTCAAATTGTAAGTCTTCATGTATGGGCACTTGCTCTTGCGAAAATGACTTCATTCACTGGGACAACGCAGTCGATGTCATGGAGCTGAAGGGTCTCCATGAAGAATTCTTGTCATTATCAACCGGCGAGAACGGAGGCATCAATGCAACAACATTCAAGCAGTGCCTCGGACCTCTAGGGCTAGAAAAAAATCTGATTGTCGACCGCATCTTCCATTTTTTCGACCGTGACGAAGATGGGATAATACGGTTCGAAGAGCTGGTTTTGGGACTGTCGGTTCTGTGCAAAGGCGGCTTTGACGAACGGTTGAAATGTAAGAGTAAGAGCAGACCGTGTTCCGTCAGATACGGTCTAATCAAGCTGATCCCTCAATCTCGCGATAGGGGCATTCCGAGGCTATGATCTGGACAGCGACGGCTTCATATCGAGGGACGAGCTTCATCAGATGTTCAAAGCATATTTTAACCTCTCCATGGAGCTCGTCCGCGATGTGGTGAAAACCATGGAGGAAGGGATGATGGATTCGTTTGACGACGAAGGCACGAAACCAGTGTCAGCAGCGTTCGCGGGCCCATCAGGGCGGCATGTGGAGGACGACAACCCGGACGGGGATGGACTTGGGGAGGGGAGATCACCACAGAAGCTGAAAAAGCACTTTGAGGAGGACTCTTTCGACATTCTGGCGAGGTTCGCTGCACCAGGAAGCAACAACCCACGGCGGCGGTCTCATGTCTCCCCATCACAAAATCGCGGCTTTCGGCGACCAAGCAACGACCAATCACCAACATACGTCTCCCCAGCGTCTGACACGTTGTCAAGTATAGACTCTCCAACAAGCGCGTATAGCCCACCTGGCACTTCTGGCGCGCTGGGGCATAGACCAGGACGGAGACTGACTCTTCGAAGATCGTTACCACACCTTGCTACATCTTCCCCACTTCGGATAAGCCTGGATCCGGGGTCACCGCAAGCGTTTGGGCTGCCAAGTCCTGGGCCGTCCAGCTCGATCTCAGAACAGTGGCCGGTCATGGAAGCCATGTCGCAAAATGCGATACAGGAAATGGTGGACAAGACTTTCGAGTTGGCGGGACTGGCGGCCACGGATCCGCAGGGCCTGTCGTTTGAGGCTTTCGTGAAGGTGGTAGAAGCGGACAACAATCTGCTTTCGTGGTTTGAGGCTCTCGGAAGTGTCTTTTGAGATGTTCGCGGAACGACCAAACTGTATCATGCAGACAATTGTCCCAATTCTCCCGCTTTTGGAAGCATCATCTGACCAGGATATGCACATAAATATGCAATCTACTGTTCATATACACCATGGAATCTCGCATCTATGCATGGCTCGTTCGAATCCGCCATATACACCGGGAAAAGGGGCCTCAACTGCTATCACTGTCGTCGTCACTGGCATAGGATGAGAACAGCCCTAATGGGTTTGCGGGTGCAGCCGGTGCTGGTTTGGTATCTGGCACCCTGGTAATTTTGGTGGCCGCAGTCGCCGCCTTCGGTGATTTCGATGCATCCCCATCCGTTCTCGCCTTCTTCCCCAATGGAACCACCAAATCCTCCGACTTCCGTTTTCTGACCATCACACCCTTCAACAGATTCCTCTGAAAATCCTGTGCAGCAGGTGGCTTCTTTTGCGTGGGATCTGCTGCTGTTGTCCGCGCGGCGGCTGCTTTGACATCCATCGGTGGTTGTGCTTCTGCCACTGCTTTCCGGAACGCGTCCAGCTCCCGCCGTGTTTCCTGTGCAATCTCGTGGTCCTTCTTTGCGGTCTCGTCCGAGTAGTTTGAGAGAAACTGGTATTCGTCTTTGGAGCCGGATGTTACGCTCTGTGAGGCCTTGCCTCACGTTGTCGTGCCCGAAGGTCATGATCACGAACCTTCATCAAGTCTCCTCACGAGGTTACCTGCAATGATGGTTGACATAAGACATCGCTTGAAGCGAAACATCGAAGAAATGCGGGATACCTACCAAACTTCATCTTCTCCGCAAATTCTATGGATTGATTCGAAAGATCATGCATCAAATGGAGGTTACCAGACCATCTGCGAAACAAGTCAACCTCCCAAAAATACCTTCTTCCTCTATACGCTTCTTCTCTATTAACGAATTCATGTCAATCATACGACACCGGAGCTGAACAGTCTCCAAGCACTCTCCAACGGAACACGCCCGTCCAAGATAACCGTAAGGGCTCCCCATACTGACCAGCCAGGCGTTCATACAGTGGCCGTGGGTCATAAGGAATATCGTCAACCTCTACATTAAACACACAAAGATGCTGAGAAGCTAACATTGGAGTGCTTCAGCTCAGTGTCGTACGTACCTCTGCCTTCAGCCTTTGCTTCCTGTTCTCGCTCATTCCGCGCAGACTCTATCTCTGAGGCGCTGACGAACTTCCCCATCATCGCACCGGCGGCTTCATTCTTCGTGCTGAAGTCACCCATCTCTGCTTTCTTACTCGATTGTTGCAGATGTGCTACGGGTCCGCCTTTCTTTGCGAGTTTCTGACGAACGCAAGAAGTTCAAAAACCGGACTTTAGCAGACGCGTCCTATTCTCCGTTGCGCTTGCAACAGCAGGGACGTACCGATGTGATATACATATGTATAGTAAGTTATTATCTCTTTGCCGCTACTCAGTCTAAATAGGCTACTTTCTTATGTGCATTGGGAGCTAATGTGCACGAACTATTTACATCCACTATGGATAAGGGAAACAGGGAAACCGAAGGATGTTTCATTGATGAAAGGCTCTCGGTTGGCCGTCCGAGTAATATGGCTTGCCTGCATAGACATGGTGCTCCCTCAGAGCTCTTAGATAGTGCGTTGTTGTGGCACCGGTCCGGCGGGTTCGTGTGATCTTTTGAAGTCAGCCTCCACATCCCCACTTGCCTCTTCCTCGACCGTCTTCCTCCCTGCTACGATATAATTCATCTCCAGATCCCCGAAACCTCCCCCATCCAATATCCTCCACCTCTTCCCTACCACATCATACCCCAATCCTCTCGCTCTCCCCGTACTCTCACACCCACTCTCCGCCATCCAACCCTCCAGCTCCCCCGGCGTGATATATTTGTCATGTTCGTGCGTCCCTCGTGGCACCCACCCCAAAACATTCTCCGCGAGAAGAATTGTGAAGAAGTAAGATAGGGCAGTGCGGTTGATGGTGGAGAAGAAGACTAAACCGCCCGGTTTGGTGAGCGAGCTGCACAGGTGGGTGAACTGGCGTGGGTTGGTGACGTGTTCGATGATCTCAAGAGCGCAGACTATATCGAAGATCTCGTTATCAGCAACTAGTTGCTCAGCCGTCGTGTGCAGATAGGTGGGGTTATCTCGCAACATGGGGTCCTGTTGAGCATGCAGTTTCGCAATCGCAATATTCTCGAACCCCGCGTCGGCCCCGATTACAGTTGCACCCAAGCGTGCTAGGGCTTCGGAGAGGAGCCCGCCGCCACAGCCAATGTCGAGGATACGGAGTCCGGTGAAGGGTGCATTTGGGGAATGTGATTTGAGAAGGTTGGATCTGAACACTTCATCCCGGACATACCGCACGCGAACAGGGTTCATGCGGTGGAGGAGCTCATATTCGCCGCGCGGGTTCCACCATTCGGAGGCGGCGCGGTTGAATTTGGCGATTTCGGAGTCGTCGACTGACGAAGATGTTGCGGACGACGGTGATGTTGAGGATGTTGAGTGGGTGCGGAAGGGGGAAATTAACTTTGCAGCCTCAGTGCAGACGAGCGGCGATGGTCTCGAAAACGGCGATCGAGTTGCTATTGCTGTCCGTAGCGCCGTTCGTGCCAGACGGCCGCCGGGGAATGCGATACGCATGTCGTCCTTTGCTGTTGACGCTTGCGAATGTGGTTGATCGTAAGAGAGAGTAAAGAGTGTCAAGACGCGAACGGTGGGCAAGGGAGGACGCCCTTTCCACAACGCCCCATCTCCAGCCATTCCTCCACCCTCCACAGCAACATTTCCCGCTTATACCCTTGGGCAAAGGACGAATAACGGAGTTTCACATAGCTTCTCACCACTATATCGCTTTCATCAGCAGCATTCAACTACTATGTTGTCCCACCAAGCAAAGTTTACAGATACACTCCGGGGCTATTTGGGAAAAGTCCACGCTTCTGAAGGCTTGGACGATTTGGAGGACGAAGATAGAAGTATCTTGGAACTCAGCACTACACAGGCGAATGGGGACGTTGAAGACTGGGAAGCCATCGTTGCAGATATCAAGGAAACGCTCGCGAAGCAGGAAGATTGGGCGCAGGATGGGGCAAACCAGTATCTATTGGAATCAGAGTTTGGGGGCAACGTCCCATTTCAGAACCCCTTCCGGTCTCTGCAGGCTGTCGCAGAGCTACCCCGGGATAGTGACGTGGAGACTGTGGCTTATGAGGAACCACAGGTAGCCCCACCTCTTCCTAAACGCAGTGAGCCATCCCCCTCACCGGTGGTCGCATCGGAGAAACGGTTCGACAGAAGTTGGCTCCTAGAGCAGTGCGAGATACATCTCACTCAGGAGCCTGGCGCATTGACCGCTGCGGAGTTGGGCACTGACGTCTTTGCGATCTTGCGATCGAACCGGGGCGATGATGACATTCAGAGCGCTTTGGTCGATCTTCTGGGTTACTCTAATCTGGGCTTCCTTCACGAACTTCTTGGACATCGTCGGAAAATCGTCGAAACGATCACCGAACAGGCTCAGTATGAGAGCCCCCCGGCACCGGACAGAATTGAGTCCGCTCCAGCCTACCAACCGCGAGCACCTGTATATGGAGCGCAGGTTACCGTCATGTCCGAGACAGAAAAGGTGCAGATGAAGCAACAGAGAAGGGAAGCGAAGAAACGGAACAAACTTACTCGAGAAGAAGACGACCTGCTCGCCTCAGCAAGCATCCTGGGCTTCGAAGGACAGCATCTTCGAAAAGTGAGGGAAGAGCAGCTGCGAAATGGTCCGGAAACGACGGACAACGGATTTGATCTGGTGCGTGCTCCCGAGGAGGAGCTGCCCAATGTTTATCGGTCAGGATCGGGCGGTTCCACCCTATCGATGTTCGGGACCCGGTTTGCCCTCCCCGTTGGAACAGAACGGGGGGATTACAAGGATTACGAGGAGTTGACCATCCCTATCGCGCAACCAGCACCGGTTCGCTCTACGGAGAGACGCGTGCCCATCAGCGACTTGGATCCGTGGGCCCAACGAGGGTTCAAAGGCTACACAGCTTTGAACCGAGTCCAGTCCATAGTATATCCGATTGCATTCGGCACGAACGAGAACATGCTTGTCTGCGCACCTACTGGAGCTGGTAAAACGGACATTGCCATGCTGACCATCCTTCGGACACTAGCTCAGTTCCGCGAGGACGGATACCTGAGGAAGAACGACTTCAAGATCATCTACGTCGCCCCGATGAAGGCGCTAGCGGCCGAAATCGTTCGCAAGTTTTCTTCCCGACTGGGGAAGAGAGAGGAAGAGGGAGGTCTCGGCATTGCTGTGCGCGAGTTGACTGGGGATATGCAGCTGACGAAAGCGGAAATCGCAGCTACCCAAGTCATTGTGACGACGCCCGAAAAGTGGGACGTTGTCACTCGGAAGAGTGTCGGAGACACGGAATTGGCACAGAAGGTGCGCCTGCTGATCATCGATGAAGTGCATCTGCTTCATGAAGATCGTGGATCTGTCATTGAGAGCATCGTTGCGCGGACGTTGCGACAAGTGGAGTCGAGTCAATCGATGATTCGTATCGTTGGGCTGTCGGCGACGCTTCCCAACTTTGGGGACGTGGCCGCCTTCCTCGGGGTCAACAAGCAGCAAGGATTGTTTTACTTTGACTCGAGCTTCCGCCCTGTTCCGTTGGAACAGCATTTTATTGGAGTGAAGGGGAAAGCGGGGTCTCAGTTGGTGCGCAAGAAAATGGATGAAATTTGTTACGACAACGTCGCCGACCTTGTGCGGAACGGTGCACAGGTCATGGTATTTGTGCATTCGCGGAAAGACACTGTGAAGACTGCGATGATGCTGAGGGACGAGGCACTCAACGAGAATTCCCTCGGCATATTCGACACCACAGAAAACCCGCAATATGGACTTGTGCTGAAGGAGGTGCAAAAATCGAGAAACAAGGAGCTGAGAGAGCTCTTCGCCACTGGGTTCGGAATCCACCACGCGGGAATGCTACGATCTGACCGCTCACTGACGGAGCGGCTGTTCGAGAAAGGTCTCATCAAGGTCCTATGTTGTACGGCAACCCTGGCCTGGGGCGTCAACTTACCGGCCTACGCGGTCATCATCAAGGGTACGCAAGTGTATGACGCAAAGAAAGGAGGATTCATCGATCTATCCATCCTCGATGTTCTGCAAATCTTCGGTCGTGCTGGACGACCTCAGTACGAGGATCGTGGTGTCGGTTATATCCTTACATCGCACGATAAGCTCACTCACTACGTATCCTCCATGACTCAACAACATCCGATCGAGTCTCAATTCGCCAATAACTTGACCGACAATCTCAACGCCGAGATTTCTTTGGGGACGGTTACGAATATGGACGAAGCTGTACGATGGCTGTCGTATACGTACCTGTACGCTCGGATGATGAAGAACCCTTTCCAATACGGGTTGAATTGGGCCGAGGTTCAAGAGGATCCCACCCTGGGCAAAAGGCGTCGGGACCTTATCAACAACGCTGCCAAAACTCTAGCCAAAACGCAGATGATCAACTATGACGAAAGGAATGGCTACCTTACACCCAAAGACTTGGGTAGAACTGCAAGCAGCTTTTACATCCAGACTGCCAGTATCGAGATTTTCAACAGCATGATGAGGCCTCGAATGACGGAGGCCGACGTGCTGAGCATGCTGAGTATGAGCACAGAATTCGACAACATCAAAGTGCGAGAAGAAGAGGTTCAGGAGCTGAAGGGCATGGAGGAGGGTTGCATGTGCGCCGTGAAGGGCGGGATCGACACAAATTACGGGAAAACAAACATCCTGCTGCAGAGTTACATTTCTCGGACCCATGTGGAGGACTTCGCACTAGTGTCTGATGTGGGTTACGTTGCTCAGAACGCGTCGCGTATCCTACGAGCGCTCTTCGAGATCGCACTGGGTCGAAACTGGGGTCCAACCGCTTCCACAATCCTCTCGCTGTGTAAAGCGGTCGACAAGCGCATGTGGTCGTTTGAACATCCACTCAGTCAATTCGATCTCCCTGTGGAGATCATGAGGAAGCTGGAGAATGCTCCGAAGCAGTTGACGATCGAAGACATCCGGGAAATGGATGGCAGAGAGGTCGGCCAGCTTGTCCGCCATCAGAAGATGGGAAGAACTGTCGTCAAGTGCGCCGAGCACTTCCCATCATTGATTCTTGACGCTTCAATTGCCCCGATCACCCGCACCGTCCTTCGGGTCACGCTGACCATCACACCGGACTTTGTCTGGAACGATCGGGTTCACGGCATGGTAGAACCATGGTGGATATGGGTTGAGGATCACGAGAACACCGAGATTCTGTACAGCGAGTACTTCCTGTTGCATAAACGACAACAGGATGAATCCCAGAAGATCGGCTTTACGATTCCGATTCCGACAACCTCATCGACAGTCGACCAGCTGCCGCCTCAAATCTTTATCCGAGCGGTTTCAGACCGATGGATTGGAGCCGACGTGATCATTCCCGTGTCGTTCAAACATCTGATCTTGCCAAGCTTGAACCGGTCACCAGTCACTGAACTTCTTGCTTTGCAACCGTTGCCCATCTCGGCCTTACAAGATCCCGTTCTGGAAGACATTTGCGCATCGAGATTCCAATATTTCAACCCGGTACAAACGCAGATCTTCCACACGCTGTACAGAAGCGAACACAATGTTCTGGTCGGCGCTCCCACGGGGTCTGGCAAAACTGTCGCAGCCGAGCTTGCAATGTGGGCTGCATTCCGTGAGCGACCCAACTCGAAAGTGGTCTACATCGCCCCGCTCAAAGCCTTGGTACGCGAACGAGTGTCGGACTGGAGGGCACGTCTCACTGGACCGATGAACCGGTCACTAGTCGAGTTGACTGGCGATGTAACACCGGACCTACGCACCATTCAGTCCGCCGACATCATCATCACGACGCCCGAGAAATGGGACGGCATCAGTCGTAGCTGGCAAACCCGTAAATACGTGACGGACGTTTCCCTTGTCATCATCGACGAAATTCACTTGCTCGGTGGCGATCGTGGACCGATCTTGGAAGTCATCGTGTCGCGTATGAACTACATCTCGTCACGAACGCAAAAGAACATCCGAATCGTCGGATTGAGTACAGCGCTAGCGAATGCCAACGATCTTGCCGATTGGCTCGGAATCAAGGATGTAGGACTTTTCAACTTCCGACACTCTGTCCGCCCCGTCCCGTTGGAGATCTACATTGATGGATTCGCTGGAAAGCATTACTGTCCGCGCATGATGTCGATGAACAAACCCACCTACGCAGCGATTATGACACACTCGCCGACGAAACCCGTCATCGTTTTCGTCTCGTCCCGACGACAAACGCGACTAACCGCACAGGATTTGATCTCGCTATGTGGCTTGGACGAGAATCCCAAGCGCTTCCTGCACATGGCGGAGGAAGATTTGGAGATCCTTGCCTCGCAAGTCAAAGATCAATCCTTGAAGCTTTCTCTCGGATTCGGCATTGGGCTCCACCACGCCGGCTTGATCGAGTCGGATAGGAAGCTATCTGAAGAGCTCTTCGTCAACGGCAAGATTCAGATTCTGATTGCTACCAGTACGTTGGCTTGGGGAGTCAATTACCCCGCACATCTGGTCGTCATCAAAGGAACGGAATTCTATGATGCCAAGGTCAAAGGCTATGTGGACTTCCAGATCACCGACGTCTTGCAGATGATGGGACGTGCCGGGCGACCGCAGTTCGACGACTCCGGTGTGGCGCGCATTTTGGTTCATGATGTCAAGAAGAATTTTTACAAGAAGTTCCTGCATGAGCCTTTCCCTGTGGAGAGCAGTCTGCATACTTGCTTGCATGATCATGTCTGTGCTGAGATTGTGGGAGGCGCAATCACAAGCAAGCAGGACGCTATGGATCACCTGACATGGACGTACCTATACAGGCGGCTCAAAATGGTGAGTCCTGCAGGATGTGTACGCTGTTGAATTCTCGTCATCTCATACCTCTCTCTCGCTCTTGCCAGAATCCAACCTTCTATGGAGTCGAGGATCCAACACCCGGAGGCGTTAACGTATACATGTCAAAGCTTGTGGAAGACACAATACGAGATCTGGAAGAGTCGACATGTGTCCAGGTGGACGGTGAATTCTCCCTGGCCCCAACAACGTATGGCAGGATCGCCTCCTACTACTACCTGCACTTCACGAGCATGAAGGTCCTCAACCAACGTCTCGGACCGAACTTCAAGGCCCCGACTTTGGGATCCCGTCCATCAGACGGCGACTTCCCCGAGCTCTTGCGGATTCTTTGTCAAGTAGCCGAATACGATGAGTTACCCGTGCGCCATAATGAAGACAAGATGAACATCGAACTCGAAAAACTCGTGCCCATTCCTATCAACTACACGGAGGATGCTAGCCAGTCCTCTTTCACTAGGAGCGACGGACCAATAGTTGAATACGATGACCCACACGCTAAAGCGTTCCTGCTTCTGCAAGCACATTTGACTCGCCTTCGCAACATGCCGTGCGCCGATTATTTCACGGACATGGTGTCGGTGCTGGACCAATCCATTCGTGTGATGCAAGCCATGGTGGACGTTGCCGCAGAGCATGGCTTCTTGTCAACCTGCCTTGGAATCATGAATATGATGCAATGCATCAAGCAAGCCACATGGCCAACAACGTCTTCCATCTTGACATTGCCAAGGACGTCTCCGGAGCCCGTCAACAACCTCAAGTTCAATGGCTCGCCAGTCCGCACGCTCGCCCAGTTTACGCGCATGAGTTCGACCGAAGTGGATGGCGTCTTTTCCGCTGCAGGGTTCTCGCGCAACGACAGGGAGGAAATCAAAAGGGTAGTTTCGAACCTCCCCTCCATTGAAGTCAAGTGCCGCGTCCTGAACGCCGTAGAAAAAGTTCCAGGCCTCTGGGGCGTGGATGCGGGACAGGAATACGAGATCCGGGTCGAGATTGTCCGAAAGCGACCGTTCGGCGACGCGCCCAGTGGAGACCGTCAGTTGCGCGTGTACTCGCCAAAGTTCCCCAAGCCGCAGTATGAAGGGTGGTGGATCGTGCTGGGCGACGCGGCTGAGGATGATGTCCTCGCGCTCAAGCGGCAGGCGGCCTCGGCCGATGGAGCGAGAGGCGCTAAACAGCAGCGGATGACAACCGGGTTGAGATTCATTGCCCCGGATGATGTGGGCGAAGTGCAGCTTTCGCTCTTTGTTGTTAGTGATGCATATGTAGGGTTGGACGATGTCACCAAAATCAGGTTGCTCGTCAAGTAGCCAGATCCCGTACTGTAGATACATCACATATTCCCATCCTCTCAAAACTTCTTAAAGGGGCTGCACCTAGATTACACCTCCAGATCCAGCCCTAATCTCTACATTCGTAATGGCCATTCATGATGTGCGCCGCGACGGCTGAGACCTCTCAGTTGGGCTGCAGATATGTTGCACTTCGATCATCGCGTGCGTTCTTGAGAGTAACGGGCGTGGAAACAAATTTCAAGATACATCCAGAAAATAGAGCAGAACTTGGAAAGTACTCTATTGATCTCAACAGCGTTCTAAAAAGACATGACCCCTTCATTTACATTCCCCTGTTGTGGTTGGGGATTTGCATATGGATCCTGTGTCCCCGTTTGTGTCGAGGAAGTCGCGCTCGTCAAAGGTTGTTGCTGCTGCTGTTGGGGACTTGGCACAGCCTGCTGCGGAGAGGGTTGTGCTGGCTGCTGTGGGAGCTGCTGTTGCTGCGACTGTGGGGCCGCTCTAAGAGGGTGTGGGAAGGCCGAGATGATCGGCGGTGGAGGTTGCTGTTGTGGTGGAGGCTGCTCGGGCGACTTTCCTGCGGCGGAAGCAATCGTGGGTGATATCCAATCTACGGACATCAGAATCGCGAATGTGCATAGTCCTATCCCTGCAGATTGGGAGACACAACCTGTCAGACATCGGTTGCATAAGACAGGACCGTGCCACAGTGATAACTCACAAACAATGAACCGCGTCGTCTCCACTTTCATAGTTTCGATCTTCGTTTTCAGATCACTAATTTTGACTATGAGCTTATGGTGAATCTCTTGAATGCTCAGATCCGTATCCGTCCCAATCTCCCGCCCATCTGTTTTGTGGTTGTTCAGGTCCATGGATACATCCGATTTGAGATTTCCCACAAGTTCAGAAAACTTGGCGTTCATTGTTTCTGTGTCCCTCAATATCTGTTCCGTGTCTGATTTGAGTTGCGCCGAGTCGTTCTGGCGAAGAAGCTGCAGTTCGTTGCGGAGCTCTTGCAGATGAGCTTTATACAGGTATGTTTGCTGGGGCGGATATGCTGGTCAGTCATCTGGAAGAATCCGAGCAAGGTTCCCAATCGAGACTCACGTTCTCCAGATCGGTCTTCGATAGGATGCCAGATCTTATGGAAAGTGTGCTGATTGGAAACGGGGATAAGTATCGATGATCAAGTCACGAACCCTGTCAAGGCTTTCCAGAAACCAACCTATCCACTAGAACGGCATTGATGCTCTTCATGATAGCAACAGCCTGTCCACGTGTAAACCCTTGACGCTCTAATTGTCTGACTAACTTGTATGTATCAAAATTGAACCGGGAGGTTATCGTCCTCCTTTGCCCTGGCCTAGTTGCGCCGGCGCCACCTAAAGACTGTCGGGCCTCTGGTTCAAGCATTGCAGATGCAGAGCGGATATACTCTGACATGGCAGTCCGCGTTGACGGACCGAAAGTCATTGCTCGCGAGTTCTCGGGAGATTGCACGGCCGCAGGAGTTCCTGGCCGGCTCCGACGGAACGCTAGCCACCATGCCGCGTTGTTGGTGTGGGATGAGGAGGTTTGAGTTTGGCGAGTTTTCGAGTCAGATGTTGCGGCTTTGCCGTTTGCTGACGATGGCTGGGGCGCTGGGGTATGAGCGGATGAGGAGGACACATTGCGGTGCCTTCTTGGGCCTCTCGACACTGGAAGAATGCTTAGTGGAATATAGCCGCCAGACGGCCCAAAGAGTAGTACATTCCCCGGCTTCGGCACTTTGGCTATTCCCAGGAGGACAAGGGGGACACCCAGTCAGCAACTGCACTTCGATGCACTGTGTCCAATGTCACAGCAATCTACGAACCCATACCTGCCGCACACGCACGAAAGGCGAGGTGGTTGAACCTCCCCATATCCGTCACACTCGGTCGAAGTTATTCCAACAAATAGTCGAAGGACAGGGACAGTTAGCAGTACGTGTTGGTTGCGTTGGTTCTGCGGATGTTGACATGCTGAACTGGAGTCAGAACTTGGTCGGAATTGATCACCAGATAAAACGCGACTGTCCCTCCTGCATCTCCATGCCCCCCTCGGCTTTCCACCATTCCACTACCCGTTGCTGGAACTAGCGATGAGCGATATACCCGTCCAGACTTCGGCAGGCCAACTGGAGACTCGAGGAACACCGGAGCCTGAAAACAGAGCAGCGGTCGACCACTCGCGTACGGTTGACGGAATTGGGACGCCCAAGAGAGCAGCGGACGATGGAGCAACCGACCCGTCGGTGAGCCCTGAGGAGAAGGGCAAGGCAGAGGCGGGGCTTCCAAAACAGCCAGCTTTGAAGAAAACCAAGACTGGCATTGCTCGGGAGAAGATAGAAGATACACTCACCTGTGCCATTTGCCTCTCGGGTTTGCACCAGGCCGTCAGTTGCCAGCCTTGTCTTCATAGGTAAGCCCGTGGGTGTAGGAAGTACATCCCATTGCAGACTCTGCTGATGCTTCCGCGTCACTCATATCTCTTTATGTCTTTCTCTAGTTTCTGCGGGTATGCTATTGAAAGGTCTTGCACTCGGAACACGTCGAAAGTGAACTAAAATGTTGCTCGAGCAGAGGATGTTTGACGGGATGGATAAAATCTGGACATAGTGCAAAATGCCCGCAGTGCCGAGGCACTATCACTATGGCGGGATGGAATCACAATCTGAATGCACTGCTCGAAGCCTACCTGACATTGAATCCGAGCAACGCACGAAGTGAAGAGGAAATCAAGGACCTCGAGACAGCCAACATGTTCGGCCCAGGCGACAAACCTATGCGGTTAGCGGATACGTCTCATCAGGACGAATTTCTCAGTGCCAGTGAGGATTCATACGAAGACGATGAGGATGAGGATGACGATGATGGACTTCCTCCGCTCCATGCGTGCCCGTGCCCACTCCGATCCGCGGCCGGACCTCTCAGGGGCTTTCAGTTTCATAACATACCGCCTGGCTCGTTTTCCGAGAATCGATTCGAGCAAACACTGCTTCGAAACTACCTAACCGAAAAGCGCTTATCCGTGAACAGCGTTTGGCTCAGTGGGTTGGACGACATCCAGCATGGAAGATACATATTGGAAACGATTCTGGGGCAGCATAAAGTACGACGCGCAGTTGTCAACACCAATGGAGGCGACGCAAATGCTGCCCAAGTGACCGACGGACAAGCCAACGCGGGACCGCAACCAACAGGCAATGCCCACGAGGCGACCAACGGAGAAGGCGCCGCAGGATCGCAGCTAGGTGTCGATGCTGACGCAGCGACTGACAGAGAACCCTCCGCAGGGCTGCAACCAGTTGCTAATGCCGATGAAGCAACTGATGGAGAAGCCAGCGCGGAACCCCTTCCCGATATCGAAGATGCCGAGCATAACGCTCCAGAACCTGGAGCAGCTGCTCAACCCAATGCGCAACAGGCGCCAAGCAATCCCAATATCCTTCCCGAATTGTGCATATTCTGCTGCACCAGCATTTTCGAAGAACTATGCTACCTATACCGTGAAGACTTGTGTCTGAATGACCCCAGCAACAGCTTCCTTCCAGCTGAGGCTCGCAATAGGCCGAATTGTTGGTACGGGCGCGAATGCCGAACGCAGCGTCACAACGAGTCGCATGCGAGGCGACTCAATCATGTTTGCGCGCCTACTCCCAACCCGAACGCAAGAAACCGTGCTGTCCCGCTGCTGGGTTCTGTGTAAATAGTTTCCAATTTTAGTTGCACCCCCCCCCCCCTCTCCCCCCCCCTCCTCCGTAGGTGCCTCAGTATGGTATTGGCTCTCGAAGCTCGGCGTGTTGTAGATACTGGCATATTCCTTTCGACCCCGTCTTCCGTCTTCTTACATACATACCCAACTTTGCGGAATATTGTCCGCAATGGCAATCTCATGAACCAACGGCGATCTCCCGTGCAAGAAGCTGCAAAATGATATATTGAAACGAAAGTGGTGAAAAGATGCCTATCGAATCGGGCTCTATTTCTTGGCCTTCTCCTCCTCCTCAGCCTTCTTCGCACGAGCTTCCCTGACACCCTTGAGCTTCTTGTCAGAGCGAGCCTTGCGAAGAGCGGCGTAAGCGTGGACCTTTGGCTTGTCCCCGAGGGGACGCTCAACGTCAGTGTTGGCGAGCTGAACGATGGGGAGGATGGCTCCACTAAGTTGAGTGGCGGCACCGGTGGCGGCGGCCTATGAATACACGATGTGTTTTGTGAGCAAAACACCATATTCCGATTGTGGTTCAGTGGCCTAAGTGGAATACGTACGTCAGAGTCACCTTTCTTGGGCTTGTTCGCTTTCTTGGGGAACACAATCAAGCGGGCGTGGTACTCCTTCAGACGCTGAACGTTGGCCTCGAGACCTTCGGTAGAGCGGTTTTTACGACGATGGTCGACCGCAATGCCGATGGAGCGAGCCTCCTTTCGGCGGACACCGGCGGCCTACAAAAGCGATTCGGATCGGGCATAAATTCTCTCTGCGCTTGACACAGTTCCTCCTTTTCACCTTTCTCCGCAGACAACTCCAGCCCCAGAACACCACCCCTTCGCAAAGCCCACCTTCAACTCCTCGAGGGTGAAACCACGGCCAGCCCTCAGCTTCATGTTGTACTTGACAGTCTGGCCACGGACGGCGGGGCGGAGGAGACCGTCGACGGGGCGAGGAGCCAAAAGGGCGGCCTTCTTAATCCTCTGCACACGGCGGGACTTCTTCTTTCCGGGCTGATCGAACCACGTGCGGACGTGGAGCTGCCAGTCCTTGCGGAAGTGCTGGTTGGGCAGAACGTTGTTGTGCTTCATTGTGGCTATGAAAAATTGCGAAAATCGAGGTTAAAGGGAAGTTGACAACCAGTGCCAACCCTAATGTCGAATTATCCCATTTGGCTATTCGCGATGGTTTCTGGGCGTTGGTCGTTTGAGACGGTCTCCTCCAGTTCGACTCCCACCCTCCTATCTCTACTCTCATAGTTCGAAGCTGTTCCACCTTCAGTGATCAGCTCCTTCCCAGCACTGCTACAAAATTGCAGCCGCCCTCGCCGGGGGATATCCCACTCGCCACCCAAGCCAGCCGCGAGCGTACCTTATCCTCCGTCTGAAAAGAAGAGTTAGTCTTGGGAAGCTTGCAGCCACGAAGAGTGTCCTCGCGGATATGCCTGGTAGTCTTCACAAAAGAAAACGCTGCAAACATTTGGCGGTCGTCTCATCAAGTCGCTCTCGTTGAACCACATCACGTGACCGACAAACTTCGATTCAAGTTTAAAATGCAGATTTCAATTTTCCAAAGCACTCCATCCGAACGGACACTGCTGAGGAGAATGATATGCGCATCGATTCGCTTCTAGATCAAAGTCTTTGAGTGGATGAGATGCATTGGTCTCATAGCCTTGCACGAGCTTCGCCTCAGAGAGTCCGTTTGTAGAATGTGCGCGGATATCTCCTAAGTTGCCCAGTCTATTCTTTCCCGTAGTATAAGAGTCAAATCCTTACTACCGGAGCAATGCACGGCAAGATGGAAGTGTTGCACCGTGGGGAGTGAGCTCAGAGCTCAGGGGTAGAGCATCCACTGCAGATGCTCTTGATGTTTGCACATTACTATGGGGATGGAAAAGGGCTTATGGAAACCTGTATTCAATTGACGTGGCTCGCGTCGAAAACAGCGTCACCCGTTTGATGACTAGCTTCCGATCGTGGCTTTGCCCCGAATTCTGCCACATTCGAGGTTGGAGATCGGCACTTCAGGAGCGTTACTTCACTTGCCGACTTTGTGCCACAACGCACTACTGGCATCTGGGCACTTAGAAAAGGTGCAGAAAAGCGTCCGGATGGCCAGTCATTGGAGAGAACTCCGCCGAGTAGGACTGGGTAAGGCTCCTCCTGCAACTTGGGCCGTGAGAATGCTGCCTTAGGTGTGCGCCGTGTTAGTAATGGGAAAGCTTCCGTAGGGTGGGGTTCTTCCTACTCGTCGGCTTCATAGTTTTCATCTTGATAACCTGTGGTTTAGACGTTGAGCGCACCTACACATTCTTAGTTCTTTTTGGGCTTTGCAGGGACAGTTCAAAATCCGGTCCAACCAATATCTACTATCAGTTTTGACCCTTTGGAAGAGCTACTATGGGCTGGCGGCGCGAATGTAAATACATATCAATGTTCTTCAATACGAATATTTTGCATCTGAGTAAAACGACGTCCCTTTTTACTCGTAGGGTCGTGTGTCATCCTTGTTCGTAGACAACGAGGATGTCGCGCGATACACGAGCTTTCCAAGCCATGCTAGTCGTGTGTGCAACATCCTGCTGAATGACCACGGTCTATATTCCATCGGAGGGAGAAATGTGAGGCATACGACACGGAGGGGCTTGATGAAGTGGAGCATAGGGTAACACTCGAAAGGCGCGGGGCATTACAATGGACGACATCCGGACTAAGGAGCATGCTTCTTATGATGTGCCATCAGGATCGATGGAGGACACCAGCCACTGAGCATGTCGTTCACGAATACCACCTCGGAGCTTTTGGTGAGCACAACAAACAGGAAGTTGATGCTCATCAACCTATTTCGAGGCTCTGCTATCAAACAGGTACATCGCAGAAGAGCTGAAAGGCATCATGGCGGTTCCCAAACTCATCCGTCCGCAGATGGATTTGGACGATGACGTTACAGTGATGAAGCAGTCCCGAATAATATGCTGTGGAACGGCGGATGGCAGAGTCGTTATGCGCGATCCAAGGTCGCTCAAAGTTGAGAACTATATATTGGCGCATTCCGGGACCATCACTGATCTGGACATCGCTGGAAACATTGTGATAACCTGCGGTTTCTCCTCGAGGTAAGCTATGTTCGAGAAAGGTGGTCCTTAGTCCAAACACTGACACCGTATGTTACTCCTAGAGGAGGAGCGTTAGCGCCTGATGGAATGATCAAGATGTTTGACATCCGGACGATGAGGGCGCTGGCGCCTATCCCATTCCCGTCCGGACCCACATTCCTCCGGTTTCACCCTCGGCTGACATCAACGGTAGTGGGAGCGTCGCCCAACGGCCAATTTCAGTTTTGCAACGCGGTCAACACTTCCGAAGCGACATTCTACCAGGTACAGTCCTCCAGCCGTCTGGCATTCGAGCTCACGCCTCACTCACGCCCCTTCCTTAGGCTCAAGTCAGTGGTGTTCTGAGTGCGCTAGACTTCTCTAGCTCAGGGGAGCTACTGGCTTTCGCCGATTCAGCTGGAGTTGTCTCCCTATGGAGCGAGAAGAACGAAGCTCGCGTGAATTTCAACTCACGGCTGACTGAGTTTGCAGATCAACCTCCACCACCAAGTGAGATCAAGATCACGGACGATAGGTGCGGTGGTTTAATGATATCCCTGCCTGAGAAGTTCCACGCTCTAACAGCATATCCTTGATTACCAGTCCCCTGTCTCTTATCGGGATGCCCTACTACTCAACTCGATTGCTCTCAGCATGGCCCGAGAAGCTAACTTTTGAGGTCGGACAGTCAGCCCCGAAGGTTCCGGCCGAGGTTCTCGCCAACGTGAAGACCATCGATTTCGTTGGTTATGCTTCGAACCCTCGTACCTCGCGAAGAAACCAAAACCTGGCCTCCGCACGCAAGGCTCGCAAGGAAGTCTCCGAAGTGCCCAAGTTCCGCTCTGAGCAAGATCGAGAGAAATACTTTGGCAAAAGAGGCGCTCAGGTATGATTTGCGTGCCCTCCCGCCTCGCGTACAATCACATCATCTTATTCATCCTTTCGTGAATCTTCAGGACAACCAGGACACTGATGATGAGCAGTCAAAGAACCAACGGGCTAGCTCCACGCCCAAGTACTACAAGCGCGTGGAGATCAAGTACAGCAAGTTTGGAGTGGAAGACTTTGATTTCGGATTCTACAACAAGACGCATTATGGCGGCCTTGAAACGGACATCACAAATTCGTACGCCAATTCTTTACTGCAAGTGATGTTCTTCACGCGACCACTTAGAGAGGTGGTAAAGGGTCACATCAAGATGTCGTGTGCAAAGGAGTACTGCCTGGCATGCGAGCTGGGATTCTTGTTCAGAATGCTTGAGGACTCGCTCGGTGCGAATTGTCAAGCCACCAATTTCTTGCGCGCTTTCAAAACTATCCCTCAAGGTATGCAGATCCTGTGCCGATATGAAGCGCTCGCGGCGGTTGATCTCACGTGAGCGATCCTTAGCTAGTGCTCTCGGTTTGTTTGAGCCGGACCAGCCAAGCTCAGCGACCAACTACGCAACGCTCATTCAGAACTTCAATCGATTCATCCTGGAACGGATTCAATTTGAGCTCGGAGATGATACCCGGATGTTGGTCATACCGCGGCCATACAGCACGTTGTCAACGACGATGCAGCAGATATTCGGGCTGCAATTGCAGGCCATCAGCCAGTGTCAGTGTAGCGCGTTGAATGCTCGAGATACGTGTCCTTTTGTTGTGGATTTGCAGTACCCAAAGCGGGTATGAATCATTCTCGCATTTGCCGAATCAAAACTTCCCTGCAACTGATAGGTTATGTTTCCGCAGGTTGTTGGCGGCAAAACGGCAGACTCTACGTTTGTGGGCATACTGCAAAGCAGTATAAATCGAGTGTCGTCCACAAAAGCGTGGTGCGAAACCTGCAAGAAGTATCAGCCGACGAGCCAGTATCGGAAGCTACAAAGACCACCAAACGTGCTGAGCATAAACGCCTGTGCAACTACTGAGGAGGAGCTGGAGCTGTTTAGAGCAGGTCGGTGCTCTTCAAGCTGTACATATCACCCCGGCACGGGGAATACTCACCTGTTTTCTGACACTTTGTCCGTAGATCCAACCTTTGTTCCCGCTAGGTTCGTGAACTTCGATATAATGTCGACGGGAGATTCCGGCGCTAATGCAATTTTGATTCCAGGCTTGCCCTCGTATTCGACAACGATGAGCTATCGATTCTTCACCTAGATGATGAGCAGCTATTGCCGTCGAGCCCCACCGCTCTCGTCGCAGTGTACGAACTCTCAGCCAGCGTCGTGGAGATTCGCGAAGAGAAACAATTGCCGCATCTTGTGTCCCACATTCGAAGTGAGCGCTTAATGAAGTAAGCCTGTTCAGCCCAGTACATACTAATTTTCTCCCGTCGCATCTCAGCTGGCAATAATGGTGTGCAAGAGTGGATTGTCTTCAACGACTTCATGGTTCAACCTGTATCAGAAACCGAACCACGAACATACCATAAATGGAAGGCAAGTGCAGATGCTGGGATTCACCATGGACCATGCTACTTGTCCGCTAACTTCCCCTCATTCGCAGAATCCATGCGTGCTCCAATATAAAATCATTGACCTTGATATGGTGCAAGACTTCAGAATGCTGCCAACAACTCCACATGCAAGAGGCTTGAGGGAGATGGTCCTCTTGAAGTATGCATTCATGGCCATCGACGCAACGCAGTGTCGAACCCCTTTAATGACTTCAGCTCTTCGTCTCTTTCACTTTGCAGTCGACGGAAAGAACGGGATCTCAAGATCGCGTACAGGCTTCTGAAGCCTGCCGAACTACCGAATCAACGTGGATATCTCTGCGCATTAGATGCCGAGTTCGTGGCGCTCAGTAAGGTTCGTATCAACTGGGAACATTCAAAGCACTGAGGTTTTGGAAGAGTAAGCGAGTGATATCCTTGTGCAGGATGAGGCAGAGATCCGAAGCGATGGGACACGATCTGTGATCAAACCATCTCGTCTGAGTTTGGCCCGGGTCACCGTCTTGCGCGGCGATGGGTCGGATGAAGGCGTTCCTTTCATCGATGAGTACATTTCGACAACTGAAGAAGTGGTCGACTACCTCACTGAGTTCTCGGGCATCAAATGTAAGGGGCGGACTTTATTTGCCATAAGTTTCAATTTGAAAGTCGGGCGCACTATTGATTGGTCGTACCTTCCAGCCGGCGATCTGGATATAGCGCTCTCGAGACACCCGTTGGTTTCTCTGAAGGTAATTGCCGCCGTAGTTGTCCTGGTGACTTCGATTGACGAACGTGTCAATACTACACAGTCTGCGTACAAGAAACTGCGCCTGCTCGTGGATCTCGGTTGCGTGTTTGTTGGGCATGGCTTGAAGAAGGACTTCAGAATCATAAGTGAGTTGCTTGTTCGGTCATGGAGAATCTCCCGCTCTGCTCACCGGATTTTGGTCTGCAGATATCCTGGTTCCACCGGATCAAGTCATTGATACAGTAGACATATTCTTCATACAAAACCGGCAGAGGTTGGTCGAGCTTCACTTTCTCGTGGACCTACCATTAGTGGATTAACACCAACATCACCCCATTACAGAAAATTGTCTTTGCGGTTTCTGGCGTGGTGTCTCCTGCGGTTGGACATCCAGAGCGAAACCCACGACAGTTCAGAGGATGCGAGAACGGTCAGTTTCGTCGGCGCGCGTTCGTTTGACTTTCCATAGTGATATATTGACATTGACTTTCGTCCCATCTGGCAGGCACTCCTTTTGTACAAACAGTATGTAGAACTAAAGCGAGTAGGGCGGTTTGAAGAGGTTTTGGAAGAGATCTACGAGGAGGGGCGGTCTGTGAACTTTAAACCTCCTCCTCGTGGGACTGTGATAGGGGAGCCCAATGTATATACTAGTCTCGCTGCCATAAGGGAGGCCGCAATGAAATAGAAAATCTAAAAACCCGAATGTGCAAATTGGTTGGCATGACCCATTATGGTATAACCCAGCTGGGCAAATTGTGTATTTGCTGCGTTACCAAATCGACGTTGTCGCATCGAGGTCGTGCTTCTTACTGAATCTGCCAGACGTGGAAACGTTGATTCGAGCCCGCAGCCGTTTCGGGTATCGTTTATATCTACAATGGTGCGCGGAGTCCGTGTCCGAAGCCTTTCTATCGGGGTCTGCGTACGCCGAACCATCAGTTGCATCACTGCGAGCTTCGTCGACATGGAAGTAGAGCTCCAAGTCACTTCATATCTACTACTACTTCATCGCCGCTTTCCAACCCATAGAAATCCACGTCTCGCAGATCATCTTCCATCGTAACCAGGCGCCCAGCCTTATCTTTGCGAACCAATTCTCCCCGTTCCTTCAGACTGAACATCCGAGTGATGAGTGCTCGTAGTGCCCGCACATTCATGGTGTTTGGAATCTTCTTTCTGGCTCGCCTTCCCTGGCACGAGATGGTCACTACTACGACTCGGTCTTTCAATATTGCTGATGTCATGGCAGCTGGGACGAGTGACGGTGCGCCATATGCAGCTGATAGCTCCTCATAGCGAGGGTGATTGGCAGCGAAGGCGGTCGGATCGTTCGACTCTGACAGTTCCTTTGCGCATTGGTTGAGATAGAATAATTCGGCATCTCGTCTGCTGTTTGGCGTGATGTTGGACCCGTTTACATACTTCAGACTGCGTAACCGCGCCACCAAGATGTCATGCATGTCTCCGGCGGGCACGGTTTCGACAACGGGATTGCGCCGTATGCGCACGTGAGTGAGCGAAGGAAAGGAATTGAGTACGTGCACTGTCGTCCAAGAGTTTATCTTATTGTCGACAATGTTCAAAGTGCTCAGATTGGAGAAGGCAGACCCCACCGGGACGTCAATGGTCGTGAGATTGTTGTTGTTGAGCATTAAGGTATGCAAAGCCGGCAGGCTACCGAGTTTGCTTATCTCCTTCCAGGAACTCAGTTCATTGTGCTCGAGGTTGAGAACACTGAGACGCTGGAACCCAGAAACTGTTTCGACGTCAAGGGCTTTGAATCTGTTCTCACCGAGATGTAGTTCCTCCAGGTTTGGCATACACTCCTGCAGATGTTGTATCTCACTCCACGCCATCAGGGTGCCGAAGAGTGTCAAGGCTTTCAAAGGCAGGAATGCCCCGTGAAGCGAGGACGTTGGACCTTCGAATGGCTTCATGCGATTGTGCGATAGTCGCAGCGAAGCGAGGTTTGGCAGTTCGATACAGATATCCCCCACATCGTTCCACGTGGCAAGCAAATTGCGAGACAAATCCAGATCGACTATCGAAGGGCACATCTGCCCAATCCAACCCTCCTGACCCCGGAATCCTATTCGCATCTCCGCTAAGCCCACTTCTCGCAGCTGCTTTAGGTTAGACACCTTCTTGGCGATCTTCTCCCAACCCACGGTCTCAACGGCTACTCCGTCTCCGCCGAGCAGCACGGTACTATCTGTCGGCTGTTGTGCTTGATATTTCTCAGCCAAAGCGTCTAAGAACGATCGGCCAAAGCATTCCGACGTAAGCTTCCCTTCGCGAATGAAGGAGCCGCTTCCCGCATCCCGCGTCGTGAAGTACTGTAGGCCGTTGTGGGTACCGGAGTGTTTTCCTCTTGTCGCGTCATCCCATTCGATGCCATACCACCTCTGCTCAGAACCAGGCAAGACTCCGTGAAAGCGCACTGTTCCGCAGTTCGGATTCAGGAAGATTCTCTTGCCGATGGTGTCTGGAACCGTCATCCCTCGAGCTTTATCGTGTCAAGCACGATGTCAAACGACCTCGGTTTCTCCCAAGCTGGTCTGCTCCGACAACGTTGCACGCTTTGCTTTGTGCGGATGCAGGGAAGACGGACTACGAAGGGGGTGTTTGGACGTCTGTGTTCGGCCACTTCGACGGATCTGGTAATGATCTGGTAAGCCAGACGCGCGTTCTTCTTTTCACGCGTTGCTCCGCTCAAGAGCCTCAGACTCAACCAGCCATTTGCGAAAGGTGAGACAACCTTCGGCTCCGGCTCGTAGACCAGAATGTGCATAAGGTATTTTGAAGATGGAGAGCGAATGTAAGTGAAGCGGAAACCAAATATACAGAGGTTGACAATGTCAAATTGAACAACGATACAGGTTATGAAGGGATCTAGCAGGGGGGTGGGGTTCTATATACAGAATTTCTCGCCGGACAGTCCAGCGAAAGTAGATATGTCTGCGATCCTACTTGGAGCTCTGCAGCATCGTGTGAGATCTTCCAAGTGGACTTCCAAGGGTTTTTTCAAGGGATTCTGCGCGCTCCAACGAGTCCTCCGAGGATCCGAACTGCACCCCCGATCCAGTCGCCGCACGCACTTCATCATTGGACGACTGAGCCGTTGCGGGTGGTGAATGGTAAAGTCCATTGTTGGACCGACTCTCGGTAATAGTTCTTGGTACACGCGTCGGCGGGACGCATAGGGGAGTGAGGACTCTTGCCCACTCTCGCAACTCTTCATTCGAAAGTACGCGAATAGTAATGCCGTATCTTTTCTCTTTGATATTTATGAGCCGCAGTGCGTAGGCGTCGCTTTGTATGTTTACGCTCACTCTTAACGCGTGGGACTTCAAACCTATTGCCTGACAAGTCTTTGAAGAAAGGTCAGCTTGCCAGAGGCAAAGAAGAGTCGACAAAGATGCATTAGTTACCGGGGGATTTGGAGGATACCCAATAAGTAAGAGAAGCCCCTTGTCAGCGAAACAATACATCGTTTTCTGCGTCCATAGTGTGAAGAATAAGCGTTTCTCTGCCAAAAACACTTCCCCGCGCTTTGTCTACGAAGTTTGTGTCAGATGCACTCCATATCGACCAATGCAGGGAACGTGTTCCAAAACACAAGATGATGGCTTACCGCTGTTTTAACAGCGTCCTCCATTCCCATAGCCGCGGATAGCCCTTTCTTGGATTTGCTTCTAATGCCGAAGTTACTGCGGAACAGTTCGCGAGCGCCTAATTCTCTTTCGTGGAAGACACGGTAGATCCTCCCGCCGAACAAGATGATCAAGGTAGCAAAACCAACGAAGTAACTTGGGACGACTTGGAACAGGACGAAACTGTACGTCTCCAATCGTAGAGCCAGCAGAGGTGGCAGGATCAGAACTGCCGTTGTGATGTACAGTGACAAAAGCCAGCCCACACGCTTGCTGTCACTGTAATGACGAAGAGATTCAAAAGATGTTGAGGAAATCTCGAAGAAGATCTGGACAGGTCACCTTACCTGTAATCCGAAGGAATATCTCTGCATAGCCAGGTAAGAGCTACAGCGTGGACGATGATAACCGCGGTGTAGAGCCACGAAATTGCTGAGAAAGCAGAAATGGTCATTTCCGAGATCAGGCGTATCATAAAATACTTTGGTCTGTCAGCAAATTACCTCGCATTACCCACCCGAACGTCACGGAGGTGGACCTGCAAATAACGTTCATTTCTGTTGTTCGACCCGTTTGCGGCGCCTCCTCCCAAACCGGTTTCAGAGGGTCAGCTGCGGTCCACACCAGCCCGATCACCTGATACATGTGTGGAAAGGTGAGTAAGTTGCTATAGACCGGCCATGAAGAGCGAAGGTCGTACCCAATATATACAAATGCAACCTGCTAATCCAAAAACAAGCCGAATGTCCCCGATCTTCCCTGGATCCATCTTCCCCGGAAATCGGAAAATCTTGATGACGCGGAACATCTTCGCTATCAGGCTGCCAAAGACGAGCCCAATCGTGGACATCATGATCCAAAGGCTCCAGCCACATGCTAAGGTCGAAGGTTCACCTAGTTACCAGCAAGTTAGTAAGGTTGTTCATGCCGATCCACCAGATGGAGCTGGAGTATTACCGATAAGCGTCAGCGGGTACAAGGCAGTGCCAAGAACTCCAACGAGGATAGTGAGAAGGAAGATCGGACTGGCCGGCTGCGAGACGTTAGCCAAATGTTCATCAGCATCGAAACGAGTGGCCCCGATCTTGACAATCAGTCACTTACCTTCAGTACCTCCCCACTTCGATGCCGATAAACCAACGTTGCGAGGGAACCAATCAACAGCACCATAAGGGAGCTGAGGATGATGCAGAAAATACCCAGAGCGGATGACCATTCAACGGTGCGATAAACCGCCGCAATCTCAGTAGCTGGCCTCGTCCAGGTTCCAGAAAAGTACAGAGCTGGGTTAGTCGTATTGAATGAGCTGTTATCGAGAGTGACTGCTTCGGTGGTATAATTGATGGCTGGCGATGGTTTCCATTCAGCAAAGGATTTGAAACTGCCCAAGGGCCCACTATAAGCGTCGAAGTAATACATGCGGTACGGGACAACCCGGTCGCCGTGCGGGTCGAAGGCGAGATTGCCCGTCACTCCTGACCTCGTGGCAAAGGGCAAATCCTCCGGTATTTTCCACCTCGTGTTACTGTCCGCTAATGTCTCGAAAGGCATTCCGTTACTAAGTTTCCGGCTGGCGCCCCAGACGAAGCCTTCGATGCAAGACGAATAGAAACCGCTATACACCGTTGGATCTGTGTGATTATATCTGAGTTCCCATGCCTTCTTGTAGCTTGCCCATTCGGCGCCCACCCCTTCCTCCGGGTAGGCAGCCCACAGTCCATGCCACAACCTAAGATCCTCCAATGAAATGCCCGAACGGTTTGCATACACGGCATCGTCTGAAGTGATGACCTGAAGACCATCTTCAATCAATCCCCGGCGGTGGAGTTCCCGGAGAAAGCTGATAAGATCTCCATGCAGACTGAGGAATACGACCACGTTGCCGCCGGAGTATATCAACTCGTCGACGATCAAGGTGAAATCTGTGGTGCCCGGCAGAAACGAGATGGCGGCCATTGCTTCTAATCCGGCGGTATTCGCAGATTCTCTTGTCGCTTCCAACAGACCATTTCCGTAGAAATCCGTCGAAGAAATGGTCACGAAACGTTTCCATCCTGTGATATTCGGAACCGTGAACGTAAGGAAATCTGCTAGAGCTGAGGCATCTCTTAGCTTCGCCCACCTTGAGCGGCCACAGCTGCTACAATGGCTTCCGCAGCTACATTATCATTGGGAATGGTTCTGAAGAACGTCGAGGACGGCTCTTTCGAACTTAACTGTTTGTGTCTACTATCAGCCTTATTCAACGATTGGCCCACCAAGGTTTTGGAGAAACTCACCGCTGGAGACGTTGAGCCTCCGTCACACACACCAATCCCCAAAGTGGATCCCACTGACGCTGTTCCGATTGTCGAATCCGAGTATCCCACACCGATCAGTGCATTGGCGTATTTCCACTTGTGCAAACGAATCGCGGATGCTATGGCGCTTCCCAAATGAACCGTGCCGCCGTCCATCGAGCAATCGTCGACTATTATCTCGACTGCCCCAGGTGCCCGCAAAGCAGGATGTACGGGATATGTCGCATTTGGCTGGAGAAGCTGAGCAAGCCGCAGCTGCATCGCCTGTATCATTTGCAACGACCATTCTCTGTCTGTCGTTCCTTGGAGTGATAGGCTGACACCGATTTTGAAAGATGCCATACTTCCCGATACTGCCTTATATGTTTGTTCATGCAACTCGCGACATCTTCGAGCGCCTGCCCAGATTTATAGAAAGCCATCATGCAAGGCGTCCGGTATTCAGGCAATTCCTGGCTCTGTCTCCCGAAACGACGCAATGGTAGGAGTTCGAGATAAGCGAGTGGATTGAGCGGATTGAACTGCTGTAATTAGGTAAAGCGCGACCCGGTCAACCCAAAATGACGGTTTTGCCCTCATTGCAGAACAATTGATTTTTACGCACGGCCACCTTAAGATGCCATCTGACAGCCCTTTAGGGGAATTGTATTGTACCTAGGGATCTCCTATTGTCGATTAAGGGTAGATCTACTGTACATGGGTGAAGGGCTCTTTCGATGTCACGGATGTGCGAGACAACCCGATGCTGCAGCACTCCTATCTCTGGGAAGGGAGAAGGAACATCACCCGTTCCCGGGGATCTAAAGAATTATCTATGCAGGCAGACCTAACGGCTAAACCCAAAAACTTGAAACGACGAACAGGGAGGTGGGATGGTAAGATGCTTCAGTCAATTGGGGGAAAGAGATGAAGAAGAATGGACGTGAAAAGAATCCGAACAGAATCAATCCCTCATTTGATCCATATCTGTTGTCAGTGGCCTGCGAAATGGGCGACCGCCTCGACAACGGCAGGCCCTTTGGAACCGCAATCAAACTGCTGCGTTCCGCTCTTGCTTGGCCTTGACTCACGCCCTCTTGTGCATTTGGATGTAACCCACTCTGTAATGCGGCTGGACTGCGTTGGGGCGTCTCTGATATCGAAAATGCTACGATGAGGGTGTCCCCGTGATTTCGAAGGAACTCCCACCTTTCCGAAAAAGGTGAATAGCTGCTTGATGCAGAAATCGACTGAAGACGGCGTCTTCCGATCTGGAGAGGTGGACCGAAAGCCTGAGCGTGGCATTGGCACAAGTAAAACTTGAGACAGAAAATGAGCGGAGTTGGGCTGCTTACGCGGACGCGTTCGGTAGCTTGGTCACCTGATATCTTGACAATACAAAAAGGATGCTTCAATTGAGCCTGGATCCTGATTTCGAAGTTCCGGTGTGCAGGAAAACCTGGTCCTCCTGGATCTCCTGGGTGAGATACGTACCGCCGGGAGCAAGCGAACCGCTGTCTTGGATGTTAATGCGAGGAATTGGGACTCAGGGGGGGAGTTGATGTCTATATACTATATATATATAATATATTACGCGACGCGGGACAAGACAAGGACGTGCGGGTTTGATGAATACAGGACTCAGAAGCACGCCGCATCTGCAGGTCGGAGTGAAAGCAGTTGTCAATAAGGGCGATCCAGAGCGGACATTCCACGCCTCAGCCGCTTAGGTCTAATGACGACTTCCGCCACGTACGTTCCTGCAAGTCTGCTCTATAAGCCTATGCACGAGTTAATACCGCTTCCTTACCGCAGGATAGTTTCGGCCCCTGGGAAAGTCCTAGTGGCTGGGGGATACTTGGTGCTGGACCCGGCATATCAAGGACTCGTGTTGACTACCGACTCTAGATTCTTTACGGTCGTGAGGAGCCTCAAAAACGCCGGTGATGGAACAAACATTCGAGTGAGGTCCCCGCAACTCCTGGATGGGGTGTGGCAATATTATGCGGCGGTGGCTCCGGATAGTGCAGCGAATGCGCCGCACCATAAGCTGAAACTATCGAGGTAGGGTGTGCCATGTCTCCTTTGAGCCGAACGGCTGCAGTCAGTGACGACCTCGTATTATATCAGTGTGGAGAAGTCGCCTCGAAACAGCTACGTAGAAGCAGCACTCGAGTACGCTTTGGGAGCGACTGCGGTGTTAGCTCCGAAAACGCACCCTTTGGCTGGTGTCAGCCTGGATATCATCATCGTGTGCAGTAATGACTTTTACTCGCAACGCGAACAGGTATGTGAAGGTCATCAAAACGGAAGTGTTCAGAAAACTTATTGCCTTCCATGTGCAGCTCTCCAAAAATGGCTTGGACTTAACAACGGAGTCACTCCGGTCGCTGAAGCCCTTCTGTTCCACCATGTCACAAATGTCGAAAGTTCACAAAACAGGCTTGGGTTCCTCGGCAGCCATGATTACGTCGCTGGTCGGCGCCGTCATGTGCCACTTCAACGTCGCCTCTATCCCGCTGACGGAATCCAGCCGGAATCGCTCCATCCTTTCCGCCGCGGAAACACGCAGCTTGGAGCTCATTCATAATACGGCGCAACTGGCTCATTGTGTGGCCCAAGGGAAAATCGGGAGTGGTTTCGATGTGTGTGCGGCCGTATGGGGCAGTCACACGTATAAGCGATTCTCGCCGAAAGTCATGGATGCGGTAATGAAAACATCGGAGTCTGGGGAATCCATGCCATTCTCAGACCGGTTGCTAAGCGTAGTCCAGCCGCCAGAGACACACAAGTACGTACCTGTAAATCCGACGATATCTGACATTGTCTCACAATCGATTTGCTCGTCGCTCCTCAGATGGGACTACACTGTGGAGACGGGGTTCCTTCTCCCAGAGGGATTCCAACTGCTGTTAGCGGACATTGATGCTGGAAGCAGCACACCGAAACTGGTATCGAAAGTCCTGGCATGGAGACAATCGCATAAGGAACAAGGTAAGCTGACGCGTACTCACCGCGTGCATATGGTTATCGTACTGACGCACACTTGCCAATCAGCTCATCACCTCTGGACGGCACTGGCGCAGAAGAACAACCACATCGATGTTACTTTACGACAGTTGTATAAGCTGGCTAGGGAGACTCCTACGGGTTACCAGGCGGCGCTCCGACATCATGGTCAGATAAGGGCGTCTGAGGTATGGTACGGCAATGAGAAGTGGAGGCTGTGATGCGATCATTCATCAGTGATTCTCCCCAAAGTGGTCCACAGTGAAGGCACAGAGCCAAGGCGGCGTCGACAAATTTTCTGAGCTCTTCGTTAGCGTGTATGAGACGTTTATGGTATGGGCAAAGAATAGTTGCACAAGCTCCGGATTGAAATTAAGTATTCGGCACTATCTAGGGAATCCGCTCCAGTATGCGCGAAATGTCGAAATTAGCTGACGTCCCCATCGAACCAGCGGAACAAACTCGGCTGTTGGATGCGTGCATGAATGTGCCGGGCGTGATTATGGCCGGCGTGCCCGGAGGTTGGTTGTTCTCTCGAGGTTTATCCGAAAGCCGTGTGTTCACGACGATTGACTGATCGCAATTATCCTTCCCCAGCTGGTGGATACGACGCGATTTTCTGCATAGCCCTCTCCGACGCCGCCCGAAAAGGGGTTGAGAATGTATGGCAGGGTTGGACGGAAATGTCTGTTGGTCCTCTGCTTTCGAAAGAGTGTGGACAGGGACTTTATCGCGTCTCATCGGAAGCGAACGTAGCCGGTTTAGAAGGAGTGCTGAAGAGCAATCCCTTGGAATAGCACTTAGCTTAGAAGTCTTAGAGGCTCGGACAATATTCGGGCTTGAGAAATCGGCGTAATGACATCTCCGTGTGGCAGGACTTTCTCCATTGTCTTGGTAACTTACGGCTAGCCGCTTAAGGGATGTTGTCAATCATATACCATCAAGGATTGGAAGACCTAGATTCGTTCCTGGTTTTATTTCGAACTCATGTCTTCGAGTAACATCTACAGTGTACAATCTCGCAGCTAATGCGGGTTACCCACTATGCAGTGCCCAAGTCCCCTCGCTACACAGTACATAGGGCCCATCCCACCACTAAGCTCTCACAGGTCGCTTCAACAACCAGCTAAACAGCGCCTCAGTGTTCTGCCCAGCCAGCTTCACAATCTTTCCGGACTTCTCCTCCCCAAACCGTACGTCTCCACTCACGCCCACCACAGTCAGACCTGTCCCGTCCTCGCGATCAATGATCGTAACAAGCCCGTAGCAACTACCATGGACCGCCACGAATGCACGGCGGGCGAGATCTTGCAGGTCCATCTGGAGCATAAGATCGTCAGGGTGTTTCATGGCGACATACGTGAAAGGGTCGGTGGAGCCCGCCTTGGACGCGGTGGGAAGAGTCCCGACGCCGCCCAAGTTTGAAGCAGAAGTGCTGTTCAGCGTCTCAGACGACGCACGCTTCTGATGTTGCTTGTTGCCCAGGCCGAGGATGCTTAGCTTGCGGACCACGCCCAAGATTCCACTCTGGGAGTGGTGGTGCTCGGCTGATCCCGCAGTGGGGATAAGCTTGACGGGTGGGAAACAAATGAGGTCCGCGAACGGATCTCTTGCATCACCGGCGATGAGCACCATGTACTGCGTGCCTTGTACGTATTCTTCGATGACCCATGTCTGGTCGGCAGGAATGGCCGCGATGGCGTCTCTGAGCTCCAGTTCCGTTGTGACCTTGCTTCCAGAGTTTTCGATGACTTGCTTCCGCACCGCAGGCTTCACGTAGACAGGGAGGTAGACTTGGTTGTCGGACATGGCTGACAATACTTCGTCGATGGGAGTGCCGTGCTTCACGACTACAGCTTTTGGCACGCGTAATCTGTTTTTGCTCAGCCCTTCCCGCATGAGTTGACGGTCATGACTCTCCACGAAGAAGCGGGCGTTGAGCCCGATTGTGTGGATGAAGCCGATATCCTCGAGCAGACGAGCGACCTCCAACCCATCCGTCCCCAAGCAGGCGTTGAAGATCAAATCCTCCTCTTTGGACAACCCCGACAGACTGTCTTTCACGTCGTCCACATTGTACACATGCACAATTGGGTCAAAGTTGAGGTTTCGGAAGATCGACTCGAGCTCGCTCACGTACTCGACATCTAATATCAGGGAAAGTCAGCAGCGAAACATGGAGGTTCTGCCGCAAGGTGAACATACCCTTTCCATAGCCGACTTTCAGTTTGCCTTCCGGGTCCGGTATGTACGCTTCGGGATCTTGAAGAACCGCGGCGCAAATCACGTGTACGACGGGGTTGGGCACAACGGCCAAACTTGGGTTGCGAATGAGCTGAGCAAGTTTTTGCTCGACCTCCGCTGGCAAGACCGAATGCAGTGGGGAAACGGTATCTTCTCCCTCCCCATCGGCTCCGACCGGTTCGGCTGTGATGTTCGCGAAGCTTCCCCGCGTACTCTCCGCGGCAGGGGTTGTAACAGAAGTATCCAGAGACACCTTCAAGGCTGAACTCAGCAAGATTTGGAAGAAGTCTTGTGTTGTTTGTCCCGCCAGCTTCAAGATGAACTCCGAAGATGACCCCTTCCCCAGTCCGCAGGATGCATTCACTTCGAGCACGTAGAATTTGCCTGGGCACGGAGTGACTATAAGGTCGTGCCGCTAACCAGGACAGTCAACGATGGAACTTACCGCTCACATCACGTTTGCGAATATCCTTTTGAACCCCAGGATGCTTATCAGTTTGAGGTTGGCGCTCACAGGAGTCAGCAGTGACTTACCACTCGCCCATATGCGTTCCCCGACACCGCGGCATACGCTCGTCGAGAAAGATCCTGCAACGCAGCGTGGTCGTTCGGATCCGTGACATGCTCATATCCATGAGCATACTGGGCTTCGTCCCAGTTTCGCACGTATGATATGAACCGCTTGAATCGAGGGAGGTCCTTATTGAATGCACGCTCTTTTGGAATGAAAGTGAGTTTATGAGACATGCCAGAATGGCCAGTATGTCTGCGGCACCCAGTTTGTCTCACCAGCAGGAGGATATACGATGACCGTCGAGTTTTCATCACGGCTATTCCCAGACACCAGAACCTGTGGATATGGAATGCGAAGTGAGCACTCCATAGTGCAATGAGCGTCGTGCGAGAGTCCTTACAGAGTATTCCTGGCCATCAATGTACTCCTCGATGGTGAGGTTTTCGAATTCCTTCAGGAGCTCATCCGTCTTGGCTTTCACTTGGTCGAAGTCATGGCAAACCGAACTGTCATCGATCCCTACGGATCTATCTGATTGTGTGAGAAAGACCCCAGCGGTCAACCAGCATCCCGAAACCGGATGAAGAGCAGCGCATACCCATAACTGTCCGAAACCTTGACAAACAACGGGTACACCATTCCCCAGTCATCGATCAGTTTCGGAAGATCAGAATCCTTGGTCAACGCGAACCCTGGCGGTGTGGACACGAGGTTTTCGCGGAAGAGCTCTTTCATCCCGTTCTTGGTCAAAGTGTTATTGATGAAGATGGAATCGCAGCCAACCACGTTTGCGTAGTTTTTCTTTTCCAAATATGCAGCTACATTATGGCGGTATGTGAGATTCCCCCAAATCCGCGAGCCCCCCACAACGCGCCATCAAAAGCGATCTTGGCACCCACCAACGCTGGGTCCAGGAACCCCATCAATGTCGCTTCCATCACACACATTCATGATCAGTTCCTCCAAATCGATCAAGTCGATTTCACGCTCGATGTTGCCCAGCTGCAGAAGGTGCACAACCGGCTCAAATCCGATTTCCGTCGCCAACGTCTTCAATTCCTGAATATAATCCTCCTTCTCCGAGTTGTGTGTCATTTTCTCGGCTGCACTGCGAACCACGACGTCTTCCTGAACTACGTCGGGGACAAGCATATGCTACGAGCAGGATATGGAGGCGTGAGAATGGGCCACAATGCAGTGGAGAAGGCAGACACACGCTGTCCGTACAAGTTTCTTGCCTTTGACGGTTAATCTGCGGACTGGGCCGTCGCTCACAGAGTACCGCTTCCCGGCAACATGCGAGTCCCACGGTTCTTTCTGCATGGTTTCGAGATTGAGCTGGGGGCAACGGAAGGGAACGGAACGAGGAAGAGTTTTAAGGGTGCTCAAACGGACTGTTACGCGTTGGCTATGCTGCAAAACCATGCGAGCACACGCGAAGGTTTAACGTGTACTGTACGTCATCAGCCAAGGTTCGAGCATCACAACATGGATAATGTGTTGGTTCTCAGACCAAGGAGCTCCTCTACGGGAGTGGGTTTGGGAAGGTCGGAGGCCGACGCTGTGCGCCACCAATTTGA
Organism: Fimicolochytrium jonesii; assembly: GCF_025526975.1. NCBI lineage: Eukaryota > Fungi > Chytridiomycota > Chytridiomycetes > Spizellomycetales > Powellomycetaceae > Fimicolochytrium > Fimicolochytrium jonesii. The sequence goes on from NW_026515679.1 coordinate 416,460, forward strand.
TAGGATGCCAAAGACTTCTGATATCCCCATTCATCAACGTCTGAGTGGTAAGACAACTTCCCCGGCCGTAGCTCGTCTCGTAGTCATCCAAAGGCCCTGACCCATCCGCCGTTCTCCTACGTCGAGACTTCCCCGATTTCCCGCCAGCCTCCTTCCCAGTTCATCCACGTTGCAAGCTTCCTGATATCCCAAGATCTGGCCTGTCCCTCGAACATCACAACTGCGGAAAGGACAAAAAGTTGTTTGACGACCGATATATTACAGCAGACTCCATCCAAGAATCTAGAAAGTACCGGGGCGGGTACCGCTGAACACAGGGCGGAAGCGCTTGCTGGCCGGGCGAGTCACTAGAGTGATGGGTAATCACGAGATGAGTAAATCGGGTGCGAGCTGCAACGTTTGCTCTTCGACCGCAATTTTAGGGTGAGATACATACCACGGTGGGGCAAGGGGAACTTAAGCTTGGGGTCCAGAATCTGCTTGATGTAGGCACGGCGGACATCAGCGGCCTTGACCTCGGCGACCTTGATGATCTGGATGGAGCTGAAGCGGGCACGGTGACGAGCAGCCATGTCTTGGTCTGCAGCAGAAAAGGCATGAGGATCTTCCCGCTCCTTCGTAGATTCGCCGCCAAACCCCTTCAAGGACGCGGGTCACAAACTTACAGCAGGACGCCACGGCGTCAGTACGGGTAAGCTCACGGTACTCCTTGTACATGTTGTGAGTTCCGGACCGAGAGTCGTAACGAATCCAGATACCAAAGTTCTTTACGGTCAATGGCTTTTTCTCGAAGATCTATGACGAGGTTCCAGGTTTGAGCTTTCACTTTAGGGTTCCGCCATCCGCATTCGCCGTTCCACAAACATCAGGCCCCATGGTGAATCCCTCCCTCCGACACAAACACTCCCCACAATCTTTGATAAGTACCTGGTTGACGGAGACGATCTCGCCAGAGGCCCTCTTGACCTTGTTGACCTGCTTGAGGAAGTACCAGAAACGGGACTTGGCAACAACCTCGTTCGGGGCGAAAAGGCGCATGCGGTACAACTTAGGCACCGGCTCCTTCTCGGTCGGCACACGACGGCCAACGACCTGGTATTCGTTGAGTCTGCCCATTTTGTGCGATTCTGATATACCATTCAGGACGAGGAAAGGGAGTCAGTACCGTCACCCGCCCATTTCCCCCCGCATGCGTAGTTTCATGTCTCGTACCCTAGCTAAATAAACAGGAAAGAAGTAACGAGTTCGAATCCTTTAGATACTGGAACACTTGTGTAAACGCTTCCGGGTTCTCCTGGACATACCTCTGTTGTTGAAGACTAGATTGAATCGTCGGCTGTTGGCTATTCCAAACCTGTTGGCCTCTTCCTCAAGAGACCACCCACCGGGCAAATTTTGCGAAACTGATTCAAATGTGTGGCGCAGTTGTGGCGCAGGCGCACTTTCGTCCATCGACCGACGACTTTAGCCTTGCAGAACCAGAACTACTCCGACGAATAGCATCTCAACAACAGCCCTCACCGGTCTTAAGCTAGAAAATCTGAATGCGGGCCTGATGCGGAAATTGAGGAGTTGTGCAACTCTCAGAAACCAATGTCATCTTGAATGCTGCCCGGTTTGAGGTCCGGTATGCAAGACCCTTCCATAAGATCAGAACGGTCAGAATACAGGGAAACCACGTGCAAGGGTAACGAATTGCCTAAAGGAAGTGAGGAGCAAAGCCAACAGAATACTGTACGTGTTGCTAAAACGCTACAATCGGTTACTATCTACAACAAATCAAATCCCTGTGAGGTATATCGATAACCCCTCCTCCATCGAGCATTCAATTCTGTGTATCTGGCTCCAAATTTCCAAACCCGTCGTCTCCTGCGATTTAGCCCCGCCCCAAAAAGTGTTGATTTGCTCTTCAAATCGCTCATTGACATGCGACTTGTACCGAAAATTCAAATCACCCGCTTCATGTCCGATCGGACCTGTGCTTTGAGCCCCGAACACTCCCCATTCTCAAACTCGACGCCCGCCATGCCTCCATCCATGTCCTTCAACATTTCCAAATATGCGCGATCTTTCTCTGCCATGAACGCATCCGCATTTCCGCTGCTATTTTTGAGGCTAGGCTCGGCGGTCGCCGATTCATTCGCGCGAGCGGAGAGGCCATCCACATTGTGGCGTTTTGTTGAACTTTGAACCGATGTTTCGACAGCTGCTGGGCCAGCGGTATTCGTTGGGGTCGCATCATCGGTGGGTCGTGCCGGAGAAAGATAGGACCTCAGGAATGAAAAGAATGAGCGCCTGCTCGGTGTTTCAAACTGCGGCCTTTGTATCGGTGATGCTTTTGCCGGACGCGCCAACCGCAACCAGCGCCTTGACTGCAAGAAGTCTCTGCGTGGAGGTGTGCGTAGCTACAACGGCACGTTCAGACAGAGTGAGCCCAGGTATCATTTGATATGGAAGATAGAAGTACAGCACCCATACGCACACAAGGCAGTTGTCCAGAGAGTGGTCTTCGGGAGAGAACGGTGGTCGACATGACGAGTGACAGGATCGCAAGATTGTTGACTTCTGGTCCGAGAGGTCGGCTACGAGAGGTCTACGGAATTCCCATCAAAACTTTTATATCGGGGGCGAGGAGCAGGGCGAGGAGTACGTTATTAACACACTGTTTTGAACAGAGTGATAGAGGCTTGGACAAAAGCGCACAGCCGAAAAGCAAGAGCGGCTAATAAGAGCGGAGACAAGGGAAGGACAACAGGGGGGAACTCGCACGCACCTGTCAATTCTTTGTACGACCGCGCACCAATTGGCCGCGCCGCTCCAAAATCGGACACCCAACCAGCCCAACAGCACATTGCTGCCCTGTTGTCGATCATACGGAGGTGGGAATCCACCCTTCTAGGCATCCTTTCCTTCAAACGTGATCGGGTTTGAGCCTCTCTCAGTTCGAGTTAGGGCATAGTTTGCTCACAGTGGCTACATAAATTCTTACGCCAGAACCTGCGCGCGCAATTTCTGACCGCGAGCAAAGATGGACGTTCCGGGAGAAGCAATAGAGAGGCCACCCGCCCACGATCCTATGGACATCGAGACCCCGGAAGAACTGAAGATTGAAGCGCAAGGGGCTGAGGAAGCAGGCACAACGGGACGCCTACCAGCTGACCACAACACGCAAAACGGTTCCGCACAGATCGACAACACGACATCGCACGGAATTACCACGCCTGCTGGTGAAGGCGATGCTTTAGCTTCAGGGGCCGCTATCACAGCTCAGGATCCTCCGCAACGACCGACAAATGCTGACGGGAATTTGGAGGGTGGTCAAGAAGATCCCGCGAACCAAGCTGGGGGGGCTGGTGAGTTTCACTTTCATGGTCGGGCTTGTGCAACGAGGTGGACGGCAACTCATATTCGACATTTCGGCGTAGACGGAAGTGGAATGACCGTCCGAATAATGGATCTCGAGCCTGGCGCGCCTTCCACAAGCAAACTTCTTGTCCCTCAGACGCACGAGATCATCATTCCTAGTTACTCTGCGTGGTTTCACATGGCGAAAATAAACGATGTCGAGAAGAAATCACTACCAGAGTTTTTCAACAATTGCAACAAAAGTAAAACGCCTAGCATCTACAAGGACTATCGCGACTTCATGATCAACACATACCGACTCAATCCTTCGGAATATCTGACGGTGACTGCCTGCAGACGGAATCTCGCCGGTGACGTCTGTGCCATCACTCGTGTCCACGCCTTTTTGGAGCAGTGGGGCCTCATAAACTATCAGGTAGATCTTAAATATCCTCGTCACCATCAACGCCGGGGGCTTTTGGTAGGCAATGTCTCACAGCTGCTTTATAGGTTGATCCAGACTCTAGACCCTCCGGTGTTGGGCCCGCGTTCACAGGCCACTTCAGAGTGACCGCGGATACCCCGCGAGGGTTGCAGCCAATATACCCAGCCGTGCCTTTGATTCGAAGTGCACCAGATTCCGTGGGGAAAGTAGCGAACGGTCGACCACAGATCGACACCGCTGCGAACGTTGCGGACGGCAAAAGCTCAGCTGCCAACGTAGCAGTGGCGCCTTTGCGATTCAGTAAAGACATATACTCCGACGCCGCGAAACAGGTTTCACGAAAACACAGCTTGGACGCGGACCAGGAAACGGGACATTCTGTTGCGCAGCCACCGCAGAAGAAGGCCAAGCATAATTGCTCCACATGCGGCGTAGATTGCAGCCGTATCCGATATCACAGTCTGAAAACGTCGTCTATGGAAATCTGTCCCAACTGCTACATCGAAGGGCGCTTCCCGTCTACAATGTACTCGGGCGACTTCTTGAAAATGGACGACACAGGACCTGCGAAGCATGCCTCGACTGATGATTGGACAGAGCAGGAGACCTTATTGCTCTTGGAAGGGCTGGAGCTTTTTGACGAGGATTGGAACAAGGTTTCCGATCATGTCGGCACCCGCACCCGCGAACAGTGCATAACGAAGTTCTTGCAGCTTCCGATTGAGGACCCCTATGTGGGCGTGCCTGCAAATGATCTCGGCCCTCTCCAATACCACCGAATTCCACTTTCTGCGGTAGACAACCCAGTTCTCAGTCTTACGGCGTTCCTGGCATCTGTGGTTGACCCGCAAGTTGCGAGTGCAGCTGCTAAGGCTGCCGTTCAGGAAGTGCAGAAAAAAGGGAACAGCGGACCTTTAACGCGTCAACCGCAGCCGGTCGTGAAGTCTGAGCAAACCGGCAACGCCGTTGAGAACGGTAACGAAACCAGTGCGGTGGCGGAACTCGGAAAAGGGACGCAAGAATCAAAACAAACCGGAGATGCCATGGATGTCGATCCTCCAAGGGAACCTGCCTCCACCACAGTAGACGAGAAGGTTGCAGCCCCGGAAGCGGCAAGCAAAGATACGGAAGCCGATGTTACCGAGGTGAACGCGCCGTCTGCAACTACCCTGCAGAAGGCAGCTGCGACCGCCATTGGCTCTGCAGCTGCCAAAGCGCACGTCCTGGGCGTGAACCATGCTACGTCCGAGCTGCATGCATTGACATTGGCGCTTCTACAAGCGCAATACAAGAAACTCGAAGCCAAAATGTCGCATTTCGCCGAATTAGAGGCGGTGTTGGAGTCGGAGCGAAAGGAAATCGAACGCGAAAAGCAAAAGCTGTACGCCGACAGATTGGCTTTCCGAAAGCTGGTGCACACTTGGGACGCGCGCGATAAAGAAAACATGCGAGCAATGTCCGCCGGTCACCACGGCCATCAGCAACAGCACCATCACAACATCCCTCAGCACCATGTGCCAACATTGATAAGTCCAACTCACGCAGGCATTCCCGATAGTTTCTCTGCTCGGAGGGATAGCATCAAGTCTGCCACTCCCACGTCTGCGACTCACCGCGGATCTATGTCCGGGGCCTGGGAGGTTCCTAAAGGTCGGACCTATGAAGATATAGTCCCTAGCTCGGATGTGGTGCCGGTGAAAGTGGATGCACATGAGCCAGGTTCTACGACGGAGATGGAAGGAGAAGCGGCATCTGGATTCCAAGACGAGGAGGCCGGGGCGCAACCCGTGGTACCGCCGAAAGATGGGGATAGTTTTCTGATCTCCATTGGTTAGAGCATCGACGAATATGCGGTGGTTGTTAGGGAGGAAAATGTACAGAGCTTCAGACCCGATGTATTTACTGCTTTCGTGAAAGCTATTAGTGAGAAGCATTGCTGTATAAGCATGTGTAGGGGTCGTTTGGAATGATCCGCTGGAGAAAAAGTTTCGTCGGAAAATGCAATTTGATGCCATCAACAGGTCACGTGTCGCTTAAGGGTCCCAAGTGCCTTTCGGGGCCCCTTGCTTACCCTTCGCCAACGACAGCGATTCCACTGTTCCACCGTCGTTGTCGCAATTACAAGCAGTTCACGAAAGCACCGTCACCTCCGGAATCAAAGAGGGTTTCGCTGTGAAAACGGTCGTAGTGTAACAGGTATTAACGCAGGGCTCAGGAGTTTCGATTCGTGGCTTCGCGAGGATTGCGAGCCATATTACTGGCGTTGGTTTCCCACTGTAGCTTTCAACAATCAAGCTTACTTCTGGACGCTCTTTTTCCTTTTTCTAAAGGTTGAAACCTCTGTTCGAAAGTCGAACTATTTACGCTCGCAATGTCCGCACCGAACGGTAAACCTGCTATCGCAGACGGCTGGGGCAAGGTACGCAGACTAGGTCGCTGAGCCCACCATTGCAATGTTCACGCTTGAACTCATCATACCTCAGCCACCTGCTGACGCTTCGAACTGGGGAAAGCCTCCTGCTGGCACTGCAGCTCCAACAACGAATCCGGGTTCCGCTGGCTGGGGTGCAACTCCACCACAAGCGTCCGGTTGGGGCAACCCACCCACGTCTCCAACCAAGAAACCCACCAATGGAACGTCAGCAGCGTTGCCTACTCCTCCGACCCAAGATAACGGCGTGAAAGATCTGACCAACAAAGTAGATGCGTTGACGACAGAAGACGACCTTGACGATACTCCTAATGCCAAGAAACAATCCAATTTAATCGAATCCAGCGAAGTTGTCGAAGTTAAGCTGGCCGACTTACAGGCTGATGTCAATAATCCCCTTTATTCGGGTGTCTCCACTTTCGAAGACCTTGGCCTTCATCCCGATCTGCTGAAAGGAATCTACGCCATGGGTTTCGAAAGACCGTCCAAGATTCAGGAGAAGGCCTTACCCCTCCTCGTTGCCAATCCCCCGAAGAACATGATTGGGCAATCGCAATCCGGAACGGGCAAAACCGCGGCCTTTGCTCTTACGATGCTCAGTCGGATCAATTTCAGCTCCAACGTCGTGCAGGCCGTCTGTCTCGCACCTGCGCGTGAGCTTGCTAGGCAAATCATGGACGTTGTGAAGCTCATGGGCAAATATACACCGGTCACCACCGCTTTCGCTATCAAAGATTCGGTTACCAGGGGTCAGAAGATCACTGCCCACATCGTCGTTGGAACTCCGGGAACCGTTATTGAACTCATCAAACGTAGAGATCTGGACCCTACACATATTCGCATCTTCGTCATGGATGAAGCCGATAACATGTTGGACCAGCAAGGGCTAGGAGACCATAGTATCCGCGTCAAGAAGTAAGTCCTACATGGCAATTTTGTGGAGCGGCCGAGATCTGATATTTCCTCCCTTACTACAGTCAAGTGCCGAAGAACTGCCAAATCGTGTTGTTCTCGGCAACTTTCCCACCGGCCGTGCGAGAGTTTGCAGCCAGATTTGCGCCAAACGCGAACATGATCTCGCTTCGTCAGGAAGAGCTTTCCGTAGAAGGCATCAAACAATTTTACATGGATTGCAAGAACGAAAACCATAAGGTCGAAGTCCTCTGCGCAATATATGGGCTTCTCACCATTGGTCAAAGTATCATCTTCTGTCGGGTATGTCAAGAGCTGGAGGAGGAAATGCTCAAGTCTTGCTTCTTACTGATGATTTTCCACGCGTAGAGACGTGATGTGGCCGAACGACTGGGTCGTGCCTTGACAGACCAGGGACACGTCTGCTTGGTTCTTCACGGAGGTTTCGACCCTCTGGAACGTGACAAAGCCATTGACGACTTCCGTGACGGTCGATGCAAAGTACTGATCACGACGAACGTTATCGCTCGAGGTATCGACATTCTGCAAGTGAACTTGGTCATCAACTACGATATTCCTCTGGACGCATCCTCCCAGCCGGACCCCGAAACGTACTTGCACCGTATCGGTCGTACTGGTCGATTCGGTCGCACTGGTGTCAGCATCAACTTCGTCCACGACGAAAGGTCTTACTCCGAGATGAAATCGATTGAAAATCACTTTGGAAGGGAAATCATCCGAGTGCCCACTGACAATTACATGGAAGTCGAGAAGATCCTGAAGAAAGCTGTCAAGTCCTAAACGCCACTTGCTGCACCATGCTGCATGAACACCACAACTCCTCGAGCCGAAGTCCGTCATGCTTGCAATGCGGTCTTAGGGTAGTCATTTCAAGGAGCACGTCCGACCCCGTCTCCTTCATTACCTGTTTCAAGGCAGTTCGGCCTTGGTCCTTGCATGCCATTTTATTGTAAATACATGAATTGGAATCACTGAGAATTCGACAGCATATCATCATTGCCTGTATTGCCTGTATTTGACCCACACTGCAGCGACCGTCGTCCGAGAAACGATGTCCAGTTTCGCACGGCCGTCAAGATGTCCGAATCAATGTATGTACATGTGCTTCTTTCCATCGCCTTGATTCATCTGAGCTTACTCAAAGCGGCAGCGCTACGGGATTCAGAGAACATGCCCATGAGCACAGCGCGTATATGACAGAAACACGTTTGGCCCCATTTCACTTACGCCTCTTCAACAAATGTCTCCTGCCGGATGAGGTCCTGCTCGATCCCGCTAGGCCTTGCGTTCGCTTTGTCGTATGCACCAATGTTCTTCATGGCTGCCAAATGAATTCCAAAGCGTCAGGGAACTCAACGGAAGACAGCATCCGCTCGAAAGGAGCCCACCTTGGTCATATTGCTGCTTTGTGATAGCTCCCCTGCTCGTAACGTCGAAGATGCGAAACAAGGCCACCAGATTCTCGCGAGTGAAGAGAACTAACGACTGGCCTCGCGCCTAAGACAGGTGTACCGTTAGCCTCTTCTTATGTCTATGTCCCATGGACGGATTGACCCTTACCCTCGCATTCCGCATTTCCTCCAATTTCCGGACCATGAACTCTTTTGGGTCATCTTAAATCAATCAGAAGCGGAAAAGGCTTCGGTCAGCAGTTATAATAGCATGTGGCTCAAAGCAGGCTCGCCACAGCCGCGATCTAATCGTACCTGGCCGCTCATACAAGCAAGCACACACCAGCTGCTGCACGATCTGGTGCACCTTGTTCTTGCTGAGGTACTCTGCAGCTTCCTGCGCTTGCAGAGACGATATAGCGGTTGGGTCGGTCGTGTGTGCGGGCATGATTAGGTCCCTAGTTTGATCCTATTCTGTGCAGATGTTTTTTCGGTCGGGACAGTTTCGGCCGCCAAAAGACAAGCTGGGCGGGATTTCCGTTTCTTTGGCGAGGACGCGCTGTCGAAATTGCCGCTGCCCAATCGCCGAAATTCTCAAACCTGCTGTCTACTTCGAAGAGGACGTCCTTCTCTTCTCAAAAGGTTCCTGGAGGGAAGCAGCCAGTTCCGGACTCTCAATCTCTCTGCAAGGAGTAAAGCAGGTGCGTACTTATGGTCGACTGCCCTTCGGAAGACCTCCCAATATCATATTGATACCGTGACCGTTTCGGATAGCTGTCAATCGTATGAAACCTTAGAGAAACGTTGGAGAAGCGTATACTACAACGGCGCCCAGACCGCCGAGAAGATTGCCATCCCATATTTTCTCGTCGTCGTCCAAGTTTCCTCAATCGGGTTTCGACAGTATGCTCGTACCAGTTGTCTCGGCAGCTTTGATCGGAGCAGCGGTCACTTACGTCGCTCTCAGGCCGCGCCAAGTCAAGCATGCAGTTACAGTGCTACTCAGCCTGCCAAAACGTGTCTTCAATGCCCTTCTACGTCAATGGGAGCATGTGAAGGGTTGTCAGCAGCAGACTCACAATATTAACCCCGAGCTACGAGTTCGCGAAATTAACGTCTCGGATGAGGAGCTCGACGAAGACCGTGGCCAACGAGCAGTGACGGAGACCGTACGTCAAGAAAACCTCGAGACGGCCAGTCATCAAGATGAGGACATTGGCATTCGCAAGCCAGTGTCTCAGCACGAGGATGTACCCAGTGTTGACGTCAAAGAACCCAGCCAGGACATTGCCATCCTCCAGGCATTGTCCCAAAACGAGAAAATACTCACTGTCGGCGAAGAAGCTGAGGACATCGCCGCGAAGTTAACGCAAGCGGAAGACATAAAGGGTGCTGCTCAATCTCTCGGAAAGACATCCCTCGAGGAAGAGGTAGTCGTACCACTTCCAAAAGAGCTGTTGCCCAACTGCGAAGATTACTTTGAAGAAGAGATAGAGGATGAGGATGAGGATGTGCTTGAATGCAGCGCATGCGGAGAAAAGCAGGCCCGAAACATGTACTCCCGCCGCCAACTGGGCTTGAAGTACAAACGCAAGTGCATGCCGTGCATCAAGAGCTACGAGCTCTCTCGATCGTCCGAGGAGAAGTCAGTATATAACGAGATCAACGGTTACGTGGGCGAAGCTGCAATAGCCATTGAAGTCTCGGCAGCGAGTCCTTACTCTGTCAAAGAAGCAGCGCTCCCACTTTACAAAACTTGGAGAGACATCAAAGACCCAGAAGTGCGCCGGCCGAAAGTCAAGGAGGAACAACGAGTTGCGCAGTACTACCAGCGATATGTTGTAGAACCCAGCAAACATGCGCAAGAGAGCGGAGGAGGCCCTGGATGGGGAGACGACGCAAAAGGAAGTTTCGAGACCGCTGAAGAAGCTGGAAGTGACGACGGGAAATGGGCAAACCCGCAATGGTTTCTGGATCCTTCGGAGGCTCCGCCTCCAATCCCGGATTGGGAGGATGTGAAGGAGAATTATCAATTCGCGCGAGCGGCTGAGCCGGAGACAAAGTAATGTGGGAACAGCCATAGCATTCAGGCGTACGACTTCAATTGAATGTGAGGGAGAGCGGCGTAGTATTCGAAGGCTAGTATATGTACGTCTGTTATAAGTAGTTCGGAGTCCAAATGAATAGGAAGTCGAAAACTAAAATGTTGGACCCATGCTTATTGACACGGACGCAGTCACCGCGCGAGCAGGAGCGGTTGACCAGCAGGGTACATTAGCGATCCTTCCAGACACCTTCATACGTCTTCTCAACATCACCGCATCGCTTGTCCATCCCATGCCGCACACCATTCGCCTACCAGCTTTCCCAAACATGTGCTCTGAACGAGCCCGGTACATCTTGGGGACTACCTCGTGTAATGGGTCCATTCCAATTACGACACAAGGCTAGTTTCGTGACTCCGTGCGTTGGTCAAGTGGGGACATATACGCAATATGGCAGATATGCAGTCGGTGGGAGAGGGGAACATGCGTTGTACTGTAGCTCTCCCGTAAGCAAGCGTAGCGGAGTTGACGAACGCGTGGAATCCAAAATCCGCGGCAGACTGGGTGAGGTCAGTTTTGGCACCCCTCAGAATTCACGTTCGGCAAACAAAACTCTGCCGCTGAGAGAATCTTCAGAGCGAGCAAGCAGTGCTGCTGAGTGCCTTTTAACTACGTGGGACGTATACCCACAGGTGCGTGCAAGTCGTTCTCGTGGAAACGGATATCGTTTTCCTTTGCAGCAAGCGTGCGAACGAACAACACCCGCCGTACTTTACAATCTGAATGAACGTCGCCAAACGTACGTAGCATCCGTGAGTCTGGACCTCTTCTCAACCCCGCCTTCCCCTCGCAGAACTCTTAGCAAGCCGAACTCTGCGCAACATCGCCCCGAAGCAGGTACGTCTTTGGCTTTTCTCGGGTAACCCCACCCTTCTAAACGATCGCGTTTTGTCCGAAAGCCTCAAACAATGCCAATTGCATCTTGTCTTAGGAAGTAACTCAAGCCTTAGAAACAATTGCGGCTACAATGGATCTCAGCGACACTGAAGCGCCCCGCCTTCGCAATATCCCACGCGTCACGTCGTCACGCCGTTGCTCGCCAGCATTGCGTCAGACACTACCGGACAACGCCCCACGAACGCTCAAGAAACGCTGGCTGCGAATGGTCAAACAAAGCCATCGCACGAAAAACAACAAAACCGACTTGAGCCGAAAACCTCTACGCCTGAAAAATGGCGGAATCTTGATGGGAAAGCGGCGAACTTTGAAGATCCACTTTAGAACGTCTGCGCGGTCAGATGGCCCGCAGTGTTCTCTAGGTTCTTCCTCGTTCAGGTCTTCTCGTCAAGATGCTTTGTTCAGAGAGACCATGTCTGCTTTTGCGGCATTGACGGTCTGAGGTTCCTGGTAGAAACCTATCGCAAATTTTTGCGGCTCTGTTCGAGCGTCTTGACTTGAGAGACATGAACTTCGCCAGGCTTTAGATATTGGTTCGCCATCTTTTCGTCGGCTACAAGATCGGTTTACATGTGGACGTTCTCCAGTGTTTGCTTAACACGCGCAGGCGCATAACGGCAACGATATATCGCGTCAAGAACGTTTTTTGGGCAGCTGTGTTCGACAGCTCATTGCAGTGATTATATACCGAAGGAAAGCTTCGTTTGTAAATCTTCGAACCTCGAATTACACACGAGTGTTTATGTACAACAAATTTACCGACCGTCAATTCTCTATGTATTTCCAATTCTCAATAAAACGATTGTATCCCCACTGAAAAATGTCTGGCCAGTCCTCGCCATCCTACTACCAAATAGATGCGTTTCGTCGCTACAGCCTTTGTTTTGTCCAAACTCTCTTAATGTCCGCGGAGTCTTCAATCATCATTGGGGACGGCTGGACATCCTAGCATAGCGCCTTCGGCGGCATCCAGTCCCAACTCTTGTGCCGTATTGTATCGGGTAAGCCAAGGATGTCTGATGACGGCGGGTAGCTGAAGACGTTTCTCTGGGACGTATTGCAGCAGCTATAGCATCGGGTGAGGCATAACTGTGAGATCAAAGAACTCTTTACGCGCCAGGATTGAAACCCGTGAAGCTCACCTTTCTGATAAAGTCCTCAGCCTCCTTACTCACGTACGCAGGAAACTTCAGATCCACCTGGGCGATACGTTTATAGGTCGCTCGATACGACGTGTGGTCCTCGAACGGTGGAACGCCAACGAGAAACTCGTAGCTGAGGACGCCGAGAGACCACAAATCGACGGCGGAGGTGTGTTCGCGGCCTTCGACCATCTCCGGGGGAAGGTAGTCGAGAGTTCCACAGAGGGTCTGTCGGCGGGCGTTGGGAGCGTGGACGGACCATCCAAAGTCAGCGATTTTGAGCTGCCCTTTCATGCTCAGAAGCAGGTTTTCTAGAAAGTTCAATCCGAATGTGAGGTGGAATAGAATGATAAAGGCTCTCAGGCTGGCTTACCTGGCTTGATATCACGGTGGATGACGTTTTTCTTGTGTAAATACCCAAGTGCGCTCGCCATCTGACCAATATACTGTAAAAAGCAGGCCACGTTCAGACGTTAGATAAGTCTTACGATGAGGCTAATATATTCAAAGATCCCGACCTTTGATGCTCGATTCTCTGGAAATCGGCTGTATTTCCTCAACTGTTTGTAGAGCTCTCCCTTTGCCGCATACTCGAGAATCAAGTAAACTCGTTTGGCATCGTAGAAATAGCCAAACAGCCGCAAGATATTGGGGTGCCTATTGTAAGGCCAAGTCATCAGCTGCGAAAAAACGCAGAAAGCCATACATAATGTGCCGCTCTCGTACCTTAAGTGCGACTGAATCTCAATTTCACGTCGTAACTGCTTCTCCACTCTCGCCGTCGCTAACTCATGCTTGAAGAGGATTTTCAGAGCGACCACAAATCCACTCCGCTTCTCACGGGCCAAGTAGACGCGTCCAAATTTTCCCTTGCCGAGAGCTCTCCCTACGTCGAAATCGTCAAGGTTCCATTTCTTTCCGTCTGATCCGTTGCTGCTGTGGGTGATGATGCTAGCATTAGACTTCATATAATCCCACACAGGAAGTAGATTCGGGCGTTAGCGAACCTGGACGATTCACGCTCCGCATGTCCCTGATTTACCACAGCGCCCGCGCTCGCGTTCTCATTTGGTCTCGCCGCCTTTGGGGATCCATAACCCCCTCCAGTCGATCGATGCATTCCATTATTTCCATTCGCAAGCTGTGACTGTTGCAGAGGAGCCGGGCGGCTTTGAGCTTCATTGGGATGTCCTGACTTTGGCGACAGCGGAAGTTTCCCTTGTTGAGCGCTCGCCACCTTCTTGAGAGCGGATGGCCCGTATTTGTGGAGTGAGCTTTCGGGAAGTGCGCTGCCCGCTGTGGGGGCTTTGGGGACTCCTTTCGCGGCCGTTGGTGCTCCGGAAGCCTGCGTACGCAGTGGCTGCTGCAATCACGCACAGCCCGGAGTCAGGAAGGCTATCGAGGAGGACGTGCGGCTGACCACGTTAGCTTACCCTTAACCCTGCATTCTCCTTTTCCTTGAGTGTGGTGCCGCGCATCTGGGCTTCCAAGTTCCTCATAGGTCCGCTTTGCGACGTAATGCAACTTTGTCAGACCCCTGATCAGCTGATATATGAAGCAGGGACTATGTGAAAGTGGGTTATGCTCCAGAACCTTGCAGTAAAATGGGTTTGGAGTTCCAGCCAGTCCACCCTGTGTGCTTCTTGTGTGAGAAAGTGGTTTTGAGGAGTCTGGATGATGGGTGATCTTGGAGGGGAAGACGAAAGAAAGCGGACGCGCCCAAGCATCATCCGGACATGCCGGTCTGCATGCCGGTCCTCTGGCTTTCCCAAGGCTTCCAGCGGGACTCATTGGCACTCTTTGGCACAACTATTGAAGACGGCGGTTCCATAGAGGTAGATAACATTTCATTTTCCATATAGACGCACCCGCAGGTCCTCCCTCGAAGGTCAAGACGCTATCAGATACGGCTCGTCACTTGCTTTCGACGCCGATAGTCAGAGGCAATTTCCCAGGCACCACCACAGGACAATGGCAGACGAAAACATAGCAACATTGGTGAAACAAGGCGCGGAGGCTGTGAGTCCTATCTCAGCTCTTTCTTCTCGTCCTCAAAAGGATTATATTCAGTTCATTGACTCCCAAAGTCCAAAGCGGGTATACAAAATTCCCTTCCTCCCAGGTCGACCAGCCATAGTAAAGGAGCGGTTCAAGAAATCCTACCGACATCCGGTGTTAGACGAGAAATTAACGGCGAGGCGGGTTGTGCAGGTGGGGTCGTGCCGGTTCTATCAGAACACGTCTCAGCGGAACGGCGACTCACGCCAAAGCCATTGCGTCTCTAGGAAGCCCGCTCGCTGCAGCGCCTGCGCCGCGCCGGTATCGATACACCAATACTGTATCTGCTAGACATCAAGAGAAGCACGATATATATGGAGTTCATCGATGGCATCAGTGTGAGGGACTTCATTTCCGAGCGCCGAATGTCAGATGGCTCGATTGGTCAGTCTTTGGTTGCTTTGAAGGATAGGGACGGAACAGGTAGTTCTGACGCTATACGGATGCAGATAACGAGTTAGCCAGCGCGATTGGTAAATGCCTCGCAATCATGCATGGGCTGGATATCATCCACGGAGATTTGACTACGTCGAACATGATGCTACGGGCTGGGACGAGCTCCTTGGTGGGTGAACTGCGCGATTCATGTGAGATCAGGAAGATCGTGGAGTGGACTCTGATGACCATATGCAGGTGCTCATTGATTTCGGCCTGAGCATGGTATCGACTATGGTGGAGGACAAAGCGGTGGATCTTTACGTTCTGGAGAGGGCTTTGAGCAGCACGCATCCGAATACGGAGGCTTTGGTACGCATGGATGTCTCCCTTCAGCTGTATCGGTCTTTGTCTAAACCATGTCGCCTACATCCTCCACGTACTTCGCGTAGTTTCAAGCAATACTAGACGCTTATAGGACGAATGGGAAAGGTGCTCAGGCAGTTTTGAAGAAGCTGGAAGAAGGTACGAAGCGTGAGTTTCAGCGAAGCCGAGACGGTTCTGAAACCATCTCCTTCCAGTACGCCGGAGAGGTCGGAAGAGGACCGCGTTCGGTTGAGCATTGGGTCTATATATATATTCAGCACGGTCTGATGGCCAAGATCATTGTGGGGCTACACCGGGAGTGGCATTTTTCTATTATGGGGGCCTTTACAAATGCGTCCCAAGAGCCCCCCCCACCAATACACTATGACTAGGCCGAACAAACACGAACAAATCATCATTCGCCGCCAACGACCCGCTATTCGCCCCACCCCTCACACTCAGATTATTCACGAACTGTCCCGTCGGCGGTGCGCCCGCTTTCGACGCAGCATCATCCTGCCTCTCATCCAAGATCGTGGCCTTCAATCTCGGTAGACACACCTTCCCGCAAACTAGTGCCACGCAATTGTACGTGACGACCATAGAACTCAGCGGTAGAAGCCGGATTTGCGTCTGCTTGTATCCGCTCACGACGAAGCCCTCGACGACGTCCATGGTGAGGAGGACGTGGCTGATGCTTATTGAGGTGTTGTAGATTACGTAGGACACGGTGAATGGCGTGGTGTGCAGGATGAGCGGGGGTACATCTAGAAAGTATTCGTGTAAATAGGCGGACCAGGAAAGAGCGCTCGCTATTTGACATACCGATGCATATACGTATTGGATCTTGGTCTATCCGGAGCTCTGGCGCGCTGACAGATGTCGTTACCCATGGCTTATCCCCATCCGCCGACGATTTTCTGCGTGGCAACAGGTCAGAAGTAGAGCCTTCTACTGAGAAACGCACCATTGGCTCACCGTCGCCATTGAATCAGGAACTCGCCCCCAGGTATTGGCTGGACCGGCGGGACGGGGTCGATGGTCATCACTACTCTGTACGAGACGACGCTCGTATGTCCAGGCTTCCACACTAAGATTGCACTGTTCGAGACCGGTGCTGAACGACGAAATACCTGTAATGTTCCAACATACCTTCTGAGCCTTTCGTGGTAGCGGAGGAGGTGTCAACAGGTTGAAGATCTAGCCGCTGTAGCGATGGATGAGCCGAGACAACCTAACGACAATAAGAACCATCAGCGCACGACTCCAATTGTGCAATGGCGAAGATCACACTCACTTCCTCATCAACCGACGGAAAGCGCAACTCCCCAACTTCCAGTTCCCACGGTCCAGCACTTGATATACTAGCCATAACAATATGCCTTTGCACAGACGCCACGTCCTGATCCATAGGCGTCAACGAGAACAACCCGCCTTCACCCGACTCAAACGGCGCGCCATACTCTTGCTGCTGGCTAAACTTCGCAGTAAACGGCGCAATGAACGGTAACCTGACCGGCTCGCTCTTCCGGAAGAACAGCGCAGGGTGGGAGGCTGGTGTGGGCTTCTCCGGTAACGCCGCCGTTGTCGGCGACTTGAACGACGGGAGGGAGCGGTAATTGACGATATTGTACATGACGCGTTCGCCGGGTTGGTGGGAACAACGGAGCTTGAAGTGCCGTGAGACGCGGGAGGACGCCGGGATGATGCCCAGATAGATGAGGTTGAGAGCATTTGGTCCGTCCAGCGGGTGCGCTTCGCCTTGCTCGCTTTCGTCACGAACATCCTGCGCGATGTTGCTGGTAGGATCCGTCCCATCGGCGCCTGAGCTCCGGAACTCTACATCGAAGTAGGCCTCAATGTCCTCCGATTCGTCGTTGACGATTTCCACGATGACGGGGTATATCTCGTCAATGAAACCCGGTGGTGCGTGCTTTAGTTGCACGGAAATGTTTGGTTGCCGCCTGGTTACCCGCAGAACGGATTGCTCACCCGAGCCGTCTAGCATAATCCATCGGCCTCCATTGGCGACGCTTGCGTCCACCGTGTACCATCTCCTTCGTGTCACCGTATCCTCGGCCCGGCTGCCGACCTTATAGTCGAGATTCAGCTGTCCATCCCCGGATTCCAAAGTCACGATAACAGACGTGATCTTCAGATCCATCCCTTCGCCAGGCGTAATCACACCCTCCAGGACCTTGGTCGTTCCAGGCTGGAAATTCAGAGCCGCCTGCTTCGTCCACACCTCCTCATTGTCTAGACCGGTCAGCTGGCAGTCCGTACAGTCTTGCCAAAGTACGGATCCCGTCGCCTGGTGTTCGCTGGCACCGGAGTCTACGATCACATGGTCGAAGCGTGGGTCGGAGAAGGCGACGCGAATGCGCGCAAAGCGGACGGGGACCGGTGGCGATGTCGACGACGCAGCAATCAGGGATACCTGGAACGCTGCCGGTGCACCCACGTACGTGCTGTGTTTCCGGAACTGGACAGTGCAGCGAAGGAACGACTCAATCTGATCCATATCAACTGCAACCCTGTTGCTCTTCCCAAGCGTTTCTCCCTGCTGCAAGACCGAGAACAGCTCTTGAAGGACCGCTTCTCGCTCCGATGCCCCGGCTGGTCCCGGTGTAGAGATCCGGTCGCTCAGAAGCTCGATAAGACACTCGGCAACGATTTCCCAACGTCCCAGCGTCCGGGCGCACTGTGCTGTGCGCCTCAATACGTCCTTCAGAATGCTAGGCCACTGGTCCTTCCTGTATGTCTTGCCGATCCGCTCAAAGAACTTTAGAGCCATGTCGTACTTTCCGCTCATTTCATACACCCGAGCGATCTCGGAAGCAAGGAACAGTGTCATTCGACCTGCTCGGTGCTTCTTGAACTGCTCATACGACTTTGTGAGCAATTCAATAACAAGGGTTGCAAGATCCACGCCGTGTTGACTATTCGAAGAGTCTGAAAAGTTGCTTGGGGGAGGTTGAAGCGATGGAGAGAACGGTGAAGTCAACGAGTCAGAAAACGAGCCTGTACGAGTCTGTGACATTCTGCGGACCGGCGCAGTAGCAGCCGAAGGAGGTGGAGGCGGCGCAGTCAGGGTGGCCGCCTCCGACTTCCCAAATGCATTCCACCGCTCCTCTGCGCAGGCGGCGGCCATGAAGTAGTAGTATCCAGCATGTTGAACAAGGATCGATGGATTTGTCGCGCTCATTGGGCCGAAATGTATTGGGGTATTGTCGGAGACGGACAGTGAGTTTAGGAGAGCGTAGGTTTGCGCAGAGTCCGCGGCGTTGACTGTGAGTGCTCCAGAGGGGGGAAATGGTAGTCGAAGTCCGGATTTGCCAGTTGCAAGCTCAATAAGCTCTCCAAAGATTCGATATCTGTTGAATTGTGCATCGCAGTGAGCTTCTCATTAGCTTCCTAAGATGGGAAGGAAATACGTACTGAATGGCAGCCCAGGTCCAAAACTCCAGTGAGCCACCTGCCACCATTGCCCTCAGTCGTGCAGTGCTCGGTGATATGGGCCGTGTACCGAGTGTCGGTGGGCCAATGAACTCCGGAAAGCTTCTGCAATTTCCAATATGCCGCTCCATCTGCTTCCAAGCCGGGATAGGTCTGTTCGAATATAGCTGCAGCTTGCACATCTGACGGGCATTGGCCAACGTCAGTCCCATGTCTCATCTAGCGCCACCGAAAGATCCTTCACCTTCAGACTCAGACAGTCGAGCAACGTCCTAGCTTCCGTCCAGCGTGCACTATGAGGTTGCAGGAACTCGTTCCCAAACACGAGCCCACCTGATGCCACACTTGCATTCATAAGCTCTATCAGTAGCTGGTATGTTGTGTCATAGTGCCTGTTATAATACGTCAATGGTACGCTCAATGATGGAGACCTGCAATGCATGTTTACATACTTCAACGCATTCTCGACATCTTGGCGGAACTCGGCAAATACCCCTAACTTGAACTCATATC
This sequence comes from Fimicolochytrium jonesii, assembly GCF_025526975.1. NCBI lineage: Eukaryota > Fungi > Chytridiomycota > Chytridiomycetes > Spizellomycetales > Powellomycetaceae > Fimicolochytrium > Fimicolochytrium jonesii. The sequence continues at coordinate 435,917 of NW_026515679.1, forward strand.
GCAAGTGCCATCCCGCAGGTGGCAGCGGTTTCGACTGCGACCCTTGAGCCACCGGGCTCAGCGATCCAGTGCTGCTAGACGCAAAGTTCGACCGGTTTGCCGAAATGGGAGGCAGTTTTGCCTTTTTCTTCCGCACTCTCTTGTCGTGATCTCGGTAATAGCTCGCAGCCTGGTCCGTCAAAGCCTTTTGCAAACTGCTCCCTTCAGTAAATGCCTGTAAGACAATATGATGGCTACGCGAAAAGCTTGACTCACGTTGAGACAAAAGCTTGTGGATCTGCCGATCTGGCATGTAGAACGAAGAAAGACGAGCGCTGGTCTAGACTGCATGTCCGCCGTATGAAGGACAAACGATCCTCCACATGCGAGTCATCTGATGGAAGTGTCAGGGTTGTGGCACGAAAAGAGTGGCCATATCCAACATAAGAAGAAAGTATTACTCACCAAGTGCACTGGTGTTGAGAATAATCGTCACGGCAAAGCGGATCCCTCTCTCTCCTGCGTTCCGTCTGAACATTCCTGGTTTAACGTCTCTTCCCACGGACACCGCCCTCCGCATCCTGCCCAAACCTACTTCTTCTCCGTGATCTCCGAACAAAGCAACAGATCCTTCTCCCTCTCGAGACTCAGTGCTTGCTGGGCTCCCAACGGATCCTGTGAGTCGATCGCTCCCTGCCGTTCCCAGAGCTCATAAAACGCGACAACAACGGATGGGCGAGTCTCCTTATGTCGTTGCACCCAACTTGGGTGCATTATCCCTTCTGGATAGAGCAGCGAGTCGGGCGTGAGGGGTGATAAAGGAGAATGCTGCTGGGGAACTGGCGGGCGGACAGGCTTGCGTGGTGGGAAGACATGTGTCTTTGGGGGAAGGTCCATTAGTAAAGGGGTTTCTATCAGGTTTCGCTCTGATTCCCACTCGTCCGCTCAATAGACGCCAGGGCTCCATCAGCCGGCAATCTGACACCTCACATCAACTATGCCAAACCTCGAGCAACGTTCGCGTTCCGGCGGCCCGCCGTCCTACGGTCCAAGATGATGCCCGACCGTGGGGGATTTTCGACGCGATGGAAGGGCCCAAGATACCACACACCGAGTCCAACGTATTCCCACGCTCCATTTCGCCTCCATTGGTGTCTCCGTATGTCTTCATTCCCGACAAGCCTTCGTACTCAACCCTCACCTTGTCTAAAACAGTAACATGGAAGAAGGCTGCATCCTTCTTTGCCGCAGCATCCCAGATGCTGGTGTTATTTCTCGCCATAAGGGTCGATAGCAGCGAGTTCTTCAGGTTACCGCCTGTCCTTGGGTCCTGTGGTGTCTGAGTGTCGGAAGCTGGATGATCTTCCAGTAGACCCAGCACGGCCATGAGCGGCATGTGATGGAGGACATATTCGAGCGGGTATGACTCCATGTTAGTCGACTCTACTGCACTGTGGTATCGCCGCTTGGAACGAAGAGCCTATTAAGATTCTCACTCTGTCGAAGTCTTTCGAGCGAAGGTTACCTTTCCTGGGATGTCGCCTGGAGGACTGGAGGACGAGGAACGGCAATGTCACGGCATTATGATGTTGCAATACTGCGGGGAAACTGTTTTTGAGCAGCACTAGAGAGTTGCGCCGAACAGTTACGCCACAGCTGCGAGCACATGGTAAGAAACCGACTCCAGACTCGGGAGATAACGGAGCCGAACAGGAGATGGGAGGGAGGAGCGTCATCGCGAATGGATTCCACCCGCTTCACTCTTCATCAATTGAGTCACAATCAGCGCGTTCACCTTGTCCGTCCCTTTTGCCCCCCCCCGAAAAGGCAACCCCACGTCCAGAAGTAGCCCCATTTTCCCGTCTCTCGCATACACACTCTGTATCTTGAAAGCAGTACGATACGTAGATTGGTAGCAGTAACCTCTCGCCACTTCCTGAGGGACGACATACGTTCAACTGCAAAACAGCAATGCCCACCCCTCTCATCTTATCCTCAGCCGGAGTGGCGGCCGGTGCAGCAATGGTTGCAGTATACCATAGACGCCAGAGTTTTTCCAGCCAACAGCAAACCTCTCAGAGCGACGCAAGCTCAACCTCACAACCAGCCGACTCAAAAGCCACCATCAAACCCTTACCGATACCAAACGCCCGCTCCCCATTCTCATTCGGGACCCACTCAACGACGCCGCCACGGTCAATGTCCATCTCATCCTCGTTATCCTCAAACCACTCCTACCTGCCAGACTCACCTCCTTCACTCTCCGGATCTGTACCGTCTGGACAGCCTTTACCGACGCCACCACCTTCCTCTTCCTTCCTCTCATCGTCTCCACTGGCCTCGCTTGCCCTCTTGGCGAAAAGCGCACCTGTCGGTGGCGGTGGCGGCGGCACGGGGACGGCGGGCGCCTGGGGTGGGCGGATACCTGGTAGCGGCAGGAGAGACACCGTAGACAATCCTCGTCCTGGGAAAGATATCAGGGAGGAGGAGGAACTGGGCTCGGGAAGTAGGCAGTGTGTAGGTCTGGGGAGCGAGCTTGGCGCGAGCGGGGATGTGAAGGTGCGGTCGCATAGCTTCTCTGGTGTCGTTGACCAGGCGCCAGCTGCGGTGATCGGTCCTGGGATGGCTGCGACGGAAGGCACCAGGTTTGCGATGGCAAAGGGAGGCTCGAACATCAAGGGCCCTGACACAGCGAATGCAGAGTTCTGGAAGGAGACATTCTTCTGATCATTCCCTTTGGGGTTTTAGTCAGATCGTAGTACTAGCACGACCTCATTTTTCAGTTTTTTGGTGCTTCTCATGTCAGGAGTTTCATAATGGGTTTCCGTTTTCGTTCAGAACGAGAGGCCTCGTTTCCACACCGATTTTCACTTCCATTTCTTCGTGTATATAATGCTTTTTCTCTTGAGCCATGCTCATCGTATCTTGTCAATAATATCTGGTAAAGACTTGCTTGCAGACAAATGAAAATGTCCAGACTCTAACGAGTTTTTCTATGAAAAATATGTATATATGCACACGACGGTTCCCCAACAAAGCGTCGGGTAAAGGCTCAGAAAGTGTTTAACAGAAAGAGTGCGAGACAACACAACGGAAGTGAGAAGGGAGAAAGTATGGACGCGCTCAACATATGGCCAAAGCGGGTCTAGCATCTCAAGCATCCCTTAACCTCCTAAACTCATCCGCCGCCTTCTCCAACGCAGCAATCTCCGCCTGCAGCCCTTTAATCTTTGCATCATTCGAGTCCTTGATCTCCTGCCTGACGCGCTCCTCGTACCCATCCACTGTCGTCTTTTTGATCCATGAGGCGAGGTTGTCTCGGACTTTGTCGACTTTTGAGGCGATTTTGAGCAATTCCGCGTCAAAGTCCACGAAGCCCTGTTGATGTAAGGGAAAGATGGTCAGCTATTGGAAGATATGGAAGATGAGGGGAGTAAGACTGGAACGTACCTTGACGAGGAGGTAGACGTTGACTTCTTCGGAAACGTTATTGATGGCGCATCCGGCGGGCACAGTCTCGTTGGCTCCCAGGACCTTGAACGCGCCACAGCCCTTCAGCATGGACTTGACGATGGGGATTTGTGACTCTAACAGTTGGCGTGTCTCGTATGTCGATGCGGTCAACAAAACTGTGGAAGAAAAGCACGTGTGAGAACCATTCACTTGTACACCTTTCCGCCCAGTCTCAGCTGTACATACCAGTAGCATCCTTGATGATATAGTCCGTCAACAAACTACGAGCAGCATGCACAACATGATTCACAAGATCCCAGTCCGCCTCGCTCTTCGCATTGTCCCACTCAGCCAGAGCCTCAGGGTATCGCGTAATCATGATACTCGGCACCTTGTCATCCGGCCGTCTCGGCAAACGCTGGTACAGCTCCTCAGTGACAAATGGCATGAACGGGTGAAGCAGCTTGAGACCAGCCTCAAGACAGATGTAAAGCACATCCTTCGCAGAGTCGCTGGCGGCAGCGTCGGCGCCGTCGATGATGGGTTTCGTAGTTTCCAGGTAGACGTCGCAGAGCTCGTAGAGCCAGAACTGGTACAGCGCGTTGGTCGCTTGCATGAAGTTGTACTGGGCAAGGTTCTCGTTGGTCTTGCGGATGCACTGGTTGAGCTTTGCGAGGATCCACCTGTCCGCCAAAGACTCCTTGCCCGTGAGAGCAACGTCCTTGCGGGGCTTGTAGTCAGCACCCAGCTTCATCAAGGCAAACCGGGTGGCGTTCCAGAGCTTGTTGCACCACTTGCGGTATCCCTCAACACGGCTAATGTCGAGGTTAATGTCCGATGCTCCGGACGTGTAGGCGAGGAGGGCGAACCGCATCGCGTCGGTTCCGCATTGGGGGATACCGGCTGGGAAATCGCGGGACTGGCCATCTTTGGCTTTTTCGACTTCGCGGGGGTCGAGGTTTCCGTCCTCGAGCCGTTTGTGGAGCTCTTCTAGGGAGATGCCATAGATGACGTCGATGGGGTCGATGACGTTGCCTAAACTCTTACTCATCTTGCGACCGTGTGCGTCACGGACCATGGAATGGCAGAAGACCTGCAAGCATAACGGTGTCAGCTGTGATTCCTCCAAGTCAAAAACATATCGCGAAAGGTCCTAACCTGCTTGAACGGAACGGTGCCCGTCAGCTTTATTCCCAACATCACCATCCTAGCAACCCAGAAGAACAGTATATCCTTTCCAGTTTCGAGCAGGTTGTGGGGGTAAAAGAGCTTGAGATCTTGTGTTTTCTCCGGCCAGCCCATAATAGAAAATGGCCAAAGCCCCGACGAGAACCATGTGTCGAGGACATCCTCGTCTTGCTCCAAGACAATATCGGCAGGTTTGACATCGGGGAACTTCTCCAGAGCCTTCTGCCGGGCCTCTTTCTCGTTGCGGCCAGACACCCAGTACTTCCCATCGATACGGTCGTTCTCTTGGTTCTGAATCTTGATGAAGTATGCAGGGATACGGTGGCCCCACCACAGTTGTCGCGAGATACACCAGTCCTCAATGTTCTCCAACCATCTGAACCACTCCTTCTCGGACGTTTGCGGAAGAATCTGCAGCTCTCCAGTCCTCACGACCTTCATAGCCTCTCCCGCCATATCCTTGCAGTTAACCCACCATTGCGGTTTCAGCATCGGCTCAACGATGTTGCCCGTACGCTCGGAGATGGGCAGAACCATCTTGTTGTCTTTCGTCTCGATGTACAATCCTTTCTTCTTCAGCTCCTCCAAGACCGCAACCCTAGCGTCGAAGCGTTTGAGCCCGGTGAACGGCGCTCCCGCCTCGTTGATCTGCCCCTCATCCGTGAAGATGTTGATGAACTCGAGCTTCTGACGCTTTCCGACAGTGTAATCGTTGGGGTCGTGGGCGGGTGTGATTTTGACGGCACCGGTTCCGAATGCGGGGTCAACGTATTCATCGGCGACGATGGGGATGCGGCGGTTTTGGAATGGGTGGATTACGTACTTTCCGTGGAGGTGTTTGTAGCGCTCGTCGGTGGGGTGGACGGCAATCGCTGTGTCTCCCAGCATCGTTTCCAAACGGGTGGTGGCGACAACGATCTGCTCGGTCGAGTTCTCGATCGGGTACGCGAACGAGATGATGACACCAAACTCGTATTTCTTCTTTGGGTCGTGATCCGGAACAGTCATCAGCGTCCGGCCAGGCAACTCTTTCTGGTCTACTTCCAGGTTCGAAAGCGCAGTCTTTAGCTTCGTGTCCCAGTTGACAAGACGGTTGTCACGGTAGATGACACCATCCTCATGTAACCGGACGAACGCCTCGTTGACAGCCTTTACCATATTAGGGTCCATAGTGAACCTGACACGGTCCCAGTCCATCGAACTTCCAACTTTCCTCAATTGGCTGTAGATACGGGTGCCGTATGCCTCCTTCCACTTGAAAACCTCCTCCAAGAACTTCTCCCGTCCCAAATCATGCCGGGTGATTCCCCTCTCCTTGACCAACCGCTTCTCAACCACAACCTGCGTGGAGATACCGGCGTGATCGCACCCCGGTACGAACAGGGTGGTCTTACCCTGCATTCGGTGCCATCGGGTAAGGGCATCCTGGATCGAGTTGGTCAGGGCATGTCCCAAATGAAGTGCGCCTGTGACGTTCGGTGGCGGGATTGGGATAGTGAATGTGCCCTCGGGGGCTGGTGCCCCGTCGACAAGCTGGGGTTTGAAGAATCCAGACTTTTCCCACCATGCGTACCATGCTGCTTCGACAGCGATCGGGTTATACGCGGTGGGAATGTCGCCCTGCAACACCTTCTTCTCGCCTTCGGGTGTGTTGTCCACAAACTCGGGTTCGGGAACGGGCTCCGCTTTCACTTTCGTCGCCTTCTTCTTTTTTCCAGTAGCGTCGCTCGCAGCGGCGGCGGCTTGAGCAGCAGCCTGGGCAGCCAATTTCGCTTCTAGTTTGGCGGCCTTCGCTGCCTTCGCTGCCTTCTTCGCCTCCGCCTTCGCATCGTTCTTCGGGCCATTGGCGGACGCTCCGTTCGCAGTAACGGGCCCATCAGTTCCCACAACCTTCTCCTCTTTACCCTTCGTATCGACGGTCATTTTCGGTTTATGTTTGTCCGACGTCGAAGTCGAATATGTGTTCTTTGAGAGTGGAGACGAATTCCAAGGTGTGGCTTGTCGGTTCAAGTCGGTAGATCTAAGACCCGGACGAAGAAGGGCAACCCTCGCAAATGAAGTTGCTCGCCTCCTGAGTGAGTAGGTGTTCAGAAGAGGTCTTCCGTGGTGTGCAGGAGATGCGCCGAACAAAAGTGCTCTCATCGACCTTGTAAAGCGCAAGCCGTCGACTTCATAAAACCGGCGAAGTCCACAAAAGTCCGCTCGATCGAAGTTGCGATTTCTGACGGGAATGACTCATGCTGGTCATGTGACCCCGTCCCTCAAGTGGATGATCCTTCGCATGATTCAGAAAACAAAACTCATGTACTATGCAGAATAACTTATGTGCAATATGATAAATGAACTGATGATGCTTGTATCGATACTTGTGCAATACTGCCTCGGCTCTCTAGGTGGCCCCGATCTACTATCGCTTGATGCGCTTAGCAACGGTCTGCTTCATCTTCCCCTTCGCAAACTCCTCAGCCTTCCTCTTCCTTCCCCTCTTCTTGATCTCATTTTTCTGATTTCGTCGCTTTGCCCTTGCTTCAGGGTCAAGGACTGCCTGAATGGACCTCTGAGCGCGACGCTCCTGGCGGAGCCGTTGCACCCGTTGCTCGGTAGCACTGTAAAGCGTAACGTAAGCTTCTGTGCCAATGTGCTTCTGGAGAAGCTCAAGAACTTCAGAAGCGAGGAGACGAAGCTGATCTGCAATGATAAGGAAGGGATGGTAATGTGAGCTTTCGCGGATCATCATAAAAATGCATCAGATCATTCGGGTGAACGCACCTGCTTGGGCTCCTCTAGAAGTGTCATCTTTTGAAGTATGATATAAGGCGGCCATAATTGGTGGTAAGTAAGTCCTGATGTGATCTTTTGGTATGTACTGTATCATGGCTGCAAACCATTGGAAAACACTTTGCCTCTGCAAATTGACGCAAGACATCAGGCACTCTCGTTTGAGATGAAATTACAGCGGTGAAGATGTATCTTACCAACAACGGCCCTCGCTTCTTAGCAGCGTCGGTTCGAGCAAGGTAAGACAGGCGTCGACAAAGGGAAAGCAATGGTGACTTTGGCGCCTTGCTCTTGTCTTTCTGCGGAGTGTCGTCGCCATCTTCCTCAACCTCTTCCTCCGGTTCGTCTTCATCGTCCTCTACCGCATCCTCTGAAATCCCATTGAGGATTGGCTCTCCATTGGCCTCCCGTTGAAGATCCATATGCAGCATGCACTTGCCGATGAAGAACAAGTTTTTCACGACTTGCTTCGCTGCATCTGCGGTCAGAACGGCGGACTCGAGCTGCGCCGATACGTTGTTAACAAGCGACACCATCGTCGGTGTGTCAGCGAGCAAAAAGTGCCGCTGTACTGTTTTGCCCATCTCCGTCGTTACGACAGCTCCGGTCTCCGCGTTGATCGTCTCGAAAAGCATTCCCAGCAACCGACTGCAGACAGCTCGGACCCATTGGTGTGGGTACAGCAGGAGTGCCCGCACGTATTTCCAGATCTCTGTTGTCGTAGGAGAATGCTTGAATGCATTCGAAACGCTAACGACTTTGGAGAATGTCTTGAGGGAGTAGTATGCGAGTTCCCAAGATGCGTCACCGTCGTCTTCCATCTCTTCATCGATGTAGGCGGCCTCCTCAAACCTGTCAACAACTGCACCCAAAACTGACTCGAGCTGACGATTCAAGGTCGGGATCCACTTCTTCTCCCGTTCACCAACAGCTTCAAGAACAAGACCAGCGACTTGAGCTGCGGTCCGTTGCATTTGCAGTTGCTGTCCCTGTCCGAACCAGGTGTCGACAAGCTGCAGAATCTTTGACGCACGATTCGAGTCCAGCCGTGTTAGAAGCTTCTTGATGAGCGTGCCGGAGTGCTCACGACACTTCGATGATGCGTCGTTGACTAAACACATGACTAACGATAGAAAGAATAGCTCCGCAAACTCATTCAAGGCATCATCGCTGAGTTTGTCCGTGAGGCTGTCGAAAACCGCCAACACAGATTGTCGACCGGTCTCATGCTCATACGACAGATTTTTGACGAGGTAGGTGATTTGCTTCTTCAGCCTTCCAGGCCCATGCGGGTAGTCGAGCAAGAACTGGATATACGCATGTCGACACAATTCTCGAATCTGTGAGCTCTGACTCGTGATCATGGTCTTCGAGACGACGTCCATAACTTCGTACATCTCCTTGACGACAATCTTCCTGCTCAGAATGGCGCGGATGAGCGAGAAGGCTGTTCCTTGGCGATCGGTTTCCTGGTTTTCGAGATCGGGACGAACAATGCTGGCGGCTGCTACGAGCTGTTGTTCACTGATGGTCACATATTTGCAGTCACGGATGATCGTCGTGAGCAGTCGGAACGTTGCTTGCGTCAGCTCCTCACTGGTCGCATGCTTCTTGGTGAGGATGTCGAAAAGACGTCTGACTACAACGGGCATGCTCTCCTTCAACTTGGGTAGTGGCGAGTTTCCGATCATCGTGAAAATTCGCAAGGAAGCAACGGTTGCCGACGTGTGCTTCGAGTATAATCCGCGTCCAAGGAGTGGCACTAACGGATCAAGCATCGACAAATGCTGGGTGTTGCGCAGGCTGATTCTCTCCGATTTCAAAGCATTCAGCAGTAACGATAGACCAAAGTGAATGAATCTGAAAGCGTTCGCTTGGAAGGTTTTCAGTGTCTCCTGCGCTTGAGTACTCGGCCGCTTCAGATTAACCATGAAGTTCTTCTCTTGAACAGATCGTTCTTTCGCCGGCGCAGATGCCGGTTGTGACAATGGGAAGTTCTCGGTGAGAAGGTCGTGCACGAAAATCATCAGATCATCAGGTCGTACTGCGGTGTTGTTGTTGATTCCAAGCGCAATCCTCTTCAGAATGTCGTCGACTTTCCTCATGACCTGAGCGTTCGTGGTTTCGATCATGAAGCCCTTCAACGGTGTGAGCATCTTGATCGTCTTGTCAAACCCGACGACTTTGCTGATAAGTTCGAAAGAGTCGAAAGACTTCGTAGTCTTGATTTCTCGCATTTTCCCGCGAAGCTCCTGAACCTCCCTTTCTGCGCCTGCCTCACCGAAGACATCGGCGGTGCACATACGGACCAGATCTTCTACGCAAATGTCGATTTCGCCCGGTTGCACGATCTTCACGAACTCCAACAGGATCGAGTGAATGGTGTATCCGAGCACGTGTAACTGGTATCCACGGGTGAGGGCGCCTTCCAACTCCTTTAGCACAAAGGGAAGGTATGCGGGGCCGAGTGAGCAGGTGATTTTCACCAAAGTATCTCGGGTCGTGTCTCTAGCTTCTTGTCCACGCAGTCGCAAAAAGTTACACAAGGTGGTGATCAGCTTTGCTAGCGGAGCTTGACGTGTCTTCTCGGAGAGACGCTTCAATAAAGAAGCGACCGCAACGGCAAGGGGCACACGGGTCGGGAGGCTATCGTTGTCGTCCTTCTCGATGTACGCTTGCAAGGTAGGAAGTACCTTTCGTAGCACAACATCTCGTACTTTCGTGGCCGATGTGACACCAGCGCTTGGGGCGTCCTCCGCGTTCAGCTCCTCAGCTTCGTCTGCCGCGTCTGCCTCGTCTTCCGGGAGAGTCGACTCGTCCAGCGGTATATCCACATCCATCGGCTCAACGACGACATCCGCGGTCACCTCACCATCAATCTCCATTGGCACATCGTTTTCGTCCGCAACGGAGAAATGGAAAGCGTCCAACAACTGAATGATCAACCTGTTCAGCGCCTTCTCCAATTCAGGGCGCCTTGGGAGGGCGTTCAGAAATCGCTTCAAAAGCGCCCAGTACTGTCCCCACTTCAACACCCTTGAACAGGCAGCAATGGTTGCAATCGCCTCATTGATCAGATTGTGATCTTGTGACCGATCTGACTCGAAGATGAAGTGTGCGACTAGCGGGATGAAGATATTGGCGGTACTAGTAGCGCCCAGCTCGCCTTCCAGACATTCTTGAGCGAGACGTTTCATAGCGCGCATACGTCTGTGAATCTGCAAGTGCAAGATGTTCCCAAAAAAAGACGCCTCGTCGTCCCCATCGGCAAGAAGACCCGTCATGTCGGAAACAAGCGACATGTCCGGAAAGGTGACAACAAGCTGGCCGAGGATATTGATGAACTCCTGGCGAACGGCGATCGATGTGTGATTCATACCGCGCTTGATGGCTGGGAACAAGACGTGAACGATCATGTTCAAGAACTCATCGAGAGGAAGCTTCTGTTGTCGGTCTTGAAGATCGGATCCACTGGCGCGACGGATAAACACAGTGACGCTGTGTGACGCACTAGTCCGGATGGCAAAGTCCTCACGCTCCTGCACGTAGAACAGTAGGTTATGCAAGACGGGTAACCATTGTGTTGCGGTCAGCGTTTGGTAGAGCTCCTGGTTAAGTGTGGTGAATGCACCGAACCGCTTGTCGAAGTCCGGCTCGTCCAAACGGGTAGTGGAATAGGCGTTCAGAGCTTCAGCGAGATCCGCCACAACGGTGATGGACGAGTCCAGTTGCGCAAGTCTCTTCGTTATGCTAACCAGTTCAGCCCGCGCTTCCCGCGTTTCAAGAGTTCCGAATAGGTGTGCTACTAACGAAAAGTACGGTGTGTCGACAGGCGACTGTCCTTTGAGCCCTGGCAACATCGGAACGAAGTTGCTGAAAATTCTCAGGATCTCGACTTTCACCGATTCCGGTACCGCTTTCGGAGGGCGTTTGGCGTACGGCAGGAGCATGCTCAACAGCTGCTCAGCTTGTTCACCGTCCGAGACATGTTCGGACAATCTGGCCAAGATACGAATGACGCGAGCTGGGATCGAGTTTCCAATGAAGACCACTTTCTTCGTCTCGACAGAAATCGAGATGACGGCATTCAGGTTCGTTAGTATGGAATCGACGTATGGACGCAGTAGTGTTTCGAAAAAGGCCTCGCCATCCTCTTGCATACTAGCATCGCAAAGGTCCAGCAAGCCTTCCGTCATCGTTAGCACAGCTGCTATCACCGGTGGCCTGACTTTCTTGGACGAAATCACCGCTACAACTTTGGGGATCAAATCGGGAGCTTCTTTCACGAGATATGGCGCGTAGCGGGGGTTCTGCGACCATGTGACGAACAACTCCATCAGCGAACTCGGCGACTGGGAGTTCTCGGTGGCAAATCGAGGCAAGCGATCGGTAATGCTGAGCCGGAAGATGGTAGGCAAGTAAGCGTCGAAATCGAAATCCAAGCCCAAGTCGAAAATCTCCTTGAGACGTCGTATGCTCAGCATTCGAGCCTCCTTCGACTGCTTTTCCAGAAAGGTCTCAAACGATGCTCCATCGTCTACAACCTTATCCATGGCTGTCGACGCGGTTGACAACCTCTGTTCCGCATAGTGCAGTACATACAGCACTGCTTTGACCAATTTCGGTAAGAAGGGTTGCAGCAGCGTTCTGAGTTGCTTGATAGCATCCTCAAGCACGTGCAAGAATCCGAGCTGTCTCTTGATGGACAAGTGAGGGTCGAGCGACTCATTGAGGTAGAAATTCCCATCTGCGTCGAAATCCGGCTGCTCGTTGATCAACGCAAATGGCTGAATCATCAAGTTCACTAGGTTCTCCAGCATGGAGGAATCTGCACTGGTGAAGAACGCGAAAATGGCCACTCGACGGGCCTTCAGACCGGCGGCAGTGGTCCGCCCACGTCTGCTGATGAGCTTTCCATATAGAATCCGAGCGACGATATCCAATAGCGGCTGAATATTGTTCGACGTGACATTCGCGCGCATATCTTCGATGTTTAACGTGGAAAGCCTATCGCGGAAAGTGTCGTCCTGGCAAAGCGCTTTGAAGTGCTCAGCGACGAAGTCCATGCCAGCAATCTTATAGGCGATGAGGCAGTCAAGGGATAGTTGCTGCAGCTTGTCATCTCCATTGCATAGCAATTCCAAGTAGATCTGCTGCAGAGCTGCGGATCGTTGCAGGCGCTCCGGTCGATGGACCTTTGCGAATATGGAAAGGAAATCTTTCACCTTTGACCTTCTTCCTTCCTTGATTTCCGCACGCACGTTTGCCGCCGTCACGTCAACAGTTTCCAAGTTCTGGAACAGATCAAAGAAGAGGGGAACGATGTCGCCAGAGTACTGTTCCACGATATGTGGCAGGTCTCCCAGGATTCGAAGAAGCTGAGAATGGAACCTATTGGCGTCGATTTGAGAACCACCCGCCGCCCCCGCTTGCGTTGACCGCTCCTGAATAGCCTTGTTGACATTGCCGAAAACAACCCTCGCAGCAGGAATATCTTTGACATCGGCTGCCGACTCCTCCGACCCAACTATTTTCTCCTCGGCCTCAAGAGCCTGGGCCAAATCCCCTTCAGGATGCTCGTCGTCTCCCTGGTTGACCTCCGGAGTGGTACCCAGAGTCCCGTTGCTCGACCGCAACAAGTAATCCTTGAACACAGGCCAGAAAGCACCCAGGTCAACTTGCGCAATGACCTGCAGGGTCTTGATGGCCTCAGTCCACAAAGGCGTAAATGGCACGCTCAGAAGCGCCATCAAGTACCGAGTGAGTCGTGGAAGGTAACCGACGGGTATTGTATGCGACCGAACAAGCGAGTCAATCTTGCGGAATATCACAGTTTTCTGCCGCAGGGTGTTCACCGAATCTGGAATATCCTCCAAATCCAAGCATAGGTTGTAAACTGGACACGACCCTGTGAAGATCGTGTCTTTGACCGGTTTCAGGTTGTGTTGCTGGAAGGAGCATATGATGCGCAAAGTCTCTCGACGGACTTGCGCATCCAGATCTCCTACGTTGTCCCCGATCAAGGCAACCACTCCTTCCAGATGCTCGGAGGCAAGGCCTTTGTGAGTTTTGCAGTGCGACCGAAGGCAGGCAAGATATTCGGCGATGCCATGTAAGAGGACCGCATTGCGATGGGACTCCGAAATCAAAACATTGCGGACGATTTGGCTGAGATCCTCGAATTGTCCTACGTCGTTTGACCTCGTGGCGCATTTGGATAACGCACTCAACGCCGATCCAACTAAAGTGAGATAAGAGTGTCGTTGCTGTCCCACTATTCTGTCCACCCCGCTTTGACTCAACGCCTGGCTGTACGACTCAATGACGGTATACAACGCTTGGTATACCAAGTCGAACGGCAGTGCGATCCGAGAGACACAGCTGCACACGCACCCCATCGTCCCAAGCTTCATCTCTTCCGTTTCGTCATGAGCAAGGAGGGCTTCCCACGGCACAAGCGTGGATAGCCAGTTTCGTGCCATTGTCGAGCTACCCTGCGAGTTCGCCGATTGTCCCGCTATCTTCAGCAGGTTGTCCTTCGTTTTGAGCGAATGGGGTATCCGTAGAAGCATTTCCTCGAAGCTTTCCTCGAAAAATCGCGCCATAAACAACAGGAATGCATTGGGGTTGCTCGACCAGTGCTTCTGCATGTACCCAATGAGGGATGGCAACATGAGTTGTGGGAAGTGTTCCCAACGCTGCAGCCGAAGTGATTCACAGAGGAGTAGGAAAGGCAGAACGAAGCCGTCAGCGACACAGACTTTGTCCAGAAGTGACTTCCCTCGCAAGTATACTTCGGTGCTTGGCGAGCACACCAACAGGGCGGCAATCAGTTCGACATAAACTCCGGTAATGGAATCAATGAATGACGTGGAGGACTCCGACGCTTGTGCGAGCGATGGGACAGCTTCCTCCAAAAGTGTGAAGAGCGCCTGCCTATCGTGCACCCGAACACCCCTCCTGAAACGCAGCCACATGCGCGCAATCTTGAAGAGCTTCTGCAACCTCCACAGCCGCCCGACTGATGGCTCCGCGGAAGCCTTTTGGAGCTCCGAGCTGATCTCCGCCATCAGTACTTCCCACATAGGCTGCAATTTATCTGCTGTGCTGTGTCCGCACATCTGGAAAACCAGACTGTCGATCACTTTCTCTCCACCCGTCTTCGCCTCCGCCTTTCCACCGATTCCAAGCACCAAAAGCCACTTCAGCACTTGCGGAGCACGGGAGTGTATGTTTCCCTTCACTTGCTGGATCGCTTGGAAGTACACAACTCCGACTGCTTCCACCAGATTCTCGTTCGTCGAGGTGTTGACTTTCTCCAAAATGTGTGTGTGAACCGACTCACTTGAAGCGCTCGGAACCTTTCGCAAGAACGGGCCAAATGCCTCTGCGGCAAAGCGTCGGATATGCTCTTTGCCATGTCCCAGTAATGGACACAGCCGATCGAATGTGAGTATAATATCATCCAGTAGCTGCTTTCCAAGGTACTTAAACAGATACGCCATGCAGCTGAAAACAGCCTCCAAGACTTTCAGGTCGACATGATTCGCCAGCTCAATCAGGACCTCCAGGGTATCTTGGAAGCATTCGTAAAACTCATCCTGAATGTCGCGTGCTAGTGCGGCTACCAGACTGTGGAGCACGGGCTAGTCAGCTTGCAGCGCGTAGTAAATCGGATACGGACAAATGACTTACTCAAGTAAAGGTTCCAAAGCCAAGCTACCAGGCTCTTTCAAGTGCTTCAGCATTACTTTCACAACTGCATTTTTATGGTACAGTAATTGGACGAGCGACAAGGCGTACGGTCGCACATCCCTCAGAAAGAGGGCAAAATGCCCAGTGCAGTTGAGCTCCTGCCATTTATTGATCCCTTCGATGAAGTACGACCCTTCCTCATCCTAGGGTGGCTTCTGCAGTGAGTGACTATGGTCTAAAGTAACTGGTGGCTGGAACACAATGGCAGGTTTAACATACCGTGAGAACGTCATGCGATTTTAGTACTTTGTGCGCTACGTCGATATTCACAGCCTGCACTTTCTCCCGGAAAGTTTGGAACTAAAAAAGCAATGCAATACAGCTTGTTAATAGTGAGCACGACACACCGTAGCATTGCTAGCACTCACCCGAAAACGGTTTAACCCTTCGGTCGTATTCAATTCCTTCACCGTACTGTCACCCATGGCGGACACAGTCACCCTTCCAAGGTACGCAGTATCTGCTCCTGTACAGGGAAAAGGCTCTTATTCGTCCCAGAGATACCCGTCTACACCGGAGTTCTTGTTTGTGAGACTTTGAGGCCTTTCGCCTTGGTCCTAATCCAATTGCAAGCAAACTATTTCGTCCAGTTCGCCGCTTATGTAAGCATCATTCGCGCACTTTTAAATTGCTTCCCGTTCGCATGACCTCACGCGCCTCGGCAGTGAACTTTAGTCCCGAAATTCTGACATCACAATTGACACAATTGACACAATTTCCATTCCAACATTTTCCGCATACATCCAAGTTTTTACCCGTTCGCAGAAAGCAACGCATAGCAACTTTTTTCCCCTGGGGATTTAATCCTTCAAAAGGGAGAAGCATCAAGAACTTCCGTCTCTTGGAAATACCGCCGTTTTTGGTAAATATCTTCTTTGCATCCTCATGCGAATCTTTCAACAAACCATTAAGAAAACCCTTCGAAGAACAGCGATGGCAACTTTATCTGCCGAAGGCGCCGTTGCGCTTCCTAAGAGGTCGATGTCTAACCTGACGACAACATACCACGGGCGACTTGGATACGCCTGTCTGAACACCGTTCTCCGAGCTCAGAATCCAGCCATCTTCTGCTCTCGTACCTGCCGTTTAGCCACCGCGAAAGAGAAGGGACAAGACTACCTCAACGCATTATGTCTAGCCAACGCAAAGAACATTTTGCCGATGCTCAAATGGAACGACGCTAACAGCATAAAGTTTATGCGGCTGAGTTCGGAGATGATGCCGTTCGCAAGCCATCCGGAGGTCGGATACAGCATTTATGATGTTCCAGGATTGGTCGAGGTGTTAGAGGAGGTCGGAGCATATGCGAAGGCGAAAGGCCATCGTCTAACTTGTCATCCAGGGCAATATTGTCAATTGGCGTCTCCGCGAGAAATCGTGTTCGAGAACGCCCTTCTAGAGCTGCGGTATCATTGCGATATGCTGGACATCATAGGATTAGGGAAGGAGAGCGTGATGATCATACACGGGGGAGGCGTCTACGGGGACAAAGCAGCAACGCTCCTCCGGTTCCGAGAACGATGGAAGCTGGTTCCAGAAGACATCCAGAAGCGCATCGTTCTCGAGAATGACGAGATGTGCTACTCGGTCGAGGATTTGCTACCCATCTGCGAAGACCTTGACATCCCACTGGTGCTGGACTGGCACCATGCTGCCATCAACCCATCCGAGCATCCGTCCACCCACTACCTCCCCCGCATCGACGCGATATGGCACCGTCGCGGGATAAAACCGAAGCAGCATCATTCCGAGGGTCGTCCAGGTGCGGAGACCATGCAGGAAAGAAGAGCACATTCAGCTCGTATCGAGCGGTTGCCTCCTTGTCAAGATAACGTTGACCTAATGATCGAGGCGAAAGACAAAGAGCAAGCGGTTCTTCAGCTGTTCCGTCAATATGGCCTCCAACCCGTCGCTGACGAATACCCGATCTCTCTCGAACGGCAAGCGGAGCTCGCGAAGCTGGCCAAAAGGGCGAACGCGAAAATCACGTTGGAGGTTGATCTGAAGGTAGAGGTGGATGAAGGCGGAAACGAAATCGCGAAGCCCAAATCGCCGCCGAAGAAGCGGAAGGCCTCGATCAAGAAGAGAGTTCGGGTCACGGAGGAAGAGGAGGATGATGTAGACGAGGAAGAAAGGACAATTAAACCTGTACGCAACCCACGGAAGAAAGTCAAGGATCTCGTGATTGAGGAGAAGACGGAGGTTGAGGAGGGACCGACGCAAACTCGGGGTGGACGCACTGTAAAGAAAGTGGTGTACACGGAGAAGATCGAATTGGATGAGGAGGAGCAGGCCGAAGTTGCTAAAGCAGCCCCGAAGCGAAGAAAGGTGGCTACGAAGGCGAAAACGGTCGGGGCAGAGACTCCGGAAACCAAGACTGGTCCCGCGAAACGGAAGCGTGGCACGGCGAAAACGCCCGCATCGGAAGCAGACGGCGAAGCAAACATCGAAGAGTCTATTGCATCCACCGACCCGAAAGCCAAGAAGGTTGCACCCAAAAGGGCTAAGCCCGCACAAGATGAGGAAGCAGCTACCATTCGGGCAGCCGCGCCGGTCAGGCAAAGCAGAAGGCTCAGCAAACCCAGAAGTCCTAAGCTTGATGGAAGGCAAAGCAGAGGAGCCAACATCCGTGCCTGAAGCCACAACGAAGCCGAAGCCTCCGCGGACCCGGGCAAAGCAAGTCTAGCAGTATATGGAATGCCAATAATTCGTGAAGCAGAACTGCGGGGCTGTCTCTTCGAGGGGCCTTTGAGTATGACCCCCGCTTGGCCTTTGTTGCTTTTTGGAGGTGCACTTCCTGTTGTTTTTGATTGCATATCTTTATAGCGTACCATTGAGGACCCCGGCGTCGTAGACAGACTGCCAAAATAATGGACCATCAGATCGAATTCAATGTTGACTAGAATGACCAGACGTACTGGTATAAATATATCGAACGAAGCTATGCTAAACCACCCAAAAACGCGGAAATGGATCAAGCACAGAGTAACGCTGCATATACACTCGCCCATATCGAACAAGCCAGGCCTGCGCCATTGTTTGCCACCATTTGCTATTCGCTTTCGCGCTCGAGGCCCCAAGCATCCCTAACCGGAAGCCTTCCCTCCCTCGGTGTGCTCTTCATTAGGTTTAATCTGCACAGCGCCTTCAGATGGCCCCGATCCAATTGGTCGCGAACCCGACGCCTGCGGTCGCCTCGGCGCTCTGACGGTCGGTGACTCCAGATCCAGTGAGATTCGACGAGGCTGAATTGGCTGCCAACTCGATGTCGGCGGTGGACTCCTTAAATCTATTGGTCGCCAGGAATCTAGTTGCCCCCGTCTCGGCTCGCTGGGGGTCGATCGTTGTGAATGCGACGAGGTAGGTCTCGGATCTTTGTCGATTGGGCGGTGCTTCGAACGCGAACGCTCGCTTCCTTCTTGGTTGTTTCGCAATTCCCTTGTATCCAATCCATCTTCCCGTGCATTTCGGCTTTTCTTAGCCGGCATCCCCTTATTCGCCTTCTCCCGCGCGATCCGCATATTCTTAACCACCTTGTCGTGGTATTCCTGATCTATTAGCACGACATTCTCGCGCGCAATCTTTCTCTCCACAGGTACGCCAGTGTTGACGCCAAACGAGAAGCGCACATCGACGGAGCTAACAGTGGAACCAGTAATAGTTGCTGGCAAGAACTGGCCGCTGTTGTCGTGCTCGTAGATCGACCGTGGCATCCGCGCGAGGCATTTTGAATTGGGTGCTGGGATGGAAACAAATTCCACGGGATCGGGAAAGATGACAAGGCCTGAAACCGACACTTCGGCGGGCTCTTCCACGTCGAGGAACTTGACGCGGTAAGTTTTAGGTGTGTTGCGGATCACTTTTGCTTCGTAGAACACGTTATTCCCCTGCCAACATGCGAGGACGGTGTCCCCTGCTTTCGGTGGAGTGTATCGAAGTATGATTTGATGCAGGTTCATTGTAGATCTCTGCGATCGTCGCACTTGAGCACTGCATCTGTCGCATCGGCCATCCAGAACGAAGGCGTCGCAGCATCGACAGAAGGAGATATGCTCGCTTAGCTTACGGCGGAAGAAATCCCCAGCCAGCTTCGTCGCGATGGTTCCGAAGTCCATTGGGTGCTTGACGGCAATGGGGTAATGAGGGGACGAGCCCAGTCTGAAGATCTCCTGCAGGTCCCAAGTTTGAGACATCATCAAGGGAAGCGCTACCTTTCGGCGGCAGCGGAGCAGTGTTTTCAGGCGGGTTCGCACGTTCAGTGTCTTCTGTCAGTAATGTTGTCAGATCTATAACTTGAACGCCACCGTTCTGTCGCGGGACCGCCTCTCTGTCGATTGGTGGTGACGCTGAGAGGGCATCTCCCTCTTCGACCATAGACACAGTAGGCGACATTGTCTGCACAGTATCAATCTGAGACGGCGGGGCTGCGCTCTTTGCAGGCGGCCGATGCCCACTTTCTGCAATGCTGGATGGCGGCGAGGCGGGACAATCTACAAGGCGAGAGGTGCGTTTCTCCGGCGGCGGTGGACCTATAGGCGGGCTGACAAGTTTTGCAGATCGCTTGGACGGTACACTTTGGACGAGAACGGAACCGTTGTGCAGTGGCGAAGGTGCCGACTTGGCAGGCGGATTCTCCACACCTCCTGTTGTCTCCGCCAGCGAATTTGCATCATCAGCAGACCCCGCTGGTGGTATTACTGATGGGGGATTGTGAGCAGAGCTACCAGCTTCCAACAACTGAAGGGCCGTCGCTGCAGACGAATCGCCAACCTCATCAGCGTTCGATGGCGCTGAGACATGATTAACGGGAGCAGCGTGATCCTCCAGAGGTTCCGCCGCTTGTGTCATCTTCGCAATCCACTCCCTACGCCCTTCCGCGGTATTTGCAACGCTTTTCAGCCCCTCACTGATACTCCTTGCGTTCATCAGCGGGCTTATAACCTCTCGGATTCCCGTCAGATCTCGCCGTATCTCATCCTTCTCCTTGTTCGTGATAAGTTCCCCGAGTTCGGCCTGTCGAGCGCTGAGGCGACGCAGTGCCATTGCAATGCCGAAAATAGTCTCCGCGAATGGTTTCACAGCTTCATCCACCAATCCGTTCACCTGGTCATCATCAACATTAATTTTGCACAGACTCTCCCAGTAATCTGCGCCATAATCGAGGAGTAGTTCATCTCCTGTCTCGATCTGCGCGGTGGCTTTGACAAATATGTACGGCCACCCATGAATCACCGCTTCCACCAGTGCTACATTGTTGTCTGGGTTCAAATCTTCCAGTGCGTTGGAAACATCGTTTCTGTAGTCATTCAGCTCGGAGACCCAGTTGAATGACCCTTTCGCCTCGACGGTATCCACTCTCAAGTGGCCTATGCGGTACGGGCGTTGTGCTTCATCCACAAAGCTCTCTAAACTCTTTGTCGAACTGTGTTCTTCCCTCCACCACTCCGATGATTTCGTTCTTCTTCACGGCTCTTATCGCTACGACTTTGTCTCGGCCTCGGAGTTTCGTTCTCGGGTCATCAATTGACACTTTCGCCACCTTGCAGGTCTCCATGAGAGGCCAAGGCTCCGGATTATCAGTTGCATTCCCAGTCTTGATCACTTCCAAGGATGCCCCGTCATACGTGTGCGTCACGAAAGCTTCGAGGATCTCTGGCCAGCCAGACAGAATCGTTTCAGAACCAGCTTCAACGATACGGGCAAATGCATCCTGATCCGCAGCGAAGTGAATAATGAATTCATCGCTGGCCCAGTCCCGCTATATTCAAAGATGGCAGTTGAGGTAAGAGTCTTTACGTGTGCTGAAGTGAACAGGGCGCGTACTGTACATACCATTCTTTGCATCCTGGCTTCTCTCGCTAGAGCCGACAGATTTAACTCGTCCTGCTACTTCCCCGCCCACCAGTCCAGCCATCGTTGCTTACTGCTAAATTGGCGTAACAAAATAGTTCGAAAGAACCGTACAAACGGGTCGTGATGAGTCTTGCGGTGGCGAAGGGCACCAGTTTCGATGGGGACCGGGACGGCATGTCATGCACGGGTTTACACCCAGCAGGTCAGGCATTCGCTCTCTATCTAAGCCAAGTCGGGAGGCGAACATTCCTCTCTTCATCACCCTTCTTCCCCTCCGAACTCAGCTACAACAATGGACTCCTAACCTGCCTGATATCTCCGAACTCGAGCATGAAGACCGGTCGACCTGTTAAGAAAAGGTTGGTGAGACTTTTGCAAACGACATTATAGAGTGGCGAAGGACCAAAGATCGTCAACCGTTCAACGGCGTCAGACTCTCCCGACCTTACGTACCGTTGGGGGAAGCCTGCGAAAGAAGGCTGGGTCCTGGGCTGGGTCTGTCGAACCTGGGCCAAAACGAACGTCGCGCACATGGACTTGTCGGGGCGAACCGGGGCAAAGGGGGGGCGATCACCAGCAGACGCGTGAGCACATGCAATTCTATCCGAAGTGAATCCAGAATCCTCTCCGTTAGTATTACGAATTTAGGACGCTTTGAAACCCCCAAACATCTCATCAGGCTCAGCCAAACATTCCCACGGCATCACCCAGCTCAGCTCACTTACGCACAGTCGCATCCCAAGGGAACCCACGATAATACAACCAAATAAGAGCACCAGGAACTCAGAATCTCAAAGGGAAGAAGCAACACAAAATGGCGTCGCTCACACCCTTCGGAAACGCGACAGCGGGTGCCTTGGGTGCTCTATCCGCAAACTTGGCCGTCTTTCCGCTCGACGTGTAAGTGTAGA
Source organism: Fimicolochytrium jonesii (assembly GCF_025526975.1). NCBI lineage: Eukaryota > Fungi > Chytridiomycota > Chytridiomycetes > Spizellomycetales > Powellomycetaceae > Fimicolochytrium > Fimicolochytrium jonesii. The sequence goes on from NW_026515679.1 coordinate 457,834, forward strand.
CACCGCAGCCTCCTTTCTAAACTTTGGAGGGCACTGCGTCAAAGGAGTTTCATCGGTGGACATGAATAAACCGGTGCAGGGATAAGGGTTGGGAGAGTGCTTGTCGGCGAACCGGGGGAGAGACGAACCCGAGGAGAACTGTCGAGTCTTTAGGAGGATGGCGTCGTGGTTAATCCAGCGACCAGTCATGTTCTGTCACGCCCGTGCTGTCGGATGTTATTACCGCCTTTGCTGGAGAGCCTCGTGAGGGCGAAACTCAGGAAGAAAGACTCTGATTTCTGCTTTCTCTCCTACTTTAAGGATCAAAACTCGTCTACAGGTTCAGACCAAGGAACTGAAAAGCTTGAACCCGGATCAGCACTATAATTCTGCCATTGATGCCTTCATGAAGATTCTCAACACAGAAGGACCAGCCGGCCTCTACGCTGGGCTTGGTGCCGGCTTGTTCGGAACAGTAGCGAGTGCATTTTCCTACTTCTATTTCTACTCTTATGTTCGAGGGGCATACCAGAAGAGAGTGTCTCCAGACATCTCGACAGGCATGGAGCTGATATTGGGAGCCGTTGCTGGCGCCTTGAGCCAGGTCACTACTTTGCCAGTATCGGTGGTCACAACAAGGTAGGCGTTGGATCGTCTTAAGTTTCGAGCACATATCGCTACCTTATACTGACGCCGATGTTCAGACAGCAGACGGCAACAAAGGAGGAAAAGCTCACCTTCATTGGCACGATGCAAAGGATCATTCGTGAAGAGGGACCGGGTGGATTGTGGAGGGGTCTGCAGGCGTCTCTCGTCCTCTGTGTGAACCCAGCAATTACGTACGGGTCGTTTGAGAAGATGAAGAATAGTTATCTGGAAAGGTCAGGGAACCCGAATGGACGCTTGACGGCGGGTCAAACATTCATTATCGGCGCGTTGTCCAAGGCTCTTGCGACCATTGTCACTTGTAAGTTTGAGATGCTGTTGTTGGCCTAATCTGTGGATTCCACGGCTTGAACGTCAATGGTAACGACTCCGTCCATTTTTGTAGACCCATACATTATGGCCAAGGTGAAGATGCAATGGAAGCCACCAAAGCATGTGCAGAACCTCAGTGAGAAGGAGCGAGAGGCTGTCACCTACAAGAGCTCAATCGACATCTTGCAGAAGGTTCTTGTTCGGGAAGGGCTTGCTGGGTGGTACAACGTGAGTGCCCGAGAACCCGAAGTCGGCTTATCTCTGGTACATCGGCTAACGCTCGCTTTGCAACTCCCAGGGGCTTCAACCCCAAATCATTAAGGCCGTCCTGTGCCAAGCGATCCTATTCGTATCCAAAGACCAGTTCACCATCTGGACTATTCTCTTGTTCCGCTTCTTGACAAAGGCGAAGGGTCTAGGTCCGAAACTCGATGCCACCGCATAGACTTTGATCCAACACGTCTATGTACACATTTCGTTTGTAGCATGTAGAGCGTTGCCACACCCGCGGTGTAGAAGCAGAATCCCTTTGCACCATCACAGTCCCCTATCTATGTAGATTGCGAGAAATAGACCACTTCTGCATATTCACTTCCCACCTCCTCATGGCAGAAAATCTGCTGCCAGCACAAGCGGCGCACCCTCGTCAGTGTCAGTCTGACTTCCAATCTCCCCGCCGTAAATCACCACCTTGTGCACCGACACGAACGGGCCGTGGCCTTTTGTGAATATGAAACGGATGTGCCGTGCTGCTACTTGGCTTTTGGGTAATGCGGGGGTTATCATTTGGAAGGATTGGTCTGTGTCTTCTACGTCTGGTTGCATGTTCATCGTTAGTCAGGCTTTGAGGATGTCCATTGCGAGTCGCAAACAGACCATACCTTGATCAGTTAACCTCTCAAACCCCGCCGGTTTCTCCGCTGTCGAAACTTCCGTCGTCACATGTGCCACTGGAAACCACCGAAAATATCAACAACCCCATCACCAATCCTCCCATGCTCCACTTGATCCATACCTTTAGTACACGTAACAGCAACCCTCTTCAGATTAACAGTCTTAGGCAACGAGACAATCAATTCCTGCGGATACAGTCCCGTCGTCACCCAGAATGTTTTGCTATTCCTGCAGATGTATAATCACGCGTTAGATGTCTCTTCGATGTGTGTTTTGCGATGAACGATATGAGACATACCCGTCAATGACATTCTGAGCGGGATATTGCGGGTGATATGAGGTTGCGAGCGAGACTTTGGCTCCGCTTGAGGCGGTTGCGAGGTTTTCTTGGGCTGGCATTGTTGCCGTGTGTGTGTGCGAATGGACGGATGCGATGCTGGGAAGGTTCTCGGACACAGCGGCAGGTGACGCGTCAGTTTCGCGTTGTTTAAGGCCAATGTCGTCTGAAGCCACAGACGGCCGGTCGAATAACCCAAGTCGATTGAAGCTTCTCCGGCAAACGTCTATAGCTGAATCTGGAAGTAAGCGAGGGTGGGGATCTCGACCTTCACTGAGGGGGTCACCCCCCAAGGCAGGGGTACTCGTATGCACAAGGTCTACTAGTTTTTTTGCTCACTCTTCCACCTCATATGTATATATACGTATTATTTGGGGGGACTACGCTACGACGACGGAAGCTTCGGGTGCATGTTCGCTAGGTTCTACCCTAAGCACCCCTGAATACCTTGATAAGCTCGGCCACCATGCCCGAGGTGTCGCTCCCCATAAACCCCGAATCGGCACCCGTGAACGAAACGCCTGACATCGGTGTTATCGGGGTCGTCGGATTGCAGCTCGGGTTGCCTGGCGCGGCCATAGCTAGTGCATCGTAAAGACGACGGAAGTTCTCGAGCATCTCAATCACGGCTCCGAAGGATTGCTGATGATGTGTCATTGATGATTTTGCTAAAGCCCAGCTTTTCGAATCGTGCTGGATGAGAAGGCCAAGGACCATGGTTGCTTGTCCGGTCACCATTGCGCTGTTTGCCTCCTAGGAAACGAGAACAATGAGTATGACGCATCGCAGGCCAGAGCTTGATGAACGTTTTACCTCGCTATCTTTTGCAAGTCGCTCATTGATAAAATCGGCGATGCACTTCACAGCTACTTGCCGTGATGCACAAGTGCACCGCTGCATACAAGGAAGCCGGCTTGGACATGTGAGGGAGAATTCTAGAGGGTTGCCATGTCAGTGGGTAGTCAGGATTACAAAGGTATCGTCGCGGGATGAAGCCCTCCACTGATCCTTACCATAGCTCCTTAGGTGCTTCTGAAGCTGTGGACGCTTGTGCGCAACGTTGGCAAGCAACGCGATGCCCAGCATCATAATGGCAAAGCTGTCCGTTTTCTCCTCAGGGGTTTCTTTCCCACGAGTATCATGTTCAGCATTCCACTCTGGAATGGCCGAGCCAACCGGGGAATTCTCCAACGTTGGAAGTAAATCGTTCGGCAGAAACCCGCATTTGAAGATCGATCCTAGCCATGGACCGCGGGCTATGCTTTCGGCGCATGTTGTGCTTGCATGCGTGAGGTTTATGAGCAATGCGAGCATGGCGTGGAGAAGTATTGACGCTGAGGAGGGACGGGTTAAGGCTTCGGACATCGTTATGATATACGACGGATAGTTTCGCATACCTTCCTGGACATGAGTTTCATCCGCACGGGCATACACTACGAGAAACGTAGAGGGTCAGATCCCAATGCCAAGAACGCAGAGAATAGTACACATACCTGTCAACCAGGCCAGGGAAGCCATCAATTCGTTCAGGAATCCAGCCGTTTCGAGCAGCGCGACCGCATCATCACCGCATCTCATGGTTGCAAACTGCAGGATTCTCAAAGATGCCACCGTCAGACTTGATTCAGAGTACCAAAGTTTTTCGAAACTCGAGATGATGCTTTCGTCTGAGCCTTCCTCTGCGACGCTGTTTGCAACGCGCAAGAAGGTCGCCATCCTTTGGCTTATCAGCAGCCCGACGCCGTTCTCCCACAATTGGTATTGCAACCGGGGCACATTCAGCGGCTTTGCCGCAATTATAGCGGAAATCGCTCGGATAGAAAGGCTTTCCAAGCTCTCAACCTCGATGTTGGGTATAAAGGGTGCACATCGTAATGTTTTCTTGAGATCGGCGATAAATCTTCTCTCGTATTTGCTTGCTCCTCCGATCAAAGGATCGGGGTTCAACCTCAATGCTTTTGCAAAGTGTTGGATCAGTGCTGGATCTTGACTGAGGTCGTCTACATTGCGGCGATTTTGCACGAGTGCGCAGAGAATAAAAGTCACCATGGTGATGAGAATAGGATCTTCGATCGCCCGCACGAAGTCCATGAACCGCGCAAAGAATCCATGCGCCTTGACGTTCTGCACGAACTTTTCCGACAGTACTTTTGTGCACAACCTGAGGCAGCTACTCCGTTTGACTCCAGCAGGCTCTTCCGGGCCAAACCCACCCATGATGTACTCCATCTCATCGGCGAACCTCTTGGCTTCTCCAGCCTCACGGAGTTCGTGGATGCCTTTGACTTCTCTCCGATCTTCTTCGTCGTCGCTGCTTTCCAATCCCTCGTCTTTCCGTCGCTGAGCATCGGAGACGAACTTTGGCGCAAACAAGTCTTCTTCGGATTCGATATAGCTCCGCGTTCGGGCGTACGTCATTCCGGTCATGGCGCGTTTAACGTACGTTTCATCCCCTACGCTGGTTTCGATGCTCAGAGACGAGTACAGGACCCGCTTCTCCGTCACTGACGAGATCGGCTGATTACTAAGATCGTCCGGATGGAGAACCAGTTCAGGAACACTGCTTTCCAATAAGTTAACTGGCCCGTTGAGGGTGTTGAGAATGTGTGATTGTGACAGGAATGCCGAAGGGTCGGTGTCCATATCCACAGAAGTTCTTCTCGTCGGCGTACCAGGAGGCTTGCCTGAGGTCTTCATCCGAGCAACGCGACGCGTCGCTCTCGGTGAATCTCCCCGCAGGGGCCCGTTGCTTGCGTCGCCGCTGAAGGACAGCGCGCGCATAGCCGTGGGGCCGCTGATGTCTGGTAGCAGCGCGGAAATGTCATCCAGAATGGAGAATGGCGGTGCCGACACCGACTTCTTCAGTGGAGAAGGAGATGTTGCATGACATCGATTACTCGAAACGTCAGATTTGGCATGCGGCAACGAAGGGGCACCTATTGTGCGCAACAATCCACTTCCGCGCCGTAAATGTTCATTATTTGCTGGTGATGGGGCGGAATATGAGAAGGGGCCGCTGTCTTCCCCAATGGTCGATAGCGGGTTGGAGACACCTCCGAGGAGAAGACCGCCATCCTCCACACCTGCCTCAGTCGGGGAATCCGTACCAAAATGCGCCTTCGATATATTGGGGAATGATCTCGGATCCGGCGTTGGTTTGTGAAGTTGTCTCCTTTTCGACGGAGTTGCCTCTTCCGTGTATTGCTCGTCGACACCTCTTCCATTGTTCCTAGATTGGGTGGCCGAACTTTTTGATCTTTTCGTGCTGGGAGACTCCACAGGCGTGCCATAAACGGATGCCAATGATGATTGAGACCCTTTTGATAATGTGTGAGGAGTTGACTCGGAAGGAGGATCCGAATGAGTTTTCGTTTCAGGGGTTGAAGCACTCTTCGCTTTCCTGGGCGACCTTCGCACCGGCGGTGAGGGAGGAGACCGGGGACTATTCGATCTGCTAGGTATGGCCTCCTTCTTGGAGGCTGCAGTGCTCGGTAGTATCTTTCGTCGTTTCTCGCTCCTAACTCGCTCCTCCCACTCAAAGGTGATAGTTTCGTCCTCGGACACCAGTTCGTCAAGCTTTTCCTTTGACGGTTGCCCGACACCTATTGGCAGCAATCGAGATCTCTTCCTCTTGGGTGGTGAATCCTGCTCTTCCAAAGTGAACGCAAAAGGGTCGCTTACGGGCGAACCCTTACGGCTCGGACCCAGGGAACGACTCGCAGGACTTTTTGAGGACATTCCTACACTTTCTCCGTCAGTCGGAAATAGGCTAGTCGGCCACGCTTGGTTTGACAACCCCGACGAGGCTCGCTTGACAGAACGCCGACTATAAGTTACGACCTTCTTGCGGAAACTCCCCTGGGAACTCATCGTCGCGTCAGGAAACCCCCAGGGTTTTCGGAGAAGCGTCAAGCCAGGCACATCCACCGGGCCGCACAACCAGATACTCTTGAAACGGAGGAATGGTTTTCTGACCCACCGTTGCCTGGCTTGTCGCTGTGCGCATATGAGGTCAGCTCTGGGAAAATTCAGGGTTTGGGGCCTGCGCAATGGTCCAATATTTCCAAAGACTTTTGCAAGTTTTAAGGACGCGAGGTCTCTCGTTTGTCACAACCCATGTTCCTCTCGTTTCCTCTCAGGTTTCCCCTCCTCTTGCACGGGCGTACAAAGACACAGCTGCCGAGTCAATCCCAACGTTGCTCCCAGTCGGTACCATGATGGCTTCGTCGCCAGCCTACAACAGCTTCTCGTCCGACTCTCCGAGCAACTACGACCTTGCGCGGACGCAACCCAGGCCCTCAGCTCCTACGCCACCGCCAGCGTGGGGTGAGCAGCAGGGCGGTCGCTTCATCACGCCCTACTATTACTCCAAAGCGGATTTGGACAGCCACGCTTTTCGGAATGGCTTGTCCAAAGAGGAAGAAGCCGAGGCTGTCGCTAGAACGACGACAGTCCTAGATCGAGTCGCGAGAAGGCTAAAACTGTAAGTGGGCGGAAACCGAGACCCGAGGTTTTGAGCCCAGAGCTTGAAGACTGAGTCGTCAAAAAATCAACAGACCAGGAAGAACATATGCGACAACTATGCTGCTGCTTCACCGGTTCTACGCTGTTTGGCCTCGACGGAGTCCTTACTATACGGAAGAGGAGATAAACGTGGCGATAGTGGACCTCGCTTGTAAACTCCAGGAAACCCCAGTGCGCCTGCCGCCAATATCCATACAGGTCCTGTCAGAGAGCAGAGGGGTCAGAGTAACGGATGACATGGCAAAGTCGACTATGGATCAGAAGTTAGCCCCGCATCAGCAAAAGATACTTGAAGGAATTCAGTTTGATACCAAGATTATCCTCCCATTCCACCATCTGGCGGTGTTCATCAAGCAATTGGACGACGTAGTTTTCTCCGCGATGGAAGCATTCGATGGCACACCTCAGGAGCATCTTCACCGTCTCTGCAGTGGGCTCGTATTGGACATGTACCGGGGTACTTTATGCATTCGATACCCGTCACACATCCTTGCTATGGGCGCACTGTTCCTTTCTGTTCGACTTGGGCTCGTTCGGCTACATCCAAAGATTGAGGGGGACTTCCTGGAAGATTGTGGATGTCCCAGCGATCTGGTGGAAGGTATGAAACCCTTGGTGATTGGGCCGAGGTGTCGAGGCGCATACTGACTCGTTCTCATAGAACTTGCCATCGCCGTACTTGAAGCATACAATACTGGATCACCTGATCGCCTGTCTGCGACAATGCTCACTGCGGTTCAAGGTAATCTGGAGAGTCTTCGATCTGCCAGGCACGCTATAGCAACGGCCCCGATCGCAAATGGTCATCGAGAAGCAGCTGTCAGCCGATAGATTCCTCAAATTGAGCTGCAGTAGGCGTCGGTGATCTGCCGCCGATTTCCCGTCTTGATTGGCAAGCTCTGTGCACTCGTACACCAAAATACGTGCAAATCACCCCGCGATCGCTAGGCTCCTCCCCGGTTCACGACGAAACCGATGCCAAGATGCGCCACCCAGCCTGGTTTAACGGAGGCACGTCCTCTCGAAGGCTGGTACAAAGAGACGCTTCGATCGGCAAGCTAGTCTTCACGTCGCTGCATTCACCGCTTTCAGCTTCATCACGAACACCTCGTCAGTTGGAATATCTCCAAATCCGCTATGTCAACGCAACATCTGGTGATAGGGAGTTCCCCAGTTTCAACGAACCTAGTCTCTTCCGTGAAGGCTTTGAGGAAACTCGCTGACCACATACTCAATTGTTGTCTCGCGCGCATACCTAGGCAGTAACTGAAAGGGCGTCACGTCATATGCAATATATTGATCCTGATGGCTTGCACTTGTAGATACAGTACATAGCCCAATATATAATTCCGGCCCATCAGTGCACAAGAGTATGGGAGGGGCGGAAGCGGGTTGGTTTCGCTGTGTGCATAGATATGTGAGTGTGGAGCCCTCGGTACGCGGCCAACGGCTACTACAACCGTCCGAGGTGGACACCATGACCGTTCCCAGGCACCTAATGCTTGAGGCTAACTTGGGGGACCCGACCTGCAAATATTTCCAACGGCAGAAAGTGATCGCCATTCAACCCAGATATCCAACACACCCCAGATAAATAGTTGCCAGATGGATAGCCTGGATAAAACAGATACGAGGGGAACGTACTTACCGCTCCTCCAACGGTACTGTAGTTAGTCCCGCGGGTCGGTCAGGGTGAAGTCAACAAAGGCAAGATCAAAGGTGGGCTCGAATGTGAAAGGTGTACTCCAAGTGAAGTCCACTGAGCGACGCAGAATCCCTCCACCCGACCAGTGAAAATATCTCCCCCGAGACGCCAGCTTCAAGAGTCCGGCAGAGTGTCAGACCCTGTCTTGGGGGTCCCCTTCCCAGCCGACGGAGGTGGGCAGCTCCAGCTCATATGGAAAAACCCTCGCGTTGACTGGAACACAGTCTTTGTGCAGCCCGATGGACAGATACGCCGTTTTGCTGGCAATGATCCTGGACAGAAGACTCAAGCTACGGCTGTATGGAGTGACATTGCACAAGAGGCAGCGGTGGCAGCTTTCGAAGACCGAGATCTGCCAGCGAGAAATCAAGCAATTGTTGAGGTATCGGGACGCCAGTTATCGGGTCAAAAGCAAGGCCACCTGGTTCCAACAGAAGATGCGGCCCGTCATTCGTTCGACCAAACGGATTGATGAACAGATTCGGCGGTTGCGCGGAAGTGAAAAAACCTTACACGGCACGGGGCTTCGTGAAGCCCTGAACTACTACAATGTCGCCTACAAAGGATTGAAACGAAGGTAAATACATGCGTGGACATCTGCATTGCATCGTTTTTTGTGACTTGGAGTCTCACCCATTCTTTCTCATACATCGTAGGCGCTGGGGGATGCGGAAAACATTCCAAGGTGTTGCCTTTGCAAGATGGCGGCTGTTCAGATTCGTCCACTCACAACGAGCCCTCATGGACGCTGCCCTGTACTCAATGGGCCGGATTACGCACCAACGCTGGGCTTCAACACGAGCACTCGGCCACACTCACGGTATCAAGCGGGGCGACGGAGAGTGGACGCGTTCGCTGAGACGGAAGGGAAGATTGCGCGGCCTGCTCCAGTACCAGTTCAATCGAAAGACGGGCGCAAAGCGAAACTTGCACCCTGAAGACCAACGAGCAATCTCTCTCGCGCGTCAACCTGTGTTTGCCTTTGGCTCTGGCGATTTCAGCAGGAAGCCAGGCTGGCGACGACCACATCCTGCTGTCCCTGTCAAGGCTCTCGCATACACTTCGCCGTTGCCGGTGCACCACCCTTATCATGAGCGAGCGGGGCAGCTCCATCAACTGTCATCCGGCAATCCAAGGGTATGAGGTCTGGCCTCACAAACCAAGTCCTGCTTTCCCTGACGACTACATGCACAAACTCAAGCACATTGAAATGCAGTGGTTCAAGTGCAGTCACCAGAAGCGCTGGTACCGACGACACCATGAACCGGGAACACATGCGCTGCGCCACTACTGTACCTCGAAGATGAAGACCAATGGGTGCCACGAACGACGCCTCTACAGCTGCACTACCTGCCCCATCTATCGAGCTCCGACAGCACCCATCATCCTTGGGCGAGACATTCAAGCCGGTGCAAATTTTCGCTTTCTGATCTATCAGTACTCTCGCTATCCAGGCCATAGACCTGTTTGGAACCGCGCACCAACTGTCCCATCACCGTTTCCTCCGGGTCTATGGTAGTTTAGATCTATCTAGAAGGAGTAGTTGCCCCCCCCCCCCCCCCCTCCAAAAAAAAAGCGATGGCACGTTAAAACACGTGCATATTATATACGCGGCTCACCTCCGAGTGGGCTGTGATGCATGCAGAGCTCATCCCACCCAGCATCCCACAACGCGTAAGGACTGCTCGACCAATTCGACAGCGCTTTGTATAATCCTGGATTTGAAGTCCGTTTGATCGGACAGAGGACTTCGTCCAGTTCATTCGCGCACAATCAAGCCACATTCTGGTTCAACTCCCGATCAAAAAGTGCAGGGGATATCCCCCGTCAACCCTTAGAATCCAAGTCATCCGACAATATCATATTATGAGCTGAACTCAAATGGAAGTTGGCATGAGTTCCGATCTTCAAACAATGTGAATCGGTGCCGTTCTGCTCCGATAACGTTCTCGATTTAATTTCCTGCGATGAATCCCACCAGTGTCACAACATCGGCGGAGGCGGGGGAGCCCACCGCCGAATATAGGCAAACTGGCTGATTGATGTTGAGGACTGTGAGGTCGTGTTTGAACTGATGACGGCGACGCGTTGGAAACTGGGGTGTCTTTTCTGGAAAACCGCCGCCTTATGCATACATTTGAGCACACACACCAGAGAGGAAGCCAACGCAGATACTAGACGTGCATGGACATCGTATATTGAATGGCACAGCAGCATTCGGAATATCTGGCCGCCGCTCGGTATCTTGTATGAAAAACTTCGTTTGGCGAACGCCGTCGTTCAGAGCACGACCACCGTCCTTTTCGCCATTCCCACTGAAATTCGAAACATCTCTTGAGGACTCCAGGGCCTGCGAGCGGCTCTCGCGCGTGGTCTCAGGAGCTTGGAGCATCCGATGAAGCATCCTGAGGAGACCTCCAGTGGACACACAGCCATGCCCGTCCGCCGGACTAAAAATCCCTCAAAGGGAGCCCTACAGGGGGCTTCCACGCAAACATTGACCACCAGGTCTAATGTCAGCCAGCCATCGTCATCGTCACTGCAATCCGGACAATCAGAGGGCAGGTCTCAAAATCTGAAACACATGCCGGCCACGGGCAAGCGGAGTAAGGCCCTGATGGCTCGGGACTATTGGAATTGGAACAAGATGCAAAATGAGTTCCGGCCCTCCTGGAAAAACATCGTGTTGTTGCTATGGCTGCTGCCAGGAATCGCGGTAAGTCTAAGTGATCGGGGCTCGTGTCGCTTCTAATTCCATGTTGCTGATTTGCTTCGAATGTAGATATCGCTGGTCATCCTCTTCCTGACCAGGAGAGCATCAAGTGCTGCTGAAAGACAGCCGCTCCATTCCGATTGCCTCTCAACGGCCGCCGGCTTATCGAGCGCTCTACAACGTAAGTACGTTTGCTTGCTTGAGATACTTTGTTTTCCGAAGCTGACACTCGGCTGCACATATAGGACCCAACACACAAATGTGAGCTCCACCTATGAATGCCTGGTGCAACATCTAATCCCTTCCCCAAGGTCTAACATCATTCCTTCAATAGCTACGCTTACAGATGGTACTTCGACTCTGGTGTCCTTGTGGACCAGGCATCTTACCAGCGGTTCAGCGATGCCAGAATAGAAGACAAATCGCTGGTACTATTTTTCTTGTCACGTAAAGTTTCTGAAAGGGAGCAGTACACTCATACGTTTCTTCCAGGTGCCATGGGTCGGCTACGCTCTTTACGTCAAAGATCCCGAGAGAGCAGCTTGGGAGACAGCACATAACAGCACGATTTCACAATTCCGCTCGAACGATGACATATCGCAGGCCATTTACAGTAACTCGAACATGCCTGTCCGGGCCCGAGATGCCGTTGATTCCTATTTCCCAGTGCAATTCGTGCCAACGGGGAATGACTCGTTGATCGGTCTCGACGTAGGAAGTGGGCAGTCACTTCAGCAAACAATCTTTCAAGCGACATACAGCAAGTCCTTGAGCGTCAGTCCTCAGGTAAACACGCAAGTCGACTTCTGTGAGTCCGTCTCAGGCGTACTCCGGTGTACTAAATCTCTCGTTGCAGATCATTGTCAACCTACCATCTGGAACAAGCCAAGCATACCAATATGCACTTCCGTGGCCCGGTTTAAACAGCGGTTTAAACAATAGCCGTGAAATAATCGAAGGGGTATTCTTTGGGGTAAGTGTGCGCTCGGCGAAGTGCCAAAGTGGGTAGCAAAGAAGTGGAAAGTTAACATCTTGCTTCCGAACAGCTTATAGTTGTCCAGCCGCTCATTGACGACGTCGTTGAGGCAACGACGAGAAATGTCAGCGTGGCGATCCGAATCTTGGACGCCACTGACAGGAACAATGTCATCTACACGTATCCAAGGTATGCGTTTCATTGAGCTGTTCTGGTTTCTCACAAGAGTAAAGTGTATCTGGACTCGGAAACTCACATTCGTTTCCTTTTCTCATAGCGGCAATACAGCGAACGACAACACCGTCGGGTACTACAACATTGCTTTTGCGGATCGAAGATGGATCCTGCAGTGCTCAGGACGTGCTCCGGTTCTTCCGGGCCCATATCTAGCGTTTGGTGAGTTGCAAGTAAATACTAGAGACACTGGACTCTTATACTAACTTTTGTTTCCTTCCACAGTGTTCTCAATGCTCTTCTTCTTAACCTCAGCCCTCCTGACGCGTTGTTGCATGAAGAAATGTGCCATGAGGCGCGACAATGGGATGTTAATCGAGAACCCTAGAATGAGCGAGCGGCAGATTGATTGGATGCGATCCAATGCATTCTCCATCTTGAATGCCATTCGCGACCCACTATTCATCATCGACAAAGAAGGCTATATCATCGACTCCAATGATGATGCCTACGTTTTGACCAAGTACGGAACTGAAGACCTCATATTCGGCATGCACATATCCAAGGTGTTTCCGGGGATCCTGGCTATCAAAGCCAAGGAGATCAAGAAGGAGAAAGCTCAACAACCGAAGCTGTCCCATCCTCCCGGGCCTTGGGCAAGCAGTTACGCCCTGGAAAATGGGGCGCATCACTCCGGAGGCGCATCAACACCTGAAATGCAGCAACACGGGGTCCCGCCCCATAATCATAGCGCGGATAGCGTGGTGGTTGAGATTGACAAAACGTATCTGGAAATTCCGGGTATAACGCAGGGGGAGCGTGAACGTCCGGCTGCTGTCGACAAATCAACCGCGGAGCTGATGCCGCCTGGAGTCGCCGAAGCCATTCTGCGAACAAAAGATGGAAGGGAACTCTACGTCGAGGCGAACTTCTCGCCCATCATCGATTGCCAGGACGGACGAGAGAAGATCCAAATCATTATGTTCCGTGATATCACCTCGTGGAGAAACCAAGTACGAGATGCAGTGGAAGCTAAGGAAGCTGCAGAGCTAGCACGGAACGAAAACACGGACTACTTGTCGTTTGCCACCCATGAGTTGAGAAGTATGGACATACTCGCAGCATTCTCCTTCTCGCCTGCTCGTTGTGCTGACATTCCTGATATTTTGCAGATCCTTTGCACGTCATCGTCGGCCTTAATGGCATTCTGATGCAGTCGCTGTCGCAGACACTCAAGGGGCTAGACCTTGATTCAAGTGGTTCCAAGGATAGCAGCTCCAGAGATCTCACCAGAAGTTTATCGGTTGCTTCACCTCAAGCACTGTCACCTCAGGCGTTGTCCCCCGCGCTTCCCCCGACTTCGCCCGGCATTACTAGGCCCTTGTCACCTGGACTGATCGGCCAGCCTGGTGGTATTTCTTCGCATAGTGCCAACACATCGCACAGCGAGGCCTTAGACCATCTAGCATCTATATCGGACGCTACTCGCGTGATGCGATCTATCCTGAACGATACTCGCATGTTGTCGAAGGTCGAATCCGGAACAATAGAGTTCCAGAAAACCGCGTTCGACCTGAAAGACTTGCTTCAGCGAATCTACAAGTCGCAGATGGTCTATTGTGAGACATACAAAGCACAAAAATTCGCTTTGGATGCAGAAAATTCTGCAACGGAAACAGTCAAGAACGTCTCGATACAATTGGAGCTGAAAGGCCTCGAGGAAGAGGCGCGAATCGGGTCATCGGAGAACATTGCCGGGCTTAGCTCCACTGACAACGCAACAGACACTACCTCGTTGAAGGGCTGGTTCCCTACCAACATCAAGGCAGATCCAGCGCGCCTGGCCCAGGTTTTGACTAGCCTCATCAACAACGCTTTCGAACACACCGAAAAGGGGTCCGTCACTCTCCGTGTTATTGTCGAAAATGTCCGGCAGGTAGGTGAAGGACCTCGCAGTCCGGCCTCCGTTTCCAGGAAGTCGCGGAGTAGGTTGGATATGAATCGACCGCGCGCTCAAGTCCTGGTGCGTTTCGAAGTCGAAGACACTGGGCGTGGAATGCCTCGTAGCGAGATGCCTAAGCTTTTCAAGTCGTATGCTCATGGCTCCGTCGGTAAGGTAGTCTCTCGGAAGTCGTCATACAGCATGCATCTCTGCTCATTCTTGTGAACTTCGTAGATCGCACATTGGGTTCGCGAAGCATTTCCCTCAATGTGGCCTATGCAATGCTTGCGCTCATGGGGGCTGAGCTTCAGGCCTTCTCAACGGTCGGACAAGGGACAACGATCTGGTTCTCACTGTGGTTCGACGTTGCCGAACAGTCCTTACCCAGGACTGGTTCTTACGAGGATATGGAGGATCCAGACTCAGCCCTGAAGCCGATTGGTGTCGTCAACCCGAATATGGGCATCCGCGAGGCGCGGAGGGAGATATCCATACCACAAGAAAAGGAAAAGCTCGCAGTCGATGACTTCGATGGTGCTGAGACCTTGCCGGGTCCGGTCCTTCGCACGACAGAACCTCCGAGCATTGGAGTGACCACAGGCCCTACCAACCAGTTCGAAAGCATCACAGGTGGATCAGCTCCCGGCAATAAGGAAGCGAAACCCCAACCACGTAAAGGACTGGAACAAAGAGCCCAGACCTCGATCCGGCGAAGCCGCAGCGGTGCAGATGAACCAAGTTCGAAAGAAGTATTGCTACGATCGAACACGACAATCGGAACTGCAGTGACCAAACAGCCGAGCGAAGAGCCTCAGGAACAGGAAAAGGGCAACGATGCTCCGAAGGGAGAGTCATCCAAACTGCCCGCTCGAAAGTCTACCTCCGCCTCGAAAACCGCAAAGAAGCCGAAGACTGCTGCCCGCCGCCTGGGGACTCATCCTTCTAAGGACAGGGCTATTCGTGTGCTTGTGGTGGAGGACAACGAAGTCTTGCTCAAGATTGCTGGAACAACCCTCGCCCGTGCCGGATTTGAGGTGCAGCAGGCTGTCAATGGTGAACAAGCCATAAACAAAGTCCTCGAGCTGGGCGACAAGTACTTTGATGTGGTGCTGATGGTGAGCACCGACAAGCGTGGTCCCTCTTACCTACATGTCACTAATCATTGACTGCTTTGTTTCTTCAAATAGGATTTGCTTATGCCTGTAATGGACGGTTTCCAAGCTACAGAGGAGATCCGTCGCCGTGGGTGGACCATGCCTGTGATTGCATTGACAGCGAAGACTCTGGAATCGTAAGTGCAACCTATGTGTGATTACCCCCCCCCCCCCCCCCCCCCGTAGATGAAGGCTAATTTGCTGTCGCACCCACTCCGTACTTTACAGGGACCGATTGAGATGCTTCAAGATCGGGTTCAACTACTTCATGACCAAGCCGTTCCAGCTAGGTGACATCGCGACTGTCATTCGATTTATGGTTGGAGCGGAGGCAGAGCAACAAGCTCAAACCCCGGGTGAAGGCCCGGTGCAGCCCACTTATGGTGGTCCATGGTCGAAATTCGCTTGAGGACAAAAGTAGGCATGGCGCAGGCATTTTGAGGGCGTTTTGAGGTGGGCTTTCATGCCCGCGCTTTCTCGGACCTTCAGGAATTTTGGGACTCTTCCTCTCATCGTTGACTTCATGACGAGGACATTTTTTGGACGGGTTTCAGCGGTCCGACGGAATGCTTGCATGGTGGTGTCGTTGCTTGACTTCTGTGGGCATTTTTTTGGACAGTATATGGAAAGACTTCTACGCACGATTGTAATATACATTTTGGGTC
Organism: Fimicolochytrium jonesii; assembly: GCF_025526975.1. Classification (NCBI taxonomy): domain Eukaryota; kingdom Fungi; phylum Chytridiomycota; class Chytridiomycetes; order Spizellomycetales; family Powellomycetaceae; genus Fimicolochytrium; species Fimicolochytrium jonesii. Next base: position 473,875 of record NW_026515679.1, read on the forward strand.
TTCGTTTGTCCGCATATTCACATTCATGCTCTTGGGTAAAAGAACGACGGGAAGCTCATAATGTAGAATGTCACTCGGAGTTGTCTTTCTCACTAATCCCGATTTCGACAAGCCGCCCGTGATTGACGGCTTGCCGCCGTTGCCACCACCTTTGTTTCACGCCTTTACTGTGGAGGCGTAGTACTCACACCATGATATACATCCTTCCCGTTCTCCAGGTGCGCTGATCCTATGGCGTTTGATTAGGTAGGTGGTTTTTTTGGAGTCGGCCTTTCGTCAATCAATCATCTTCTTCAAGAGATAGCTCGCCGTCCTCCAACGCAGCTGAATCAACCGTGCTGGCTTTTGGTACATGGTCCTTTTTGGGCCCCACTTTCGTCGAATGACCTTCGTGTACCCCCCCCGAGTTCTCCTCTTGGTCTTCCCCAGTGGAACTCATAGCTCGCCAGCGTGCCATATCCGTGATCAGCAGATAAGGCTTTACAGGTATTACCCTGATGGCCCACAAGGCAGTGGTTCTCAGGGAGGAATCCTCAAAATCCGTCACTAAGGAAGCGAACGCGGAGATGATGTCGTATGCGACGAAAAGCCCCACTCGAAAGCAATGCGCGAGCACAAAATAGATATGCTCTCGTCTCCCACTTTTAGAGCGCGAGGCGATTCGGTATAGCCTGATAAAAGCGGTGTTTTAAAGTTAGTTCACGGAGCTATGACGCTAGCACATGTCCACTTACGATTGGAAAGTGAATGCGCCGATGAGACAGTCAATCACCATCCCGTATGCTTGAAGAAAGGAAGAACCGGTGCAATAGTTAGGCATATTCTAGTCCACGCCCCTCAAAAGCCCTGTCGTATTACCCCAATCCAACGTAACAAGACCAAAGTTATACCACGAATCATAGTTGTCCTGCCTCATCGCATATTCGATTGTTGGAATCAACTCTACAAGAAAAGAGAGGGTTATAGCAGTCAGCTGAGTTGGGATGGGGATTCCAATATGAGAGGCCCTCACCGTTCGCTAGAGTAATGGGAAACTGTAGGAAGACTGCGACCCGAAATGTCCGGGAAACCCAACGGGGCAGGAACAACGAAGCAGCCTGCTCGACTCGCCGATAGTTGAGGTACAAGACCGTTTGTGTCTTAAGCGCCGCAAGGGCAGACCTCACGGTGTAGTACACGACATTCGCTTCGTATCCGTGTTCTCCGTATTCGTCCAGCCATGTGCCAGTGTTTGCTATATATTGCCAAAATGCTGCCAGAAAGTTCGCGGCAACTGCGGCAAAGAAAACATACAATGTCGCCCGGTCCTTCAGGAGAAGGATCCTATCGCCGAGAATCGCAAGCAAATACGCATGTAGCGCAAAGCAAACGATCTGGTTTGACATGTAGATAGTCAGACCTACATTGGACAAGGCCAATTGAGTCGCTTCCTTAACAGCTTCGTCCAAGTTCGATTGAGTGTAAAGCAAGGCCCCCGGATCCGCCATCGTGGCGTTATCCATCCTATCAATCTGGCTGTCGATGTCCCAATTTCAGTTGTAAACAAGTCGTCGACATCGAAGGTTGATGGTCACAGGAGAGACGAGGTTGAGATTGTCCCTATAGGCCCGGAGAGGCCATTAGGCACACTCAAGAGGGGTGTGTGATGGCTACGGAGGTCTTCCTGTGCTGTCGGGAAGTCAGTTTGGGACTCGGCAATTCTCGCACTGGCAATGGCTGGCAATGGCGAGGGCTCCCGTCGGAGTGAGGACAAGGCGTGAATCTGCGGGCGTTTCTGTGCGCGTATCCGCGTTGCCAAGCACTGTCAAGTTGCGCTAACTACAGTACGTATGGTGTCCTGATCTTCATTATTGAAGAAAGCTTTCAGGAGCCCCTGTCAATCAAATGTAGGGAACGGCTTACGCAACCACTTTTTGACGGCTTTCCAGATGTAGCGAGCATGATCGGGGGTATTGGGAGCAGTTGACCATACATACCTTCTTTATCCTGCTTTGTCTTGCCTGTCCAGCTTATCCTCATGGCCGAGGACTCATATCATGAACTCTTGGGACTCCCTCCTCTCCGGGTGCGGGAGACGGTTGAGCTCAACATCCCGTTACCGCCAAGGTACTGTCAATTATGGAGTCCAGAGATGTATAGAATGCCGACTCGGGCCTCATGTTTTTCCTTTTGAAAAGTCAAATGGTGCAGGATGACGCCGCTTTAAGGATTCAGAGAGGATGGAAAGCGTATGTCGATCGACGGACTTTCGGGTGGTTGAAGGAGAATCTATTACGAGCGGTGAGTGCTCCTAGTTACTTCAGCGCCATATCGGGAACTTTGACCACTGAAAGGTGTTCCCCTCCCCCCCCCCCCCCCCCCCCCTCCCTCCCTCCCGGGTATCAAGGAGCGTTCTATGACGATGGAAATCTTACGCAGGCTTGCACCGAAAGAAGCCGAGCTGATGCGCGACCCTGTGTTTGAGGCTAGGATCAGATTCCGGTGCGTTGGACATTATGGCGTTGGACGCAATGCCCTGAAACTCACATCCAAGACGCACCACAGCTTTGGAGGCACTTCCTTCCCACCGACCATCATGTATAAGATTTATACGAAAAGCAACAGCGTGCATTACTACAGCGGAAATCGTGTGATCCAGTCTCATACGCAGGTGAATATTGATCCTGCATTAATGTGTCGCCCCGAACGGCACTATCGCCCCGGGCGTGTCTTGGCGATGTGATCTTCTCGCTTACAATATGTGTTTGTTCCATGCCAGACAGGCGGCCGTTGATTCCTGCACGATCATGGGTGTTCGCTTGTATGCAGAGAACCTGATTCGGACGGAGCAACAGAATCGGGCTTTGAAGATGCCACATTCTGATCAGGTGACGAACCGGCTGGAGTTCATACAGGTATGTTTGTAAAAGCACCGCGGGAAAGGTATATGATAACGGACGTCTTGACACCATAGCACATGAGCTCCCTGGACCAAAAGCCTGCATACATGGGTGGCCGCAACAACGGGTGGCGGGAGATGAACGTAACGCGTAAGTCACCCGCTGTCCTTTCCTTGCATTGACCTGGACCCCGTTGCTGAAGGATATCCGCATGAATTGCAGCATATGCAGGGCTATCTGAGTGTGTTTTCGACGTTAGAAGGAGAGGAGGTGTGCCGGAACGGAGAGCTTTGCCGTGGAAACGGAGGTGAGCTTCTTGCCAAGATCCATCGCCAAATCAGGTCCTCACTGAAACGGACTCCTTCGCAGACCACAAAAACCGGGAAATTGCGGTAAAGGGCGGAATGAACCACGGTTCGGAAAAGCGGGGGATGATCGGCAAATGTACAAACATGAAGACGATCTTTGGGAAGACGACGACTTTGATCCATTGTTTGCGTGGACGAACAACCTGAATCTGGAGTCGCTGGTGGACTATGTGCTTGAGGAATAGCTGTCACTTGTGAATATGAAGTTCTGTACGGCGAGAAGCTAGAACGCTGCATCGCTGTTAGTGCCCGGTGTAAACATCCCCCGCCGTATGTCGTGCAACTGATGCATACCCATGCTTTTCAGGGATCAATCTAGGTAACAGGCGGTTCAATCTTCCCAGAAACAATCAGACTCTACATATGATTCAGATTAAATACTACAGGTACAGGTGGGCACGTTAACGCACGAGAGGTGCGATGACTGGCAGTGTTGTGTGATGAAACGGGCACTGCAATACGGATGCCAATGAAGCGACATAGTCGTCTATGGCTTGAAGGTCTTCTTCGCCGTGAACGGATCCCACACTGGCTCAACACCCTCTCCCCCAGTACGTCCGGCAGGTATGACCGGCTGTCCACTAGTAAGCTTCTTCTCTTGGCCATCCCTACTGTCGCACAAAAACCCAAGCTTCTGCTCGATCTCTCTGGGAGTGTCGTGCGAGCAATCCACCACCACTTTTTTTCCAGAGGCATATTGCGCAACTAGCGCCGGTTTTCGATATAAGTCTGGCCGGACACATATCTCGACATATGGCCGTGCTTTTGCGATATGTACTATCCGGTTTTTGATGAAGTCGACCATCCCGGCGCTGTTTCCCCCTGCGCCGACCCGAGGATGGCAGTAGTGGACTGTGAGCTTGTTTATCTGCGGGACAAAGACCCCTCCAGCTCCATTGTGACCGTGGGAGCTCTTGTCCTAGTAAAGGGAGAACATTAGACAGCGGACACAGAAGCAACGAAGGCACCCATCAATTTCAGCTTCGCCTCGGTTCGCTCTCCTCGCAGGTGATGTTCACCTGTTGTCCCGCTGCTTACATTTGGTGGTAGGATTCGTTTCTGCAGGCCAGCGTCTTGCAGCTTCTTTATCAGTTGCCGTGCTGCCGACATAGTGATTCGATATGCTCCGACCGGTTGCAAGCACAGCAAGAGGCCCTAGTGTGATTTATGGCTATCGGGTAACGGAAAACCTGGCATCAGTGCTGTGCTTGAGGGGTTGCCTGGCCTGCCAGAGCAGTTCTCACCGATTGACTTGAACTTACCAGAAACTCCCTAAAGTGGTGATTCGCGGTGCACACACTTGTTTTTGAACCGTCTCCGCTGGAAGTATCCTCTTGTGGTAAGGGAGATTTGAGTCTCTTGGCGTGGGTTAGCTGCTGTTGGCAGTGAGAGATCGTCGTGGTCGCACTTCAGGTTGCAATTGTTGACGAGGAGTGGCCTAGTGGCTTTCTGAGTTCTCGTCGTCGCGTTCGCCCAGGTTTTTCGCATTTGCAATTGCAGTACAGTGCTGCAATCCCCGTCCACCGACAACGCCTCGGAGGCAGCGATATCTATACGGTCCTCTTCGGGTTAGGACCGACCGGGACGCCGCCTCCAACTACGGAATACTTTCCCATACTTCTTTGGTTGCTTCTTCTGCATCCAGTCGTTACGACCATTGTGAATTACTGGGCAATCACCACGACGACGACAAGCTTAGCGTTGAACGGCAAAATGGGTTTCTCGAGGTTAGCACAGTCAGGGTGTCGCCAGGCAATCCAGTCATCCGGCTTCTCCAGCGGGAAAACATTACGGACGACAGCTTCCACTCCGCTCCGCACGACCGACTTTTCGACCAGAGCGGCTCAATTATGGCAGCTGCTGAGGATCCCTGGGAGATCGTGCTCAACAGTACCAAAATTCCCACGACAAACTTCACTGCGAACCACGGCCGTGATGGCCGCCCCTACTCGCAGTAGCCATCGCTCCCAATATACCTCTGTAAAGCCGACGAACCTGGAACCACACCACGAGCGCCTTTTCATCATTGTCGCTTTGATCGGAGTAGCAGTAACAGCCGGCGACATATATTACATCCTCTACATGCACGAGCCGATGCCCGCCACCTTATCACCCGAGAAATTTCAAGCCTTCAAACTCCAGGAAATCATCCCATTAACCCACGACACCTCCTTATTCCGGTTCGCCACCCATTACCCGCAAGCGGATTCGCCGGCGGGAATACCTGTGCCGTCGCATGTGGTCGTGAAGGATGATACCTGCCAGGTTGCTAGGTCATATACGCCGATCACGTATACGCGGACACACTTTGATCTGCTTGTGAAGAAGTACGAGGGCGGAAGCGTGAGCAAGTTTTTGCATGCGACACCTGTGGGAGACAAAGTGGAGATGAGCGGGCCTATGGTGACTCTACCATATGAGCCAAACCTCGTTTCGGAGATTGGAATGGTATGATGATGGGTGAAGCCGCCTGAGCGCACATTCCCGATGTCTCAATCTCGCTATCCGTTTCTGTAGATCGCTGGTGGAACCGGAATCACGCCCATGTACCAACTTATCAAACGGATTCTGCGAGACCCCAATGACCACACAAAGATCTCACTGATCTACGCCAACCGAAGTGAAGACGACATTGTTCTCCGTCAGGAGCTTGAGCTTCTTGCGACTTCGAGACCGGATCGGTTGAAAGTCGTTTACACCATCGATCAACCAAAGACTCCTACGTGGACAGGAAATGTTGGGTTCGTCAATGCGGATATGATCAAGAAATACCTCCCTGCTCCTGGTCAAGGGACGGAGGCTGCGATTCTCATTTGTGGACCTGATGGGTGAGTCCTATTACCTCTGATCCGGAATATTGGAAGTGCACGGTCATTGATCTTGATGTCTACCCTTAGTCTTGTTGCGCATGTGGCAGGGGCGAAGAAGAACGACGAAGAGCAAGGGCCATTGGGAGGCATACTGCTGAAGTTGGGCTATCAACAGCGACAGGTCTTCAAGTTCTGAGGCGTATGCGAGTGTGCGGGCGGGAACGCCCCTTTTAAGTTAACTAGATCAAGACGCGCAGAGCAAGCGTACGTAAGATCTGAACGTACAGTAGAACTGCTCTGGTAAGCAGCTGGGACGACAATACGGACATCAATTATACAGATGTGGATATGTACAGGTGTCTCTGCCTTCTCACGTAGTGTGCATAACATAAGATTCCCTACACTAGACGGACGTTCCTTAAGGAAACGGAACGGCTGATCCGAGTATGCTGGCGAAGAAAATGCGCTCTACATTTGCGCTTTCTTCAGAAGATTCTGCATGCCTTCCACCAGCTCGTCAACATTGTCCTCTTCTTTCGCCGCAACAGGCCCACCACCCATCGTTTCGGCAATCGCGCCAGCAAGGTCCTTCGAGAGATGCTCCGCATCTTCAACCTTTTCCACTTTCACAAGGTCCGCTTTCTCCTCCATCAACTTCCGCAAGTCCTCACCCCAGCCCAGCAGGTCCGCCAACTCCTCGCATCCATCATCGCACGACCCCAAAAACACGGCATCCCGTCTATACTGATGCCTGTCGCCCACGAAATCGAACCCTAATCTCGTCGAAAACGGATCAACACCGACGACTTCCCTATTTATGAGCAACCGCGGCACGGTCTCCGGTAGGATGTTGATGAGATTCGAGAACGGCGCGACCTGCAGCGACGTGCCGATGACGATCGCCAGATCGCATTCGGTGAAATCGGTAGGTATGAGGTCGTGGAACCGCGCGGGCAGCGACTCGCCAAAGAACACAATGTCCGGTTTGATCAGCCCATCGCAGACATCGCACCGCGGGATCTCGCCCGCAAACACGCAGCGTTTGACTTCATCCTGGCTGAAAGACTTCCCACACCCTGGTACGACTCGCCACCGGTCTTCGTCGTCTGAGTCGCTATCGCTATCTTCCGTTCCTGCAGCGTTCTCAACTTCTGGGACAGGCAGCTGCACAGCTTTCCCGCGGCAATGCGCCTCTGCAAACGATCCATGCGCTTCCAGGAGCTTATCGGGTTTGATCCCTGCTATCCGCTCCAGGGTGTCGATGTTCTGCGTGTAGTTCCGTAGTAATACATCCTTGTCCTGCAATAATCGCACGAAATAGTGGCATATGGTCGGTCGGAAGAAGCCCGGATAGAGTTCGCGGGCTAGAGTGAAGAAGGGCTCGGGCTTTCGGCGGAAGTACTTGATGTCGAAGATGGCTTCTGGATAGGGTAGGTTGTACCTTTTCAAGTTGTCGTATCTGGAGAAAAGAAGGGCACAGTAGCGTCAATTCCTGCCCAACTTGTCGGTGATTGTGCAGGTAAACCGAAATTCCATACAATCCCGTCCCAGGCGACCGAAAGTCTGGTATTCCAGCGGACGTCGATATGCCTGCTCCAGTGAGGACCAAAATCTTCTTCACTCCTTTTGTCTTGATATGCTCGGCGATCGCGCGCAAAGTCGGCTCGGGGATAATGTTGAGGCTTGGGTTCTTCTCCTTCTCCATGAGCTTCTGTCGTGGGGATGCTCGGGTGGCGGACGCATTGGCGCCTTTGGAGCCGCTGCCTTTGGGCGTAGGCATAGTTGCAAGGTTTGTGTAGGTATACTGTCCAGTGACCAGCACCTCACACAGAGCGGGCAGGTGGGAAATCGAAAGGCCTCCAAAGGCACGTCCAACAGACGTCCAAGGCACGAGGGAAACGCGTGAGAAGGTCGCTGTGCTTCACTCGCTTCCAACAACGACCAGCTCCCTCCATGTCCACTTGACATTGCTCCAGTTTCCCCACCACTGCTTCATCCAGAATGCCTTCCAAACAGCTCGCAAAGAACGTTTACATCGGTACGGTGCCTTCCCCACATCGTTATGCGCGTCGCCTCGTTGTTCTGTACTAACAGTCCTTTCGCGTCTTACTCCTCATCCCTCACGATCGCACAGTCGCGGCAAAGCGGACGGTATGTACAGCATCTTATCTTCAAATCCTCAGTGGGCTCTGCATGGAAAGAAGGGCGGTGATTCCGGTCAGCTCAACGTACGAATCATTCTTTCATCTCAACTTCTAGCCATTCGGTGCCTTTGGTGGGAAACTCGTCAACTTTTCGGCAACTGAGCTAGGAGGTCTTGCGTCCGTTGCCGCAGTGAAAGAGTTGCCAGACGGGGTTAAGATAGATTCCGTCATTTACGGAAATGTTTTGCAAACGTCTGCTGGTAAGGACTTCGGCGATCAGTTCCACTTTAATTATGCGGCTTCCAGTTAAAACCCTTACCTTTCCCAGATGCTGCATACCTCGCCCGTCACGTCGGCCACCGCGCCAATGTCCCAATCGAATCTCCCGCACTCACCATCAACCGATTATGTGGCTCTGGATTCCAGTCCGTGATCAACGGCGCCCAGGAAATCATCTTGGGCGAGGCCGAGGTCGTGTTGGCGGGTGGAACGGAGAGCATGACCCAGGCACCCTATGCGCTGCGTAACGCGCGCTTCGGTACCAGATACGGCGTCGAGTAAGTGGCTGTTGTGCAATCATTGTCTATTGTGAGTGAATGTCTGCTGATGCGTTGAGCGTAGCCAGAAGCTGGAAGATACTCTAGCCCACGCCCTCGTAGACAGCTTCCCAGAGAAGACACCCATGGGTATCACAGCTGAGAACCTCGCCAAGCAGTACGGCATCACACGAAAAGAAGCCGATGAGTTTGCTTTGAGGTCTCAACAGAACTACGCCAAAGGTGATAGTGCTTAGCTCTTGGCGCTCTGTTCCGTTCTGTATCTGACCCTCAGTCTGCAGCGCACGCGGCTGGCATATTCAATGCCGAGATCGCACCAGTGGAAATAAAGACCAGGAAGGGCACCGAGTCGTTTACAGCGGATGAGCACCCACGGGGATCAACAACCCTGGAAACCCTGGCAAAGCTCCAGTCTGTATTCATTAAGCAGACGGGCACTGTCACCGCTGGGTAAGCACCATCCAAGTATTCATATACCTTCCACACCTATCCTCGGCAACTAACTATCCATCTCCCCAGAAACGCCTCCGGAATCTGCGACGGAGCAGCATCTTTGATCGTCGCCAGTGAATCCGCCATCAAATCTCAAAACCTCAAACCCCTCGCCCGCCTCGTGAGCTGGCACTACACCGGCGTCGACCCCAAAATCATGGGCATCGGGCCCGTCCCCGCCGTCAAGGGTGCCCTCAAGAAGGCTGGGCTCACATTGAAGGATATGGACATCATCGAGCTGAATGAGGCGTTTGCGGTGCAGGCGCTGGCGGTCTCGAGGGAGCTGGGGTGGGATATGTCGAAGGTGAATCTGGCGGGTGGGGCTATTGCTATTGGACACCCGCTTGGGGCTAGTGGGGCGAGGATTACGGCTCATTTGGCGCATGAGCTGCAGAGGACTAAGAAGCGTTATGCGTTGGGGACGGCGTGTATCGGCGGGGGCCAGGGCATTGCTCTTATCTTGGAGCGGGCTTAGGGCAGCTATTAGATTTGACGACGTCGTTGGACTGGAAATCTTCCGAGCAGGTAGCCGATATAGGAAAAGGCAGGTAGATAGGTTCGAAGCACCTTCAATATATGATGTCTATCGACAAGTTTGGAACCGGCGTTTTAGTACCATATCTGCTGGAAGCAATCCGATAATCAGGCTCGTCGCCGACCCCGGCGACCTCACCCGGCCCGCTCGCGATGGCGTTGTCATCGGCGTCGTTCTACTCGTGCCCACCGTCGCGCGAAGACGGTTAGTGTCTGTTGACTACCGCCCGTTGACGCTTCGCAGACAAACAGGAGGATGAAAGAACTGTTCTTGACAAGATGCAAAAGACTGTGTATGCTACGGTAGGAGGGTACAAAGTTGAGGAGCGAAACCTATTGTATCCTAACACCATTACGCCGACTATGTCGAGGATTGTACCACTCCATACGACTGAAAAGACGATTCGAGGCCGTCGCCCAATGCCATGCGACACCAGACAATAGACTGTGATTGTATGAAGACCTATCCATCCTAATGATTCACCCCTTCCTTGGCCACCCCCCTAACCCCCAGCAAAGCCTCACTCCACAACTCCCTTGCATGCGCATGCATCATCGCATCCCCAAACCTCGCCAACTTAATCGTATTACTCAGCCCCGGCCAGACATTATACGTCCCCGCGCAAAACACGACCGCCGAGCCCTTTTCCAACCCAACCTGGTCGGCCACATCCCGCTCGGCTAACGCGTAGACTTGGTCGGTGTTGGCGAAGCCGCGGGGTGGGATTGCTGCGGGGGAGGACGGATTGTTCCAGTGGGCGAGGGCGGTGCTGATGACGGGGGTGACGCCGTGGATGAGGGCCATGCGCCGGTAGGCGGAGAGGGTGGCGCCGACGCCGATGATGGGGAGTTTGGGGCGGCGTTTCGCGACGTAGGTCTATGTAGGGCAGGAGATTAGGTTTGGGGGATGAGGGAACATGAGGGGGTGTGGGACTTACGGCCATGTCGCCGAGGGCGCTGAAGACGATGATTGATGAGCCGTTGACCTCTTTGGCTGCAGCTACGGCGGCATCGGCGATAGGATGGATGAATTCCAAGGCCGCCGTTTTCTGTGGCCGCTCACGCTGTTGGATTTCCGCGACTTGCATGTAAGCCGCGCCGTCTTCGGCCATTTCGCATACTTTGCCCATCTGCAGTGCGTTGGATTAGAGATCAAGGTTTCAAGGGCAGTGTGCCTCACTGCGATGTAAAGGAGGGAGATCCGACCAAATCGAAATCATACCATTGTGACCGTCTCGACAGGGAACCTGCCCGTCGCGCACTCCGCAGACAGCATGACGGCATCGGTTCCATCAAACACGGCGTTGGCGACGTCACTGACTTCAGCCCTAGTCGGTACGGGTGAAGTGATCATAGACTCCAGCATCTGGGTCGCGGTGATGACAGGCTTGTCTGATTGCAGGATCGCGGGTCAGGTTTCTCATACTATATCAACAAGAAGCTCGGCAGCCGTGAGGCATCCCAATCAGACCGACTAACCTGCAGCATTGGTCTTCCGAATCAACATCTTCTGAATGACCGGCACCTTCTCCAAACTGACTTCCACACCCAGATCTCCACGAGCCACCATGATCCCGTCGCCAATTTGGATTAAATCATCAATACAGTCCAAAGCCTGCGGTTTCTCAATCTTGAGAATAATACGTGGGCGCCAGCCCCGCTCAATGGCTGCCAAATCACCGCCGTTCGTCTGCGGGTTGTCAACCTCCGTGTCATCCTTGGCCCACACTTCCATCAAGTCCTTCAATTCGCGCACATCCTCGACGCGTTGGACGAAGGACATGGCGACATACTCCAATCGCTTTTTGAAGATGTATCGGGCATCCTTCTTATCTTTCTCTGTCAGTGCCGGGACGTCGAGTCGGATGTCAGGAACGTTGATGCCCTTGTGCGGTTTCAGCTCGCCGCCGGCCATGACTTCACACGCGAGCTCGGTCTCTGATGTGCGTGAAGAGACTTTGAGGCGGATGTTGCCGTCGTCCAGGAGTACGCGGTCGCCCGGCTTCAGTTGAGCGACGATACGCTCGATCTTTGTGGTGATAAGACCGTCGGCGCCTGGTCCGTCTGAGGCGCGCAGCTTGACGGTTTGCCCGCGCTCGAGGTAGATGGAAGCTTTGGGTTTGAAGTCGTTGCACCGGACTTTTGGTCCCCCTACAATTTGCATACCGAACTAATCAGTCAGATGTGATGGGCGATGCGGCAAAGCAAATCTCCAGTATTCATCAAACTATCCCACCGAGATCACCCAAGATGGCGACGGGAATGTTGAGTTCCGAGCTCCATTTGCGAATCTCGTCAATGAGGGAAGTCTGTTGTTCTGGATCCTCAATATGGCTGAAGTTCAGTCGGAATACATTGAGTCCTGGTAAACAAAGCGACTCAGTTCAGCTATGTTTCGTCGGTTGCACTTCGCCAGATATCACCGTCATATACCTGCTTGGATTAGTTCCTTGATGAGCGGCTGGGAGGCGGGCCCAAGTGTGCCGACTATCTTTGTTTTCCTTTTGGGAGTGTGTAGTGAGTTTGCCATGGCTAGTATGCTGTACTGCGACGAGGTGGGAGAGGCTGCCGAGGGGAAGAAAGTGGTGGGCACATGAGGCTTGCTCCGATGGGCGTCTTCCCCCTCCGTTTCCTGTGCTGTTCACGTCACAGACGAGTCGGGACGCGCCGCACATGGCCGCTTGGACCTGGCTTGGAACGTTGCGCACTTCCTCACATAAAAGCGCCCCACGTTCCCACCAACCGGCAGTGGCAACGGGATCGCAGGGTGTCCAACTACTAGCAGCTGCGGAGATATCGAGTGTACTATATATATAGGCCGTTGGGCTTATGGGGACTCCACCACGAGCAAAAGCTCGCTCCAGCCATCTTGCGCAGCGCCACGACAATCGAATCTCCAACGCTATGCGCGACGACGAAAACCTCTCTCCTTCGCGGCAATCCGACGGGGGCGCCTCGGGCGGACGAGCCAGTCCATATGCCAGCTGGCCTGGGAGCGCAACGTCCAGTGGCACGTATTACGACACCGGAGGCACCGTTCCTTCCGTTCAGCAAAGTCAGACGTCGCCTGGGGTGTCACCAAAACGAAGCGGTTCCTCCCTGGGCTTCTTGCGCTCCTTCTTTATATTCAACCCTCCGAGCAACCTGCCGTTGAAGCAGACTGCGGTGACGCTGAGCACCGTCCTCCCGGAGATCATGATACATCACATGCTAACGCCAGTGAGTGCCTCGGCTTGTCGCCTGTAAACCCACTATTCGGGTCTGACCCCGTTCCCAAAGTTATACCCTTATATGACACGCGCGCTCCTCCCGGCGGAAAAAGCGTCGAAGGTGGGATACTATGCGGGTCTCCTGCAGTCCGCATTCGCATTTCCGAGTACTTTCATGGACGCCGTCTGGGGACAGCTGTCCGATTCGTTCGGCAGAGCGACAATCCTTCTCGCCGGCCTCGTCGGGTCAGCACATAACTGTACATTCAGCGCATTCTTGCGTGTTCATATGATTCGAGTACTTGAGCTCAATGGTATCTTTTCAGGTACGGCGTGGGAACGATGCTGCTGGGATTGAGTATGTCCTATTGGTTGTCGGTCATGTCGTTAGCGACGATGGGCTTTTTCTCGAGCAATTCGGTGGTCGCCAAGGGAATGATCGGTGAGGTACCTCAATGCGGCACGACGACGATGTTTCGCAGCTGTTTGTGACACTCTGACCTCGGCCTTGTAGATCGCGACGGACGATTCATCCAGAGCATGGGCATACAGTGCTTACGGGGTGGTATTCAGTTTTGCTGGTATCCTGGGGACGTTGGCGGGAGGCTTCCTTGGAGACCCAGCCCTTTTTGCTGGAACTCAGTTTCTCCATGATCGGCCGTACTTCGTTGCCTGCTCGATTGGGGCCTTCCTGGCTGGGGTATGTCTATCTCCGATACTTGTGGCCGTCCGATTCGATGACTAAACACTTCTAAACACGACATGCAGGTAGGTGTTCTCGTCACCTTCCGATATCTCAAACGATCAATCCAGCGAGCGCCATACACGGCACTACATCCCGCAACAGCCAACACCGACTTCAATACCAGCATCGAAGACGCGGTCCCATTAGAATCCATAGGCCTCTCACGGAGTTCCCAAACCCGTGACCGCCCCCGCCTCGGCCTCGCCTGGCGCCTAACCCCCCGTATCCTCCGCCCCTACCTCTCCATCATCTCCGTCACAACCATCGCCCCCATCGTCCTCGCCACAACCTACAAACTGAGCCACAGCCTCTTCCACACCGCCCTCCCCCTTCTCGCCTCAAGCCCTATCGAAACAGGCGGGTTCGGCCTCCCACCGAAATCAACCTCGTTCGCCATGACGCTCGTCTCTGTCGCCAAACTGCTGCTGAAAGCGAGTTATTTTCCGATTCATGGGAAGGTGGGCACGACGTGGTCTTACGCGATCGGATGCGCGCTCATCATCCCCGGCGCGCTCATACCCCCGCTTTTCGGACACGTGGCATTGTGGCCATCAATATACATGTCCAGCGTCCTCATCGGCGCGGGTGAAGGGCTGTGTTACCTCGCGTCCATCATGCTGTTAACGGACGCGGTGTCCCCGGCGCATTACGGTTTGATACATGGACTGGCCGGCTGTGCAGGGTCGGTGATGAAGACAGTGGGACCGACGATTTCGGGCGCGGTTTGGGAGTTGGGTGTGGAGTGGGGATGTCGGTGGCTTATTTTTGGCGTAGTTGCGGGTGTGGCGGCGTTGGGCGGTGTGCTGAGTAGGAAATTGGATGTGCGGAAGTGGGAGTGTGGGGGTGATGAGAGGGATGATTGAAGTTTCTGGCCGGTGGGGGTGGACGTTTGTACCCTCTACGGTTTATGTGGGGGTGGACGTATATATCCTGCTTGCCGAGTTCATGGTACATGTAATATCGGAGGCAGTCATGCGTTTATTAGGGGTAACTCGTCTAATGGGATCGCAATGGGCCATGGATTGCAGCATAAAATGGTTTTCAGTCCTGATGGCCCATGAGCTTTATCAACGCCGTTCTTCAATCCCACTTTCTATTCAAAGGTTGGAGGAATTCAAACCCAAACGTATCCCCCAAATCCCGAAGCTGCCGCCCTCACATGTCTCCCCCGCAAACTAGCCATCAATCAGCCCCAAACCTCGCCCTCAACGCCCCCAACTTCTTCTCCTTCTTCTTCTGCTTGAACATCTCCAACTCCTTCTTCGTCAGCTTCTTCTGCCTCTTGCCTCCACCTTCGCCACCTTCCTCGCTCATCTCGGCCATCCGCTTCGCCGCCCTTTCCTCCTGGTACTTGTCGTAATCGAAATAAAAACTCATCTGGCGGGCGGCTTTGGTGTTTTGGTTAAAGTATTGGTCTGGGGCGGCGAAACGTTCGTCCCGGTCCGGGTTTTGGAAGCGGCCGGTGCGGGGGTTGAAGGCGCCTGTTACTGTGTAGTCTATCGGAAGGTTACAAGAAGAGTCAGTCTCCATCTCGGACGTAGGAGACCCATTTGTTCACCAAACCAACCTGAGTCAACACCAATAACCCCCGGTTTCGTTCCATAAGCCGTCGATATGCCATACCCCCCATACGACGGCTGCGCATCCGATGGAGCGCCTGCCACCCCGGCTACAGTTCCAGCCGCTTGTGGCTGGTACGTGGAGTAGTACCAGTTGTAGTATTCTTCGGAATTGTAGTAGTCTGCGTGGGCGGTTTGTGATGCTTCTGTTCTTGTTGCATCGGCTGGGAGAGGGTTTGTGGAGTCAATGGAGGGTGCGGTCGGTTCGGGTTTTGGTTCTCCTTTCGGTGTACGAGAGGGTGGCGAATCGGTGCCTTCCACAAGGGCCTCCCCCTCACTTCCCTCCGGCACCGTAACAGTATCCTCCTTCGCCGCATTATTCTCTTCCCTACTCTCGCCCTCCTCGGAATCCACAGCCTCCCCACCCTTCTCGCCAATAGCGTCCCCACTCTCAACTTTCACATTCTCCACACTCTCGCCTTTCACGTTCTCCAAAACCTCCTTCGGGTCATCCCAGCTCGTCTCGTTAGTGACGGTATTCCACCAGTAGTACAGCTGTGTGCTTTCATCGTATATCGGCTGCCATGGCGACGCCGGAGGGGTGGAGGTTGGTTGTAGGGTTGACATTGAGGAAGGGAATAGCGTTGCTTTTTCCTTTTCCAACCAAGCCACAACGTTTTGCTGTGCGCTGGGTTGAGGGGAGGAGTACTGCTAGAGAGGGGTATCCTTATATCCGGATCTATATAATATACGTGGGATCTGGAGGTTTAGAAATGAAGGTCTTGAGGGTAATGTCCAGGATGGGCGAAAGAAAGTGAGAATGCTGCGACATGGAAGACGGGAGATCGCTGTCATGGACGGAAGCCTGCGGGACGTGTTCTCCAGTGGCACGCGCTGTCGCTTTTCGTTGTTGACGACAGGCTGACGACAGGTCCCGACGCCGATGTCTTTGAGACACCGGGCCACATATCGAGCTGAACTCTCACATTCGTTTTCTTCCTTCCTCGTTACCCTGCAAATGTCAGCATCGAACGGTCCCAATGGGGGCACCAGCGGCATCCGCCGGCTCTCAACAGCACCAACAAAACTGACAGCCCCAGGCTCAACACCCTTGCGACCTTCAATCACAGCGCTCAAAAAGGTTTCTAGGTCGACCACTGATGTCTCCACCCGTAAAATAACCAGCAGCAAAAGCCGCGGCCATGGCTCCACCGCAGCCACATCCGCCTCCGCCCGCACCACCACCACCACCACCACCCGCAGGTCCTCCACCGCCCCCTCACGTCCAACCCGCAAAACCCTCCCACGTCTCCCACCGCCCACCCGCCCGTCCCTTCCAACCATCGGCGGCGGCGCAACCCTCCAATTAACCCACACCCCAGTCAAACTCACCCACTCAACCTTCGACCTCTTCACGCGCACGACGGGCGAGCCGATGCGCGCTACCGATCCGTATGCGCAGTTCTTGATGGGACCGAGACGTGTGAAACTCCATGTGCCGAGTTATAGGGAGTTGGAGGAGATGCAAAAGGAAGGGAGGGTGGAACGGGAGCGGGAGCGGGAACGGAGGGCGAGGGAACGGAATCGGGTTGCGAAGAGGGTGTTGGAGAGTGTGCAGAGCGCGAGGGCAGATGCGGCTGTGGGCGGGGGGCCAAAATCGGCCGTGTCGAATGCGGCAATTAGTGTTACTGCTATGGCGCAGGGGTTGACGGTGGGCAGAGCGACGAGCGGATTTGCGAAGCGCGCAACGTCGGCTGCAGCCGGTCATCGTCAGCCAAGGAAACCGGCAGGGAAGAAGCGGTTTAGGACAATGACGACGTATCAGTACCGGGCAGATATGATGAGCAAGTGGGAGAGGTTGGAGGATATGCGCATCAAGTATGATTTCTGATGCATGATTTATTGATATTAGGTTATGGTACTAATCTTATTGGCTTTCTGGACACTTGAAGAATCGTGGCGAGGATGCAGTCTCTAAGACACTGTCATGGGGAGCTGCAGTCGTTGTGAGCAATCATTTCAGCATGGAAGGCCCGTCATTCTCGTACTTTGTCTGATTTATTAACAAATTTAGGAAACACAAGAACTCTGAACTACGAGAGCAGTATGCCACCCTCACCAGATCAACTGTACGTAACTCGTTACACTCTCGATACCTTTCTCCGTGTGAGTGCTAATGTCATTGCACTTATCAGAATGCAAAAGTAACGCGGATCCTGCTCGCCACAACTACACAAAATGATTCTCTGACGAGTGCACACCGAGACCGGAAACGGAGGCGGTATGATGCCATTTGCGAGATGAAGGACTTTGATGCGGCTTGGGGAGATCGCATCAACGGTGAGGAAGAGGTCACTCTGATGATGCAACCTGTGCCCACTAGGAAGCACATTCCTAATCCAAATACTTTCAATGCAGGCGTAAACTCAATCCTCCTCAAACGCCGCCGCGAACTCCATGAAGTCGAGCGCGAACTCCTTGCCCTTCGGAACTTCAAAGCGCAAGCCACCTCCGACCCGGCCCACCACCGCGCCCAGCTCGCCCTCCAACTCCGCCAACAATCCGCGCTAAACCAACACCATCAAGACCTGCTCGCGCAAGCTGAACAAAACTCGCACGCCCAAAGCGTGTCACATTTGTCGCTGACGCATAAACATCTCGATACGGTGATCCAAAGGGCATATGGGACGCTGGATCCGCAGCCGCGCGCGGCGTTGGAGGCGTCATTGAAGGTGAATGGGCGGTTGAAGAAGGAGGTTAAGTGCCATGAGGAGTTGGGAGTGGTGCTACGGGCGGAGATTGATAGGCTGAATGCGGAGATTCAGAGGAGGAAAGAGGGAAGGCGGGCGGGGAGAGATCGGCGGCGGGATGTTCTTGTGTGGAAGAGGAAGGAGGGGAAGGCGGTGAGTAGGTTGGTCGATGAATTAGGGGCTTAAAGGCATTAGGTATTGAAACGGGATTTCATGATTGCGATATAATCTGCACATATTTTTCTGGAAATCGGACTTGCGAAGTCGGCAGGCACTGCATTTGAACACCAAACGCTTCAGTCCCCCTAGCCTGTAGAAAGCAACAACAGATAGGCGTCCTCTCTCGAAACTACGCCATGCTGACACCGTCGGAACGTTCGGGGGGAATCTCCTTTGATCCAACGTCCGCGAAGCACACGAATCCATCTCCGCCTGTAGGCCAAATTGCCGCATGTCGATCCCAACGGACCTGACACGCTCACTGATACGCCGCCAGAGCTTCTCGAATCTCGTAGACAGCTCCGCTTCTCCCTGCTTTAGTATCCCAACATCCTTACTAATAGCCTCACGTCGTCGTTGAGATGTGTACACTGCGTGCCCGGTGTGCAGAACACTGCTTCGTTGAATTCCAGGCTGCGAATCACCAGCCTACCGGAATAGCAGACCGTTCGCCGAGTTGTCGTTCTTGCGCACAAGGTGCCCTATCGGTGAAGGACCTGCTCGTTCTCTACCCACCCACTATGCTCTCTCAGCATTCCTTCTTCGTTCTGATCAAAATCCTCCTCGGCAGTAACCGGTCCAGGACTTCTTTCGCTAGCTTCGAAAAGGAACAGAACGTGTCGTCGGTGCGCGAGCCGGGCTGCAAATGATGTCCGTCTCCAACTCCGCTGCTGCGTGAGAGCATGGGGCGGAGTGCGCGGACAATTGAGGCTTCGGTCTCGGGCATCGTTATGCAATCTTGAAAAATGGACCGTTCGGGAGAGGCAACTAATAAGGCAGGGAATGAAATTGTCCAAGAAAGCTTGTCGGAGATGGCAACGATAGCGGACGACCTGAGCAGCCTTGATAAGCTGCCCGAGCACGGAGGCTGTTTGGAAGCCATCTTCCAGCTGTCCAATGCCATTGGACATTGTGACGGACCATTTGTGGAGTTTTGGGCGCGTTTTTCAGGTGTCCGAGGATGCACCGGTGGATGTATTCGCAGTCAACCTTGGTACAGCCGGAGCCGTAATTGAGCGCGTAGCATTTTCGGTCCTGGAGGTCCTGGCGGCGAATCGTCCTCGTACGCGAGCCCGAAGGCGCCGTTCGCGGTGCGGCCCCATGGCGATCTTGCGAAGCCCGTTTGCGGATGATATAGATAGGGTGGGGCTGATGTGAAAGTGAACCAGTGTTGTATCCGGCCTCTTGTCTTCACACAACGATGCACCGCACCTAGATACACCATGAAGTCACATATGAAGAGTGTATCATGATCAATCATTCGATTTAGAGACCATCTACGCCTGAATGTTCGCAGGAAATGGACGATCTCAGTGTCCACATGAGTAACTCTACAGGACAAGGTCCCAGTCCCCAAACTACCAACACCGCCGCTATCTACAACCGAAACGTCTGCTCCACGAAGCGGATGTTCTCGTTCTCCAACTTCCTCAACATCGGCTCGTAGATCTCCTTGGTCATGGGCGCAATCACTCCCTTGCCGCGTAATTGACCTACACGAAACCCCAAAAGAAAAAGCCATGAGTTCCCACTCCTGCGCCAAAAAAAATCCATCACACACTTACCATCCAAAAGCATCTCGGCTCCAATAGCAGCCGGCAGTCCGACCGTCTTGGCCATCGCAGTGTATCCCCCGACCTCGCCATACGCAAACAGCGTGGAGGTGCGCTTCTCGCGCGAGCCGTCCCGCCACTTGATGCCGAACTCGTGGTGCATGGCGACCATGTCGCGTTCGGTGGGGGCGTAGACGAGGCGTTTTTGGAGGTGGGCGCAGAACGCGTCGAGGATGGTGGAGGAGGGGTGGAGGGGGGTGTGAGGAGAGAGCATTTCCAGCCTGCGTGTGGGAGAGATGTGAGTTCAAACCTCGACCCGGGATGAACGCGGTGAATGGCAACTGATGGTGCCCTTTCCGTAACGTACCATTGGAGTGCAGACACGACAGTGTCGAGGTGAGCTTCCGATGGGGATTTGCCCTTGGAGGCTAGGACGTTGGCGATGGCAGTGCGGACATCGGAGCCTGCATCGATGCCGAGAAGCTCGTTGGTCAAGTCCGCCTGCGACAATGATTCAGGTGTAAGCGTGGAACACAAATCACAACTCCTGGAAAACGCGCAACTTACCCACGACACCCCGCTCTTCAGATCCGTCCGTTCCACATCGTTGAACAATCCAATGTCTCGGAAAGTGGCCATGAGATCACAGTATCCCTATAGCAAACGACTTTTCATTAGAACTTTCGTCAACTTGCAAAAGGCCAATCGACCAGTCACATTACCGTGTATCTCAGCGTTCCCCTGAACATCGTATCCAGGTCCGAAATGTCTCCCAAATTGTACAGATCGACATATTTGAGCGAGTCACGGTTGGGAATGCCCTCGAGCGCAAAGCCCTTGGCGATGGAGGCGGTCGTCCGCGATTCGAACAGCTGTGAGCCGGGGACTTGGATGATCTAAATAAAACACATGCTAAATTAGAGATCAAGTGGAAGGAGATGATGTGCGAAAGGGAGAGGGTAAGTAAACAAACCTCGCCATCCCTCTTGAAATGCGCCGAGTTCAATCCAGCGAGAAGTACACCCTTCGGGCTCCAGCTGAACTTGTACCCCAGCGGGTTGTTTGACGCCTCCGGCGCGGGGAGACCACCGCACCATGACACGAACGACGTAATTTTGCCTCCTTTCTCCTTGACCTCGTCGAAAAGTTGCATGGCGGTGAGGTGGTCGATTCCGGGGTCCAGACCGACCTCGTTGAGGATGGTGAGGTTTGCGCGCTTGACTCTGGGAAGGTGTCAGATGTCAGTGCTTCTAGCTCCCGCACATCCGGGCAAGGTACACCGGATTTTTACCTGTCGTTCAAAGCTTGCATGGCGGGGGAGATGTAACTGGCGGTGACCATGTTCTTGCCCTCATTGATGCAGGCCTCCGCCACAGTCGGATGAAGGGTGGCCGGAACAAAGCTGGAAAAGGTGTTGGTCAGGTTGTTCAACTTGTGCAACAACTTCATGCAACCCGCCTACCTGACAACAACATCGTGCTTCGCCACAAGTCCAGCTAACGCCTCCTTGTCAGCTACGTTCAGGCCCGTGACGGGTGCATTCGCCCTTCCATTCGCCAGCCTCGTCGCTTCCTCCGCGCTATTGCTCGCTATCGACATCCAAACATCCATCAGAGCCAGAAAGAGAAGAACAAGGATTGTTTCCCTTTCACATACCAATTGTGACAGACCGATGCGGTGCCCTCAAGAGGTAATCCACCAGCGGCGCCGCGACAAATCCGGACCCGAGCAAAAGCACGTTCTGACTGGCGGTGACCTTGGCTCCTTTGCCGTACTCGTTGAGAATGGGTTGGAGGTTGGATCTAGCAGGCGCGAGCTTGCCGTCGGCGGTCGCGATGGTCGCGCGTTTCAGGACCGGGTGGTCGACGTTGCCCATTGCCTGCGAAACATGAATGGGGCGCGGGTGAGATCCGAGTTCACCGGGCGAGCGAAACGCAGTTTCCTTACCAGTTGGTTGACGTAAGGGAACAAGGCGTTGCTGAAGTATTCACTGGCCTCAAGTGGCAGTTCCGTGGGCAGGTTGTCGATGGACATGATTTGGATCCCTGCGCCTTCCATGCTACGGACGGTAAGTAATTGATTCCATGGATACATCGCATGAGATTTGGAAAGTACGTACTTATCGTGAGTGGTCCGCGTTGCTGGATCGTACATGTAGAAAGGACTGTCGATGGTAGAAGAGTGGCTCATGAACTCCAACGACCCCTTCAAGACAATGTTAGACTGAATTCGTGCGTAAACTCTTATGGCAGTCATCTCCTTACGTTGATATCGCAGGAGACGTCGGCAATGGAGAGCATGCGTAAGCGATGCTCGTTCGCAAGCTGGGTTGCTTGTTCGGATGTCAGCAGCCGAGGGTACTTCTCGTCCCAGAAGATGCCATTCACTAGGACGTTTGTGTATGGCGCGATCTTTTCGAAAGCGGGACGTCAGTATCAGGCAAGTTGAAGCACTCTGGAGATGACCAACATGATGCGCACCTTCTCATGGAAAATGGACATGTAATGCTCCGGGTGCTCGCGGTAATGGTCCCTATTGAACTTCCAGCCATCTTTCCGCACTAGATAGTCAGATGCTGTGACCTGGCACGCGTACACTCGGTGGTGGCTCCAGCCTGCAAATGGAGGATGTCAACCTTCGGGCTCCTCCGGATCGGAAGAATCGATCTACCCACTCTGAGTCTTGTACAGGTCGCGCAGCTCATCTGGGCTGACCCATTCATGCGGCAGACACTTGAAGACGTGCATTGCTCCCTACATCCCGCATAATGAGTTCCAGCTCAAGACGTCCGCAACCATCTTCCACAATGGAACATACTCTGGCAACATGTCCGTCTCCCGTGAACACGAACGACATCGGCCCCATCTGTCTGGGCAGCCCGTCGTCCATGATGACCTGTCCTGTGCGCGTCACATCCAAACGGGCGTCCGCAAGGGTTCTGTACATGTAGGACATTCCAATCGCCTGCATACACACACGAGAGATAAGAACATTGGACTCTTGGTGAAGTTCCTTTTGCCTGACACCCACCAAGAAAGGGTTTCCGTAACCCAGGGCCAGCAGTCGGTGACCCAGCCCATGCATGCTGTCAATCATCCCCGCATAACCGGCAAAGCGGCTGAACTGGACGACACGCCGCTTGGTGTCGTCTGTCATGAGCTCGTAATCTATCAATCTGATGCGCTGTGACACGAACATTGGAGTTTGGCATCGACGAGTGGCGAGTGAGATTTCATGACAGGAAACACACCCACCTTGTCCAAAACCGCCTGCAGCAATGGCATATTGTACTTCTGCCCCTTGTGCGTATGCGAGAAGAACAGGTACGTCTTGTCGGCGATGAGCTGTTCTATTGGCACCTCCTTGACTCCAACAATCACATCCGCGACAGACAGGTCCTCAGCGATGATCGCTCCCGCCTGGTATGGAACGACGTAGCTTCGTTAGCACCATGTTTTATGAGGGTTCGAAGCTGATGATGTTCAGCCTACCCACCTGCCTATACTTCTCGTCCGGCACAACTCGCTTCGTGCTCGGCTGCACATACACCTTCGTCCCCGTCTCCTTTACCAGCCGCTCGACATGCTCCGGCATCAACGGCACGCGCCGCTCCCATCGGTTTTTCTGCTCTGCACGGATACCTATGGATAGGCGGGCTGAAGTAGAGGTGGCGGACGCCGCCACCATCGCCGTTTTCGAGAACTTTCGCTGGCATTGGTGCAGACACTGCGGGTGCCGCAGACGGGCGTGGGACTGCGACCGGAAGGCTAGCATGGTCGACATGCTGGGCTGGGGGCCGGGCAGTGTTGTGGATAGCTAGTTGAAGGGGCTCTGCTACTAAGGACGAGCGATCGCACAACGCAGACCTCAGGGATGCCAGCTGGGGGGTTTTATTATTTGCGCAAGAATGAGGACCTCCTCGGCCCCGAGGAAACAATCGAGCGAGAGAGAGAGAGCGCATGGGGGCCCTCACGCGGCCCTTCCACGCGTCGCGCCCTATTACTGCAGTGGGAGTGACCAACCAGCCACGTTTCACTCGAGGCGGGGCCTTTTTTTTCTGTGCTCACCCTCCCTCAAGGCTCACACACACCCAGTCTCGGTGTCGACAGGTCACGTGCCGCGGTCACTTCCAACCCCTCACCTCATGCGGCTGTCCGAACGAGCGAGCGAATGGATGGATGGATGTCCGAATGGGAATGCGAGTCGCGTCGCTTTCCCTTCTCCCTTTTGCCTTTCACTCTTCGCTCAGGCTCCCTACTCCTACTGTACGCCTCCGAGAGGACGACGCACACTCCACCCGTTCCTTGAGCTTCTTGAGCTCTTGTCTTTGGCGCGCAATGGCTGCCGCGCGAGTTGCCAAACGACCTCGGTCGGCCGGCGAGAATGATGTCGACGTTTTGGGTCTATGTGAGTTTCTTTGTCCAGGTTCAGAGTTCCTTGTCACTGCACCCTCCTTTTTTCATGCACCTAACTTGTGACTCTTTTCGGTTCCAGCGAGCTCTTTGCCGAAACGTACTCTTCGTTCTCGGACAGCTACCAATTCCTCGCTCAGCGTAAAAGTCGGCGTGTCCTCTCCGTCGCGCACGCCCCAAAGAACGGCTGCTCCCAGCTCGAGAGCATCCAAAGTCTTGTCGCCCCGCAAATTAGGGCAGGAGATCACCGCTGAGATGCAGCACGACGAGAATGTTGAGCCCACTTTGGTCACCTCCAAGCGCCAGGGTAAGGCCGCACTCTGTCGTAAAGCAGCAGTCTGGCTGCGGACGACTGAGCTCTCCATTTTACACCTGTAGACTCGTCCCCACCTGCAAAATCAACACATCCTACCCTCTCGCCAGCGCGAACGCCATCATCGCGATCCAGCAAACACCCCTTCCAGCGCCTCCCCAGCACGCCACGCACGCCTCAAACAGTCTACCAGGAGGCCAAAGCACTGTTCCGCCGATGCAGCACGCCAACACGCTTAGTTGGCCGGAATAACGAGAGGCAAGAGCTGCAGTCGTTTTTACAGACTCATGCGGGAGTGGGGAAGCCGGGAGCGTTGTACGTGTCGGGCATCCCGGGGACGGGAAAGACGGCGCTGGTTGATGAGGTCGTCAGGGAGTTTAAGAAGGGTTGTGGCGAGGTACGTTGGAAAGGCACTGACAACTCGCCAGCCTCAGAAAGGCCGCGACATCTGACAAACGATCCTTCCCCTTCATGGTTAGTTGTCGCACGACCTGGTCACCGTGAAAGTCAACTGCATGGCCATGAAGGATCCCAAGATGGTGTATGCCAAAATCATAGGCGAGATCGAGCCGGATTCGCATTATTCAACGAAGGATGCCTTTAAGCCTTTGGAGAATGCTATTGTCGGTGGTGGTGCAGAGGCTGGCGGCAAGAGGAGGTCGAAATACTTGTGAGTGCATAGCGGTTTGGGTCTTGAGACCGGCCAGTTGTCGTGAGAGAACTAATGAGCAATTCCCCGAAAAGCATCGTGATTCTGGACGAGATCGATACTCTCCTCACCAGAGACCAAGACGTCCTTTACACGCTATTTGAATGGCCCCATCTTGCCGGTTCCCGCTTGATATTGATCGGTATCGCAAATGCACTAGACTTGACGGACAGATTCCTGCCCCGGCTCAAAGCCCGCAACTGTGAGTCAAACTCGCTTGCGACACACCACCACCGACAATGTACTAACAATCTGCAACCCCATTTCCCCCACTAGGCGCCCCACGCCTGCTCAACTTCACACCCTACGACATCAAAGAGATCACACAAATCATCAAAGAACGCCTGCGGTGCCTCGAATCCTCCGAAACCGACACCCTACGCGAAAACGTGCTCTCACCAGCATCCACAACCAAGATTGCCACTACGGTCCTGGGCAACATGACCCCGACGACGAGAGCGAAGGTGGGCACGCCGTTGATGCAGGATATGGCGATTGAGCTCTGTGCGAGGAAGATGGCGGGGACGGGGGACTTGAGGAAGGCGCTGGATGTTTGTCGGTGAGTCGGATGTTTGTCCGTGTCATTGTATTCCGAAAGAGCGAAAGCTTACTCTCCGATGGTACAGCCACGCGATCGAGATGGTCGAAGCCGAGTCCAAAAAGAAGGTTGCGAACGGATCCGTCTTTCACAACAACTCCTTCGCCGCCAACCCCGCGCCCGGCACACCCACCCCTCGCCGCAACGCCTCCCTCACATCCACCGCCGGTCCCTCTCCGCTCCGCCCAACACCCTTCCCCCTCCCCAGCACCCCCATCGGCGCCGCCCTCACAACCCCAACAACAGCCGAAACCCCCCTCCTGATGGACACGCCCCTCTCCTCCCTCGACACGCTACCAAAAGTGACTGTGAAACATATCCTGAGCGCGACGAATGCGGTGTTTGGAAGCCCGGTGGTGAATCGGATCAAGGCATTGAGCTTACATTGTAAGATGGTGCTTTGTGCGCTCGTGGTTATGGCC
Source organism: Fimicolochytrium jonesii (assembly GCF_025526975.1). Lineage (NCBI taxonomy): Eukaryota > Fungi > Chytridiomycota > Chytridiomycetes > Spizellomycetales > Powellomycetaceae > Fimicolochytrium > Fimicolochytrium jonesii. The sequence goes on from NW_026515679.1 coordinate 500,148, forward strand.
AGGGCACCCGGCGGCGGACGAGATACCACCATGTCGAAGGTATGTGGTACATTCGACTTGCTCGGGGATGAGGGGTTACGCTATGATACAATGCATGAAACTTGACACACCACCCACCACCACCACACACCCAGGTTTATGAAACATATGTGACACTCAGCAAGCACCCCCGCATCGACATCCAACCCGTCACCCGCACCGAACTGCAAGACGTCATCACCAACCTTGAGACAGCGGCGCTCGTCACCCTCTCCAACACCGCTTCCATCCGCAGCGGCAAGATGATGGCGGCTGCGGAAGGGCGGTTGGCGGCGAATAGGAAGGTGGTGCTGACGTGTGGCGAGGGGGAGGTTGTCAAGGGGGTTGAGGGTATGCCGGTCTGTGGGGAGGCGTTGAGGGTTGGGGTTGAGTAGTGGTGTGCATCTGGATTGAGGAGATTTGGACGGGTTTGTGGATTTGATGTTTTGCAAGCTTTTGCTAGAGATTTAGGGATGCCAGGAGGGAATAGAGGATGGAAGGAGATATGCATACGGCTTTTGTATTGTCATTCGAAGTATCGTAAAACATGTTTTCACGCATCCCAAAAACCGCAGATGTTGCCCCCATCAAGCATAAAGCCTCAAAAACAAACTCTTCAACAGCCTCGCCTCACTGCTCACATTCCCATTCCGCCTCTTCCCCTCCTCCTTCCCTCCTACAACACCGGCCCCTCCCACCCCCCCGCCCCCCGCGGGGATATTCCGCCCATGCAGCTCACACGCGTCAAAGAACGCGAGGATTTCGGTAAATACACTGTCTTTGAGCAGGATCATGTGCTTGGCGAGCATCTCGAAGAGGGACGCGAAGCAGCGTTTGGCGTAGTACCATGTGTCGGTGCCCAACTGGAAAAAAAGGCCCATCAAAGATGTGAATGAGGAGTTCTGACTATCCCCCCCCCCCCCCCCCCCCCGACGAGAAAGGGGGATGTGTGATAGGGTTTTACCTTCTTGTTAAACGGCTCCAGACTCTTCATCACCCGCGTGATCCCAAACTCATAGTTCCCCTTCGCGCAGTACAGCGTCCCGATCACCAGATTCACTATGCACAGGTGGTACGTCCGTCTCCGCCCTCCGCCCGCCACCGCGGTCGGACTCGAGGGATCGGAGGGATCGGAGGAGGGGTCGGAGGACGGGTCGGCGGGGAGCGAGGTGCGTTCCTCCTCTTTTTCGATCTTGCGCATCAGGTCTTCGGCTTCCTCGTTTTGGGACGTCATGATGTACGAGACGCAGAGGTTTGCGAGGACGATGGCGGTGACGTTCAGGATCTGTGTGGCAAGTTCGATACATCAGTTCGTGTGTGCGATGGGACGGGTCTCGCTTTGAAGTCAGAGGAGGATAGCCTCAACCCCCGTGAGAAACCACCGAACACTCACATTGTCATACCCCTTCCGTACAATCGGCTCATAGAAGCTGATCGCCTCCTTGTACTTTGTCTCCTGCATGAACAGCACATGCGCCACGTTGAGTTTCCACACCTCGTGCTCGTTGCAGAACTCGACGGATTTGCGGAAGATCTTTTCCACCATCGCGTAGTTGGCGCGGTCCCAGTAGATGCGCGATTGCGACATGACGAGGGGGATGTAGCTAAAAAGAAACATATCATGGGGGCGGTTAGTTGGTGGGAGGAGGGAAAGGGGGGTACATTAGCATGATGGGAACCGCTTACCGTTCGACGGCATCGTCATATTCATTAACGATGCGTTTAACGGCGTCCTCGTCATGGTTTGCGCGGGCCTCCTGGACCTGTTTGGTGAGTTTGCGGAGGATGTCTGCTTGCCGGTTGGCGAGGTCGTCGAATTTGTTGTACGCTTCTTCGGCGGAAGATTGGCGGAGGAGCGAGGCTTCGATGAAACCGTAGACGTTCTGGAACCACCGGGGAGTGTGAGTAATCGAGGTGGGTACTTCTCAGACCCCAGGCAGAGTATCGGATATACACTTACCGGATCCAAATACCCCTCCGCAACGCCCCTGTTCTCCGCCAACAAATCCGCCGCGAGATCGAGATACTCGTACTTGACATACAACAGCAACAAGTTCGCAAACGCCTCCTGCGGCGGGTTGGGCACCTGCTGCAGCAGGAAATTCAGCTTCTCGAACCCGCCCGTCGGGTCTTCGTCCATGTTCATCAGCGCGGTGTTGTGCAGGGTTACGGGGTCCAGCTCGGATTCGTTGCGGGGGGGCATGTCGGTTAGGGCTTCGCGGGCGGCTTCCACTGGGTGAGGGGGTTGCGTGAGTTATGTGGAGGGGGTGGGAGGGTTATCGGAATGGGATACGCACGGTTATGGAGATGGTACTCGATTGCGGCTTTGAGGTTGAAGGCCTCGACGAGATGCGTCTCGTGTAGAAGTTGCGAGTTGCCGACGCTGCGGACTTCGATGCCTTCCGTTGCCATGCCCACATTCAGCTCTGGTAATCACACAAAAGGCATCGTCAGCCCCCACCGGCCCCCGCAAACACACCCATCTCCTCTCCCGACCGTGCAATCCTTACCAGGATGATCCCGAATCCCCTTTTCAATAATCTCCGCAATGTACTTCAACGCCGGCACAAACTGCTTCTGCATATAGTAGCACAGCGCGACGTTGTAGCTGAGTTCGGCGGTGTAGCCCACGATCTTGAGCGCGTCCATGTACGCTGTGCAGGCTTCGTCGTATTTGCCTTCCTTGATGCGAGGGGGGGTGGGAGGGCGTTAGTGATGGTGGCAGGGGTGGGAGGGTTACATGGGGCAGGGGGGGAAGGTACGGTACTTTACTTTGAAGAGAAGACAGGCTTTGTTGATGACTGTATCAGTGTCGGATGCAGGGAGGGAGTCGATTAGGAATTTGCAGCCGGTTAGGTCGTTGGTGGCGTACTTTATTGCTGCTTGTAACTTGACCGCCTACCAAAAACGGGAGAGCCGTCGCCGTCAGTCTTCTGCTTCCCCATCGTCCGTCAACGTTCATCTCAGACACTGGACTGCCACCTTATCGCTATTCTCCGCCGTCTCGATCAAGGCGCTCGACCGCTGGGCGTCTTCGTACAAGCCGGCTTTGTACAGGCTTTGCGCGTGGTAGACCCGGTAGTGCTCGAATTCAGGGTACAGCCGGGCGAGTTGCTCATAACTACATCGATGGTCAAAGCGAAACGTCAACATCTGTGTGGTATACATCCATCCCGCGCCATGGCATCGACTGTATTCGTACGCCAGTGAGTCGTCGGTGGGCGGAGCAGCTCGTTGAGGTCGCTACGAGCCGTGGTTAGGTGTATTGCGCCTTGAGCGCAAGGAACTAGTGCTCGCGAAGGCGTTCGCCTCGTGGCTCGCCTGCCTCAAGCACCTCGCTGTCGCTCATCGCAGTCCGCATTCGCTTCGCGAATCAACCGCTCGCTTGCGGCTCCCGCACGGTACCTACCACTCAGCAGCCTCCGCGAACCCCCCGACCATAAACCAACAATAACCCAACAAACTCAGCACCGGGCGACTCTCCGGACTAACAACAAGCTCATTCGCCAGAATCTTAATCACATCATGATGCCTTCCATCACGGATATACGAATAGATGGTGGTGGTGTATTTCCCTTCTGGCACCTGAGTGATTGTTGTTGCGGCCGTGGTGTTGTGAGCGCCTGGGTAGGCGGTGGATGGCGGGAGGGATGTGCGGGGGGGCAGGCCGTAGGACGTCATGATTGGGTGGTGGGTTGGATCGTGGTGGTTGGTGGCGGATGGGAGTGGAATGATATCTTTTCTGTCGGGGCGGAAGTGCGTTTGCTCGATGCTCGTCGATGCGAGAGTCGGGGAAAAGTGATTACGAGGACGCGTCGTTTCTCACGTACTGTAGATCTAGAGGAGAACGCGTCGCGCAGGTCTCCCTCATCAAGGCTCTTTCAAGTTGTTGCGATGAGGACAGGGATGGGACAGGGTGGGGTGTCTGCGGGGCTGTATAGATAGACCATTCCCATCCACAGAGCTTACGAGTGAAACGGACCAGGGTGTCGAATCAGTTGCCAGGAAGGAAAGCGGCGAAAACAGACCAGGCGTTGCGTTGGTGAAGGTGTAGGTTCTGCTAGCCGCCTCCCCGCCCGCGCCGGAGACTGCATATAAACAGGCCCTCCTCCTCCGGGACTACAGCGGTTGACATGGAGTTGCGAGGGTACATACATACATGCGCAGGACTAATAAACAAGGGAAATCCGCAGCTTTGGCTGGGAGTTGGGCATGTCGGACTGCACGCTGTTTGTCATGTCCTCACGGACGCGTTGCAACTGGATGTGAACGGTGAACCGGAGTGGAACCGGAAGAGCAATGAGAATGGCAGCACCAGACAGTGGCCACCTCCACGCATCTCACTTAGGGTTAGGGCATATGTAGAGGTGACCGACAGCTGCGTCTGCATTGCAGCAACCGGAGGGAGTGAGACCCTAAAGCTTAAATCAAGGGGCGCGCCCTAGGCTGCCCTCCCCTGACTCCGCCGGTTTAAGCTTTCGCTAGTTTCCACTCTCATATTGTTGCACTTTCCCACGCTCAAAGACTTGCAAATCCACCAACGGAACCGGTATCGACAGCTTTGAGCAGTGTAGTAGCAACCTAGTGTTCACCCCAGTTGGCCCAGTTGCTCTCCACATGTTGTTTCGTCTACCATAGCCTCCCAACAACTCACCCAGCCGAACACCCGTCGCAATGGCCTCCGACAACATTGACTGGGACCTCGGCTATGCCTCCGAATCGCTGGACACCCACATGAAAGGCACCGACGAACATAAACTCTCAAATAGGCTTTATAAGGTGAGCTTCCCTCCCCTACCTGTTTTTCGCATGTCATACTCATTTATATCCGTACGGCATAGACAGAGGAGGAAATAGGCCGCTACATCCTGGACGAGGGGCTCGATGAAGTCAGCAGGGCAATACATCTCTTAAGGTGCCGCTAAGGTGTCTGAAGCATATCTCACCACATGCCCTATGTGTCCTCTTCGGAGAACGGGTTATTGAAGGGAGGGTGCTGACCGATGTGCTTTTTGATGTGCGTTTTTGCAGACAGGGCGCACCGATTCAGAAATATAGCGTCGCGGCGTCGTTGTGTCGGCTGTTGCAGGATAGGGGTGCGGAAGCGAAGAGTAGGGTCGTGCCGGTACTGTTGAGCGCCGTAAAGCAAGACCCACCAGACCTGCAAATCGCATTCGGGCGTAGCCTCATCCAAGTGATTGACAAGGAACTGTTGACGAAATCGGGCCTGCAGAATGTAGCGGATACTGCAAAGGCGCTGCTTGCGAAGAATGATGAGGGTGGGTTGGGATAACCAGCGCGAACAATGGGGATGTAGGAGGAGTTTGGCTGAATGGGGTGCTTGATTTGTAGATGTGAGAGAGATTTGGGCGGATGTCTTGCTGGGCGCTATCCGGTTTCTTCCGGCCGAGTTTGTTGAGAAGGAGGTGAGTGAACTGGTCCAATGCACTGAGAATCATCCGCAACGCAGAGCTAATATCTTACTCCGCATACCCGAAATCGAATCAGATTGTACCAGAATTCTTGACGGAAACCGGTTTAGCTCAACCACCTCCAAAACGATTATGGGCCGCGCGGGTGCTGGGGGCCGCTGCGCCGAGAATAGAAAGCAAACAGTTGAGTTCTGAGCGGCGCCGGTCGAGGGGCCGGAGTTTCGTCGCCGCACACAAACTAGGCCCAGTCTGACAATACCCATCTCTGCTGCAGAATACAGCAAGCTCTCATCCGTAAAGCGGCATCGCTTTGCCAAGACACCGATTACGAGGTTCGGGCGTGCATGTGCAGGGAGCTGAACTCGATTGCGAGAGCTGTGGGGTGAGGTCTTCGTTTTTGTTGAATCGTCACGCCGTATGCGTCTCATTCATCTGCTGTGTCGTGCACAATCAACAGACACGAATGCACTGTGCGGGATTTGCTCACGGAGTATGTCGAGTTGATTATGGACGAGGAGTCGGTCGTGCGGGAGTCGGCGATAGAGAACATCATGAATCTGATGGATTTCTTCGAGCCTGGTATGATTGAGCTTCCCCAAACAGATGGGAGTGTAGCAGTTCCGCACTCAACTCATTGCGCGTCCAATCACACAGCCGTGAAAACCCAAACAATCATCCCAGTCTGGAAAAAGCTCTGCGAAGAGCAACCCACCCGCATCCTCCCCTGCCTCGCCCGCCACCTCGGCCCCTTCCTCTGGGAAACCCGCCCGCAGCTCTCCGATCAAGACCTCCGCTACTTCACCAACTTCTACCACTCCCTCTCCACCTCCCAATACTCCGAAGACGACACCCGCGAGATGTGCGCATTCAATTTTCCCGCTATTGTTAAATGCACGTGCGCGGGGTTTCTCGTTACGCAGAGCTATGAGTCCCATCGGCTTGATATCGTCTTTGACCGACTCACGCAGGATCCGTCCCGACATGTGCGCAGACGTTTGGCGGCGGGATTGCACTCGGTCGCGGAGATAATGGGCTCGTTTGCGTGGACGCATCTGAGGACGGGTTTGTTGAGGCTGTTCAGCGATGCCGAGCTGGATGTGTATCGGAGTGTGTCGGAGCATTTGGGGGAAACCTTGAAGGCTTTTGTCAAGGATGATTTATGTCGACGGGTAAGTCCCTTGATTCACATATGTGCTCTTACTTATATCGCACTAGAAATGCTGAAAACATATGCGAAATAGGACACGCAACTAGACGACATCTTATTTCAAATCCTCCGCCGCGAACGCGAGTACGCGACGTATGGAAGTCGCCACAACTGGCGGCTCCATCAATCCCTTTTGGATCAGTTTTGTGTGTTCCCGGATATTTTCGGGCAGGAGCTGATTCATGGGCATTGTGTGCCACTGATGTTCAAGATTTTGCATGAGGTATGAGGTCTGTCTTTGGCTTTTTTGAGTGGTGAGATTTTTGAAATGTTATACTCCCTTGGGCGTTCCTCACTGTAGAATGCGGTGTTGCCTGTGAAGGAGACCGCGTTGAAGTGCGTATGCGTTTTCTTACGGCATGCGCGGCGGTCGGAGCACCGGGATCGGCTGCATCGGCATATCTATGGTAAGGAGCGGGCAATTGAGACGGAATAGTATGCTCGCAACTCTCGAAACTAAAGGTCCTGAACGTTTTCAGAACTGAAAGACTCCAACGACTGCCACCACCGCCTCCTCTTCGTCAACCTCTGCTCCCTCGTCCTCCAACACTACTCCTCCCGCTTCTTCCACGAATCCTTCTTCCTCCCCGCCCTCCTCGAGCTCGTCAAAGACCCCGTACCAAATGTCCGATACCGCGTCGCCCCACTCCTCCCAGAAATCCGCAGAGGGCTCCGAAAAGCCGAAAACTCGGCCTTGCAAGCTCGCGTCAACGACGGGATCGGCGTGCTGATTGGGGATAGCGATATGGATGTTAGTGATGCGGCGAGAGCGTTGCCGATGGGCCCGCGGTTGGAGGGGATCACGGAGCAGGATTTGGTGACGGTGTTGGGGAGGTTGATCACGGGCGCCGAGGATATAGCTGCCGCAGTAGCGGATCTGTCCCCTGACGCGGCGCAGAGGCTGTACGACCTCCAAGACGCGCGAAAAGAGGAAGACGAGCATAAGTTGACATTGCTGGAATTCGAGAACGAGGAAGCGGTGCGCAAACGCGATATGGAGGATGCAAGAGCGGAGTTTACGAAACAGCTTGCGGAGAAGAGCGCGGGTTCGGCGACCAGCGGGAAGAAAACGAAGGCGGCCGCGGCGTGCAAAGGTCCGCCTGGTGGTGCGGACCGGGATATGGCGGGCGGTGGATCGAGTAGTATGACTGGGAGCGGTGGGTTGGCGAAAGTACGGACAAGTGCGGGGCCCGCGGTGCCTAGCGCGGTGGTGTCGAAGGTGAAACCTTATGGCGGGGCGTCAACGCTCCCGCAGTTCACTGCCGAGCGCCGGATGTCGAACCCGGTCACGGTAAGCAACGCGTCGCGGATCCATTCCACATCCACAGGGCATCGCGGCGCGGCCGTGTCGTCTACGTCCAGCACCGACAGCACCCATTCCCCAATAGACCGACACGCCATGTCCGCTTCGCACGCCGAAGGCGCCAAACGTGCGTCGGCACGGTCGGCCCTCTCTACCGCGCGCGGCCACGGGCCCGCCGAAGCCGAGATCCCCGTCGGCAACCGTCTCCCAGGCCTACGCACCGGTGGCGGGACCTCCCGCTCAACAGCTGCTGCTACCGGACGAAGCATGTACACCAATGGAAGCAATGCATCGAATACCACCAGCACCAACACGACCACCACCCGCACCGCCCTCGCCTTCCCCCTCACCCCCGTCCACCGCTCCCAAGAACTCTACACGCCCACCACCTCCTCCGTGCCCACCACCTCCCCCCGCCTCCAACGCTCCGGCTCCGGCACCTCATCCTCATCATCGCCCTCATGGATGACAACATCAACAACCAGCGCGGTGAGAGCGGCTCACGGACCACCGAAAATGAATATGAAGCTCTCGCCTATACCGAGGATTGCGACGGGGGGTGCTGGAGGGTTGGAGGGTAACCCGTATGGAGCGACACCAACGCATCATCCGGGGAGTGCGGGGAGGGGACAGAGGGAGAAGGGCCTTAGGAATCATAATTGAGGTTGGGGATAAAAGTTTTCTGGGGTCTGTGTCCGATTCTTTTTGTTCCTCATTCCTTCTCTTTTTTTGGATCTCGGGATGTGGTGTTCTTTTTGGGGATTTCATTCTTTTGATTTGCATATGCATGTACATTCTTTTTGGGGTCTGCTCTCAATGGAAGCGTCTTTTGTGACATGCGTGGTCGGTACGTCTGTCCTCGCTAAGCGTGATCGCGGGCACGGCGCATTGATTCATATTGGGACAATAGTTTTGTGGTTTCTACCATTTGATGCCCCCGCGCCCTTCAAGACATCTACCATGTCACGTCCGACCCTCCCCGCACTCCACCCACCCCTCAATCAACGGCCGTCCCCTCGACTTCTCCCGATTATACATCCCCTTCGACTTTTCAAAATCCGGCTTCACCACAAACTCCCATCTTCTCCCATCCCCCTCCCGCCGATCAAACACCTGCACATCCACGCTACTCGGCAACATCACCGGACTCTTGAACTGCACGTGATACCGCGCCGGCAATTCGAGGGTGGAAGCGTCAGGGATGTATGCGGCGGCAGCGGCGGCGACGTATAACCCGTGGGCGATGTTTGATTTGAACCCGAACAGACGGGCCGTGGAGGGGTGGATGTGGATGGGGTTGAAGTCGTAGGCGAGTTTGGCGTAGGCGACGCCGGTGGTCGGGGGGAGGGGGATGGGGTGTGTGATGGTTAGCGAGGCGGGGCCGGCTTCCTTCTCACGATTCGACTCTGGTTCAGAAGGGCCCTTCGAGGCAGATGCGCCCGACTTGCCCAGGACTAGGATGGTGAACACGCAATCCCAAACCAGCACCCCGTCCAGAAACACCGAGATCAACTGATCGAGCTCCGTCCCGCGCCTGGCGGCGCGGATCTCGGTGAGCTTGCACACCGCTTCCAGTCCTTCCGCACCAGTGCATTCCCTCACAGTCAGATGGCGGTAGACGGTGATCCGATTCCGCACATTCAACGCCCCCAGAGCTGCGTACGGGAAGTCAGGGTGCGATAGGAACAGCACCTGCAGGAACCCCGCAACGGCGTTCAAGTAGAACGGCGGGAGAACATCATCATCTGCGATCTCGCTGCTTCGGCCAGGCCGAATCAACCCAACATACCGCTCCAAATGCACCCGGTCAACCACCACCGGAGATGTAATCTCAATCCCCTTCGCCCTCCTAGCCGCGACCTCAGACCGCGCTGGTTTGCGGAGGTTGAGCCCGATGGCTTTGAGGAAGATGCGGGTGTAGGCGCGCAGGAGTTCGGAAGGGAGGGTGTAGGGGCTTCTGAGCGAGGTGGGTGAGAGGTGGATTTGGGGGGAGGAGATGAGGGTTGCGATATAGAGGTGGTAGTAGAAGGCGAGGAAGAGGAGGATGAGCAAGAGGTAGAGGAGCATGATGGGAGAGGGCTTGCTGCCCAACGGTTTGGGGCTTCACAATTCAGTTTGTCGCGCATTGTGTTCCGTTGCGAAGTCGAACAATCCGAGCACAAAGCTAACAATAGCTCCCACTGCCCCCATACCGGTGGTAACGACAGATTCATGATTGAATTCAGTTTTTTTCTCCAAAAACTGGCAGCAACATCAATCAGGTTGAATCAAGGACTTGTCTTTGGAACAATGTGCACAGAGAAAGCGTACAAGGGAGCATCATTGAATCGGGAGTCTTTTCTTAGAACCACCAAGAATTCGAGACATGAAGCCTGACAACCACAGACCGGAAGATGGGTGTTGGGAAGTCCGGTTGCGATCAACGAAATCTGACAAGTCCCTCTATTTCGAAAGAATGTTCTGTGTATCTAGTGTACGTCAACCTTAAAAATCCATCTACAACTCCAAGGACCATCATGAAAACCAGCATAATGGTCTACGGCGCCCGCGGCTTAGCATCTCGCAAAAAATGTTTATGCGCAAACCGTGCCCACAGTCGAGTGTGTTTCCTTCTATGTAATTCCGCCCTGAAAGAACATCTCAAACGACAGTCATAAACAGTCCGACGGGCAGACCTGCCATTATCGCAGCGAGAAAGCTGTGGCTGCTCAACGTCCAGGTTGTCGCGGTTCCGGAAGACTTTTTGTCCGAAACTGACCCCTGGGTAGTGGAGGCGGCGGCACCAGAGGACCCAGTAGTGGGCGCACCGGAGGGTGTTTTACTGGCATCCGCCCCAGGAGGGCGGAATCCTGGCGGTAGAGTAGTAGCGTTCACAACATCGATGGTGCCCGGGATCGGCAATGTACAGTATCCGAATTCAAGGGGGTCATTGGCACCGGCCGATGCCCCAGAAGGACATTTGTCGGGAACCAATGTTGAATTCCGTTCGCATTGCGTGCAGTCGTCGTTGCATCTCTGCAAAATCGTGGCGACGCCCTTCGAGTCGCATGTGAATTTGCGCCAGTACTTCTTGCCCATGTAGACATCTGAGATGCAGGAGTTCCCGGCATATCTAAGAGAGATGAAGGAGTTCCCGGCATAGCTAAGAGAGATGTCGAAAGGACCATCACATCCTGTTGGCCTGAGAGAATGAATGTATGAGCTTTTGGCACACTCATAATTGGACGGTTGGATGGTTGAAACAATACCCTGCTCGCCGCTCGCGACAAGGAAGTTGGGCGTGGGTGAGGGGAGTATTGCGGCTTTGGCGCAATGTAGGTGCTCGCTTCGCTCGCAAAAGATCTGACGCTTGCTGAGCTCGCTAAGAAACCCGGTGAGGGGAGTATTGCGCCTTTGGCGCCATGTGGCTCGCTCCGCTGGCGAAGGCGTTCGCTTGGTCAAAATCAAAACTCACCCGACCTGGGAAGAGACGATATAAGGACGGTTGGCTGCAGCGGAATCCTTGAGGATTTCGTCTGGGAACAGACTGGGCTTTGGGCCGGACGGCGTTCCGGCGTGCGGCAGCGTGGTCCAGTCGCCAACGAGTTTCTGAAGGTACGACCCCGTCTCCTGCGTCTGGTCACCGGCGCGGCAAACGCCGAGAAAGTTGAGCATGTTGCAGCGGTCTGGTCCCGCAGCGGCGTTCGTGCTTGTTAGGGACGGCTCTCCGGAAGCCACGTAGGTGGTGTAGCAGTCGGACAGGCTGGTGTCCCATACGTACTTTGTCGTAGAGTCGGGACCGACGGGCGTGAGAATGACATTTGGAATGCCTTTTTCACACAGGCGGTGAAGATACGTTAGAAGTCTGCGTGCACTGCGAATGCAGTTCTGTTGTACTGTCGCCAGACTCTCTCTCTCTCTCTCAACTCACCTGTGCAGTCTGCCGAGTCATACCAAAGCCCTAGAATTGACTTGTAGGGAGCCGTGCCGTTCGTCTGAGCGCGTGCGAGAGGGACCGAGAAGGCGACAGCCGTTGCAGCGACGGTGGACAAGAGCGAGAGCCTCATCATTATTGTTGCGAGCGAAGGTGGATACTGTATGGATATTGGAGAGAGCGTGAGGAAGTGGGTTTGGGCGAGGCTCTTGCCTTCTTGTAGCCGACGAGCCGAGCCGTTTGAGCTCGGTAGATGGGATAATGGAACATCAGCCCGGCCGTTTAGGTTTCCAACGTCCACAACCACACGCGTTTCCGTCATCTCACCGAGAATTCTATTCCACGTGAGCCATAACGTAGTAGCCAGAACGCGTCGATGGCTTACATGAGACGCATAACCGTTGACATTTTGCTCCTTTAGTAACCATCATCTTCATGATAGGAACCAACCACTACTTCTCCGCCGATATGACCTCGCTCAAGTCCGGAACCGCCAATCGCAAAGAGCGCACCCCTCGTGGACCGGCAGTCCGAAGCCCTACAGCTGTACGGCAACGTTTCGACACAATCGACACGTGCCAGCTATCGCCTGAATCCGGATAGCTGGCACGTTTGTTTGGATCGCTCCTGTGAGGAACCTATCTCCCGCTTTCGACAGAGCCGAGTATCAGAAGGCAGTCATCCATCTTGGTACGGACGGACATCAAGACCTGGCCAATGTCAACACGGGCAACCAAACCTTGGAGTTTGCCGAAAGCTCCGCGCATACCCTGCTGCAACCTATCATCATTGCATGGCAGAAAGTGTGAGTATCAACCTTGGGAATGATTGCGCAAGCCAACTATTTGCCGCTCTCAACCAAAGCGATCCACGTAGGAGTTGACTCGCTCACGGACGGCTGCGTGTATCCTATAGCTTTTTTCGGAGTTGAAATCTTCGGAATCACAAGCCGAGCCAACTTTATCGTGACGTTCGATGTCACCAAGCGACAAATCAACGGTTCGCGGTCCAATGAAGAGGTCGAAAAACAGCTTGCAGACTTTTTTCAGGGCCGCGAAACGTTGATTTGTCGCTTGGTGGTAATATTCGCCGCGTCGACCAGGTCCCAGACGATCACCAGTTCCTCCTTTGAAGAGACTGCCGCCTCCAGACTAAGACCGAGAATCTCTGACTCCTGGAGAAACTTTGCGATAGCCTCTACTCTTTTGACCATATTGGACCACGTCCGCCTCTACACGTCTGCTGCAACCTGTCCATCAACTTTTGATGGTCTTCTTTTGCCTTAGCGCGGTTGTTATCGTATCTCTTCTGAAGCGCGGAGTCTACGGCCTTGGCGCGGGCCAGCAGCGAATAGTAAAGAGTAGTAGCGTCTGTCTGGAGCTTCGAAGAGGCCGAAGAGGAGGAGACGAAAGAGGGTAACCCGAGGGTGAGGGACAAACGTTATCGGGTAGCATTGGACAACAAAGAACCCAAAGTGAGCTACTCTGTAATAGATATAGGTTTCTGGTGTGCGAGCCAGTGGCGCGCTTTCAACTCATCCCGACCAAGGTAGTTGTGCATGTGCGTGGCGCGAGCAATGCGGTAGACACCCGAGTCGAAGTGCGTAGTTGCCGGAGAGGGCGGCCGCTATCGCTATGGCCAGCTATCCCGCCGCCTATGGTGAGTACGTCGTGGACAACCGGATTGGTCATCGTATTGATATCAAAGGTGTTGGGCTTTTGGCGTTGGGACAGGCCGAGAACGCGGTTCTGGTGCTCAAACTTGTTCCAGACAATTTCGGTTTTCGGGTTTGCACGACAATGGACGCGCTGCAGGTCCCCCATTGTTTCAAATAGTGACCGCATTTCGACAGCAGCCGCGGTTCTCCTGGTGCGGCGTGTCGGTTTCATCGCAAACAAACCATCCTGTCTGCAACTGCTGTGCACCACACATCGCCAAGAAGCGTTCGCCGGGGGCGTTTTTTTCCATTGGAAATCCGCGACACTGCACGACCCACGGGAGAACGACGATGGGGGCTTCTGCTGTCACTGGTTCTCAGTACTTGCGGTAGGACTCCGATAGGAGTACGTGGGACGGGATGGGATCGTTTCAACCAGCCCTCATGGGCACAGCGTCGTCCGCACATGTTACGGAAGTATTGATGGGAGTTCAGAGTGGACAAGTATAGGAGCAGAGGCAGCCGTGAGAACTCTGCATCTTATAAAAGCCCAAGACAGAGTGGGAAGACCGCCACCTCATTCGTCTCTCGCCACTCCCTCATAAACAACGGAAGTTCCTACATTTGGAGCAACGCTGCATCTCCCTCAAGTGTAAAACCCACCCAAGTCACAACCTTTCAACCATGCTCGCCCTGAAATCCGTCCTGCCGTTCGCGCTCCTCGCCCTCGCCTCCTTCACCTACGCACAAGACATCAACGCCATCCGATGCCAGAACGGTCAAGCCGCCCAAGCCGCTGACCAGGCCAAAGCCAGCATCAGCGCCTCCTCTGCCTGCAACACGGGCGACGTCGCGTGTGTCGGCGACAAATTTGGCCAATGCGTGGGAAGCAAGTTTGTCACGACTGCGTGTGCAGGCGGACTCAAATGCCAAGTTCTGCCTCTCGTGAACAAAGCGGGAACCTCCGTTGCGTGTACGTCCGATACCGACAAGAGTGCTCGTATCTCCGCTTCCCTCGCGAGCTGCAATGGCAATGCCGGCGGTAAACAAGCTGCCGGCCAGGGTAAACAGCCAACGAAAGCCCCTGCCAAGCCTGCTGCCGCGCCAGCTCCCGCCCCTGCTGCGGGAGGTGCCGCTTCTGGACCCAATGGCGCCGGCAACAAGAAGGCTACGCAGTTCATCACCGGTCCTTGCTCGTCGGACGCCGATTGCGCATCGGGATGCTGTGGATTCAGGACGGGCAAGTGCGCGGGTCCGGTCATTGCCCAAGAACGCGACGGTGGTTGTGGGTTCGGTGATGCTCAGCCCAATGGTACGTCCTCAACTTTTCCCACCCATTTTCGTACATTGTACATAAGTCCGTTGTCTAACTCGATTTCTTCGGCTCACAGACAGAGCCGCCCGCATCTTCCGCGGCCAATCTCCCGCTCCTGCGCCGGCGGCCCCAGCGGCCCCGGCCCCCGCCAAACCCCAAAAGCAAGCACCACCGCCACAACAGGCGCCTGCCACAGGTGGGGCCGTGACGAAGAAGGGCACCCAATTCATCACCGGCAAATGCGCCTCGGACTCCGACTGTGCCTCCCAATGCTGCGGGTTCAAGTCCGGTAAGTGCGCTGGCCCCGTCATCGCGCAGGAACGTGATGGCGGGTGCGGGTTTGGAGACGCTCAACCCAACGACCGCGCTGCCCGTATCTTCCGTGGCCAAGCTTAAGTTCTCCGACGACAGGGACATGAAGTTTTAGAACATCTGTACATACCTGATACATAGCCGCATTTGTAGAGTTTCCCCCACACCGAAGCGGTTTTCTTTCTTGAAGAGAGGCTTCTCCGTGTATATATATCATCGCTGCTCCTGTAGATAATACAATTTTCATCCCATTTGGTGTGCGAGGAACTAAGCAGCGGAACAAAGCAGCGGTGATGCTGAAAGGTGTGGGCACCGTGCCAAAGGTGCAAACGAGGTATCACAGAAGGTTCGAATGGGTTATCTACAAACACAGACAGCGGCAGCAGTGGATTGATAGATACGGATCCTAGCGAAGGGAAAAATGAACCAGGCTAGGGGGAGGCTAAGACTCGGAGTCCACACCCTTTCTGCATAGTTCTATCGAAAGGCTCATCCCATCGTTAACGGGTATGTACGCCGACACCGCCCTCCCGCTCGAGCTTCTTGTAGTACTGTACTTCCATGCACACACAGCAGTGCCGACGTTAAATAAAATCGACAGCATGATGCCAAGTTCAGTAAAGCAGGACAATATAGCTGCTCCAACATTGTCACCATCTCGTCGTCCATTCCAACGCCTTTCAACCGCCAGATTAAAGTGTCTTGGTATGATTTGCATGTGTTTAGCAACACAACGGTGCGGTAGATTATGACGACGACGTTCAGTACCGACTGGTTAAACATGAACCAGGCAAAGCGACGGACGCCGGTCGAGGCCGTGGAGATTCCGCTCTGCGTCCGAGGGTCCGGGGCGTTTCCCGTGAATGAGAGCCAGCCGATGGATGAAAATGCACGTCCACCTGAAGAACATGGCCAAAAACGGGATGGTGTGATCTGTTTGGACAAGTAGACAACAACGCTAATCCCGCAGCTACTTGAGTTTCCGATGCTGGGCGATAGACATGACAGTGTCTAAGGAGCCACTTGAATCTGCTCAACTTTCCGTTTCCCCTTACAATTCGCCTTAAAGAGTGAGACATGAGGATTCTGATCGTAAAAGAACCGCAGAGGCTTGTCCTTCCATTCAGCAGCATAATCTATCCCGATTCGCGGGCCCGCCTGTATCGCTATAGCTGTCTCTTCCGAAGCCTCGTCAACAACTCCGACGTCTTCAAAGTACAATCCAGCGTCGGTACACGTCATGTCCACCCCATTTTGTGCCAAGTCGATCCCCATCGCCTGACACAGTTTCGCTGGTCCCGAGCACAGATCAGCCTCTCGCATTTCCTTCACATGCTTGACTGCAGCCGTTTCCCCACCGACGGCTTCTGCCTTTCGTTTCCGCGTGCTCCGTAACGTCCGCATCGTTGCGACGCTCTCCACCTCTGGCTGCAGGGCTCGAATAAGCACCGCCTCTGGATAGCTTTCGGACCCGCAGACCACGTTGAGCATATGATGCATGCCATACGTAAAGTAAACATACGCGTGGCCTTTAGGCCCATATATGATCTCCGTGCGCTTCGTCCGTCGGCCGGCATAAATATGGCAGGCCTTGTCATCTTCTCCACAGTATGCCTCCGTTTCGACGATGATGCCCGTGAGACGCATGGTTTCGTTCGAGGAGGGTAGGAGCCGGACAAGACGCTTTCCGAGGAGATCGCGGGCGACTGCTTCAGCTGGCCTCTGGAAGAACGACCGAGGGACGACGGGGTTGGCGGCGCTGCTGGCATCCGTCGCGGCAAGTGGTGGGCACTCATTGGGAGCACTTTGAACTGGAAGGGTGCCGACCTGCTTCTCAGCTTCGAGCACTTCAAACGGCACCAGTTGCTCGATCTCCTTGCCCGTATCAGGCCCCGCCTGGTGATCTTCGTACGCCACTGCTCTGTTCCTCGGGCGCAGCGACGGTGATGCGACTGGCCCATAATCCGTCCCAGCTCGCCTGCTCCGTCGGAGAGGAAGTCCGGGAGCGTCCGTTGGACTTTTTCGTTTGGTCATCTCGTCTAGCCTTGGTCCCAGGAAAGAGACAGAGGGTGCCTTTGCGAACGAGAACGACAGGAAAGCGGTACCTGGAAGGTACCGTCAGAGAACTCTTATCCCTCGTAGTCTGGACCTGATTCCGAACGACAACCGAGAAAATGACTCTTAGATGAGGTTGATAAGAAAGCGAGGGAATGAACGAGAGGGAAGCGGCACCTGGAGGCTACCCTCTCAAAGCTCTTATTCCTTGTGCTCTATACCTGAGTCTGGACTACGGTCGGAATGTGGATGCCTGACGATTGCCAACCAGATTGCCAACGGAATTCGGCGCGTCCCTTCTTGAAAAGCTTATGCGATGGATTGTACAAGTTGCCATCATCGGCGACGCCTCAGGCAGAGGTACAATGATGTGGATGGCAGATAACCACCACGGAAAATGGGATGTGGTGAGGATTCTAGACTACCTACGGTTACGGGAGAATGCGCCTGGTCTGCGGCCATTGCCAAACACCACCGAACGCACAATCGAGAGGAAATTCTTGGTGCTCAGGACGTCCCGATTGTGCACTCTCATCCGTAGTCGTAGTGGTCGTCTTCCAGGAATCTCAAATGGCGTCCAGTCTTGGTTGATACATTCAGGGTTGGGGCAACCCACCAATCCATGGACGTATTCCATTCTCCCCCTTCTAGCTTGCCACGGCCGAGATGACAGCCGCTGTCGGATGTTTTTCCTCACACGCCCGTGGCAGTCTGGGCACACGGAAGACGTTCGATACTCATCTAGCAAGTAGCATGGAATGCTGTTTCTTGCAAAGAGTGTGCGGAATCTGATTTCCACGATGAGTTAGCATATTATAGTACATAGTAGGTACTACCAACGATAGTCACTCACCCTTTGGTCTTTGATGACTCCTGAAAGCGCATGGTTTTTCCAGCGTCGCTCCAATCACCCAAGATGACCAAAAAATGCTTTCCATACAGGCGTCGCATGTTCTTGATGAGCTTGCTCTCAGACTTTTGCCGCAGTGAGAACGCCTTGAATCTGCGAGCCACGTGAATCTCATCCTGGTAAAACTCATCCAGGGCAGGATCTGGGATATGGATGTCGGCCCATGCATTACCAAATTTGAAGACGATGCATGATACATCATACCTGCATGTTCGTAATCCACAATGAACGCTGAGAACACCTCGATGTTCATGCTCTTGTGCGACGAAATATGTGATTCCATCTCAGCGATGCCGGCATTGATCTTTCGCTCTGTCATGTCTCTTTGAAAGTACCGAGACTTTGTCTCGACCGCCCGTTGATTGGATGTGTATCTGATACGGGGTGGTGCATTGTGAGAACGCTGCAGCGGAATGTCGAACGAAGGGGATCGTGGGGACGGGGACAAATTTCAAAGTGACGTTTTCTTGCGACGGTGACATGTCGTAACATGACCGCAATCTGGCATCTGCGGCATATGTAAACTGCGGACGGTCATTGTATTACAGTATGTATTCAGATTTTCTTCCAAGGGCTCCCAACTTCCATACCCAATCTCAAAGTCTAGACTGCGAGCGGCTTTTATGTATTGATCTAGTATTTCGGAGGTCATACGCTTGCCCTGCCATCCGGGAAGAGCGCACGCATCCACTCGGTCGCTGGGACGTCACTATGCAACGTGCGGCATCCTATGGACAAGTACAAATTCGATTACGGTGAGGTTCGTGCGTAGTGCCCGGCAACCGAACTGGCAGCGATAGGTCTAGGTAGCTGCCCCAATTCTGAAGCGTTGCGATGCGATGGATGCAGACCGTGCGAATCTCCCGGCGGCTAAGGTGGGGCGGGCCTTCAAGGGACACTAAACCAGCGGCCTGACGTCGTTGCGAGACACCGTGTGTTGGCCCACAACTACCTCAGGCTTATCACTTAGTGTCTCGCAAGTCCCAGGGTGACCGTATCGACGCCGTAGACAAATGCCCATAAAATGCCATCACCCACAATGCCCTGATGTTCCTCGCCGACTGTGATCCGATATCCCACTAGACCCGCCGTAGTTAGTCCAGCCTAGCAATCCAAGCTTTGCTCGATCTGAGATAAGACACAGCTCAGTAACGGCGTGAGTATCTTCCCAAATCGCCGGATCGCATATCAAAAGCTCTGGTCGCTTTGATGGCGAGAAAATCAAGCAATTTCCTCAAGCAATCCTCCTCGTCGTTCGTGGCGGAGTTATCGAAATAGAGGTCGATTGTCGCATTGATCAATTCTGGACTCGTTCTTCTGGAATGACTATAGCTGTCTGCTCGGCTTCATTCTCGTCGGCTATCGACGTCAATGGTTCCACGTATCTGGGCTAAACCCTTCCAACGTAGGTGTACAGTTGACCGAAAAGACTTCGGCAGCCTGTTTGAAGGTCTCGTGTATGCGACGAACCCGTCTTATCCGCTTGCGGCTTCTTCAACCGATGTTGACGGTTGACGGTTCTTTGCAACACGGCGATGAGGGTGCAGGGAGAGAGGTTGTGGCGGACCAGTTGGACCAGGCAGCGACTTACCAGCGACCGGGCAGGAACTGCAAACCGGGCTACGATTTGTAGGAGCGACGGCTGGCGACGGCGCTCAGTATGGGTTGCCAGAGGCTCCAGATCCAGAGGGGAATGTTCTCAAAAATGCCCCAGTTTCTGTCAGCGTTTCTGTCATCGACGGGCTTCGAAGTTGTCCGCGTACGTTTTTCTGCTGGCCTGCGGTGGACATTGGACCCTCAGCACGTCGGCTCAAATACTCCACCTCTCACTACATATCCAGGAACAGCAGCCATAATGACCCAGTGTATCGATATCAAGGACAACGACGGCTATGACTTGGAGGTACCATTCACCTGAGTTTCGAAAGTAGAACAATGGCTGTTGGGAGTTCGAGCAAACCCTGACCGTCAGGGTCTATCCCATTCCCAACGCCCGCTTATAGAGGCTCTAACACACCTTTCCCACCTCCATAGAACTTCGTTCTTCCCACGCACTATGCCCGGGACCTAGAGCGTGTGTTGATCCCGTATGGCCTCATCCGCGACCGCATCGAGAAACTCGCCGCTGATATAGCCGCCGACTGTACCAACCCCGTCGTGGCCTGCTGTGTGCTGAAGGGCGCACATGGGTTCTTTGCGCATCTGATGGAATCACTGAAGAAGCAGAAAGATCGCAAGGCTGAGTCTAGTACGTTCTTCTTCTCGGTGGTATCGCGGTGCCGGGCCTTTGATATACTGTCTAACGCCCGGCCCTCTTCCACCATTTAGTCCCCCTCAGCTTCGAATTCATCAAAGTAAAAAGCTACGAAAACACTGAATCGACCGGCAACGTCTACATCTCCCTCTCCGAGGAGGACATGAAGTCCTTCAAGGGTAAAGACCTCCTCATCTGCGAGGATATCATCGACACGGGGCGGACGATGGTCGCGTTGATTGAGAAGCTGAAGAAGTATGAGCCCGCTAGCATTCGGGTCGTGAGTTTGTTGTTGAAGAAGACGCCGAGGAGTAATCAATATGTGTAGGTTTCGGGGGGGAGCATGTGGGTTGAGCGTGGACGGGAGTGATGGCTGATGAGTCGGTTTTGCAGGCCCGAGTATGTCGGATTCGCTATCCCGGATCTGTTCGTCGTTGGGTAAGCTTTTTCTTGGTGGTGCATCTCTCTTCTGAACTGAGTCTCACTTTCTTTTCCATTCTCTTCTAGATACTGCGTACGTATAAGCCCTGGTCATCCGACTGATCGATTGACGCATTTGAATAACTTCGAGTTTCCCCCCACAGCTCGACTACAACGAACACTTCCGCGACCTCGACCACATCGCTGTCATCAGCGAGCACGGAAAGCAGGCGTACGCTGTATAGCGGTGTAGAGTAACGCTCCTGTGTCAGTACATCATTTTCCACACACCTTTCGCTTGATCCCCTTAGTTAGCATCAGAGTACACTTAGAGTAATATATTTAGCGTAATTCATTGAAAAGCGGTGTTAAAGCGTCGACTGTTCATGTCTCCTCATCAACATCAAACCTACCAGTTCTCAATAGACTCCAAGTGCGAGCTCACCAACTTTCCCATTCTCTAACAACTCAAATGTGTACAGTATATATACGTGTGTGCTAAATACCCAAAAGTGCTCGTCTCGTCACCCAGATATTCCGCTTGAACGGAGACAACCCCATCCTACTACGTCTTCTTTCTACGTACAGGCCTGCCCCTCCGGCCCCGACACCCTCGGGCTCTGCGTCCTTGACGTTATGGTACAGATTGTGTTCCGACCGATTGTTTTGTACGGTGGCGATGTGCGTATGGAGGGTTCGCTTCCCCGGCATGCCGATTGCCTTCTCGACGTCCACGGACCCCCCTCGAATAGTTCTGTGGTCACCCCGCAACCCACATAACGCGCATTGATAAATACAGATATTCCATCCCCACCACCCCTTTTCTTCTCCTCTCCTTACGTCTCCGCATCGGCCTCATTCTCCTTCTCCGCGGCCGGGTCAATCGTAAACCTATGCCCACACTTGACGCAGGAGTAGAACAGCTATCACACATAGTCAGATATACGCCCACATCGTTCCCGAAAGTGCGACGCAAGGTGTTGCGAGGCCCGTACCTTCATAGTCGCATCACGGTGTTTCGACCTCGAATGGTAAAACACCGCTTCCGTTGAGGTGCAGTCGTACTTTGGACACTTTATATTGTTGGCACGGGGGAAGGTTGGGTCGGAGGCGAGGGCTACCTCTTCTGCTGTTTGTTCACTGCGAATAGGTAAGTATTTCAGTATAGATTCCCTCCGTCCTTGTCGCAGGTGGAGTTCACGAAGTAGCTAACACTTCTTCCCACACAATCATGTGATAATTCACAACTCACCGAGCAGTAGCAGAAACAACATGGGAGTAAACCTGCGTGAACTCCGCCTCCTCCGAGTGATTGCAGTGCCTGCAGTTGAATGTCAGTTTCCGCTCTGCGCGGTCTTCTTTGGGGTAGAGGAGGTTGTTGCTGGTAGGTGGTGTTAATAGTTATGTGTGATCGCACGGCGGGTGGGAGTGAACGCACCATTCTGAGCAGAATCTGAAGGCGGACATATCAGCAAGGAGGTTGAGGGAGGGTCGGCTGAGAGAGTGCGTGGGGGCATCAAGGGGGGAAATTGACCATGGGCAATGGGCACGCAACTGGAAGACGCTGGAGCTGACAGGGCTGACAACTCGCGCGCGACTTGCCCTTCCCAGAGCCCTTCCCCGTTTCCTTTCGATTCGGCTGGACGGTGTAATTGCGAACACCTCGCGAACTAGCTGTACCTTACCATACGTCAGAAATGACCCCGCCACCCGAAATCCGCGCCCTAGAGTTCTTCTCCGGCATCGGCGCAATGCACTACGGCCTCCAATGGGCCGGCGTCAAAGGCGACGTTGTGGCTTCATTCGACATTAACCCCGTCGCAAATGCGTGGTAATGGAAATAAGTCCTCGGAGGGGTTTTGGTTCTACGGAATGCAATGCTCATATATTTCTCTGGGCCCTCAGCTATCGACATAATTTTGGGATAGAGCCGATACAGACGCTCATTGAGACGATGACGGAGAAGAGGTTGGAGGGGTTTGGGGCAAATGGTGGGTTGGGGTTGGGGTTACAAGGCTAGGGATAGTGTGCATCGATGTTTGGTTCGGTCCGGGCTGATGATTCGTTGTTAGCTTGGTTCATGAGCCCGCCATGTCAACCGTATACCAGGAGTAGGTAAACGAACGCTTGAAGGAACACTGACTGCCAGCAGAACTTCCATTAACATCAATCCCTCGCACCCAGCCGGTAAACAACTCGACACAACCGACCCCCGCGCCGTCGGCCTCCTTCACCTCATCCGCCTCCTCGGCACGCTCACAACCCCTCCAACCTACCTCTTCCTCGAAAACGTTCTCAACTTCGAGTCCTCCCAGACCCGCTCCCTCCTCACCCAACAACTTTCAAACCGCGGGTACGACTTCACCGAGTGGTTTTTGACCCCGACGCAGATGGGATTGCCGAATGATCGCGGGAGGTATTATTTGACGGCGAGGAGGGTTAGGGAGGCGGGAGAGGATGTGGGTGTTCCGGAGTTGAGGTTGGTGAAGGAGTGGCCGTTTGGAGGCGCAGGGGTGAAAAGGAAGACTGTGGGGGAGTTTTTGGAGGAGGATGGGGAGGGGGAGTTGGTGAGAAGGTATAGGTTGCCCGAAGCTTTTGTAAAGAGGAGGCAGGCTTTTAGTGAGTCAGCGGTTGTGACTGCGGATGATGTGCGAACGTCGTGCTTCACGAAGGCTTATGGGCACCATGGTAAGTTGGCAAGTTGGTTTCCGAGGATTGTCGTTTGCTTCTGATCCGACGTCAACATCTAGGACTAGCGGCCGGATCATATCTCCAAACCAAAGGATTCGATGTAAGTTGCCCCCATATCTTTGAATCGTGGTCCTCAGAAACCGCCAACATGCTTTCCCATCGGCAGGAACCCAAACGCCTAGACGAGCCCTCAACCGCCATCGACCGTCTCGGGCTCCGGTGCTTCACCCCAACAGAAGTTGCTCGTCTGCACGGGTTTCCCATAGATGACCGCGCACCCGCCCCGCCCCGTCCAGCGGCAGCGGTAGCAGAGCGTCTGGCGTATAAGTTTGAGTTCCCGGAGGAGGTCACTACGATTCAGCGGTGGAGGGTTTTGGGGAATAGTATGAGTGTGGTGGTGGTGGGGGAGTTGATGAGGTGTGCGTTGTTTGCTGATCATGTGGTTTGAGGTGGGAGATAGAATGGTATATGTAGATACCCGAGAAAACAGATAGAAGTGTACGGAATTTTGAACAAATGAAGTAGAGTAAGCTATTAGTATCAATGCATCGCTGCATAAAATCTAGCAGCAGCCTCCGGCAGCGGGGCTGCTTGAGCTACCGCCAGGGACCGGCGCACAGTCAAACGCCCCAAAATGCACACTACGATCGCCATCCACTTTGAAATGTTTCCCCAACCAAGTCCTCCCAACCATATCCGCACTATTCCCACACACCAAAACCGGCTTCCCCGTCACGAAGGTATGATGATCATCCAACTCATACGCATGCGTATGTCCCGGAATCGTCCCCAAATACGTGGCAACCTGCCCATAATCCTCACACAGCGTCTCCAACGACGGCAGCTTGAACAACCGGTACGTGATTGAGTAAAACTTGATGTTCCCGCATAGCTCCGCGATCGCCGGGTCCCGCAACTCGATAGGCGCGGATGACAACGCCCGCGGGTCCGTGAACCCGACTTTATGGCACAAACGCACGAAATCGTTGATGTACAACGCGCCGGACAGACATTCCCCATAGAGGATCTTATCCCCCACCAGCGCCTCGGGCATGCGACGATCGCAGTACACATCCGAGAAGTACATCTCACCGCCCTCCTTGAGCGCGTTGTACACGCCCCGCAGCACCGCTTCCTTGTCGGGAGAGAGGTTGATGACGCAGTTGGAAATGCAGAGGTCGATGCTGTTGGCCGGGACAATGGCATCTAGATTTTCGATGTAGGCTTTCGCAAATTTCACTCGAGGGGTGTAGGTGAACTGCTTTGCAAAGGCGGGCAGTGCGTCCCTGGCGACTTTTAGCTGCTCATCGGTCATATCCACGCCAATCACCTCCCCCTTCTCTCCCACCAACCCGGCGGCGATATACACATCCCTGCCTGTCCCGCATCCCAGATCTAATACAGTCAACCCCTCGATCCCGAGCGGGATGGGGTTCCCGCAGCCGTAGTAGCGGTCGGTGACTTCGGCGGGCACCTTTTTAAGGGCGGCGCGGATGAGGGGGTGCGGGGCGGCGGAGGTGCAGCAGGCGGAGGTTTTGAGGTCTTTTGTGGAGGAGAGGATTTTGCCGTAGTACTCTTGGACGTTTGCCAGGACTGTTGAGGAGGGTGTTGGGTCGGTGGCCGTCATGGTTGCTGTGCTGGTGGATCTGCTGTGCTGGTGGATCTGCTGTGCTGGTGGATCTGCTGTGCTGGTGGATCTCTCTGTGTTGCGGGACCCACCCACTCTGAAGTGCAGTCCGTGGGGAGAGCTTTTCTCGTTGATCCTCTTGCTCCAGCTCTTGCTCAAGTTTGTCGCAAGAAGGACGCGGTGAGTCACCCACCGCATTCGACCGCTTTTTCTCTCAACTCAACCACCTCAGGCAGGTAGGCAACAATCCCTACACTCGCAAATACTGTACGCTCAAGAGAGCAGGCGCATAAGGTCGCCGCAAAGAGAGACTCCCAGTATACAATATATATAGAGGTAGCCGCCGCACAAAGAAAGGTAGAGTATCTAGAACCACTGCTTTCCGCTCGTGAGCCGGTATAGATCACTTTAACAACACCACCACCAACAGAAACAAAATGTCTTCTTTCGACCACATCTTGAAGAAATCCGGCGTGGTCGCCACCGCAACCCACCACGCCGTCGCAACCGACCTGCCCGCCTGGATCGCCACAATCACCAACCTTAACGGCCTTGCTACAAAGACACTTGTCGTCAAACCTAAGGGTGGGAACTTTAAGGGCGACGGTTATGTCCTGGGAGTTGCGCTCAGTTCCACTGAAGTTGCTGCTTCGGCTGTGGCGAAGAGTGCGGGGGCCAAGGAGGGACGGGTTGTTGGGGATGATGTTAGTGAGAAGGTGTTTGGAGTGACGCGCAAGGATGGTGAGTTACAGTGATCGGCGAGGGCGAGCGTCAACGTGCGGTCGATTCCCCGCAAGGGAGCCAGAGCGACCTGGAGCGAATGGGCGAGTGACACGAGGCGCAGGCTGGTGAGCTATAGACGAGCCATTGTTCCGAGCGATACCGAAGGCCACCAGAGCGAACGCCTTGGCGAGCGGCGGCGGAACTCGCTCCGCAGGCGACAACTCTAGCGAGTTATGCGAGCATTGAGTGTGAGCGACGCCGAACGGTCGACTTTATCACGCGTCGCACAACATTCTGTTGCGAGTTGAGGGTATCGTTGTTGGTGGTCGGATGACAAGCATATCTCGTCCATCATACACGCATCACGACCATTACTCAACACGCACTGACACCCTTCCCTCGTAGTCACTCCACTTCACATTGCCAACTTGGAGGACAAGTCTCTCATTACGGTCGTTGTCGACTCGGCTCTGTTGGACCTTCCCGGCGACAAATTCGTCGGATTCCGCGCTGGCGCAGACGACCAGAGTGTGTTGATCACCGTCACCGACCTGAGGGCGTTTTTTGACCGGTCCGGCGTCACATACACATCCGTTGACTTTGCGAGCCTCGCGACCGCCAAACCCGCCGCGGGAGCTGCCAAGCCTGTGAAGGCTGACAAGGCCTCGAAGCAGGTGTCGAAGCAGGAGAACACTTCGGACAGCAAGGAGGTCCTGATTGGTCTGACGGTGAAGAAGGCTGAGGACTTTCCCACTTGGTACCAGCAGGTGCTGACGCGGACGGAGATGTTGGACTACTACGATATCAGTGGATGCTACATTATTCGTCCATGGGCTTTTAAGATCTGGAAGGCCATTCAACGTGAGTTCCGGGTTTCTGATCTTGTGGGGATCGGTGATACTGACTCTGACGCACAGGATTCTTCGGCGACGCCATCGAGGACCTTGGAGTCGATGATTGCTACTTTCCCATGTTTGTGTCTTCAAAAGTATTGGAACGCGAGAAGGACCACATTGAGGGATTCTCTCCCGAAGTCGCATGGGTGACAAAAGCGTACGTTGATATGAACATTGCCGTTTGCACACTGAAGTTGATATCTCACTTGGCCGAACTCTTCATACAGTGGACAATCCGACCTCGCCGAGCCTGTTGCCATCCGTCCCACTTCCGAGACCGTTATGTACCCCTACTTTGCATCCTGGATCCGCAGTCACCGCGACCTCCCCCTCCGTCTCAACCAGTGGTGTAACGTCGTCCGATGGGAGTTTAAGCACCCCCAGCCCTTCATCCGCACCCGCGAGTTCCTCTGGCAAGAAGGCCACACCGCCTTTGCCACCAAGGAAGAGGCCGATACGGAAGTCTTGCAGATCCTCGACCTCTACCGCCAGGTCTACGAGGACTTCCTCGCCGTCCCCGTCGTCCCCGGCAAGAAATCCGAGAGGGAGAAATTCGCCGGTGGTCTGTACACCACCACCGTCGAAGGGTTTGTCCCCACCACCGGCCGCGCCATCCAGGGCGGAACATCCCACTGTCTGGGCCAGAACTTCTCCAAGATGTTTGACATCTTGATCGAGAACGAGGCCAAGGAGCGCGTGCATGTGTGGCAGAACTCGTGGGGATTGTCCACCCGTACCATCGGTGTTATGGTCATGATCCATGGTGATGATAAGGGGCTCGTCCTCCCTCCCCGTGTTGCTGCGGTGCAGGTCGTCATTATTCCCGTTGGGATCACGGCAAAGACGTCCCAGGAAGACCGCAAGGCTCTGGCGGCCAAGGCTGACGAGCTTGTGAAGGACCTGCGGAAGGCGGGTATCCGTGCCAATAGCGACACGAGGGAAAACTACACTCCTGGATGGAAGTACAACCATTGGGAATTGAAGGTAAGATCAAAGCCTCGATGCTTTGGAGTGATGCGCAATTAGTTGCCCTTGAACTCGGACACCGGAACTCACTGTCCCTCCTATTCCTGTCTATCTGCCAGGGTGTCCCTGTCCGCCTCGAAATCGGCCCCAAAGACCTCGCCAAAAACTCCACCCGCGCCGTCATCCGCCATGACAGCTCCAGCCAAGACATCCCTCTGGCAACCCTCACATCAACCCTTTCCACCCTCCTCGAAACCATCCAAGCCGCCATGTTCACCAAAGCGCGCGCCGAACGCGACGCACACCTCATCCGGCTCGAAACCTGGGACAAATTCGTCGAAACCCTCAACAACCGCTGCATCATCCTCGTCCCCTGGTGCGAGCGCGAGGCATGTGAGGAGAGCGTCAAGGAGCGTAGTGCACGCACGGCGGCCGAGCAGAGTGGGGAGGATGAGGATGAGAAGGCTCCCTCTATGGGCGCCAAGACGCTGTGTATTCCATTCAAGCAGCCTGAGGATGGAGTGAAGCATGGCGTGACGAAGTGCTTTGCTTGTGAGGAGTTGGCGAAGAGTTATACGTTGTTTGGAAGGAGTTACTGAGCGGATTCGGGTTTCGATTGACTGTCTCTTCCATAATGATGGTTCTGTTCCCGGTTGAACACTCAATTCCACTGGTCTTCCCTCCTAACATCCTCCTTCACCGTATCTAGTATCCGGCATTATTACATTCTCTCTTCGTGTCTCATTTCCTATGCGTCTTTGCATATAGCATACATATTTGCAATAGCCATCAATGACGTGCACAGAGTTCATCTGTTTTCTGAACCAACATCTATCCTCAAGAAGATGGAGGATAGATGAACCAACATGTATCCGGATCTTTTAATGATTTAGGCCGCGTGTTGTATTGTTTGAGTAACGAACTGCAAGCCGGAAGGACAGATCACCGCGGTGTCGAAATATTATTACCTCTCCCAGTGCCCGCCGTCAATACGGCCTAATATTATTCCTCCCTGACGACGCTCAGCAAAACCCTAGCATTGTTTGATCTCACCCAATCTTCCATTTATTACACCCCTGAACCTAAAGGGATTTGAAACGCTCAACCTAAAATTTCAGATTGTTCTACCGCCCCCTTCCTGAGTCCTAAATCCAGTAACGCACGCCAGAACCTTGAAATAAGGAAAATAAGGAACAAGTATTAGCCCCCCTCCGTCACACGCTCCCCGGTCACGGTACCTTTACACAGCCACTCAGCAAGGAAAGCCCCATTGCAAACCCCCTTGCCCGAAAAGCCCTGCTCTCCACATTTGCGAGTATAAAAGGCCAAATACAAGATGTGAGGCCTGGCGCGTATCGATTCTTCATTCTTGAACGAGTGGAACAGCGCACAGCACAGTGTTTCCGGAGCACAACGTATATACATATACATATCTCGCACCGCAGCAGAGAACTCAACCGCCGAAACCTACGCAACTGCTCAAACTTCTCGGCGTTCGACAACGTCGGAAGATCTCTGACCGTCAAATATCTGGCGACACACACCGGCCTAAAATTGACACGACTCGACCCCTTCCAATAAATCACATCTAACCATGATCCCTCTTGGACGTTCGATCCCCAACGTGCCAACCAACACCGCTGGCACTCCCGACTCTGCAACTGGAGGACAGATTCCATCCGACTTCAACCCCACCCGTCGCAGGTCATCCATTGATGTAAGTCTTGAAAAGTAGGGGCGTGCGATGTTTGGCATCATTGGAAAGAATCTGACCTCTCTATACCCTACACAGGCAATCATGGGCCACCTGCGCTATGTCGGCTCCTTCCCCGGGCGCGTCATGCACGACCTCTCCCAACCAAACCTCAATGTCCAACAACGCCCGCCGGGATTCCTAGGTGGGATGCAATCACAGACCTCCTTCGGATCATCCACATCCTCGTTCGGCACATCGTCGACCAACCTGGGAGCGGCGTTTGGGCAGCCACAGCAGACGCAGAAAGAGCCCGTGCAGCAGACGGCTCCGTTGCCGAAGGTCCCAGCAGCCGAGGCGTTTTTGTCGATTTGAGATCTGCTGTTTTGGCCACTCTGTTGACGGAGTTAATCGGGTTCCCCTTCTTCACTTTTCGACTCCCCTTGTGACGTGGCATCGAGCTGTACCTGAGACGATCTGTCGCCATTCAACTGTATACCCCCCCGCGTTCGCTCCTGTACTTCTTGAGCATGTACCTTCCAGTTCTTTGTCATCGTTCGTAACGAAGTGTCCTTTTTGGGGTTTTTGGTTCTGCCTGTTCTGCCTGATCTATTGCTGCTGGCCCTATTGATGTTTCCATCTCTGCCGTTATCCGCGTTTCTTCAACGTCTGTTTTTGTGTTGATGTATGTGCTCTTTTCTATCGAGATTGAGGGAGATCTATTTGCATATCTGCTTCGTATTATATATATTCTGTTGTGCAAGTCATCGTCGTCCCATCTTCGCCGTCCTGCGCGTACTCCAAAAGATCGCAATGAGATGGAGGGGACAAAGGGGACAACCGCGTCCGTCGGCTTTGCCCTGGGTTCTCATGTGCAAGCCTTTGGACGAATTCATACAGTAGGTTTTTCGCTCGTTATAGATAGACCTTTGGTTGCAGCTGCAACGTCCGTGCCACTTTCTTTTCAAGTCTGCTCCGACAAGGCCTTTCTTGAACATCCCGTTAGCAAAACATGGCATCTGCCTACCAACAAATATGCGCTGCACTGGCCGGAGCTACTTCACCCGACCCTAACGTCCGCGGGCCGTCCGATACACAGCTGAAGCAGTGGGAAACAGAGCCAGGGTTCCACTCAACACTGCAGGACGTAGCAGCTGACGTTACTATCGATCTTAAATTACGGCTTCTGGCGGTGATCACCTTGAAGAATGGGATCGACAAGTACTGGCGGAAGACGGTGAAAGTAGGGGCGGTGCAGCCAGCGGAGAAGGTCAAAATACGTCAAACGGCTCTAGCGGTCCTGCTCAACGAAGAAAACGACAAAATTGCCGGTTACAACAGCCTCGTTGTCTCGAAAATCGCACGCTGCGACTATCCGCAGGAGTGGCCGGACCTCCTCCACACGCTGTTGCAGACGATACAAACCGCATTTGTGGATAATGCGCATGAGGTTGAGTCGGAGCCTGTGCGTCGCCGCGTGCAGCACCGCGCTTTGCATGCGCTGTATATGGTTGTGAAGGCGCTGTGTTCGAAGATGTTACCGACCAGTAGGAAACTGTATCAGCAACTCGCGCCAGAGCTTCTGAGATACACGGCTACGATCTATACAGATCGAGCGGACCGAGCATTACAGCTGCTAGGGGAGCTGGTCCCTCGTCCGGGAGAAGAGCACCTGCTGCAGCTGCATTCCGGTCGGCCTCAGGATGCGGAAGCGGAATCGTGTTTGCGGCTGGCCGCTTTGGCGCTGAAAACGTTGCGAAGGGTGGTTGTGTATGGGTTCCGGGAGTGCCACAAGTCGCCTGAAGTGGTGAGCGTTGTGTCAATGCTCGTTGAGTATTTGCGGAAGTTTATGCCTCTGCGTGAGTTGGTCTCTGCATTTGATACCGTTAGTGTGGTATCCAGTCGCTTATCATTTTCCACCCTCTGGCCATTTAGGAACATCTGTACCACTACACCCGACCGGCCTCAAACGCTCCCTAAACACCATCCTGCTGCAAACCGGCAAAGTCTACCTAGACATGCAAAACCACGATGTCGCCAATTTCGTGCGGATCCCATCAAGTCTCGAGGTCGTCCGGTTCTACTGGAGCATAGCCGAAGAGAGCGCCGTACCCAATGACGATGTCATATTAGAAAAAGTGCTTATCCACTCCTTACGGCTGTTGAAGAACCTCATCAAAAACCCGGCGCTGAACATCCCGGCCGACCGTGATCTCCTCACCACGGTGCCAACAAACATTACTGCACGAGCGAGCACGCCGTCGATCAGAAGGGTCGTGTACGATCGTCTCCTCACGCCTGAATTCGTGAAACGCGCATGCGAGGTGCTTGTGGGGCGGTATATGGTGTTGACGGAGGACGATCGGACGTCCTGGGAGGACAATGCGGAAGAGTGGTTTATAGAGCAGGAGGCGGATCGGTGGGAATACAATCTGCGGGTATGTTACACATTGTAGAGATGCCGAGGTCTATCGGGATGCGTGCTTACTCGGGGGTCGCCTCTCTTTTCAGGGTTGCAGCGAAAAGGTCTTCATGGACTTGATGTCAACGAACAGAGATACGTTGCAACCGGTTGTGATGAGCATGCTTCAGATGGCCTCTGGGGATATCACCAACCCGGACGATTTCAACGCCATACTACTTAAAGACGCAGTATACTGTGCCGTCGGACTTACAGCGCACGACATGTTTGATTTCATCAACTTCGAATCTTGGTTCCAAACGAAGTTACTGGCCGAAGCCACGACAACAGATCCGCGTTTGACACCGTTGCAACGACGAATCGCGTGGTTGATCGCTCAATGGCTCCCTGTACAGCCCAGCCCGACGCTCTATGTCCCGGTGTACCGGCTTCTTATTCAATTGATGTCAGGCAACAACGACATGGCGGTTCGTCTGACCGCCGTATCAACACTAAAAGCGGTGGTGGATGACTTTGGCTTCGAGCTCCAACCGTTCCTCGGATACGTCCAGCCTGTCCTCGACTCGTTGACCGCCGTCCTCGGCGATGTAGACGGAGTGGACTGCTTGGGCGGAGTGGTCAGCTGTCTCGCTACTGTGGTTGAGCGGCTGGAAGGCGTGATCGCACCACATGTGGATACAATCATGGGGATCGTGCCGATGCTGTGGGACGCAGCTGACGGGCAGGAGTTGTTCCGAGCGCATATTCTGCACATTCTCTCCAAATTGGTTGTTGCGCTACGGGCTGATTCGGAGCAGTTGCACCCGTTCATTATCCGCGTTCTTACGTATAGCATCGATGTGCAGAATCCTGCGCATGTGTACCTCCTTGAAGATGGACTGGATCTCACGCTGGCGGTCCTGCGCAACGCCAAGCGGTGCACCACGGAGCTGTTTTCGCTGATGGGGTTCATCGTCCGTGTTCTCGATTACGGATCCGAGTCGTTGAAGAAAGCGCTCGCTATCGTCGAATGCTTTGTGATATTGGACATTCGCGTCCTGGATGCACACGCGCGAGGGATCTTGACGCAGATCTCAGAAACACTGGGTAATCTTAAACCAGAGGCTTCACAAGCCACTCTCCGCTGCCTGGACAGTATCATTCAAGCGACCTCTGCGGACCCACACTACTCTGACGCACTCAAAAGCATGATGCTGGAAACAGGGCTCGTGAATCGGATTATCACGACCGTGTTGTCTGATACGGAGCTGGCTGTGGTGGTCGTGGGGTATCTGAAGATTGTCGCGAGGCTTGTTGTGGAGGACCCGGCGTGGACGTTGGGCTGTTTGGTGGATGGGAGGACCTTGACGGCTTGGTGTGAAAAGGTATGTGCCCGCGCGGACGTTATAGCATTTGTGCGCTTGCACATGACTCACTGGTTCCGTCTGATCTGATAGTGGGACAACATGGGGCAGGCAGCCGACCGCCAACTCACGGCAATAGCTCTCACATCTCTCTGCACTATTCTTCTACCCTCGCCACAATCGCCGCAATCTCCCAGTGTAAGCCACCAACAATACCTCGCCACTCTCCAACCCCACCTCCCCACCATTCTCGGCATGGCAAGCAGCCTAATAGCCGAACAACGGTCCCTGAAAGAATTCAAACGCGCGGGGAACACCAGCACGGGCGGCGGCCGACACAAGCATTTCGTGCTGAACGGCGAGATCGACAATGATGCAGATGCGGACGACGACGTGGATAACGATGATGACGAGGACGATGCCGAATTGGAGCGGGATGGGTACGATGCTGATCTTGATGTGGACACTGCGGGCGTGCATGATGTGGAGGGGTTCCAGGCCCCACACGCCCAACGACGGAAAGCGCTCCTGAAAGCGACGCGAGACGCTGCACTCGTCCGACTGTTTCACGGCGTCTCAACCCAATCACCACTGACTTCGATCCCACGACGGGCGAACCGAACGCGGATGGAAACGGCCGTCGTGTGCGCATGGGCGAGGATTTTGGCGGGGTTGGCTGGCGCAAACGCAGCTGCGGTTTCGGCGAGCGCTGATCAGCAGAGTAGAGTGAGGGCGTATGAGCTTATCGTCGGTTTACTGGGGAGTGTAGATGGGGTGGAGGAGTTGAGGGCAGCTGTGGGGGAAGTTATAGGGGAGGGGGTTGTATTGTAGAGTTGCTGCATATAGAGCCACTCCATATATTCATACATCGACGGTAGTGTTTGAGAACTAGAAGCCGATCGCTGCATCGGCGTACCAACGAGCATGGACGTAACCTGCAACCAGCGTGATTTCCGGAAACATTCCTTCAATGTGCGAAATGTTTTATCTATTGACAAAATACCCTCATAGGCAGAAAAAGTCAATCATCGCAGTGATAGATGCAACCTGGGTATTTTCGGCCTCTCTGATGGAGCGCTGCCCCGGACTCCTGACTATCAGCAGGGTCCGAGGTGACCCACATCGGAAACCCTCGGTTGTGGCCTTCCGCTAGCACCCGCCCCCCTTTTTCAAGCCACAACCACATCAGACTCGGCTTTGGGTTTCGTGATTATCAGCGACGGTTCACAAATCGATGCGTCGCGCTTCTTTCTACTTCGTTTTGATAAAGCGGAGTTTTCCAGGAACATACTAGAAGCACAGATCAAATGTCGTCAGCAGACGGGCCCAGAATCCGCCATGTCGCATACACCTCCCACCCACCTTGAAGTTATCCGCATAAGTCTTAATCCTGAATTTCGCCTTTGCTGGCTCATCGACCGTGTATTCCCACCCTTGGCGAAGCGCAAACCTGATAGCCTGCTCCCTATCGGGGAACTCCATCGTCACACCTTGTACAGGGTCGTGGGAAGACGCCCAACCCATCAAAGGGTTCTCCCAACGCTCCTGTACGTCGAAGGAGATCACCCACTTTTCGGCTTTGCTGCTGCCTTGCTGTGTGGCGGAGCGGGACCGTTGGTAAATTCGGATGGGGCGGCGGGTGACGTAGTCGGGCACACCTATGGATGTTGAAACGGAGGGTTAAGCAGACGTCTATATGCAATCTGTCCAGCCACGTTTCCTGTTCCACGCGCCGACCTGCCGCTCATTGAAGCATCGTCTTCCTAGTTTCGCAACGCTCAAGTGCTTGCGCAAAGAATTCCAAAAGCCATCCCAAACTGATCCTGCAAGCCCTTTGTCGAATAACAAGTACTCACCAGAAGCAGCATCAGCCTCGAAGATGATATTTCCACCTTTCGGGTTGGGGATAATGAGTTCAGCGTCCTTGTCGGCGGTCTTATCGCCCGACAGCGACTCCATCTTCTCGCTCGACACGGCGTGGCATGGCGTTGTGCGGGAATAGGAGCGCTGTTGCTTTACTGAAGGAAACGACCGTGCAAGCGGCGAGGAGCGGACGAGTGTACGAGTGCACTGGCGCAGAGACATGATGCTGGTTGTTACTATTCGCCTAGGACTTCGTTGTTGAAGGTATCATAGCGCACGTTTGCTCGTCGCCGTTGAGGTTGTTCGCCGTCACAGCTGAATTGAAATGGGGCTGCAGTGCACGTGACAGCAATAGAACCGCGTAAGAGGATTCCCAAATCGCATTCCCAGTCGTCGCTTTTTCGGTCAGCGTTTTGCACTTTTGGACTCTCACATTGAGAAGGACTGGCAGTGGGATCTGAAACCGTCATTCGTGGCTGGCACTTTCTCGGCCGCAGGTTACTGAGCCTGTATATTTGCACGGTCTTACCCCGCTATAGTCCAGTCATGGGAGGAGACAAAACTTCCCACCACCACCGGTCCGGTTTGAAGCAACAAAACAAGGGCTTCAAGTCCCGGCACTCGACGAAAGGACAAGTCAAGGCCAAAACGAAGGGTTGGTTGTGTTTGTAATGGGCATCACCTCACGACTCCGTTTGCTAACTGGGTGCACACTGTAGGAAAGGTCGATGTGACTCAGTCGGTAAAGCACAAACACAATGCTGTTTCGCATAAGGCGGACCGAAGGAACCAGGCGAAACTCATTCAGCAAAAGAAACGCAACGACCTGGTCAACTTCAACCGATTGTTCTCTGGAGCGAGGGGCGCACCAAAGATTGTAGCTGTAGTTCCACTATGCCCGGACGTCGACCCTCGCCAAGTCGTCGCTGACCTGTACAGCTCACTAGGGGAAACGATGCCCTCTACTGTTGGCCCAATTACCCTGAATGTTGAGCGCTACAAGCAAAAGATACAGTTCCTAGCGCTAAACAGGAACTTGTTGGATATCTTGGACGGTGTGAAGATCGCCGATTTTGTTGTGTTTGTGGTATCGGCTCAAGTCGAAGTGGATACATTTGGGGAGCAATGCTTGAGTGCTATCAAAGCTCAGGGCGTCCCGTCTATCCTCAGCGTTGTCCAGGTGAGGGAGGACTCTGAATTGATGAATGGGAACTTATAGATCGCAGTGATTGACCTTCGTTTCTCCCACAGCACTTGGACAAATGCCCTGAGAAGCAGCAAATAGACATCAAGAAGTCGCTGAACTTGTATATGGAGGATCATTTCCCGGAAGACTCGAAACTCTTCAACACGGCCACAGAGACGGAAGGACTAGCCACCCTACGATTCATCACCCAGCAACGACCAAAACCCATTGCGTGGAGGGATCGTCACGCCTATATCGTACCGGATACTGTGGAGTTTGTCCCGATTGAAGGAGATGAGGAGTCCGGAACCCTGATAGTCACTGGATATGTCCGCGGTAATAATCTTTCGGCGAATAGGCTGGTCCACATCCCGAATCACGGTGACTACCAAATCAAAGTGATCACGTCGGCTCAAAGCGCTGCTCAGTCAAGCGACATGGCGCTCGACGTTACAATATTGGACCAGCCGGACCCCGCTCAACAGGTGCGCTACGGCCGGCGAATACGGCGGAGGAAACCGACAGCTAACATTCCGTCCTTTGCGCAGGAGTCGCTGGTCGTTGAGAACTCCCCAAATCCATTGGATGCCGAACAGACGTGGCCTACCGAGGAGGAGCTGCGTGAAGCTGATGGTAGCTATCTTTTACTAGCCTCTGAGGTCTGGAATGCTTGCTCATCTTAGCGCCTCCACAGCCCGGGTCGAGCAAATGGGAGGAATCGTCGAAAGTGAAGCGCCGGCGAGAAAGCCACGGAGAGTACCCAAGGGTACGTCTGCATACCAGGCGGCTTGGATCATGGATGACGAGGACGAGGAGGAAGACGACGAAGATGCAGAAACTCACAGGAGCATGGACGTCACAATGACCGATGCGTCGGGAGTATCCGGAACCACCGTTGATTGGGCCAGCATGGGCCTCGGGCACAATGCTGGGGCAGATGTCGAGGTCGAGGAGGAAGAAGAGTACGAAGATCTTCAGGAAGATGACAAGAAATCATCTGATTTCGATGACGAGTACGACGAGGACGAAGAGAAGATGCAATACGATGCATACGTCGATAAACAGAAGCAGGAGCGAGAAGAGAAGGAGTTCCCTGACGAAATCGACACGCCAAAAGATCCTGCGGCTCGAATTCGGTTCCAGCGGTATCGTGGGCTGAAGAGTTTCAGGACGTCGCCATGGGACCCATATGAGAACTTGCCTGTAGACTATGCCCGGATTTTCCAAATCAAAAACTTCAAGCGCACGCGGAGACGTGTGTTTGACAGTATCGACGAAGAGGGTATTGCTCCAGGAACAAATGTGGTGCTCCATATCCAGGCTGTTCCTCGGGCCGTGACTCGTAAGTAACAGCCGAACAAACCAGCAGTCAGGTGTTCCTTCGGCTGACTTTGTCATCACTTCACAGAACGGGACCTCACCCGCCCCTTCACACTCTTCACGCTGCTCCCCCACGAACAAAAGTTCTCCGTGGTCAACTTTGTCGTCTCCCGCAACGACCAAGACCAAGACGCAGTCAAGTCAAAAGACCCCGTCATCATCCAATCAGGGTTCCGTCGGTATATGGTTCAACCCATCTACTCCACCGACACCCGTGGTGGGAACAACAACGTGCATAAGTTTGAGCGGTTCTTGCAGCATGGCCGCACGTCCGTGGCGACGGTGTATGCGCCCATCCAGTTTGGCCCTGCGCCTGTTCTCATGTGGAGGCCACAGGAGGGTGGAAATCGATGGGATGCGGGTAAGCAAGTTTGATGCACTCCACAATGTCTTCATTGCATCGTCTAGTACACCAGTCATTAACTCCGTGCATTGTAGAACACTGCCCGCCAATGCTCGCTCAGGGCTCCATCCTCGACCTCGACCCCTGCCGCATCGTCTCCAAACGCATCATCCTTACCGGCCACCCCTTCAAAGTGCACAAACGCGGCGCCGTCATCCGCTACATGTTTTGGTCCCCGGAAGACATCAACTACTTCAAACCCGTCCAGCTCGTCACCAAGATGGGCCGCGTTGGGCATATCCGCGAAACCCTCGGAACACACGGGTACATGAAGTGTATCTTTGACGCCCCGTTGAAGGGGCAGGATACCGTGTGCATGTATCTGTACAAGCGCGTGTTCCCGAAATGGAATACGAGGCTGTTTGTGGATGCGGCGGGTGCGAAGGCGGATGAGGCTGTGGCTGATATGGAGATGTGAGCCCCTGTCTGAAGGTATCTAGCCTTTTCTGAGATAGACCTTATGCAACTCGCTCTAGTCGTATTTATTTCGCGTACACCACATTTCCATCTTCATTTTTTGATCAATGATATATATAGCATATCGTATCTTTTGAAAGAGACGTTAGACTTATGGCTGCATGTGGTCTCGCTGGAGCATATCCGCCGAGGAGGCCGTTTGGGCGGGATGCCTCGGCAGATACCCATCATTTGATTGCAGTGATTGAGGGCAGTTCCGCCAATTGATGCAAGGTGCACAGTTAAGCAGACTCTGGCGCAGTCTTAGATTGTGTGCGGCCGTTATTGTCCAACTGTCATGCCGATATCCTCAGGCCTAGAACTACGTCGTGCTGAGCACCAATCACTATTAACCTTCATAGACTACAGAATACGCCTGGGGATCCAACGACTAAATCTCCTAAGAGATAGCAAGACGCTGTATACTAGGAAACGGATCCTCCTTCGCCGTAACCACCATCTGCTTCTCATACGATACATATCCCTTCAGATATCCCTTCAAACAAACAAAACCGTTTATACAGTGCCCGCAGAGGTGGCCGTAATCTCATTTTGGTTGAACTTACCTTATCGATCATGTTTGCAAGCATACATCCCACATCGTCGAGCGTGGCCTCTGCGCCGGCCAAATGCAGCGCTTTTTGGAACTGGGTCATTTGGATCCGGGAGCTGGATCCATTCAAGATCCATCTGCCAAAAACCAAAAGTTCACCGGTTATTCCCCGACCCCTAACCTCCCCCCTATCATCCGGTACTCACACTTTCTTAAACAACTTCCGCACAGCCAAAGCCCTCGCCCTCTCCACCGTCAAATACGTCCCTCGATCAATCAAATCCCTCTGCAGATCATACAAACTCTGATCAAACAGTTTGATGTCGCCGCGTTTTATCGCCGTTACGAAATTGCCGTAGAGGTAGTTTAGGGCGGGGTATTTGGTGAGCAGGGTGGGATGGGGGAGGATGCCGAGGATGAAGCGGGCGGGGACGAGGTAATTTAGGATTAGGCTGGTGGGGTAAGGGTGGTGAGTATGTATGGGAAGGGTTGCGATAGTTGGCAGGGCTTACAGTCTGTTTTTGACCAGGCGGGATGATGCGCCTTTCTTTTTGAGCTGGGCGTGGCAGTGCCATAATGCGAAGGAGAGGTCCTCGTCCGCCTGCAAAGAAAGATAAGCATCAACATACCCTCCTGTGAATATGATATGAGACTCGGTCGATCCGTACCTTCTTGTAATTCTCGTTGTAGAAAGCCAGCACGCCAACATGGTATTTAAAGCTCAACTGATCCGCGATCGGGAATCTTTCGAGGCCTGGTAGATCACCTGCTGATATTGACCTAAGGATCGTTGGACATAGGTTCGTTTGTTGCAACTACGATATCGTGCATTAGTCGGGATGTGGTGGGGGAGAAGGTGGGACTGTAAGTGACGTACCCTGAAGTATATGCGGAACAGGAGGTTGACGATGTGATATGTTCCCCATTTTCTCGATTTGTCGGCTGGGGAGAAGCTGTAGCATGCATTCCACCAGAGTGAGCAACGGGCCCGTTTCCGATCCCGTTTTTGCGATCTTTACGGAATCCGTTGTGGGGAAACATACCGATCGGTCACGCAATACGAGAAGGCCTTATTCATCGATCTCGCCGCATCTTCCAGCCGCCCCGCTTTCTGTCCCGTACGTTGAAGGTACGTATCCGCCTATATGCGTAATCCAGAAAGATTCAGGAATCCTCCGCTCGCACAATCGTCCTCACTTCCGACCCTGTGCGCACCTCAATGCTCAACGCTCGCAAATCCCCATCAACAGCGTAGAGCACAGGAAGACACCACCGTGTCTGATTGGTAAACACCTGGTGAAAAGCCCTGCGAAAGTCAGCCACCCAAAGCTTTCTCCCGTGGGAGCTCAAAACAACAACAACACTCACTGGGCGACCGTGTTTTGCAGCTCAGCAGCGCGCACAATGCCAGCTTCGTCTTCAACGCTGGTGCTCCGCTTAGGAGAAGAGGCAGAAGCAGACCGCCCCGAGCCCTCCAACGCTCTCAGGACTCGTAAGTGACCCCACACCACCTCGGCCCACTGCTCGTTTAACCTGCGTCGGACGGCGTTTTCGACCACCGAGCCCTTTGTGATCACGGCAGATAACAACATTCCGTCGTTAGTTGAAAGTTGATGGACGCGAGAATAAAGAATTTCACTCACATGTGCTGCTTGCAAAGCGCCGTTGAGTTGTCGGGCGTGGTCATCGCCGATTTTCAAAAGTGCTGCCAACGTGGTGCCGTCTTCGACCTCTGCGGCGCTTGCTATCTGGTTCAGATAGGCTTGAACCGCTTCTTGATTCCCCATGTTGCCCTTGCTGAACCACCCTTGAACTTATGTATGCTGGAGCTTTGTACGGGGGGCTTCTCTAGGGGCTTCTTGGAGCCTTTCAAAGCAGACAAAAGGGGGACGGAAAGGGCGAACGCGACACGCGGCTCTGTTAGAACCCGTTACGAACATGCTGGTTGATACTTAACGAGAGCGGGCGCTGCGCCACTTCGCACGCGCTGATTCATGACGGTGTTCCCGCTCCCTCCCGGCAACATCCGCCGGGCCCCTTGCTCAACTTCGACGACTTCCAGTTTGCATTCCCCACAGAAACACTCGCAGGCACAGCGAAAATGACCGCCATCATATCTACCCAGACCCACGACCACTTGGTCAAATACCTGTCCACCGCAACCGGTAAGAGTATGCGTGCATTGCATCTCAGTCGAGAGGGCGATGATGCTAACCACCTTCTCCATATAGGTCGCGACAGAATCCACAGGTAGGGCGAACCAACCGAACGACCCATATAGAGCTAGAGCAGGATAACGGGGCGAATGACTAACGGCGAGACCTTCAGATTCGTGCAGTACTTCTCCCGCTTCCTCGTGTGGCACGGCCAGAGGAATGGCTACGACAAGGATCTCCTCGCCCGTTTGACCAACCTCATGGGAGCTCTGGGACAGACGAGGAAGCTCATGCGCGTCGGGCGACAGGTCGAGTTCTTGAGGACTATCCAGAAGGCTGCTGGCTTGAAGGACGATGTTACGCGTTTGACCACGATTGTCAAGAACACGTTCTTGTCCCTTTGGTTGGCCCATGATACGTGCCAGTGGGTGAGTTGTGTGCGAGCGATAGCTCTCGCGAGCGGAGCGAGTCCACTGTAATATCGAGCGTTAGCGAAGTACGAGCGAAGCGAGTTCCGCGCCGCAGGCGCAATAACTGTGAGCGATAGCGAACAATTCTCTCTTTAGGCGAGCGAAGCGAGCCCCTGTCTTCCGCTGTGAGCGATAACGAACGTTCGTTTTTATGATATCGCGCCCAACCTCCTCGTCGCGAGCGGAGCGAGAAAGGTATCGTTCAACGGTCCATCCGTCCAA
Source organism: Fimicolochytrium jonesii (assembly GCF_025526975.1). Taxonomy (NCBI): domain Eukaryota; kingdom Fungi; phylum Chytridiomycota; class Chytridiomycetes; order Spizellomycetales; family Powellomycetaceae; genus Fimicolochytrium; species Fimicolochytrium jonesii. The sequence continues at coordinate 541,994 of NW_026515679.1, forward strand.
CCAACCAACCTCGCTTCGCTTCGCTTCGCCTCGCTTCGCCTCGCTTCACCCCAACCTTCCAACCGTCCAACCTAGGGCATCGTTTCAATCAACAGGCCTTTCATTCATCCATCTAACCGCGACTCATTCTTCGCGGGTTTCATAGGCACACGGCGCCGGAGTCGTCAAATTCACCAACATCACCGAAATCTCCCGCCGCGGTATGAAGTGCTGGCTGATAGCCCTGACAGCCTCCATCCTGGGCAACCTGCACAAATCGCGCGTGATGGAGCTGCGTTACGCGCATGAGGAGAAGATTGTGCGGGCTGCCAAGAACAAGGGCGTGCCGGATGAGGTGGCTACGCAGACTTTGGAGACTTTGAGGCGGTGGGTTTTGTGTTTATTGCTTGGATTGGGACCGCGATGATGGTCTGATATCTTGTGTGGAAAACAGTGACAAGGTCAAGCAGAACCTGGCGACGTTCCAGGACGCACTCGATATCTGCATCCCGGCGACGGGTCTTGGGCTCCTCAACATTGAGAGTGGATACATTGGTCTTATCGGAGCTACCACATCTATACTCGGCGCCAGTAAGTGACATCGTGACTGGAAGTATATTTTCTTGATCGACGTGCTGATACGTCATTCTTCTTTCTTTGCAGTCACGCAATGGAACAATACCCGCTAGATTTCAACACTGCGATTTGTATATATGCACCAATTCATTGCATCTACGCAACCGTATTGTGACTGCCAGAATGTGCTATTATAACACTGTAGGAAATAGATTTGAGCATATGTATGTAGCTGAAAAGGATCTTCCTGGGGTATCTACCGCCGCTGTGACGAATGACGACTACATACACACGAGATCTACCCCAAATGTTTTCCTTCCTCACCCGCCCCTATCAGGAAACACAGGCACATACCCCCTCTCATCCGGCCGTCTCCCCAAATCCACCGCATCATCCACCCACTCATCTGCAACCACATGCACACGCCTATGAAACCTCCCCTTCATCTTCCCCAACACGACATTGATCGTGCGGATCCGATCATGCAGCACCTTTGTCGCGGAGGTCGTCAAATTTTGCTGTATCTGCTGTTTACTTTGCCCCGCTTCATTCCGCCGTTGAATCCCAGCGACAGCATCAAGGAACGCATCCTCCCCTCCCTCCCCCTCCCCCCGACCCTGCCCCGCCGCCATCAACCCCTCCCTCACCTCCTCGGCATCAACAACAACATGCGTGGTATGTTCCCCCAAAGCCCCACAAATAACCCCGCCTCTTGCCCTGATCTTAAGCGCCAGCACGTCCAGCCTCGAATCCAGCACACGGTCCTCCTGCGGGTTATCGTCCTCGGATTCTACAATGTGGGCATGCGTGCCGTCGGGGAGGGACCAGTCTACCCTTTGCGTTGGTGATGTGTCTGGTGAAGTGGCAAGGAGGGCCCCCACGACGCGAATGTCGGTGTATCGGTCAAGGTACACCCGACACGGTCTGAACAGGCCTCCCTCATGCGGTGCGTCGGTGAAGTACCGTTCCTCGATTTCCTGGATCGTGGTGAGGCGGGATACGGGGGAGGGTGGTCGGTTATCGTCTACGGCTTCATCGTCGTCTGATCTCCCCGTCGATTCGCCGCTATCCTTGTCAAAAAACGGTCGATTTACAGGCTCCAATTTTCGTTGTTTCCGCATCGTCCCCCGTTTCTTTTTAGTTGGATCTGACTCCCACGCTGGCACCTCCATATGGCTAAACAGCTCCTTCAGGGTCGAGACTTTAAGGTCCTCGAAGTAGCTGTCGCCCCACTGGTCGGCGTTTTCTCTGAACATGTGGAGGGTTTTAGGGGTGGCGTGGATCATGAAGCGGGGGCAGAGAGTGATGATTTCGCGGGCGGAGAGGCAAGCGGCGATGTAGCGGGATTTGACGATGTCGTATTGGGCGGCTTTTTTGAGGTTGGACACCTTGAGGGCTGTGTGAAATCGAACATGCACACATCAATCGTTAGTGCTTGGCAGACTTAGGGGACGAGCGACACTTACTGTGTTGGTCTGCGATAACCATCTTGGTTTGAGCAGTCGGGTTCTGTACCACATCCCCTCCATGTTGCGCAATCAGCGTCTCGATAGCCGCTTTATTGACACACAGATTCTTCGGCCCGTCTTTACTCGATTCCTCCGCTTCCCCCTCCGTCCCCGCCCCGGGTAACACACAGAACTGCATCCCTGTGAACAAATCATCACTCTTCGTTATGCGCGACACGTCAATGCCCATATGCTGTGCCGCCACCTTAATAGCGGAGGATAGTGCCGCCCGTCCTCGCCGCTGTTTCTTATTCGCAGGCCCATCCCCTTCCTCGCCCTCCGCGTCAAATTCCCCCTCAATCCCCTCCAGCCGTCTCCGCTTCTGCATCCCACCCCCCTGCACCCTCTGCAAAATCATCGAGAAAGTCGCCGCCTCATCCGGCGTCTTATCCTCCCTCATCGCCGCAAACCGGGGAAACCGTAACGTCCACCCGGCGCCATACGTGTCGGATTTGACAATCTCGAACGCTTTGATCTGCACTACGATAGCCTGCTCGGGCGAGGTGATGATATAGTCCGGTTTCTCTTTACTGTTCCGGGGATGCACGAACCACGCGGGCGGTTTGCGCGGGTCGTATTTCTGCCATAGGCCGTCGACGTTGCGGCGGGAGATGAGGTCGATTTGGTCGTCCTTGTAGCCTGTGCCGAATTTGCAGAAGCTGACGCACCGGCGGGATGGGGTGGTGCCTCCTGTTGTCGTGAAAGCGAGGCTGCTGCTGGCGGCAGGGGCGGTGACGCCGTCGGGTCGTGCGTCCTCCCATACGGCACACATGAACTGCGAAATCCTGCCTCCGCGGCGGCCTTGCCCGAACAACCCGCCCACGACCAGCAGGTCGATGTCGTTCCCGTAGCCGGCGAGGTAGTCGGCTTTCACCTTCACCCAGTCGGTGCTGATCCGTTTGGCGACCAGGTAGCTCGCGGAGGGGTTCTTGATGATCAGCCCTTCCTCGTTGCGTTCCATGCGCTCGTCTAGGGCATGGAAGATATCCTGCACTGTTTCGCCCACTGTGAAAGGGTTGATTTCCATATATGTGGGTTTGGCGCGGAACAGCGTTGGGAGAAGAGCGCGGCGTTCGCGGAGGGGCGTGGTGGCGAGGCTTTTGCCGTTGTAGTAGAGGACGTCAAAGACGTTGTAACAGATGCGAAGCTTGGCGTCGTTAACACCTAGCACCAGAACATCTTTGATAGCACTTTTCAACGACCCAAACGGCACATACACCTCCGTCTCTCGATCATACGCCAGCATCTCCCCGTCCAGAATCATGCTCTGAACCTTAGGATCAATCAAATCGTGAATAGACGGCACCAAGGACCCCTCATCCTTGTTCGCGCCATACGAGGAGGTATAATCCTTCGCCTGTCTAGACCACCACTTGAACTTCGACCCAGCAGGCAACCGCTGCATATGCATCAGAATCCGCTCTCCATCCAGCTTGGTCTCGATGTAGAACGGCTCATTGGTCATCAGTTTGGGCACCTCGCCCAGTCGCTGCACGCTGTGACAGAGCATGGGTGTGAAGGGTGTGAAGAGGGTGATTTCCTGCTGTCCTTGCCGTACCCGGGGATCCCTCAACTCAGACGTTACCCTCGACAACTCGTTGCAGATGTTGTATAGGTCCAGCGCATCCGGGTGCCACTCTTTCAAGATCGTGTTCTCCGATATTCCCAGCTTCATGTCTTTCAGGATAACCCTCGCGATCCACATCTGTTCCAACGGCGTGCAGTTCTTGAAAAAGTATCGTATCACCTCCTGTCGTTCCCTTTGATCCATAGCTACAGTCAACAAGTCCAGCTGTTCATTCACATCCGCAATAGTCACACTGCTCTTATCTCGCACATTCGACCGCGCTCTGAGGAGGTTATACAGAGCCCCGATGAAATCGCCCGCTGTCATCTTCCCACTCTTTCCCGGATTTTTCCAATTGAGCAAACTCTGCGCGTCGTTGGATTTGATGGAGAGGCCTAGGACGTCAACGTAGGTCTTTGCGAGCACTTTCTCTTTCATTTGGTAGCCTTTGCGTTCTTTGTCGAGGTGTGGTAATATAAGTCTTAGAGCTGGGTAAAAGTCGCCGCCTGTCCGCCGCCACTCGTTGATGTACTGCCGTATCTTCTGCCTCTTTGCCTCGGTTCCCTTCTTCGTGGAGATGCTTCTCAAGATTTGCGCTAGGTCATAGAAGGAAGCTTGCGATGCCGTGTCGGGCAACAGCGTTGCATTCGCCTGGCCGTCCATTTTGGTAGGGGACTTCTGCACTTGAAGTGACGCAGTGCTCTAGAGCTCCGGAGTTGGTTCTGTCGTGCAGGTGCAGGTCGAGCTACTCTCGCCTCCACTGTTGATGTTCAAGATTACGGGGCTTCTGCTCAACGGTTGTGACCTGGTTGTGACCTCAGGTCGTGAGAAGTCGTTGGACGCGTTCCCCTCGTTCCGGCGTTTGCAGCAAGGCGATGCGACGTGAGCACGGATTCCAGGCTATGCAACCATGAAGTATTCATCAACGACTCCAGAAGATACAGTACATATACAAATAGACACAGATACCCCATATCCCCACCCCCCCCCCCCCCCCGGCCCCACCCCGCCTCTACATATCACATCACATCACGTCCAGTCCCTGTCCTCACCCGCCCCCATTGGTACACCAATCGCCGCTAGACTCCCTTAAATACACGCCCCCCAAAAGAAACATCAGATACGCCATCAGAAGAACGCATCAGGGCCAAAGAGAGAGGCAGAAACGGAGAGTCGCTCGTGGCGTCCCATCTCCTTTCCTCCCAAGCCCACCATATTCCCATCCTTCCACAATCAATCACGCGTCCTCCTCGACGAAACCCGTCCACTAGTGCGTCTCCCTACCGTTTCCTGTCCCGGCATCGCAGGCATGGCAGGGACCGACCGCACCGTGGGCGCCCCATTCTCTTTCTCATCCGCATCCCCTGTTTCTCCAAGAGTCGCTTCCGTCACAGCGTGCTTTTCGACCAACGCGGCGTCAATCTTTGCAAGGAGTGCGTCCAATGAGGGTGCTTCATTCGTCTCCTTCTCACGCGTCGCGGCAGCCGGGGTGAGCACGGTGTCGACCATTGCGGTGAGCTGCTCCAATGGTGTTGTTTCGTCCGCTTTGTCCAGTTCAGGTACCGTCGTGCCATTCGCGGCAGGCTCAGGCACGTCTGATGGGGCGGGTGCTCCTGCAGTAACTTCCGAGTTATCCGGTAACTCAGAAACTTGTGCAAGAGTAATGACAACCCCGACTTCTTCCGTCTCAGAGACAGCCATACTGACGCTGTTTCTCGCGCTCCTTCTTGTCCGCGCCCCGTTCTTTTCCACAACAATCTCCTCGCTGGTTTCCTCCGCCACTGAAACCTGCTCGAAGGCCGGTTTGCCATCGCTTGCTGTGTCTCCATATATGCCCATGCTCACATCATCCGCCTGGGACGCGGCTTCAAGTTCCACTGCCACCGCGGTGGCAGGTTCCACAGCTGCTGCGACACCAGCTTCTGCTTCTACCGCGGCGGCTTCCGCGGCAGCACCAGCCCGCGTGCGTCTCCTCTTCACATCCAATTTGCCATGACTCCCCTCGTGCAGACCGTTGAGCCCAGCTTTTCGTTGCTTTGGAGCAGGCGATGCGGCAACGATTTCCGCAGGAAGATTTTCAGGAACCCCATTTGTCGAGCTTGTCAACGAGATCTGTCTATCTACCGCCATCTCCTGAACCGAAACACCACTCTCCGTCCGTCTTCGCTTAGCACCCGAGCTGTCATCATCCTGCGCTTTCCGTGAGCTGGCACCATGCTCCTCCACACCCAGACTACGTCGCGTAGAGCCGCGCGTCCGAATCGGGGAAGCCGCACGTGCAATTTCCGCTCTTGTCCGCTTTTTACCGCCTCGCTTGGGACTGGTGGCCGGGGTCGATGTGACGGATTGTTGGTTCACGGTATCTTCAGATGTTGCCTGTGAAGTGGATACTTCGGCATTTTCTCTGCCCCTTTGGGCACTCCCGGGAGTCGATGTGACGCTTACATCCCCGACCATATCTTCCACCATCTCTCCAATGGTTGAAAAAGCGCCCTCATTGTTGGCAGTACCGCCCTCCACATCATCCACCTCCATCGCCACCTCCTCAACAATCTCCGTATCAACAGTCACACCACTATCCGAATCATCCTTCGCCGCAGGCGACGGCAGCGTGCTGTCCGCATCCGCGCGCGGAAGGCCAGCAACCGCGAACGCAGCCCTAGATGAGCGGAGCGATCGGAACGTCCGTTTCACGACGCTTGCGACGGCGGGGACGACGTTCCATATGTCGGAGGATGCGTCTTCGATGGCAGCCGGGAGGATAGGCTCTACAGACATGCTGCCACTGTTAATCAGCGAAGAACGCGAGCAAGCTGCTGGAGACTGAAGCCCCTTCGCTGGCGCCGCCAACTTGCCAGAGCGCGACCGCGACTGTCGATCTGCAGTTCTCCGTAACGATCTGCCCGTCTCCTCAACCTCAGCCCCAAGCTTCACATCCTCCGCCGGCGGAATGACAGTATCGTCCTCCACACCTGCCACAATCCTCAGATCCCGGATTATCTCATCCAACGACCGCGTCCGACGCGCCACAATCTGCTTCCTGCTCATCCTCTGTTCCCCGAACCTACTCGGCGACGACGCCGCAGTAACCGCGGGTGACGACCGCATCGAGCTCCCTTCCCCATCCTCATCCACCTCCACAATGCGTCCCGACCGCGTCTTCCCCTCCGCAACCGCACTGGCACCTCTCGCCGCGGCAACAATCTCCTTCCAGCTCGAGAGATTCTTCTTGACATGCCATTTGAGCGAGACCCGGAATGCGCGTAGGGAGAAGATGCGGAGGTGCGCGTACTGGGCGTAATGCTTGATCATAACATTGCGGTAGGCGGTGATCAGGTGCTCGCGGCGGTGTTTGCGGAGCCAGAAATCGCGTTCGGCGTTGGGTTTCTTTACGGGGAGCTTTTTCTTCTGGGAAGTCCTCGGTGTAAGAATTGTTGATGCTGGGTCGGTGATGTCCTCGCACATTACGGATCCTTCGGCTGAAGAGACCGACTCCATCCTCGGAAGCGGAAGTCGTTTGGCTTTGGGTTTTTTCTTCCCGCTCTTCCCTTTGTCTGGGGTGCCCGTTTGATTCGCCTCCTCTGCAGCTATGAACAAATGGGACATGTATATGAAAAGAATGTTCCGGAATTCCCTCAAGAAACGACTCCGGCGGCAGGCTGCCACAATCATAACCTGTACACCAACCTTTCTTCGCAGCATCCTTCGCTTCCTTCTTGTTGACCCCAATGAATCCTGCAATGAAACCCCACATCATTAGCACTCGAGCATGTATCGCATCAATGCTATCAGTAACTGCAGCCGGATTACCTCTACACTTGCTCGCCCCGCATAGACATTTTTGCATAGGGCCATAAGACTCAAATCGATAATCGTAAGTCAACTCCTGCCCTTCCTCGATCTCGCGGTTCGAGAATATGCCAACACGGCATTCGCCATCCACCTCCCTACAAGGTCGTGTCAGACGTGTTGAAGAAGCCAAAGTAGCTATGCAGCCAACGAAAGGGGGGACTCGCACGAACCATTTCTCAATACGACAGTTCGGCTCGCAGCTATGATTGACAAAACGAGCCTCCGTGCCCTTCCGGCAAGCGTCGATAACCTCTCCTTTGCCGTAATTCAGGAAATAATGGTTCTCATATCCCTTATATATCGTCTGCATCCGTTCGATGCACGTCTCGTCGGAGATGATCTCGCCTCGATACTCAATGACCATCTGGTTCCGCGGGATTTTCGTTTTCACCTTGAGACCGTATCCACGGCCGTTGGTCCAAAACAGGTCGAGATAAGAGGGTAAAGCCGAGGTATCTTGGTTGCGGAATTGCTGGTTCATGCAGTTGTCTCCCGCTGGACAGTATTTGGGGTGGCATTCGATCATCGTGCACCAGTTGAGGCAGTTGTCGGTACAGGCCGGCCCTCCGTCGGCCGGAACATCACAACGGCAGATGGGGATCTCCCATTCCTTTGGCTTGTAGGGTTTGCGTTCGACAAAGATATTCCGGGGTATCCGGACAAACGGGGATGGGAGCTTTGCGGGTGGAGGTGTAGGTAGGGAAGCGCGATGTTTGTTGAGGCACTCCTCGACGCCGCCTGAGGCTTCGATGAATTTGTGAATGTCGTAAGGAAGTTCAAAGTCGTCTCCTTCATCCATCATCTTTAGTCCGTGGTACATAGGTAGAGGGAATGCTGAACGGTGTGATGTGCTGCCTTTTGCCGCTGGGGGTTTTGCTTGCTTAGAGACCTTGCGGTGTCGCCCGGAATTCCGAGAAGGAGACTCGTTTTCTACATCAACTCCAGCGATAACGCCCCTCTTGAACGCGCTGGAGTAGAAACCAGCAGCAAGATAGGCTTTTTTCGCGTAAAGTTCCTGCACCTCAGCAAGTTTCGTCCATCGCTCTTCGGCCTCGCGTGCGTACTTCCCTGGTGGTTTCGGAGGCACTGGAGGCGGCGAAGGCGAAACCACTTCTTCAACAGGGTACGTCTTTCGACGCTTCCGTCCGGGGTCCAAGGAAAGCTTCTTCTTGAATTTCATAGACGAACTCGATTTCCGTCGCTTCTTGGACTTTCCGCTGCTTTCCCTTTCCTCCGACTCTTCCTTCTCAAGCGGTCGCCTATAGTGGACCCATCCGTACAGCTCTTCGGGCAAATCTACCTTCGCAACGCGTCGCTTCAGTCTTGCGCTCTCCAGTGTTGCTGAACCTGAAGAGCACTGTTTGCGAATTCCATACTGAAGGAGCAACTCAGCAACTGCGTTGGTATCGTAGGCACTCTCCCCATTCTCCAGGCCCACTGCATCGCAAAACAGTAATGGCACGTCCTGCTTGAAGAATTTCCGAATCTGCACCCGAGCCGCGTCCTTCGTCATTTGCTGCAAAGACAAGGCTTTTGCGGCCGCCAACCTAGCCGAGAAGCAGTTCTTGTTTTTGAACGACGGAGAACGAGGCTTTCCTTGAGATGAACCGGTCGACTTCTTTGGGCTTACTAGTTCAGCGGTTGACATTCCCAATGTGCTAAGGATGATGGGAAGAGAGGGGGTTTCGGACAAAAGAGACACCTGGTAAAGAGCCGGCCCGCCGACGCCGATGGTGGGAGCTCACGCGGATAAGTTCTCCAGTAAGAGAACGACCTTGGAGTGCACCTACTGTACTAACCCCGACCCTGGTTCGTTTGGAGGCCTGTTATTGCAGGTGCTCCGTCTGTCAGTCCGGGGGAAGAATTCTGAGAGAAATGCTGAGTGAAATGGATGTCTTGTGCTTACAGGCGCGTCTCCCCGGAATCTCGCTTGCTTTTCCAACTCGCTTCTTTCCCTGCTTTCTGCTCGGTCATTGAAAGTGCAAAAAACAGACTTCTTTCGCACCCCATGGACGACCAGGACTTCCTCGCTAACGACGACGACGACGACTACGACTATGAACGGACTCAGCGCGCCGCTAGAAACCTCGCGGCCCTCAGAGCTCCAGTCACTTACAATATCGAGTTCGAGAAACTATTCAGTCGGTGCCACCCAATGCCTTGCAGAATGTCACACTTGAGCGCTCAGTTGGACAGCTGACCGGGTGTTTCGTCCACAGATTTTATGGAAGCTGGCATTATCGATTTAGAAGCGCCTTATCAGGTTCGTGGCAGTCTGCATACCGTGAGGTCACATTCCAACCTCTAACCTCTGACCGACGGGTTCCCGCTTCTGCAGAGAGAAGTTGTTTGGAACGGTATAGGGCTTTGTTTGATTGAATGAATCGCTGAGGAAGGCGACACTGAACCCTTGCCGTAATCAGACGGGAAGCAAGGGCATCTGATAGATTGTAAGTGGGCCGCACACTGTCTGCGGACCTCTGACGCATCCTAATAAAGCCATTGATGTGATGTTGCAGCACTCGTAAAGAACTACTATGTTCCCCCCGCGATCTTCTCAATACGGTGAGTGCAGGGACATAAGGCTGTGGAGCAGCTGAGTGCTTGATGCTAAGATGCCTTCCAGGGAGAATCCCCTCGCAGAACATGACATCAGGATGGCCATCGATGGGAAGCAGCGTTTGACCTCCATACACAAGTATGTGCCTGTTTACCCCCGAAGGTTACAGCTCCTCCACCGTAGAAGCTGAATACCACCTCCAGCTTCATGCACAACAGGATACCGCAGATCGACTCGGCCGACGGAATGAGAATCTGGTTCTCGCATCGGACGAGGGTCGGAGCAAAAAACCGGGTCATGACCGAGCTGGAACGGAAGGAGTTCAAAAGTAAAATACTGACGTGCGTGGAGTACCGCCAACTGAGCGAGGAACAGGAGCAGGAGATCTTCCGCAGAGTACAACTCGGTAAACTCTTGCGTTATCGCTTTTGAAGGACTCGGGGTTCAATGGTGTATCTCACAACCTCAATTACATCGTTAGGCATGGCTCTGAGCACAGCCGAGAAGTTGTTTGCGAACCCGGGCCCGCTGGCTGACTTTGTACGAGAGCTCATGGACGTGCGTATCGCTCCAGCACCCTTCACTTCTCCAGTATCCTAATCACATTTCTGATTCTTTCCGCATCGTGCTGTCTCTTCCCAGACCTTCAAAGACCTCTGCTCAATGGTGGACTCGAAACGCAAAGTATCCTTTCAAATTCTCCTCCAAGTCTACCTCACGGTCGTGGAAAAGCCCCGGAAAATCTGCTCCGCCAAAGAACTGGAAACAAAGCTGAGCAAGAGGGAGGATGTGGAGGAGAAGGACCAGATCTTGCTCAAGAGCGTGTTGGACATTTTCACAAACTTTATCAAGAAGTATCCCGATGTGTGGACAACGCCTACTAAGATGGCGGTGAGTACTTAGCTGTCTGTCAGTTTATGGTGTCCGCAACACTTACTGTGTCACCTCCCCCAGCCAATCGAATTCATAATGTGCGCCTACCTCATCGCCACAAAGGACTCCTCAGAAGCCGAGATTGCAGAAAACATCATCAAGATGCGAAAGAAGATTCGCGAGAACTTCATCGATGTTCGCTCGAATCAGCGGCTGTACGCGTTCATTAAGGATTATATCGACAACAAGATTGAGTAGGCTGGTATCGGCTTGGCCGTGGAGGACGGTAATGGGGTGACAACGCAGCGTATGGTCTCTCCCCTTTTGCAGTTAAGGGGGTTACCGTGGCGTAGGATGTGTGTACATCGTTTACATACGTAGTTTTGTGCATGTGTGCTTGGAGTCGAATTCTGAATCCTTCATCTGAAATAGAGATCATCCTGGTTTTGCGATTGTGCATTTATTGTTCATAGACACCAGCCACGACACTAGGGAAGTTTATGCTATCGAGAAGGTACTGTACTGCCTGATACGTGTACGGGTACAGAAAGGATAACCCAAAAAAAAAATTATGGTAGGCAAAGCCAGGGGTATATATACGGGCCAAATGCCCATCCGATAAGGGCTGTGATCACGCCTGCCGCAGATATTCACAAGCAGAACACATCCGAAACATCTCGGAGTTAATAAACGTGCATCGTGAACAAGCCCATCCCTCCACTTCCGTTCGCGATACTTCCCTTTCCATCCCTTTGGAGCGTTTAGGCGGCGGTGTTTCCGGCCGGTTAGTCGCGCATGCCTCGCATTGCAGGACCATTGGCCGATTGAGAAGGGTGCAGAGCGGACATGGCCACTGGGTGTCTGCGGATGCTGTGCGGGTATGATGCTGGCCAGAAGCGATGGAAGAGTTCCGCGGCCGTTTCCGGTCCTTATCGGTCGACGTGTTGGCTGACGATTCTCCTTTGATTTGTGGTCCTGTATCGTCATTCTCGTCGTCGATCCATATTGGTTCCGTCCATACGCTTTTCGGCGGAGGTTTGTAGGTACCGGCTGCCTCTTTCGTATCCCGTGAGCTCGAGGTTTCCAAACGAGGCGGTACATCTTCATCGTCATCCAACACCCAGATAGGCTCATTCGCAGCCGGGGTTGTCGCATTCACCGCGCTCCCATCCCCGACATCCTCCTCAACATAATCCCCTTCATCCGCCTTCCCACCCGCATCGCCCTCCTTCTCCGATCCATGCTGCGCGTTCCCACACCATATCGCATCCTTCGCCCTCCGTTCCGCCGCCATCGCCGCCGCCTGGGCTGGCGACAGCCCTAGCTCTTTCAGCGGCACGCCCTCGGAGCCCCCAAGTCGCCGGCCGCCAGCGGGGATCATGACCTCGTTAATCTTCCTCCGCTTCTCAGCAGCCTCCATAGCCTTCTGTCTCGCCAAATGCGGTGGCAAGTCATGTCCAACACCCTGCCCAACCCGCTTCCCCGGCGCAAAGAACCCATCCCCCTTCCACCCCTTCGCCACCAACTCATCATACTCCTTATTCAACCCATCCAGAAACTGATAAAACTTCGCGTCATGCGGCCCGCGCACGATATGCGTCAGCTCATGCAACATGGTCCCCAGCACGAAAACCATATCGTAGAACGAGTCCGGGTCGCGCGCCGGTCGCAATCGGATTCGGATTTCGAGGCCGCGGTTGACGTTGAGCCCGAGGAGGTTGGGTTGGGTGGGGAAGAATTCGCGCAGGGTTTTGACGTGGAAGTTGTGGGCGCGCATGAGAGGTTTGACGAGGGAGGCGATGCGGTGGAGGATGTGGAGGGCTGAGGAATGGTTTTTGTACTTTTTGAGGGCGGTGACGTGGGTTATGTGTTCGTTGAAGGCCATGGTTGCGAGGATATGTGGGGACAAACGACGAAGCAGCCACAGGGGACTACAGGACGGAGTAACAGTACAGTACTCGCTAAAAAGGGCCCTGTGCTTCTCGATAGTGGTGGCAGCGGGCCTTCCCGGACGTGTAATACTGTACCCTTGGCTGTACCCTTGTTCCCCTGTCGGTGTCTCAGCGGTGTCTCTGAGTTTGCGTCCCTTCGCGGGCCCAGGGCTGGGCCCAGGGGCAAACGAGCGTAAGCGAACGCGCGCGGCAAGCAAGCAGCGCAGGAATATAAAAGAGCACCCTCATCCGCATGCCCTCTCAACTTTTCTTCAACCAGCTTTCACCACTTCCGGCTATCCATTAGTACCCTTGGAGTTGACCACGTTGGGTCGGGCTTCGGTGCTCTGGAAGGAACAAGAGCAGGGGCGATGTGGTCGCTGGTTAAGAGAAATCTAGACCCTTCGCAGCGGGTTGGACATCCCGTCGCATCGTCCCTTGGTCGTGATGGCCGGTTGGGGTGGAATGCTGGTTTTACCATCGAACTATGTGGAGGATTGTGTGGAGGATTGCGGCCGCTATGAGAAAACGATAGAGGTACGTGCATTTGCTTTTCGCCGTTCTTCAAATACGTTAGGCGATTGTACTATTGTCAATCGGCTAACTAATGAGCCTACGGTGGTCCCAAGCCCACAAACCTCTTTCGAGAGGGAATCCAGAGGGGTTAGCACTAACTTGTACTCGTCGAAAACTCCTATCTGCTATAATATTGTCAAAGCCTTGCGATCCTGTAATATACAGTACATTCTTTCAATATATAATTTGTACATCGTAAGAATGCCCTGTCTTGACCATCGAGTTGAAAACCAGCCCTTGAGCGCTCAGACGTCTGCTCCATGTAACAAATCCATCCAGTGCTGAACGCCTCTTCGGGTTCTCCGGAGCTCCAGCAATGCGGCCAATGCTCACGGAAGCTCTGGTGTGTGCAAAGCGGGTGGATGACGTCTGGCAACGGCGGCGACGATGAGCTTGATCAGTCGATAGCGGTTGTTGGAGACGTTTGTTCGCGAAGTTCAAGAGTCTGCTTTTCCGTGTGAACTTACCTCCACTCCAGTAGCCCCCAATTAGCCCCATTCCCCACATGATTCCTCACGTTCCCAATTGTTTCACAAACGCAGAACATCGCCCACCATGCTCCTGAAAGAGACCTACCCAATCGACCTGCCCACCTCCACAACCCCCATCCGCGTCTTCATCACCGAGCCCTCCCTCCCCTCCCACCCCACCGCGCGCTTTCCCGCCGTCATAGTCTGGTCCGAGATCTACCAAGTCACTGGCCCCGTCGCCCGCTTCGCCTCCCAGATCGCCGCCCACGGGTACATCGTCGCGTGCCCGAGCGTCTACCACGAGTTTGAAGGGCCTGAGCCGCTGGCGTATGATGTGAAGGGGACAGATAGGGGAAATGAGTTGAAGGTGAAGAAGGAGTTGAGGGCGTATGATGAGGATGCGAGGGTGGTGGTGGATTGGCTAGGGGGGTTAGAGCGGTGTACGGGGAGGATTGGGACGACGGGGATGTGTTTGGGGGGGCATTTGGCTTTTAGGGTATGTACCGCAAGGAAAGATGGGAGTTCGTACGTGCAGCATCTCAAACTCAGACCACTCCACAGACGGCCTTCGACAAGCGTGTAACCGCCGCCGTCTGTTTCTTCCCCACCGACATCCACAGCAGCACCCTGGGCACCATCCCCGCCGGCGATACCGTCACCAAAGACTCGCTCACCCTCGTCCGTTCCGGCGCCCTCTCCCACGCCGAACTCCTCATCCTCCTCGGCAAGCAAGACACGCACATCCCGCGGGCAGGGCGGGACCTCATCCGCGCTACCTTGGAGGACGCGAACGTGGTCGTGACGTGGTGCGAGTTTCATCATGCCCAGCATGCGTATATTAGGGACACATCGTCGAAGGGCCGGTATGATGCGGTGTTGACCGGGTTGTGCTTTCAGCAGATGTTAGAGGTGTTTTATAGGACGCTGGTGATTGATTTGGGTGGGGGAGAGAGGGTGGCTGCTAAGGCGCCTGTGCATGTTTGCTGAGATGGACGGCGTACCGGATCGGTTTGGAAAATGCCATCGATACTACTCATTCGAGGTCCATATGATTTCATTGTCCAACAATTGCCTCGACGTTCCCATCATACGCCCAAATCTCGCAGTCCAAAACGTCCAGTGGCATCTACGCCGAAACTCTACCCCGCTACACAGGTTTTGAAGAGTCCAACCATGCGTCGCAAGCAGCTAATCTGCATCCACTCCCCAATTCATCCTCACCTCACTCCCCATCAGGCCTCGGCAACCTCTTGATAACCCTCGCCGGATTACCCGCAACCACAGTATACGCCTCCACATCCTTCGTTACGACACTGCCAGCGCCCACCGTGACGCCGTTGCCGATCGTGACACCCGGGCATACGATCACATTGCCGCCGAACCAGACGTCGTTGCCGATCTGGGGGAGGTGGGTGAGTATGATTTCGAGTGAGTGGGGATGTTGGGAATCTTACCGTGATGGGTTTGCCGAGCTCGGGACCCCAGTTGCGGCGTACGGCGGGGTCTGTAAGAATACTTCAAATATTAGCGGGTTGCAGCTGGGATTAAAGGATGCATGTTGTCCTACTTACCAACGGGATGCGTCGCAGATAGCAGCGACACATTTGGCCCAAACAGCCTGCAAGTTCAGTGTCACGTCCATCAGCAAATGCCATCGTCCGCGTCGTGAGTGGGAGCGTTCGACTAGGGACCATCGCGTCGCTAGGCCACATTGTAAACCACAGCAAGTGTCCTTACACGTCGTTCCCAATCGTTACGCGGCAGGTATCAAGAATCACCGCACCAAAGTTCTGCGCAAAGAAGTTGGGTATCAGACGTTGGTGTCCATCGCTGGCGAAAACCAGGAGTTGGTAGTTTGAAGCCAGAAACGCTCAGCAGCTCACCATAAAGACCCGTTCGCCTATATACGTATTGCATCCCTACAACAAGCAACACGACGCAGATCAATCCAACCCCATCCACGAATTCCTTGCCCCATTACTATTCCGCGGCACCCTCACCCACATAGTCCATCCGCACAGGTGGCAAAATCACTACATCCTTCCCAATCCCTCCACACAGCTGATCAAGTATCGCCTTCAACCCGGCTGCATCTTCGGGGTCGGAATCGTTGAACTTCTTGCAGAGACGGAGGGCGGTGTTGCGCTTGGCGAGGAGGGCTGGGTCGCTGGCGAGGTAGAGGTCGCCGGCGAGCATTTTTTGTTCCTCCGTGCGGGAGTCGGGTTGCTGCAGCCGAGAGGACATATTAGCGAAAGCAAGAGGGGGTTGAATCGCGTATATGGAGATGAGAGGGATGGCGATGATGCCGGCAAGATTGCGAGCTCAAGTGATCAAACAGTTTGAGGAGGAGCCTGTTAGTAACGTTGTGTTTTATCCTGTTTGCTGACATAGGCCCCTTGCCTTTGCCTTTCTCCTCCTCGTTTCTCTCGCCCTTCGGTCCGGAGAGCATTTCCCAACTGCCCATAATGCCACGTTCTCACGTTTCTAAAGCAGTATATGTTTTACAGAAGCAAATATCCTTCTCAACTTTCGTTTCACGTCCTCCCGTAAAGCCAGCCAGCGACAAACCAGTCAGCAACATGGCTACCACCGTGCAACCAGCCGACGCTTCGGCAGCAGTCCAAGTCGACGACGGCGACCAGCACCTCCAAACAGAAGACACTCCTCTCCTCGGGGAGACACAACAGGCCGCCAGCCGAACATACCCAAACGACTCCGACCTCCTCATAAAAGCCACCAAGAACAGCTGGAAACAATGGCTGTGCGTCGCATTTCTGTGCGTGTATTTTATCTACATCCCGCATAAGCTACGTGACGCATTGGCGGGCAGCGATGCCGATGTTCGCGGGGTGCATATCGTCTCCCTCAACCCGGACGGCGTTGTTCTCTGCTAAAGCTATCCTTTGAGCACCACCGCCCGAGACGGAAATATGAACTTAATACCACTTCACGACGGTTGTCCATCGCACAATTGACAAAAATAGGCGGGCCCTACGGAAACCGAGGGAGTTTCTCGCTCGATTCTTTTCTTGATGGACATCGGGTCGAAAAGTCAGTTCGTTTCCAGCTCCGTGGAGCTCAGGGAGATTATACGAGAGGTGTGCGATACCATCATTGTACGTATCACGTTATCCTTGCGGTTGCGCACACGGATATCAAGTGTCTTCTTTCCAAAACACAAACTTGGAAACCACCAAGGTTTATGGAAATAAGCAATCCTGTTTGGTATTTCCACGGGACAAGGGGGCTGGGGAAGAAAGGAGACGCGTATGAGTGACAGCACCCGTTATTGTGCGACTGACTTGAGGCAGTAGACGCGTTTCTCACAGTGAGGGAGCCACAAGAGCCACAGCGGGAAGACCCCGTTTGGACTCGGCAACCCCCTCATCACCAGTCCGGATTCCCACGTTTCCCAAGCACAACCCGCCAGACATCCTGCATCCTTATCCACCGCAGAGCTTTCCCTAGTGACTGCCACAATGACCTCAATTGGTACCGGAGTATGTATGCCCAGCAGCTTCCCATTTCCGTCACCCGCTCTTGGAGCAAACAACTTTGAAGATCACAGTCTCACCACCCATCGTCCTCTCCTTTCATAGTACGATTTATCAGCCTCAACATACTCTCCCGACGGCCGTATCTTCCAGGTCGAGTATGCCGTGAAGGCCGTCGAGAACAGCGGGTGAGTGGAGTGACACGAACGTCATTGCACCCATTCGCTATGTGAACTCAAACTTCGGTTTGATCTCGACCATCTAGCACGTGCATTGGCCTACGCTGCAAGGATGGCGTCGTGCTGGCGGTGGAGAAGCTTGTGCAGTCGAAGCTGCTGATTCCGGGGTCGAATAGGCGGATTGCTACGGCGGATATGCATATCGGAATTGTGAGTGGGCGAGTGGGAGAATCAAGGGATATTGTTGAGACCAGAAAAGGAGCTGAATGGGTTTGTTTTGTTTTGATATAGGCGACCGCAGGACTTTTGGCGGACGCAAGGCATCTTGTCAACCGCGTGCGGGAAGAGGCGCAGAACTACCGAGACATCTATCGCACGCCCATCCCCGGAAAGGTGAGACGACTCGGTGCCCTCCCTTACGACACAGCCGCCATGAAGCTCACATGGCGTATTCCAGATGATCGCGGACCGTCTCGGCCAATATGTGCAAGCATACACCCTGTACTCCAGCGTCAGGCCGTTCGGAGTCAGCACGATTCTCGCGACTGTTGACAGGAGCGGACCCCAGATGTATATGATTGAGCCTTCGGGAATATACTACGTATGTACTTCGCTCTCAACTTTGATGTTTGAGTTGCCGGCACTGATGGGATGCATTCATCACAGGGATTTTACGGATGTGCCATTGGGAAGGGAAGACAGGTGGCAAAGACGGAGATAGAAAAGCTGAAGTTGACAGAGTTGACATGCCGCGAGGTTGTCTTGGAGGCTGCTAGAATGTAAGTTGCGAAAAGCGACCGAGAGCCTTGAACACCGAGAGCACATTCCGACCCCATGGTTCTTTTTTGCGCTCATAGTATCCACACCGTCCACGACGACGCCAAAGACAAAGACTTTGAGCTCGAAATCAGCTGGATACAAGACTCCACTCTGCGACACGAGCTTGTACCGAAGGAATTGCTGGAGGAGGCTGAGCGGGCGGCGAAGGTTCGTGTGGGGCTTTTTTTGATCTTATCATTGAGGGCGAATCTTTCCCTTACTTACTATGCTTTATATTCTCCAGGCCTCGTTGCAAGACGATATGGATGAGGACTGAGATGGCTGGATGTAATTACGGTTGTGGGGTTGTGAGGTTGTGGAAAAACACATATTGCAAACACGCGTTGATGACATATGAAGGGCAATTGCGTACTGCCCTAATGCTACGGCATTGGACCCTCGATCAAAGAATCGAAATCCAAAGCATCTGGACGATTGATGAATATGCTCGTGATCGGTTTCGCCCAAGCTTATTGTGGTTCGGATGGGTGTGATTGATTAGCTCGCTAGGCGGGTGCGCTCTCGTAGTGGGTGAACTCGAAAGCACGAAGAAGATCTTTCTGCGTCTCCTGCACGAAACATCCGTTGTCCTGAATGATTGGCCCCTCGAGGCAGCTACCACAGAGCATTCTGACATGCTTTTGCCATCGCAGATCCGCTTGACATGCATGTCCGATGCCAGCCCCACCTCACATTTTACTAATGGCCAACCCTACATGTGACTTACATTCGCGCGCGACCTAATTGCTCAGGGTATACAAAATCACTTACTACCCCAAAACTTTCAAAACTCTCAAAACTTGAAGCCCCATATTCCCTCCAATGGCTCCTCCCACGAATTCCAAAACTCACAACCGCAACCCCTCCAACCCAAGGGGATTCGCAACAACCGACGACCTAATCTCGTACGCACAGAGTGTGCCATCCATATACACTGCCAAAATAAGCATCAGCACACAAACAATCGACAAAAGTCAACACAAAAAACAATTACTCACGCATATTGACATGATGCCGCGCCGGTAACCCCGGCTCGGTATGCTTGACGACGAACATGCCGAGAAGTGGGCGTAAGGGTGGGATGCATTGTGGGAGGATGTCTTCTACAACCTATAATGAGAGAGAGGGTCAATATATGACTTTCCATGGATGTTGGTGGAGGTGCGGGACGTACCAGGAGGTATCTGGTGGCGTTGTTTGCGTTTGATCTTTTTAAAAGTAGGGTGGGAGGAGGGAGGGCATATAAGCGATGTGAGATGGATGGAGATATACCGGTAAGCCACACACCTGATAAATCTGACGACGGCCGCGCTTCCCTTTTGGCTGGCAACAACGGCTACGCCCAGATCGTCGATGAACTCCACCAAAGAGAGCCCTATACGGTGAGCGAAGAGAAAAAGGTCAGGGCAAAGGACTTCTGCAGAGCCTCAATCACGTCAGAGAAATATCACAACCACACATACGATCAATAGCATTCAACGTCGGATGATTCTCACAAATCTCATACCGACTCACAAGCCTCTTTTGCTCATGACACGTCCTCAACGTCCTCGAATCCAACAAATACATATTCTCCACCGTCGTGAAAAGCACAAAATCCGTCGGGAAGCCCGTGCGATCCAGCGTCGTCACGATCGGCACCGGCGGGGGCGGTGGCTCATTGCGACGTTGGCGCCACCACCGCACGGGGCGGTATATCAAGGGCGGGTCGGGGAAGAGGGTTTCGATGTCGGAATCGGAGTCGGGGAAGGGGAGGGTGATGGCGGTCTCAGGGAGGTAGATGGTGTTGCCAGCGTCGATGGGGGAGTCCGAGTCGAAGTCGTGGTTGTAGTCGTCGGGGGGGTCGGTGGAGTCGTACTCGTCCCATTGGAGGGAGCTGTTGAGGTGCGCGACGACCATGTCGGCGGCATCATCGGTGAAGGATGGGGAGGCGGGGGCGAGGTTTGGGTTTGGCCAGTCGTCTAGTTGGTAGGGATCTGAACCATGGTAATCGTCGTCGTCGTCCTCGTCATCTACGTTGTGATCCATGTCCACGTAGTTCATGTAATCTTCGTCTTCGTCTGCCTCGCTCTCTTCAGGAGCGCTTTCGAAATGGTCTTCGTCGCTTCCTTCTTGAGCGCTTTGGAAATCATCTTGCTCCTCGGCTTCTTCTCCTTCGCGCACCCCCTCATCCATCGCTTCCGTGTTCTCCAAACTGTCAGCAGCCTCGTATGCAGAGCCCATCGACCGGATTTCATGCCCGTGGTCAAAATCTACCTCTTCGTCGAAAAGGTCATCCAGTTCATGGAGAACGTCGGAAGATGTTCCGCCCTCGGTAACATCCCGAGCGACTAGTAACTCCATGAGTATCTCGTCATGTTGCTGCCTCTCGCTCACCGTGGTGTTGGGCATTTCCATTGAATGCGTGCCAGGATCCTCGCTGCTAGTCGGCAATCCTTGTTGTCCCTCTTCACCAGCACCGTCGGAGTTCAGAGCCTCCGTTGTTTGCGTGACAGGCTCCTCCTCGGTATTCGGAGAGCCTTGTTCCCCCTCTTCGCCAGCCCCTCCCCACTCCTCCTCCTCGAGAACACCATCAAGATCACCATGAAAGATCTCCACCTCATCCACGTCGGTATCAAATCCATCATCTGTTGCGTCGACCGGTGGCATATCGTCAGAACTCGCACACTGTATCGGCACAGGTTGCGACCTGTTTATTCCGAGCCGGTTGTAGACCGCAACCTCGATTTCGGTTCGTTTTCGTTTGAAGGGGTTGCACCAGTCCGGTGTTTGCGAGGGTATACGTTTGAACGAGTCCGGGGAAATGAATCGTGCAGTCCATGACCTGTGATGCGTGGACTTGAGCAACTTGATTGAAAGTCGTGAGAGAGACATGGTTGGCTTACCACTGGTTGTTGAAGAAACGAGAGCAGATGGTGTGCCCGGTATGCACGTTCCAGATTCTCACCGTACAGTCTGCGGTGCCACATCAGTACAGAGAGTCAGTCACAAACATGCCACATCGCAGTACACACCAATGGAGCAGGATATCAAGAATTTGCCACAGCTACTGAAGTCGATAGATGGAATATTGTGTTCATGTCCCACTAGCTCTCGTTCCATGACTCCTCCCAGCGGATCATCTTCTAAACGATCTTTTTGACTAGTGCTTGCCCTCAGGTTCCAGACCATAATTGTGTGTGAGTTCGATGATGCGGCCAGTAGATAGGACGGGCCATGTATGGCGAGACCCCATGCAGATTCTTTGTGCCTTAGACAAAACAGCATCACATCAGTGGATGGCGGAAAGAACGTGGCATCTGAGTAGGACCCATACTGGAAGATGATCGCAGGACGGTCTGGATACTCCGTGAACCACACGTAGATGTAGCCATCGTCATCGGCTGCGACCAGTACTTCGTCTTGACCGATTTCACCTATCCGTATTGCGTTGATGATCGCATGAACTTCCTAGATCACGGGAGACGACGGTGACTCCAGTTTAGAGTCGGCCGGACTTCATGACATGCATGGTTTGCGTGGGGCGTATGCATGAAATATGGAATGACAGCGCCGCACACACCCATTAAGCACAATCATGAACGCTCACCGAGCCCGTTTTGTTGGTCAGTTTGCCTGTCGGTTGGGTCTCGCTCGCCTTGTCAGCGAGGTGGGGTATTCGATATCTGAGAATCTCGCGATCTACGGCGACATATATGCGATGCTTGCGCGGGCTATAAGCCACTAGATTCATGCGCTAGGGGATGGCATCCCACATAGTAAGTTCAGTGCTT
Organism: Fimicolochytrium jonesii; assembly: GCF_025526975.1. Lineage (NCBI taxonomy): Eukaryota > Fungi > Chytridiomycota > Chytridiomycetes > Spizellomycetales > Powellomycetaceae > Fimicolochytrium > Fimicolochytrium jonesii. Next base: position 564,151 of record NW_026515679.1, read on the forward strand.
ATGCCAGTTCATAGCGTACAACACACCTACCCAAGGCCTAGCATCACGAAGCCCGCCGAGCGTGTGCCCTTCAAGGACGGGCGTTACAGATAATGGAACATATGGACAGCACAGAACGGGCGGCATCCTGATTTGCCAGCGGAATATTCAGTTTGCTTGATGATATGGGACGAACTCCCTGGGCGAACTGTGGGACGAATGGGACGAATGAGGGCTGGAAAAGCGGGGGACAAGCCAAGCCACGACTGAGACGACTCCCAAATGACATTACGCGTGCGCGTGTTCTTCAGTCGCTCAAATTCTCGTTTTTCGCACAAGCAGTTCGTTCCTTGCGAAGACATGCAAATTACTGGCATCGACTTCCAGGATTTGAAGACAGCAGACACCGCCAATATCCCTTCAGTACACCGCTCGTCGTGTCAGTGAGACCAGGAACTGGAGAAAGTATCGACACCAAGCTTCATTTCTTTGCCGCCGGCCTTCTGAGAACCGAAAATGGGTAAAAAACCAGTAGCAAAAACGACCGGCAGGAAGAACGGAAGGCCAGCGCCGGCTATCGCTGAGGTCGTTTATGACGACTCCGCACGGAGGTAGGCGTCGTGCATACATATGGCGGGATTAGGTGTGGAGCACCGGACTGAGGAAAGGAAATTTTGCTAAGAATAGAGACTACCTGACCGGCTTCCATAAACGCAAACTCGAAAAGAAGAAAGCAGCCATTGAGCGTCACGAGGCTCGTGTGAAAGAAGAGAGGAGGGAGCTTCGCAAAGAAAACGTATGTCACCCATCAATATCTGTGTAACTAACCATCTATGCCAGTGACCTGACCGTCTTTCCTCCGTTGCAGAACAAACGACACCTTATTGTCGACGACTTGGAGCGGATCGAAGCAGTGACCCAAGAACAGGCGCTAGACAGCAACGCACACAAGGAGCGGACAGTGGATGTAGCAACGATACCCAGCGAGACACGGATAACAACCGTAACGATATCTGATTGGAACCCAGAGGACGCTGACGAAGAGGAGGAGAGGCACGAAACAGATGACGATGATGAGATGGAAGAGGACGGTGGTGAAGGAGGGGAAAAGGAGGTGACCGTGAAGAAGAATGCGCCAAAAGCGAAGTCTGCTGCTGCGAAACCACGATCGGCGCTGAAGAAGAGCGGGGTGTCGAAAGTGAGGACAAAGGCCAACCCGCATATGAAGCGGAAAGAGAAGGATGGGAAGAAGGGGGTCAAATCGAAGAGAGGAAAGCCACGGAAGTGAGCGGGCTGATACTGCATCATTCTTGAGTAGGAAGGCGAGCCGCATGCTCCCCCGTCGTCACGTAATTTATTGGATCATATCACGTATTACGCTGGAATTCTCGATCCCGTCAACGATGTATCCATCGCTTAGAGGAAACGCAGGAATGAGGGGAGACCCATACTCCGTGGTGACATCCGTTGGAGGAGGGTCCTGCTCCCAATCAACGTGGATGCTCGAGGGCCTTTCCGGTGGTGCGAACTCCCCTTCATCATCAAAAGCTATGAGGATATGCAATCAGTACAAGTGCTTCAGACGCCAAGTGCTGTCCCTCGGGTCTATGTAGTTGAGAGGTTAGTCCCTAGGAGAACTCTTTTATCATCGAAAGCTATGAGGATATGCAGTTAGCACACGTCAAGCGCTGTCCCTCGATGTAGTTGAGAGGTTGCGAAAGGGATTTTTCTCACCAGCTGACATGTTCATAGACAGTAGTTCCCAGCGACTCCAAAACACTTATAAGAACGAGCAAAGGCCTACTTCGCGCATCATACACTGCCAGAGATTCGCAGAACTCAACTTGCGACGTTCCGACGCTACATGGCGATCGGGACGTCGCATTGTGGACCAGCCATGGCAATGAGAGTCCAGATGCAGCAAGACCAGAAAATACGTTGCCCATAACGTTGCTCAAAGACGATATTGCGCGAAGAGATATGGTGCTAATCATTGTATTCCAAAGAAACATCATTACTATGTACATCTATAGAACACCAGTTCCCACTCTTACTGCACGATGATTCACGAGCAAGCAGACTGGGAACATTGCGAGCTGTCCAACGCATATCGATATCACAAATAGACGTTCCCCTGAAGCAGACTCAAAGAAACAACTAAGCTCCAGATGAGAAGTGTATGCAGAAAGCTCACCTATACCTGCCTGGTTGAGTGCATGTGCAAGATGGGTGCGGGATAGGAGATGTGCGCTGCATGCACTGTCAGAGGAGTTTTTCGGACCGAAGTTGAAGTTACCGAGCTCTCGTTTTCGCGTCTCGTGCTGTCATTCGCCCGTCAGAGATCGCTTCGAAGTTCGGACTAACGAGGTTAGGTGGTTGAGGTCTTCCGACCTTCACAGGCCGACTCTGCAAATGTCTACGTCTATTGAATTTCAATCTACTGCCAGATCCCAAAAGCGTCTTCGGACGTTGTTGATGTCGGACCCGCTCTTCGGAAATGCCTTGCAAGCGACGAGAAATAGATGTATCATAGATGCTCCGCCCGCGTCCCTCTCTGTCCGACCGTCTTCTACTTTTCTCCTCGCTCGTTCGCCTGGTGCCTTCAAAGCCCTGCCGTACGCCAGCATGTCACCGACAACGAGTCAGTCTCGTCGAGCTCCTAGGGTGCATTGGGGGAAATGGGATGGAGTGCAACCGGCCGGCGTATAACTGCCCCGCCCTTCCTCTAGTCTTCCAACCTATCCCTCCCGCTCTTCGGCCTCCCCTCTGAGACCCCTCCGTGCGGTGCGCAAAACTTTCCATGCTCCTTCGCTCCTCCGAAGACCGGGGTAAATCCGGAGATTCTACCGTTTTCGATGGTCGGGGTTGTCTTGGGGCGACGCATATCCCGCGCGCAGTTTTATACTATATTGAGTCATTGGGAGCCTGAGCGGCGGGTGAGAAGTGGACTAGATGAAACTCTCTCCAATGGATGTACATGAGACAGACCTCTGGCGAAGCTCGGAAGCCCGGGATTCAAACGAGGGTTCATCTAACGCCGCAATCCCGATTTCGCCTCCCGCAGCCTCTCCAAGCTTGCCAGCGCACCTTCCAAAACCCCTCCAATGGACCCATCAACCTCATTCTCATCCAAACGACACCCAAGCTCCGGATCACGTCCATACTCCGGCCACAAAGCATGCTCAGGAATCACATCATTCACCAGATTCACGTCGCCAATGGCAGCCGCAGTCGCTTTGGCCCAACACCGCGCGGTGATGGTGTTGACGTACCCACCGCCTCCGAGGATCAAGAGCGGTATGGCCGGTTGTGGGCTTGAGGACGTTCCATCGCGGGAAGGGAGATCGCGTAGGTAGGCCACGGCATCCCCAAAAGTCCCCGGATCCAAATTCCACCCCATCCCACGATCATTCCGCTGTCCATGTCCCGCTTCCTCCGCCGCGTTCAAGTTCAAATGCGCGCCGTCAGCTCCACATTGCAACACAATACAGTCCGGGGTGTACGCGTCCATAATCCCATCCACTATCCGCTGGAATACCTGCAAAAACAGCGGACCTCGCAATCCCGATTTCAACGGGACATTCAAAGTATGATGCAGCCCCTTTCCCGATCCGCGCACCATTGGGGACCCTGTGCCTGGGTAGAAGCCCTGATCGTACTTGTGGAACGAGCATGTGAATACTCGTGGGCTGAAGAGGAATGCGGCTTCGACGCCGTCGCCGTGGTGGATGTCGATGTCGAGATAGAGGATGCGGCGATATTTTTTTTGGAGTTCAAGTATGCTGAGGACGATGTCGTTTACATAGCAGAAGCCTGATGCTCGTGTTCTGATGGCTGTGTAATCAGAGAGTTGGGTCGACCTATTCGATGGTTCTGGGTATCTCACCTGATTGCATGGTGCCTTCGTCAAGCAAAAGTCAAATCTAAGTCCTTCTCCCTTGGTGCTGTCTACTCCGAACATCACGGAAACGCACCTCCCACCATCCCAGTGTATGGCGATATCCACTTGACCCTCCACGATAGCCCGAGCTGCTGCTAACGTCCCTCCCGCCACCAACTGCACATACGAAGATAGCCCAGGAAAGACCGGGCAATCACTGATGAGGGTCAGACACCCGATATCAAGATCGCCTTAGACTAATTCAAAGCCGCGTACTATTCAAGTCCAAAGTCCTCGCGCAGGCTTCGAGTTGCCTCGTCTTCAGTGTCCGTTGCCTCGACAGACAGAAGAAAATCTATTTGACGGGGGCAATTCTGTCAAGGGTGCACTCGTCCAACCTCACTGCTAGCCAGAAGCTCACCAACTAATTCTTCACTATGGGCTGTACAAAGCTCTTCCCTCGTCGCCTGGTGCGGGCGTATTATTCTTTTTGGAACTGTAAGTATCGGGACTTCCATGATACAAGAGCTCGTGCCACCTACTTCATAGCCTTCGGAAGCCCATAAGCCATTACTAGCGAGTGTACAAAGGTCGACTATAAGAGGGAAATAGCGGCGCATAAGGATTGTCAGAGTGAAGGCCAACGGTTTGCATGGCAAATATGCATACCCTCATCTGATTCACGGGCAGTTTGTCGGCTGCTTCGCGCGCCTCGTTGCTGAACATATAGCCGACGTTCCGTCTCTTACATGGCGGCGATGGTGGTATCCGTGCGATCCCTTCTAGCATGGTGACTGTTGGCAAGCTTGTGAAGCTGCCACTGCTGCCATGTTTTTTGGGCCAGTGTTGTGACTGATGACAAGTGTCCGACGGGCTCGTCCTGCGTTCGTTTGCTCGTTCGTGTCGCCTCCGGAACGTACAGTAACCTCTGCTACTTTTTTCTGCCAGATTCGATGTCTACCCACACGGAAGAGCCATTACCACACCGCTCGAAGCGACGACGACTCGCAGACAGCGAATATGAGTCTGAACTTGCAATACCATCGAACCACGACGACCTTTCCAGTGACAGCGACGCGCAACCCTCAGAACCCTCCCGCAAAACCCACGAAGACGAGGGGAGCTCAATACCTCCCGACGACGAAGACCTCTTTCTCTCCGAAGTACACATCGACCCGTCCAACGGCCCTGCGCGCACACACGGGGAAAGCCTTCGCCTTACAAAGTTTCGAATCAACGTGCCACGGGGCTATCATGGAGATATCCCTCCTTTTCTACAAACCGGTGATCCGGCGTATATTTGCATTGAACATGAGATGGCAACGCCACTGCGGGCAGTGGGGCTGCAGGTGTGGATGGGGGCGTTGGTGCTAGCCGATTATGTGCTATCTAGGTACAAACATATCAAACCCGTCGAGAGCGCCAAGAGGAAAGGCGGCGTAGGGAGTGACGCTGAAGCCGCTGATGATGAGATACTCTTCACATCGCAAACGACAGTGTTGGAACTGGGGTGCGGTGCCGGGCTTCTAGCGGCATTATGCGGAAAGCTGTGCAGGACCGTTTATGCAACGGATGTGTGTGATGATCTGGCCGCGGAAGACAGGGGTGATGACGTCGGGGTGTTGAGGTTGTGTCAGAGGAATATGGTGAAGAATCATGTGGATAGCGTGCTCAGAGTGCGACGACTGGATCTCCGGGACGAGGAGTGTCCGAAGCTTGGCAGCAACGTCGAGGCGATCACATCGCAGGAGGTTCCGCAACAATCCAATGGTGGCAGCTTTGTCGACTTCAGGTGGCGTCCCTCGGAAATATCGGACTTCCAACAAAACTGCACCATTATCCTTGCCGCCGACCTCATCTACGACGACGCCGTCACATTCGCCTTTCTTCAGCGACTGCCCGCCCTCCTCCATCCATGCCCCACCGCCGAAAGCAAGCATCCGAAAAGTAAACAACTACTCCTCGCCCTCGAGAAACGAGTAGTCTTCTCATTGCGTGACCAAAACGTGGCTGCCCCTGCGCGAGACTATTTGCTTGCGACGCTGGATGCTATGAACGCCGATCGAGAAGAACGCGGGCTGTCGGATGTGGTGAGATATGAGGAAATCGACGTTGACGCGATTCCCCAATGGTTTGAATATCGGAGGAATGAGTACTTGGAGATGTGGCGGTTTTGGATCGAGTGAAGAGTGATGCTGCTTATCCAGGCGACGTCATGTCTGTTGACATCATCGGGGGGTTTCACACCATACGTCCCAGTGGTATAACACCTCCGTCTTCGCTGCCCTCGAGATCGAGATCACCATCTAATAACGCTGTCTCGTGCTCGTCGCCTAATGCTTGCATCCGCCGAACGCGTCGATTCCGTCGCAATATACGACGCAATCCCATATCTGCCGCCACTGAAATGCATAGTCCTGTTGAAGAGCCTAACAGATTTGCCTGCGTAGAAGGAGATCGGTCAGACGGCAAACGGAAACGATAATCCGTTAGTGGTCCATTACCGTGACATCCTGAGAGTCCCACACTCTGCCCGTGTGCCAAAGAATACCGACAAGGCTCTGAAGTGCTTCGCTGGCCAGGGAGGCAGCGAATAGTAGGACCGCTGTATATCTAGCTGTGCGCGATACAGTTGACAGGTCAAGTGTAAAGTAGACGACTATCGTTAGGAGTAGGAAGCCGAAGTAGTGTAGGACTTTGTCGTCGCGGATGGCTTTCGGAATGTATGCGCTGGTTGTCGAGGAAGGAAACTGTTTGCATTCAGACGGGGAGTGGGGGTCAATACGAAAGTTTTAATAACAGGGTAGGCATGGTATTCCAAACATCAAAGAGTCGCTCACCAAGCCTAGCACTGCGAGCAAAAGAAGCAGCACTACCAGTAGCAAGCCGCAAAGGATGCGCATCCCTGTCCGCAGTGTCCCGCAGTTGCAATGTCGGCAGCGTTTCAATGTGGCACTTCTGCCTTTTTTAGCAGGCGCATGACGATGATGTCCGATGAGCGGCGGGGGAAGGCTCTCACGCGTCGCGCGCTTTCTCCTTGTCCGAAAACTGCCAACTGGGAAGGCAGACTCCAAGAAGGCTTTGCATTCGCAGCCCAATTCCTGTCGTCCCATCAGAATAGAGTTCTGTCTGCGAACGTCAGCAAGTCACTCCGTTTACTCAGTCAGCCGTCTAGGTGCGCAAGGGAGACCGCGACAACATCGTCAGAAACTCCGGAAAACAAGTATACGGAGCGATTCGTAGATGTTTCGAGGAAGTTCCCACGCATAACGCTGAGCTCGCCAACTTTCGACATGGCCGACGATCAGGCCGACTCGACTCCAGTGGCCAAGTCGAGCGGCATAGAGGCTGCCAAACGGCGTAAGACCGAATTCACGACGCCAGGGCCTTCAGCGCGGAACGCTTTGCAGGACTCGAGCGTCAACCGTGACCGTCAACAAACTCCTCTCTTCGCTCGCCCAAACCACTTTGCGAGCTTACCATCTAGACGCAGCTGCTCTTCACAGTCTTCAGTGGACGTTCTCTTTGCGCGCAGACGCCAGCATACTCAGGAAAATGATACCCCGACTCGCCCTTACCCTTCGCTGGAAGGACCGTCTGCAGCTAGCAAGGCGAAGACGACTTTCCCACGGAGTATCTCCACACCCAAATTGTCCCTAAAAGACTTTCATTTCACACCGGCGAAACCTACACACCCTACCACCCCGATGCAGACGATCGCTGACAGAGATGGGAAGCAAATGCATGGGGATGGAGGGCCGAGGGCGGAACGGCCCAACCCGGCCGTTTTCGCTACACCACGAACTCCGACAATCAAAAAGTTATCCACAAAGACGCCTGGGCAGAGTGGACAGCGTCGTACGAAACCAGAGAGAGATGCATTGGTTGTGTCTGCAAGACAGATGCTCAAAACCTACCGATTCTTCTTCGATTGTCTCGAGAGTCCGACTATTGTGCAGGCCAAAAAACAGTTGAAGGAACTAGGATCGGTGTGTATTAGAATAATATTGAGCAGATTGATGTGCTTGATTTACTCATTGTCTGTCTGTCCAGCATGTCGAGGTCTTCAGGAATAAGAAGGTCACTCACATCATTGTGCTTACCTTACCGAAAGCTGCCGGGATGACCCTTACGCGCACCGACGCGTCCGCATCGAAAGCATCTGCGAGCAATCTAAGTTCAGCAACCAAACCGCTCGCTTCGCGCCTGAAAGGGACCACGCCCCAGGCAAGTCCCATAGGAATACCAACCAAGACGCCTCGTCGCGAATCCGCCACGCCAAAAGCATCAAACGGGGCTGTCACTCCAGCTCCGAGCAGATCACCCAAAGTTTGGGATCTCCAACGACTAGTGGATCTTCTTCAGCAGTTGAATGAACAAGAACCAGAGCGAAAGCTGCAGGATCATCTTCGAGAGGAACGCATCTATGGAGTCTCAACAGCCCGGGACGTGGAACAAGAGGCCATCCCATTTCACGTCTTTCGCGAACGATATGTACTTCTCGAGGATTTCAATGAGGCGTATAGACCTATACTGATACGCGAGTACAAGGATACAAAGAATCCAGCCGCGGCCCGGTGGCCATACATTGATCTTCGCGATCGCCAGGGCATGTGTGCTTTTCATCGCCGCCCCACCTCGGAAACTGTTTCGGATGATGCTGGCAGCGGAGACGATAAACACATGGAAGAGCGGGTACCGCTGGCGGATGTGGTCGCTCCAGCACCTGCTGTGTCGAAAGAACAGCCGCCACTACCTCCTGTAACCCCTCGTCGGGCCTTTCAAGGTATCTCGGCGGCTTCCGGACTGGTGACGATGTCCGCGGCGTTGCCCCCAAGGGAGGTGCTTGAGACGCGGAGCATCAAGGACCTGGGAAACCGGCAGCTTGCTGTGCCAACCACCAAACGCCGCGAAAAATCGACAACGAAAGCGAAGAGTGTCGAACGCGTTGATGTAGTCACGGCTCCTCCTGCTGGAAAGATTTTCTACACTCGCCCAGGGCTCTGTGAGAATTGCAATGTGAAATATGACGTCTTCCAAGAGGTATGTCCCGTTCCGTTCCTTCATCTTCAAGGCCCACCTCCAATTCTTTCCATCATTTGCAGCATGTGAATTCATCCGTTCACAGACTCTGGCTGTCACAAGCGAACTTCCAGGACCTCGACCACGTACTGGAGAGATTGAAGCGTCCTCGTAAGGCAGGCTTGCAAGAAGAGCAAGATACTTCCGAACCGCCTGCGAAGGTCAGAAAGCTGGACGATGGGCTCGCTCCCCTGAACGAGGAAGGCGAAACGAATCCGAGCACGTTAGCGAGGATTGAAGCCTATCAGGAGCAGAAGCGACTCGATGCGGTAGCTTCAACCACAGTCCCGATCGAAACGAAGGAACCCGCTGCTTCGAGGACAGAAGCGTATTGCGAGAAGAAAGGACAGGTGATGCATGATGAGGCCAATCCCTTCGTTGAGCGCGAAAGCCAAAAGCCGAAGGTCATCGATACCAGCTCGCCACCGCCACCGCCACCTACGCCTGCTCCGTCAATATCCAGACCTGAACCCGAGCCACAACCTGAGGATAATGAGGTTAAATGGCAGCTCTTTTTTGTTCCTTTTTTTCCTCACCCCTGTTGTTAACACTATGGCTTTTTGCAGACCGAGATTGACATCGTCGGCACAGAACCCCTCAACATCCTAACCGAACCCGCAACACTAAACTCCATCAAATCCCCCTTCCTCCCACCGCACAAGATCCATCTCTCTTACGACATGAACACCACAAGCCCGTCCCGATTATCCGCCATGTCTTCCCTCCCATCCGTAACCCCTCAAAAGCGTCGCAGGGACGACAGCATGTTCTCCTCCTCGATGCCCGTGCGGAGGATTCGCCTTAAGATGCCACCGAAGGTTGTTACCGCGTCGCAGCAAAGCTCGGTGGCTGATGCGAGGCCACCGCCGATTTTGAGCTCGTTTTTGCCTCCTATGCAAGTGTCGCCCCGGTCCACGGACAAGCCACGCATGGCTGCAGGGAAGAAGTTTTCTCAGGTGGCTTCATCGGCACCCGTCATGAACTCGCCCTCGGGGTCGGGGGCAATAGCTGCACCAGCTCACCGTGCAGCGGACAGCAGGGTCGCTGAGCACAGCGAGATGGTAGACATTGGCTCGTTCGGAGAGCTTGCCGAGACTTCATCCAAGCTAGCTCAGAACTCTGCGGCTGCCCACCAGACTGCACGGGGAACGACTGGGCTTTTGCTGGCCGCATCCACTGAGATGGATCAGGTCTCGAAGTCGGTTGAACGGCCTTCGCCTGGTTCGGTCGAAGCAGAGGAGCTCGACGCCCCGTCTCAACCAGCTGAGAATCCGCAAACGAAACAGTCATCGCCTGCTCCGACCAAGGTGACGGAGCTCGAAACCGCCCCTCAGTTGGGCGAGGCTAATGGCGTCTCAGAGTCGATTGGGGGACAGTCATCGCCTGCTTCGACTGAAGAGACGAAATTCGATGGCCCCTGTCAGTTACCTTCAGTAACCGAGTTTGAAGGTAAAACCTTGCAAATAGTGTCGCCCACTACGTCTATCTCTACTGTCGAGGACGAATACGCCCATTCTCTCACACCGTCGCCACCAATCGAGGAAGAGGCGGCACAACTTCTCACCTCGTCACCACCACACGAAACCTCTTCCGCATCAGAAGAGGCTGATGTCACTCCGCTGCCATCTTCGCCTTCTCAAGCGAACGATGAAGTTGAGGACACAATCGATCAACTATCAAACGCGATGTGTTCGAATGAGGTTATGGATGCTTCGCAGTTACCTCCAACGGTTACAGATGAGGCGCAGAACGAATCGCCATTACGATCATGTTCCGCGAAGGCCACTGAGAGTCCTTGCTCAGAACCGGGATCACCAACCGACGTAGCGACGACAGTCGGGTATGTACCGCAAGATCCTCCATTAGATTCCGAGCTAGCGTCGGCAAATGCGATGATTCAAGAGGATTCCGTTGGACCGCGAGCTGCTGCGCCTTTGTGCGACGACGAATCCAGAGCACAGCATCAACCAAGCTCATCCTTCGAAGATGCGGTCTCTGCCACAGAAAAGATTGGGAAACTGTCCACATCGCCCATTGACGATGATGCGCAGGATTTGCGAGAGTCTCAGCCAAGCTCTCAGTCGACTGATGGAAACCTCGCGGAAGCACTGCCACCAGCATGCTCCACGCCGACAGAGAAGGACCAACCGGAGTCAGCTCAGCCGAGTCCAATCTCCTTTGCCGAGGGGGAGGCGCAGGAAGATTCCGTGGCCGGTTCAGCTATGGATGTTGCTGAAGCCACGGACGAGGACACATTCGAGACCCCACCATCATCGCCTCGCATGAGACCCAGAGATCATGATGTGGAGAACGCACCGCAACTGACGAGGTGGCGAAGTTCCCCGCAGAGCGAGGCTGCGGAATCGCATGGATCGGGCTCGAACTGTTTCGAGGGAGAGGCGAAAGAGCCGTCCAAAGCTGCATCACCTCCGGATTCCACCCGTTCATCTGATACTGTCCAGGAGCCTCTGAAATCTGCGGACGACCCTTCGTCCAGTGACGAAGACTCAGGCGAGCCAACCGACCTTCAACAAACACGCACGCTTCCGGTCAACATTTCCGAGGGCTCACCAGAGCAAGCATCGGAAGCTACGTCAATAGCGGAGAATATGTACGAATTGTCCGCTGTACCACCATCGCCCGGCTCACAACCAACGGAGTCTTCACCACTCTTTTCGTCCGCAGACATGAAGGTGCGAGCATCGGCAGACGTGATGACCTCGGAAGATCCCCTCACGGCCATGAGTGTGGGAATGGATACGTCTCCTGGCCAAGTTATCCCGAACACGATGGAACCTGAACCGTGTCCTGCAGAACAAGTAGGACATTATCCCCCGCCGCTCCAACAGCGAAACCCTCATCTATCAGTATCATCCTTCTCCGACATGTCGATGATGTCAGATCCACCGGCAAACTTCATATACCCAAAAACATTTCAAGCGGAGCTGCTTGCTATGATCAACGAAGTCGCCAGGGACCTTATGTCATCAGATGATATCCCAGACGAAGACGCCCTGCCGAACCGCGCTGGGTCGCTTCAACCGCCCCCAACGCTGCCACCGCAACAACCCCGCTTCGGACCAGCTACTGTAACTCATCCGCCTCCTGCAAGGCAATACAAGCCGACAGCCCCATCAAACAGTTATGATCCGCTCCTGTCTTCTGATCCACTGTGCCACGACCCTCAAGGAGATTACGTCCGGCCCTTGCTTCCTGACGACGCTGACGAGATGCCGGGCATCGTTCCGTCATCGGCGTATCCTCAATTTCAGCAAAGGGCGGAGCCCGAAACACCTACGCGCTGGTCGTTGCCCGCACATACACAACTCGGACCTGGGACCACGCCTGACGTATCTTTGCTGACGGCGTGGAAGGGAGTTCCACAATACTCGAGACATCACATTCACCGTACACCTCACCGATACCATAGCAGCACACATACTGGCACAATGTCTTCCGCTTTCGGAACGCCCGGCAGCATGACGCCGAATAATGTGCCGCTCACGCCGCAGACGATGGGACATCAGGCGTACCTGAGAATGCTGACAAACGCGGCGACACCGCCGATGCTGCAGACACGATCGTCTCCGGTCGGAGGGGCATGTGAGCACACTTGGGACTACACGCCTAACGCTCATCACACCACCGTCGTCACACAGGCCCTCCCCCCCTTTCCGGTGACAAGCGGTGTACTGCAACGGCCAGAAGGGAGCGGCCCAGGGCAACAACAAAAACAGCAGCATCCCCACAGGAGATCCACACCACAACGGAAAACATTCGCCCACCTGCCTGCCCAAATCCCACCCCTCCCCTCATCCCAACTCGGCCACCAAATCCTCACACCACCAGCCGCGAGCCAAGGGTTATTGTCCATCGTTCCGACATTATACTCGAACCATCCTCTCCCACATTCCGTCCGTGACGCCCACCGCTGCGCGCATACGGCTTGCCCTCCATCGCAAGTCTCAATCCAGAATCCGAATATGTTCGCGCCTGACTACGTGCAGCCTGGCGTGTCTCAGCAAGCGCGTACCACCAATGCCCGCCACCTTCCATCCGGGGAAACCGCGCGACCACCCTTGCGGCTGGGCAGCAGGGGATACATGTATAGTTCCAGCACATAGACAATTGACGCGTTTATTCGTGGTACAATGGCAGTGTGTATTAGAGTTGTAGATTCGCATGAGAGGCGTTGGTGTTGTACGTCCATTGAATGATGACATGGGACGATGAAAGGATAGGAGAATCTGCACATGCAGCTGTTCGATTATGAAAATAGATACCCCCATCCTGCTTCATTCATCACCAGCCCTAGCGCGCAAAGGCACGCCTAGCGTTTTCTTGTGTGTATACGCCAGTACGGGTCCGCTGATACCGCTGATGAGGAGGCTCAACGGACCAGTAGCGAAGATTTTCACACTAGCCATTTCGTCCCAGCGACAAGATCGGAGAAGCGTCCGGACATCGCGGTAAAAGCTATCTCTCACATCGTAGCCCGAAACACACCCAATCCGATGAAACCTACAAGGAAAGTGAGTGTTGTTCCTCCTATGCCGTCGCGCCTACCCAACCATTCATCGCTTGGAGCATCCCTGAAAGCACCGAAGCAAGACACTCCAAAAACGCGAACGTCACGCACCGGCGCCCATAACACCCAACAACCCTCTATGCCACTTGAAATTCCTGAGTGCATTGCGTGAGGTCGACGCCGCAGGGTCGAAGGTCAGCTGGCTGCGCTCGTATAATACGTAGGTCGCGACGCCGATACAGGTTGCGGTGCCCGTGATGCGGCAGGCGAGGCAGTCTGCTGGTGATGAGGACTCCGGGGGCGGCAGGGATGGTGATTGTTGAGAGGGTGGTGATGGTTGCAGCATTGTGTTGCGTCGGATACTTTATCGCATGACTTTACCGAGGAATATACCGACCACTCGCTGCTTTTGGAACCGGAACGTATGGCAGCGAAGTGCTCGGCTATGGACTCCTCCTTCACGCCTTCGTCTTGCAGATGAGGTGGACCTCTTGGGGGAAAGCTGAAAAGCAGAGGAATTTGACCTCAGCGCAAGTACACGTGACGAGGACGTCTGTACGCGAAAGTTTAAAATTGGAACTTCGTTATCCTGAGCTTTACTCTTTCCTTCTCGTATGCCACTGGTAGTTTTCGACATTTGTTCACCGTTCGATATCTCCGTCTGCTCTTAATTAAACACTCAGGATGGTCTCTTTCGTCTGGTTCGTAAACACCGACCCTTTGCCTCCACCTCCGTCGCCTATCTAACCAGCTTTCCCCACCGTGTCATTTGCGGAAAACAGCGACTCGTGCCAGGAAACCCTGAAGAAGGCCAAGCTCGACCAACACACCTATCGCTGCCACTATGCGCAGTTCACTTGTATAGGTGAGGGGTACGGGCTGGTGTTTCGGGGGAAGCCGGCTGTATTTTGCGTCGATGGGCATTCGGTAATTGACTCCTTTGGCGTCTTGTTTTAGACTGCTCGACTACATTCCAGGGAACTGACGTATGTATGGTGGATTTTGGCAAGTCAATGCGCGAGTATTGCTGATGACGATTTCATCATTCAACAGTACAAGGCGCACACGAGCTGCATCTCGGAAGCTGAGAAGTACCAGGGAGCGCTGTACAAAGGGCCTAAGAAGGTACAGTCGCAGTCGCGCCCTAAACCTCACCTATCTTAAGGTGGAACAAGCACTTACACGAGAATCGCAGGGCGCAAACAAGCAACAAAACAACAACAACAAACAAGCAAAAGCTGCATCCACCCCAACACCCACCCCCGACTCCAAATCCAACATCGCAAAAGCACCCGCGTCCCTCTCCCTCATCGACCAGATCAAAAACGCCGAGGCCGCAGCCGCTACCAGCACCGGTACCACTATCACGACCACAGTTGTCACGGAAGAGGTGACAAAGACGGAGAAGAGGCCGAGGGAGGCTGAGGAAGGGGAGGAGAAGAAGGAGAAGAAGGAGAAGAAGAAGAGCAAGAAGGCGAAGATTGTTGAGAAGGAGGTGGATGTGGCAGTGAAGGTGGATGAGGTTGTTGTCGAGGCGGGGAGTGGAGTTGATGCTGCTGTTGACTTTGCGGGGGCGATTAAGAAGGTGTTGAAGAAGGTATGCAGGAAGCGGGCGCAGTGGATTACCTTTTCGGGTGGAGGGCCGGCAGGCACTTAAGCGTTTCCTCATTGCAGACATCGGAACTTTCCATCGCTGAACTGCGGAAAAAGACGATCAAGAGGATCTCGAAAAAGGTGTCGGTGACTGAGGAGGAGCTGAACTCGCAGTTCGACTCGTTGATCAAAGTGGCTCTGGATGGAGAGTCCTTGACACTGAAGCTCTGAGATAGGGCCCGGTCATTTATTGCCGTGAGCAGGCGTCAGAATACCTAGATGGAGGGAAAAGAACGCCCCACAATACGTAGTGGAATACACGTAGACACAAACGGCCCGGAGCCGAGACATGTACAGCAGCACATCCCTTTTGTAATTTATCTTCTGCATCATTTCATCATCGCTATTCTTTATGTACAACTAGTGCGGGAAGAGCCCTGGGTGCGGTCTTAGGTGCTAGTGCTGGCCTCTCCCGTTGCTGCTGCTTCGGGCTTCTTTTTGCTCTTCTTCTCGGCCTGAACGGGGAGGAATGACATGATCAATGGAAAGTAAATGGGGAATAGTGCGAGATGCCGTCAAGACTCACCTCCGCTGCGTTCTCCTTCTCGATGAGAGCCGTCACTTCCTCTACTTCGGATGATTCCAGAGTCTGAAACAGACGATAAACTGGTCAGATGACGAGCTTTATGTGAATGGCAGGTCTTTTCTGCAGCGAACATACCCTTAGGATACCATCGACGCCCATCAAAGCAACCTCAATGTTCTTCGCTCCGGTTTGCACAATCTATCGCGTACACCCAACAATCAAATACCATCCGACGATGAGAAGTTGCGTGAATGCACAAACGCACCTCAAGTAGCGAGCGAATAGCCAGCTTAACCGTCTCATCCCGATCCATGTTCTCCTTGTAGTTTTTCTCCAAGAACTCACGCACAGTCTTTGAACTCCTGCCGATCGACGCGGCTTTCCACGCCGAGTAGATTCCAGAGGGGTCGGTCTGATACAGCTTGGGCGTCTTGTCAGAGTCGAAGCCGATGACGAGCGTGGAGATTCCGAAGGGACGGACACCGCCGCTTTGTGTGTATTTCTGGTAATCGGGGAAGGAGCAGTCAGTATGGGAGGGAAGTTTGGCCATTGAAATGCGACTGACGACTGAATAGTTCATCAGGTCGTACCTGTTGCACTCCGGCGACATAGCGGGTGATGTACTCGACCGACACAGGATCCTCGACTGTCAAACGATGGCTTTGGCACTCCATACGAGCCTTATTGATGAGCACTCGAGCGTCGGCAGTCAGACCTTTCGTTCAGAAGAGCGGGGCGCGCCGCTTGAGAATCGTGTTCGCAAGGAGGACTAATACGTAGCACTCAAGCGTAACTAGCCAACGCACCAGCAAAGGTCATGCAGATGTGATCATCCAGCATTGCAATCTTCCTGACAGTCCGTGGGTCCTGCAGCTTCGCCACTGTCTTCTTCTCCACACCCAGTACGACCACATCCTTCCCTCTTACGCCAACCTATGAGGATAAGCTGATAAGTCTTATGCTGATCACCTGGGAAAGAGGATAGAAATCAGACGTCTTACCGCGCAGGTACCCTTCCGGACAGCCTCCAACGCCTAAAGACATATATTCACAACGTTTAGACAGCCGTGAGGAGGCACAACAAAGACAGGAGATCTCCAGAATGACACTTACATACTCGACTTGGAAGAGATGGCCATCTGGGGAGAAGACGGTCAAGGCGCGATCGTACCCAGACATTGTGACAGGCGTGGATTATGGAAGCGGCGTTTGAGGGGGTGAGGGGTGAAGCGAGTGCGGAAGGCAGTGGAAGGTGAAACTGTTGCTGGGGCTATATGTATTGCGAGCGAATGCGGTTCCCACGGTAAAAAGGAATCACCAAGGTCTTGAAGTCAACGACTTTCTGGACGCAAGCCTTTGCATAAGTGACGTGTCCTCCTTGCCTCGCATAAGACGCGTTTTCTCTCAGGAGTTATCTGGGAGTTATCGGCATTCTGCTATCCACAATGAGCCGTGACACACAAAAAGCCCCGCAAACGACTGGATCCCAAGGCGAGGAAGGGGGAGAGGAGGACGAGTGGGAGGAAGAGGTACGTTCGCCGTGTGATGCTTTGACATCTCCGAGACGTTTTACTGACCCTGCGTTCCCAGACCAAGTACGTCGTACTGGATCTTGGAACCGAGGTCGATGCCGAGACGGTGCAAGCAGCTGCAGCCAAATACGAAGGCCTTTCCATCATAGTAAGCTTCCAACCCCTTCCGAATGTGTGTGCTGTGCTTATGCTCACGCATTCTCACCCCGATAGGGCTTGGACACGGCAACACCAGTGCTTCGAATCGGAAATATGGTCTTTAAAGGAGCACTGGACCGCACGCTGGGGACGGATCTGATATTTTCAAAGTCGAATCCCAACGAGAGCAGGCCAAAACGTATGAAAAAATTTCTATGGTCGAACATGCCAGCCGACCGCAGTTCAATCAACACCGTTTTCTGAACCATCCCAGGCGCACCTCAGGGTCCTATGCCCATGTCCATGGATCCAAGCCGCGCGGATATAGATATGACGTTCATCGGTACATCTTCTCTGAAAGCGAAATTCAAACGAGTGGATATGGTTAGGAAGCCGGATCGTTCGAGCCCGATGGACGTTGATCCACCCACGCAATGAGTTGGGATCCGCAGTCGGAGAAGAATTGGCTGAGCAGTTTCTGATAAACTGAGAAGGAGAGATAAGCTGAAGAGCGGCCGGGAAAGAGGAGCGATGGGTCGAAGAGGAAACTGGCTCGACATCTCCGAATTGCCGAAGATAAGCGATGGGTTCAAGGACGATTAACAGATTATCGACGCAGAAGCGAAAGGGGGCTGGTAGATGCGCCGGCTAGAAAATCTTAGGGCTGGTAGATGCGCCGGCTAGAAAATCTTAGGGCTAACGAAGAAGCTGTGTGAAGAGAAGCGATTAGCAGAAAAGCGCTGGATGAGCAGCCCCTGATAGCAGAAGAGGAGATCTTTGCCGAGGATCGAACAAGAATCCGCGCGTGATGAGGCGCCCATATGAAACTACCAGCGTCACCAGCCCCTGCTCAAATGGACAAGCCTATTCGCTACATTCCGCGGGCCCCTGGTTCCTCAGATCCGGTCCCCTCGTCCACCGCACAACCGTCCGACTCTCCATGGACACCCCTCCTCGTCCGGCGCCCCCGGCACACGCCGTTATCCACGTTCAGACAGCGGTGCAGACCGTGGCTCCTGTGCCTGTTTCGGTTGCTCCGACAACACAACCACATCCTCGCATGTATTATGGCCGCACCTGGCAAATCTTCCGCTTATCGTTTGGCGCAGCAGACGACCACGAGTGGTTCTCGCCTAGCTGAATCAATGATACAACCTGGAGGCAATCAATTGAAGCAGGAGTGTCTGTAGGCGTGTAAAGGAAGCGCTTTCTTGGTTGTCCTTGTTTTCCTCTGCGCTAGTGGTAGCCTGCCGAGCAGCGTCTGCCAGCGGAGGATGCGGGAAGGGCCGATCAGTGGGGGATAGAAGAGCTTATCGACGAAGAATAACAAGGCTAAGAACGTCGGCTTGAGTAGCAGGAAAAACCGAGCAAAAGAGCCACGGCTTGCTGATCGTCTCCGACTATATCTAGAGGACAGACTCGCAGAGGTGCGGCGGGTAGAAGAAGACCTCGTTCACTGAAAGAGGAATGACTCGCAGAAAAGCGGGGCAGGGGCGGAAGTAGAGATGACACACATTCTGTGAGCGTCGTGGAATGATCCCTCCGCAGGGTCTTCATTGCCAAACTCAAAGGTAATGATCAGATATCCAGATCATTGGGCGCGTCGTCCCCGAGTAACCTTCTCTTGCACAGCCACCGGTAGCTTCGCACGGAGAGCGCGCGGCAATGAGAAAGGACTCTTTGTACACATTCTCCGGGGTGCCTATTGTTGAGGTAATTCAGGGCATTGGAACCTGACGAGAGTAGCAAAGAGTAGAAGTAGCCGGCGGAAAGGAAAATTGTCCAGAAGCACATACATAAGATCGATTTCCTTCCCTCGAACTCGGATACTTTATTAGCAGTCGAGTGCCTTGCCGTTCCGACTGGATCTGGACAACGTGGAAAAACGATGCCCGTATCGAATGCAATGGCTAACCCTAACCTGAACGCGTCGGAATTTGATCTCGCGCGTCGAGCACCAGATTTTCCCTTTCCGCTCAAAAGCACTCTCGCAATCAAGTCCCTCTGGTGAGCTCTACCATTTTCGACCTCAGCCCCAAGAACGGCCGACGATGGCACAAAGGATACCTTCGTTCGTATCGGCGGCCCGCTCAGTCGTCGCCGCTACATCGCCGCCAAGTCGAATATACTGTAGCGCATCGCCGTCGTTGTTTTTTCCTTCAGGCTTTTGCGCCGCGACCGTAGGGAAAAGTTGTTCGGCGGGTGCACGATTCTTCTCCTCGAAGCGACCGGCGCAGGTCGCTAGCGTCCTTCTTAGGCAGCGGCAGTATGTCGCCGACCATTCGCTTCCTTCGCTGTCGATAGTCTCTGGACTCTCGGGATCTATCGCATGGCGGGGCAACCCACCGGCACGCGGAGTAGCCACCACAGTCACCCCAGACGCCGCCAGTCCCATCAGCAACACCACTGCAACAACAGCACCCCAACCCTCCACAACCTCCTCCAACCACCACGACGCAAACTCGAACCCCGGCGAAGAGCAAACCGTCAGCAAACCCATAGTCGGCTACTGGTACCTTTTCTGCGGCTCCCTGGTCTTCGGCATCGTCGCCCTGGGCGGATTCACGCGGCTTACGGAGAGCGGGTTATCGATCGTAGAGTGGAATTTGATCAAGGGGATGAAACCGCCGCGGACGCAGGAGGAGTGGGAGGAGGAGTTTGAGAAGTACAAGCAGTTTCCGGAGTTCAAGCTGTGAGTACCAGTTCTACAGGTGGGGGGATGGACGGGATTGGAGAGAGGGATGCTAATGGTTTGCATTGTTGTGATAGGATGAACCATCGGATGACGCTGCCGGAGTTCAAGTTTATCTTTTATATGGAATGGGCGCATAGGATGGTCGGGCGGTTCATTGGGCTTTCGTTCATCATCCCTGGCGCATACTTTGCTTACAAGGGATACATGAGCAAAACCATCCGGAACAGATCATTACTCGTCGCGACACTCATCGGGGCACAGGTAGGCTTCCAGGTTCACCTCTGCAATCCCATTTTCAGCCATATTGATGTTAGCTGTCTCCCACCAGGGCCTCCTCGGCTGGCTCATGGTCCGCAGCGGCCTCTCCCCCGAACTCATGGAAACCGCCCACGCTGTGCCACGCGTAAGCCACTATTGGCTCACAGCTCACTTAGGGTCCGCGTTCACCATCTACTCGATCATGCTCGTCACCGGCCTGGACATTCTGCGCGCTAACCGCGTGAAGGCATCCGTGGCCGTTGAGAACAGCGTCAAGGCGGCGTTGGCGACGGTTGATGTAAGGCGGTTTGCGAAGTACTCGAGGGCGGTGGCTGGGTTGGTGTTTTTGACGGCGCTTTCAGGTATGTTAGCCGTTCCGTGCTGACTGCTGGTGTCAGCTGGGTCGGTAAGCAACTTGGGAATGATGACGGACTCTGATCTCCAACGTTCAACAGGCGGCTTGGTAGCAGGCCTCGACGCCGGCCTCATCTACAACGAGTTCCCTCAGATGGGCGAAGGCCTCGTCCCCTCCGACATGTGGGCCTACTCCACACAAACCGACCGTAACCCGAACCCCTTACCCTGGTGGCGGAACCTCCTAGAGAATCCAGCTGCCGTGCAGTTCAACCATCGCGTCATGGTTCGTTTGCCCCTCTCTCCATCACATATCCCTCATACCCACCCGCACTAACCCGTGGATCTTTTCAAAGGCGATGACAACTGCAACAACAATCCTAACCCTCTTCCTCGCCTCCCGCCGCTTCACCCTCCCGCGGACTCCGCGTCTCGCGACCAACGCCCTGCTGGCCATGGTGGGTGTGCAAGCGACGCTGGGGATCTGCACACTGCTATACTTTGTGCCGACCCCGTTGGCGGCGGCGCATCAGAGCGGGTCGTTGACGCTGTTGAGTGTTGCGCTTTGGTTGATGCAGAGTTTGAGGTATGTTAGGAGGTAGTTGGGGGGAGGGAGTTGTAGGGTGAGGATTTGCGTAGAGTGGGTGTTGTGAGGTGATACAAACGTTTACAGAAGGGTGGGAGAACTCTACGCCAGTCGTATATAGAGTTTTTTTTTTACAATTGTATGCAACATTGAGTCCAGTCATCCGTTTCATGTATCAAACTTCTTCACCCGGTTCTGGAGAATTGAAAAAACGTCAGTTTGCTGTCAATTGACCGGTCGCGTTGTGCTCTCTTTGGTTTCGTGGGTGCACAAACCCCGGTTCTGCCACCCCTGTTTCTGGCCCTTCCCTGCTACCACTGCACTTGCAGAACAAAAGGCGAGGAAGATGTGCTATATACATAAATGTGAAGATGGAAGGCGCATGCCGAATGACTAACGCCTTGCCGACATTCGGTATAATGTAGCGTACGTGGTGTGTGGGAGGTGAAAATTCATGTGAAGAAACGTCACCAAGATGAGCCTTGCTGTGCCGAGGGAGCGAGGGCGTGTTCACATCAGCATGGAACATTCAACCAAGATCTGTCATTGGTTTCCAGACGAATGGATTGGCCAAGTAAAACGCCGTGCGAGGTAAAAGGTTCTATTTCTATTCCACCCATACGCCATTGTGTCTGCTAAGCCACGAATTAGCTGCGTTAAGCGGGGGAGTCTAAATGAGGGGATAATGCATAAGATGTGCTATATACAAGAATGTGAAGATGGAAGGCGCACGCCATACTACCACGCCATGACCAGCGCAGACGCGACGGCGATGCTGGCGATACTGGCGAAGGACGAGGATGTATATGTGGACGCCGCTGATTCGATGATTGTGCCTTTCGGCACGGGCACGTCGGCTAATGGCGTGAAACCGACGCTGCGGGCGGAGAAGTCCCATGTTGTGTAGAATGCCCTGATGGAAAAAATCAGGATGTTCAACACAGACACTCAGCCTGTCATAAGAAACACCTACGTAATCGCCCAGGATGCTCACCTCAACACATTCATCCCAACCAACCCCATGCTCCCACCCAACGCCCCCTGCGTCCCCACAAACCCAATAATACACCCGTCCGAAAAGAACGAGTTCTGAACATACGCCGTCGCAGGCACAGACACCTTCACGCCGTTCAACTCCAAAACCACATTCGGCATAGTCGCGGCCTTCGCACAGGCAATTTTATAGACGATGGGCGCCTCGGCGGACGGGAACTTGGCGAGCTCGCCGCCGAGGGTTGTGCCGAGGTAGGTGACGATTGGGCCGGGGAGGATGGTGAATGTTGTTCCGGTGTCGAGGAGGATGGGGAGGTCGTTTAAGGGTTGTGCTGGGGATGTGGCGCCGGCGATGGTGATGGATTTGCATTTAGGCGCCCAGAACGCTTCGTACACTGTGTCAACTGGGGCGGTGAGGTTGATCCATTGGGTGCCGGCGGAGGTGTTTACGTCGGTGCCGAAGTCTGTGTTGTTGAGGGTTAATCGGCCCTTTCTTGCGCCGCTGAAGCTGGGGAGGAAGCTGAAGCGGGTGATGTTGGATCCCAGAAGCTGTTGAACGGTGGAGGAACCTAGGGGTTTGATGGACGGCGACCCGGGCATTAGGCCTTTAAGCGGAAAACTCATCCCGAGTAACGCCGAGTGGGTCGCTACTACTGTATTCTCCTGCTCGTAGTGCTGGATATAGGCAAATGTGAAATTTGACAGCGTCTGGCCGTCCAGAGTAAGTACGTCCTGGGCAGCTATACCCGTGACGTTTGTGTCATCGGCGTAGTGGAGCTGCACGGCCGCAGTAGTGGGCCGGAAGGTCGAGCTTCTTGGGGCGTTGAATTGCTGGCCGGTTAAACAGGCGAAGGACATGCATTGGTCGCCGAGGACGAAGGTGTCTGGTGAGCCTGTGTCGACAAGAGATTCGAACGTTTGTGGCGGGGTGCCCAGATTCAATTGCACGGTTTGCTATGGGCGTGAACGGAAAGATTAGAGAGAAATTCATCGTTAACTGACGCTTGGTTATTTTGCACTCGTATGTTCGTTTCCTCCCGAGTCTCTCAACGTTGCTTCTAATGTCCATTTCCTCACGTTTTCCCAAGGGTTGCGCCCCTCCCTCAGTCCCTGCCGCTAGGCACACTCACAGTCCTTTAATCACTCAACATACCCCAAGCGCCAGTGTCCATGAGAGCGGAGTACTCCTCCTTGCCAGTGACCTAGACTCCTTAGTCGTGGCTTCGTGGATCGAGCTCAACACGGCACTGGATTGGAAGGTCCTCGGTTAGCTACGCAACACGAGAGACCAAGTCCGAAACGTTTTCCCTTCCATAGACACATACTTTCTGAGACGGTCCCTGGGGTTTTCTTGGCAGGTGACGACGGTGGAAGTGGCCAGGACCAAGAGGGCGGCGACCGAGACGCGCATGGTGGGGACTTCGGGTATACGGACAGAATGGCCGAACGGAATGTCGGGACTTCCTGCCTTTTCAAATTAGAGACGAACCGTCCGTTTCCGTTCCAGAGTCGTATACACATATATCGTTTGGAGGTTCCACCTGCTGCCCCATTTCCCAGCAGCGTTTGGATAAGGTTTTCGACCCCGTTTTGGCCAAGGCGGGTTTCCTACCCCAATATGTGCAATAAGCGCAGGATGATGGAAAAAGCGCGGTCGTCGATGCCTCTTGGCGCGTTCTGACCCAAACCCAAAGCAAACCCAAAGCTCCCTCGCTGCGGCGTCTCTCGTGCGACCCCAACTTCCCACTTCCCTGCCGCTTGCTCGGGCAAGGAACGGGCACATGATCACTCAACGCAGGTTCCATATTGCCGCTTGAACGTTAACTCAGAACACTCTCTCCCATTCGCCTCACAAGTGATCTCATTGCCATACCCCCCGCTCTTCACAACAACAACGTTTGCATACCCCCAACTCCCACTCTTCACCACCACCACCACAAGCTCCAGAAATGAAGTCCGCCATCCTCCTCCTCGCCCTGGCCCCCTTGGCTCTCGCCCAGTCCACCTCCGTCACCTCCGCTTCCTCCTCCGCCCGTTCGACTGCCACCGCAACGACCTCCTCGGCGGGTGCACGTCCCACAGGAGCCGTCAACGGAACCGTTCCAATTGCAGGCAACGGAACTGCGACAAACACCACCGCACCCATGCACGCCGGTACTTGCGACCCCACCAAGCGTGCTGCCTGCTTCAATGGAATGACGAGGGATACTTTGTGCTCTAACCCGCAGAACCAGAACGTACGTGGACTTGTCCGAAGAATTGCTTGTAGTTGCGCTTGTCTATGTCTCATTCGTTCCCCAAAACCCCTATCTCTCTCTTCAAATAGACCGCTGGAGCCTGTCTCGCTGCCCTGACCTGTGACGGCGAAGCCCTCACTGTCCGTCAAATGGCTACTCTACCCCAGTTCGCATGCATCTCCGCCGCCGACGGCCTCATCAACCCTCCCACCGCACCCCTGAAACCCGCGGCCACAGTGCCATTCACATCACCTACACCTTTCCAGGCCGCGAAGGCCGGGGCCAGCAGCTTGAAGGACACCGTGGTTGTCAGTGGAGCGTTGATGGGTGCCGTCGCTGTGGCTTTTATGGCCGCTGCTTAGAGGGACTTACTTACTGGACTCTTTGTGGCTATCGGTCGTAGAGGTAGAATACAGTAGAGGGAATTGCGGCGTAGGTTGCAGGACAACGTATATAGCAGTAGAAACCAACATATTACCCTACAGGATCGTACGCTTTATACACACATGTTATTAATGTAATGAAAGAAGCTATAAGGAGTTATGAAATTCATTTGATGGGCAGAAATGAGAAGGGCTCTTGCTGTTGGGTTCCTCTCCAAAGAAAGCACTAGAGGAGAGCGTTAGCGCTGGATCTGGACCGTGCCCTGAACGGTGCCACCTAGGGGAATCGCTTGGCTTTTGCTTGCTTCGCTTGGTCCTGTGCCCTAAACCGCGCAGTATGTGGTTTCAACATATGGAGCAAAACCAAGCCATGACTCGGGAAGGCTGGGCAAAAGCAAGCCATGGCCAAACCATGGTTTCCGCATATTTCAAGAAAAACTCGAAAAAGGGCTCTGCCAAGCATTGAATTTGCAAAACCTGCATGGAAATGAGTGATCTCTACACAACCTTACTAAATTGTTCAGATGTGAACAGAGAAGTGGACCAGCCATACTCCTACGGAAAACGGGGCTGTCAAAGGAGCTGTCAAAAATGGGGAGAGATACGAGCAAAGCGACGCGAGCCACGGTTTGCTTGCCTCGAGCATGCTCGACTACCCCTCCCTGGGACCTGCCCTGTCTGCAACCGGCACACTTTTTCCAATCGTTTTCCAGCTTTGTAGTTTATAAAGATATGGAGAAGTACAGAAGGACCAGTGTTGGGCAGGACCCGGTTGCAGCGCCGCTGGCTCCCAACGAGATTCGGATATCACAAGGTGGGAAGATCAACAAGCTGGTCGAGAACATCATCAAGTTGCACAAGGTGAGTCTGCCAACGACTTTCGCCATCTGTCGGTGGTCTTTATTCTCATTTACCAACGCTTTTTTTTTTTCTCAGGAAGGCAAACACACCACAATCATAATAACCGGCAAAGGCAACGCGGTCAACAAAGCCGTCACAGTCGCCGAAATCGCCAAACGGAAACTGGGCGGGGATAAGTCCGTCTCGCAGCATACCGATATATACAACGAGGAGGTTACGGATGTTTGGGATCCGATCGAGGGCGATTTGGATAGGTTCGTGAGGGGGCTGTGTGTGTTTGTGATTTCGGAGCGGTAAAAACTGATGACTGTGATGCAGGCTGCTTGTTATTCGACATACGCCGTGCATAAAGATGACGTTTACTATGGTTAATGCCATGAGCTAGAGGGCATAGCGGTGAATTAACCGGCATGGAAATG
The DNA here is from genome assembly GCF_025526975.1 of Fimicolochytrium jonesii. Classification (NCBI taxonomy): domain Eukaryota; kingdom Fungi; phylum Chytridiomycota; class Chytridiomycetes; order Spizellomycetales; family Powellomycetaceae; genus Fimicolochytrium; species Fimicolochytrium jonesii. The sequence goes on from NW_026515679.1 coordinate 590,255, forward strand.
TTCAACCCGCGCCATATCCCGACTTGAAGGGTTGGCGACGCCCCCGAGGACCGGTGGATCCGGCATGCAAGTCTACGCACTGGAAAGCACGTGCAGCCGAGACTGGTAGTGGATAGCATGTGCTCGCCAGCAAGAGCAGGACTGTGCAGTTTTGGGGTTTCGAAGGCTGCAACGTACCGTCAACCAGATGCCGATATTGTCCGACAACAGACCGGCCATGATTGCCAGGCATGGGCACGACTAGCGACGGGATGGAGAGGATCAGAGTACAGTCGGATAGACTGGCGGGGGGGGGAGTTCAATGTGGCGGTATGGGACTACGGTCGCGCTGTGGAGATGCCGCACTTCAGTGAATATCCCGACGATGGAGCGCATCGTAGTACATGCGCCTCGCAGTTACATCTCGTCAAACCCTCGGCGGGTGTGTAGAGGGAATCGCTGCCTGATTGACCATAGCGGCGTAAAATCGAGATTTAGTCCATCTCTTCATCTTTGATTCGCAATGGTATCTGAGACTTCGCAGGGTCAAGTCCGGCTTCTCATATGTTGTCTAAGGCAACATCCGTACGCTCATAAAGTTATCATTTTGTCAATACCGCATCAGCCACGAGAATGAGAGTAAATATGAGGCCGTCACCAGTCCGTCTTCACGCATACGACTCCCACACCAAAAGTACCACATACCACCCAACCGCCCAAACCACCACCTCCCCGAAATTCGCCCCAAACCTCCTCCTAACCATCCCATCCCCCAACATCCACAACCCCGGCGCCCTCGCACACACCCTCGCCACAACCCCCCCACCCCCCCTCCCCCTCGAATTCGCCACGCTTAGCCTCGCACTCCTCCTCCGCGCACTCCGTCGTAGGAATTCCCCGCGCTGGTTGCCGTACGAGAACATCGGGATCTGGATATAGGACGGCGCATCGGCCCAGACTTGCCGGTACGTCCAGTGCAGGAGGAGGGGGAGCGTGATGAGAGCGAGGAAGGCGTACCAGATGTAGACGGGGATTTGGGGGGGAAGGGGGCAGGTTGCCAGGGCGAAGGTTTGTGTGGGAGTTGTGGGGTGGGGGGCGGCGTGGGAGGGGAGGAGGGTTAGGAGGGCATAGCCGGGGTGGACGTTGCCCTGTGAGAGACAAGTCCGTGTTAGCATATTCGAGACAATAGTCATCCACATACTTTGAGGCTGTGCTGACCTGCATCCAAGAGAAGGTGGCAACAGTATATTCCTTCGCGGTCCCGCTTTCAAACGTGTGTTCGTTCTCACACCAATCATGGTCGTCGCCAGACAACACAAGCGAAGGTTTTATCTTCTCCAGAATGTGCTTTGACAACGATTCCACGACAAGATCTGCGACAAACGGCACAAGTAGATGAGCAAGGGGCTGATTTGCCCGCATGCGGTAACGGTTCCTTCCCACGTACTCTGGTACTGATAACCCCGTCCTTGTTTCATCGGCGGGTTCCTTCTTAGTTTCCCACAGTCGTGGTCATCACGCCGGTATAAGGGAACGTGCGTGCCTAGAATGCGCGGGTTCGATGATGATTCTCCTGCATGGTAAAGGTTAGTCAGCACTTGCCCATTGCACTTCAACCTGAGAGGCGAGGACACACCCACCTTCTGAGAAGTCAGTCAGAAAGTCCAGCGCGGCATCAGCAGGTCTTGTTCCAGCGGGCCCGCTCAAGCTCACAGTGTCCAGCACGATGAGCGTATGGTTTGCCACTTCTACGGCATAATTGGGTTCTCCAAACACAGCTCTGTATCTGTCGTATGCTTCAGGTATCACTGTACACCATCAAATGTCAGCTTTACCTCTCCCCGAAGATATTAGTGACAAGTGAAAGCAGTGTACCTTTATCCCCAAACCCAATGTCATGGTTCCCGGCCGCCCAAAATATCGGCGTGCCATCCCTGACATTAAAAACGCTCTTGACACGTTGCGCTTCGGACTCATACCGAGAACTGCCCTTCATATCGCACGTTGTTAAACACTTCATCACGGCCGCCATGAGTGACGACATTCAGCTTACGCTTGGTTTCCGACCCATTCCCTACCCCCGTCCATGATGTCGCCCAACACCCAGTATCCATGCGGTTCGAGTTTGGAGGAGATGAGGCGGAAGTTCCGCCGCATGTAGAGGTCGGAGTAGAATGAGGTGAGGCGGAGCTTCAGGCCCTATTGATGATGTCAGTAGAAGCTCCTGTCAGAAAGGCAACCCTCAAGAAACGGATGTACGAACCGACTGATGATAAGAATAAGCATCCGTCAACTGCGGATCCGCAATAACAGCCAGGTGCACTTCATCCCGTCTATTCTAACACCCCCAACCTCGTCAGAACTCCCATTCCCAACCTGGGCTAGCCCAACCAAATCGTCACCTTTCCAACAACCGGCCATGAACATGAAGAGATATAAATCCGCGGCACCAACACCTCGCATATCAGCAGGTTGACCACCCAAAGAAAGATGAAGGGGTTGTGGCTTGCTCGTTTGCTGAGGGACCGGAGGAGGGAGAGGGCTCGTGGCTTCCTGTTCGAAGTTGCAAGATCAGTCGCTCATCTCGATGTGGGATTCCAAGGCATTGCTTACATGGTGACACCGCAGGAGTGGCCCTGCGTGGAGACCTGGATAGCGATCCCCGGGGGTCTGAGTGCCGGCTTATTCAGACTTGTCGCCTGAATAGGTTATTGTGGAATCCTGAAACATGTCCAACTCCCCATCCAAGGACAGATCCAAGGGTTTGAACCTTTTGAACGCGTTTTCCCCAAGCGCTCCCAAGCGTCCTTTCTTCGACATGAAAGGAATTTGACACAGCGACCCCGAGACTGGCGGCGTCACAATTGGGTCCTTAATGAGTTCGATAACGGATGTCTCAGAGTGGAAGCTAAGGCCTATATATGGTGAGATAGACTTTCCACTTTGAACCTTCCGGACGCTGCCCTCACACAAAACGACCTTAAGAGGCCTTGGACTCCTACTCGAACAAGCAAGCCATTTCGCTATGCAATAAGCATTTGAAAAAACAGCCGAATGCACTCATCCTAAAGGTTGGGCCAGCAGTTTTATCATTGAGAGGCCTCTAAGGCTAACCTTTTCCACTGCAGGCGCTGAAGGCAATAGCCCTAGATCGCTCCGGAAGAGACGACGAAGCACTCGAACTCTGCGACGAAGTCAAAAAGGGGGATGTCAGCGACGAGGCGATTCTGCAAGCGATTGTGATGGTCTATCGGGGCCATGGGAGACGTATGTGGCAAGGGAACGTGTGGGTCAAGGATGTTTTGTTAGTTGTCGGGCTAAGCGGTGGATGTCGTATGGTTGATAGATGCGGATATCATCGAGGTGTACAAGAACGCGTATGCGAAGGCGCCGAAGAACGAGGAGCTTGCCAACCACTGGTTTATGGCATTGGTTAGAGCGGATGACCGATCGGCGATGCAACAGGTGGGACCAGTTGTTGAATAGATGGAGCTGGACAAGCCTGATGCTGACTGGGTGGATCCGATGTGCAGGCTGCGATGAAGATACAGAAGCAGTTCAAGGACAACCGATACATGTTCTGGACGATCATGTCGCTGTGGCTACAGGTGCGGCTGGAAAGAGTTTGAGATGAGAGCCCTCGGAATGAGGTTCTGATCCTCGGGACTAGGCGAAACCAGGGTCGGCAGGTCCAGACTTGAGTCTGACGCTCACGGAACGAATGCTTGCGAAAGCAGCGCAGGAGAAGCGGATCACTGACTATGAAGGTAGTCAGCCAGCCCCTGTCTCGAGACATCGCCTGAGTCCACACTGCTTATCCCTCCACAGCTCTGCAGCTCTACCTGGAAGTTCTGGAGAAGCAGGGAAAGCACGCGGAAGCACTTCAGATCGCACAGGGTGAACTGGGCAATCTTTGCAAAGTCGACGCCGATCGTAAACGCATCATTGTGCGATTAGCAAAGGCGGCAAAGGAATGGAGCACCGTTCGCTCGGTGAGCAAGGAGCTGTTGTTGGCAAAGTGGGTGATATGTCGCAAATTGATGACTCGTGTCGAACTGAGGATCTCACACGCCTGGCCCTTTACTTTAGTCCTGATGATTGGCTCAGCTATTGCGATTACATTGCCGCGTTCATAGAGCTTCTTCCTGTCGAGGACCGCAAGTAAGCAGGATCAGTGTCGAGTTCTGCCCAACTGCGCTCAGCTCACTCATTGTTCAATCGCAGCCCCGACTCCGTGCAATTGACGCAGTTCCGCGACCTGATCTCCGTGCTGCAGAGCAAAGGGTCTTCGGACAAGCACGTGAAGAGAGGTCCCTACCTCGGTGAACTGGAACTGGAGAAAGCTCTCCTATCGCTGCCAAACTCCAAATTTGACACGACCCACATAAGCGAACTGATCGGCCATTACCTCGCGCGCTTCGGAGCAACACTGTCCTGCTTTGACGATCTGAAGCCGTATTTGGAGCTCCTCCAGCCGGGAAGTATCGATCAATCGGCCGTGATCTCCGAACAAGGGGAGGACTCGAAGCCTGTGGACAAAATCAGGCGGCGAGTGAATCTGGAAAAGATTCGGAGATATACCAGCAAGAAGTTGAGCGTCGAGGAGACTGCCGCCATCGTTGGTGACTACTTGCGGGCATACAAGGAGAGCATTCCTATCGGTAAGTGAGCGAGACCGTTGGAACTGTAACGACTACATTGGTGCTGACGTGTCGCATTGGCAGGCAAGGATCTGGACAAGCGCGAACTGCAGCCAGGGGATGACTATGTCTTGTTGGTCGCTCACTATTTATTAGATATCTTCCAGAACGACAGAGGTAGGGCAGCCGCTTTAACGTGAATGAGCCTGGCCAATCCGGGCGACACAGCTAACATGCCGCAAAATGCAGACAACCGCGCATTGCTCGCTCAGATTGCAGCTGTTCTGGAGTACGGATTACAACGGAGCGAGTGGAACTATCAGATCAGACTGCTTCTTGTGCGAGTGTACTTTGAGCTAGGTGCGTGCGGCTTATGATAGCACATGCCATACGGCGGCCGTAACTGCTTCTCAGCGCCTATGGATCTCTCGTTCAGGTGTACACCAACGAATCTCAGAAATCGTCAATGTGATGAGCATCAAACAAGTCCAACACGATACATTGAGGTTTGTGACCAACTGGGACCAGCAACTTCCAATTACATACCCACCAATCAACCGATGACTTCTAGCTTCTTCTACACCGATGACCTCGAATACTTGGGATGCCCGGACACCGCCTTGCGTGCTTTACTGAAGACCACCACGATTCACCATTCGAATGAACGCGAGGTGACGAGGTTATCATGAGGTGCTTGAACGCATGGTGCCGGTCTTCTCATTTCTCTGGCACATTATAGACACCGGAAATGATCGTTCAGGCCTTCAAGTTTGGAACTTACTCCAAGGTGTGTGCTTTCTGATTCTGCAGATTGGTGCCGTTATACTATATAATAGCTGACCCATTATATCGTACGTAGATCCCCGAGTTCATCCGTTTCCGCAACAGGCTGCGCAACTCGATACAGCGCACAGTGTCCCAGAAACAGCTTTATCGGGTCGAGACACTAAGGCGCTTCCCTGACCGAGCAGACTTTGCGGAGTACCTTGATGGCCTTGATCAAGCAACCTTGAAGTACTCGGGTATGACGACCCCGTGTTCCATGGAGATTTCACTGGCATCACTAAGAGGCCGTTCGGGATTCCAGATGCCGACATCGACCAGCTTTCTGATAACCGGGACGTCAAATTGCTTTCAAACTGGGGTGGTGCACCGGTTGCCGATGTGGTGCGGGGAGCTACTTTCCCACGAGACAGGGTATGTTCAATTTTGTTTCCTGGTCGGTCCAACGTCAACGCATGCGAGACTGTTTGATCAAACCCTCCCCAATCGCAGCGGACCTGGCTGAAGCTCAATGCGCTTATCCCACTGATTCTGCGAGGCTTAACGTCGGGCGGGGCAAAGCCGTGGGAGGAGCACCACAAGGCTCTTCGGAGTGTTCTAGATTCTGCAAAATCGGTTAACCAAGATGCAGATGAACTGGCGAGCGCTGAGTTGCTCTACACCATCTCCCAGGCACACTTGGATGCAATCGGAAAAGGTGAGTTGGCAATGTCTACAACCGAGGCAGGCCTGAGATCTGATTCTAACGTTGTTATACTTCGGCGTGTCCTTAGACGCGATAGATTTCACACCACTAAGTCAAGCAGTGGCCTCTTTGAAAGGTGGGCTTCACGAATGTCCCTACTAGAACATTTGTCGGTAATCATACCGTTTACCTTGGCTTTTCCAGATTCAATGCCAAAGCTGCAGCCTTCATCCCCTTTGTCCTACGATGTCCTTCGGAGACTCACTATATTCTTGGAGGTACGCCACAGCTTCCCGGCTCTCATATTTACAGATTTGGTCCTCTCTAAGTACGCATGCCTTCAGAAATGCAACTATGTCGCAATTTCTCTAGAATTCGGTACCAAAGCGGCGCCAGCAGCCGATGGTGGGAAGAGTAAAGCCAAACCGGTTTCGACTGCTGCCACAGCGACCATGGCGTCTACGAGCAAAGACCCGTCCGCAGTACGGGCGGAGCTCAGAGCTGTGTTAATCGCTTTTGAAAGTGAGCTTTCCGGGGCTCTTCAGCCCCTGGAAGCGGCCGGCAGCAGTAGCATGGTTGCGGAGCTTCTGTTTGGCGCCACGCCGGGACCGCTGTCGGTTTTGAGTGGAATGGAGGGCGATGAGGTAAGTGACCGACCGTCTTTTCTCTCACGAAGCAATTGTGCACTGATGCCTTGCACCTCCAATCGCTTCGCATTAGGGGCAGAAGATGCGGGACTATGTAGCCACCAACGTCTGCGCCAGCTGGGTGTCTTCTCTCAAGAGCCTGGTATTGACAGTTGTCCGCAGCCTCGAATAGGCGTATGTAGGCTACAACAATAGACAGATTTGCGTAGAAAACCTCGGCGTACGGGTGGATGTTAGACATGGAGGGGAGAAAAAGGACCTTTTCCAGTGGTAGATGTTTGACTCCATCTTACTTCTCTCGGATCATAACTGGCCGGGCCAAAATTGCATAAGCCTCACATATGCAAAAGAAAAGATCCCCACCGTACTATCTGCGTACACGAGAAACCATCTTGATCCCGCACAACGTTTGAGGCGTGGAAAACTCTGTATCTATTGAACAAAAATTAGCAATCTCATCCTTGATGTTGCGTGGATGAAAATGCCGATCAGAGTTGGTCGACGGTGCAGCGTTGATGGGTCCGGTATGGATAACGGCCGCGTGACTAATCCGCGGATGTTGAGTGCCCGAATGCGCGACGATAGTCATATGCGAGGCGAGGTCGAATCAGCGTATCAGCGGCGATGAACGATACGGGTGGAGTACGCCGACGCCGACGTCGCCGCTCTGTCGAACGGTCCGACACAGCGGACGCCCCGCGGCGGCAGAGCCCGTGCCTAGGCTGGCGGCGCCTTCCTCCACCAGTACCAGTGAGGGGGCCGCCATGCGCTAGTCAAGCGCACCCTCGGCGTGCGTTGCCGATCGAGCGCATGGGATGCGGGGCTATCGATAGGGCCCACATTAAGCTGCATGTGAAGTCCATCGTCGTGGACAGCTCCATGCTGCAATCGGCACTCCAGGCAGTCATCGAATGGCGCACCAGCGCCGCCCGGCTTGCTATACCCTGCGCGAAGGACAGGCCCGGGGACTCGTGGATGTCGTGAACATCGTATGGGAGAATGAGCCTCGTGGGAAATGATCGAGGCCTCGGCTTCGGCGTATCGAGAAGAATGTTGAGAGATCCTCATGCAGGAGGACATCATCGATGCCAAGACGAAATCGTCTGTGCGCTGCAGCGGACCCGCCAGCAGCAACGCTGCATCAACACACACCGTACGGCGTAGGGTCTCCACAGCAGCCGCCGTACGATTTCGGGAGTGCGCCAATGCACAGATCTCGTTGGCGCACATGGACCAAACATCCGCCATCCGTCAGCGACAATCTGCCGATCGCATCGTACAATACGCTCGTAAGCAGGTATGCGACATCGAGCATATAGCCCATGATTGAGACCGACGAACCAATGCCCTGTGATACTGATCGACGGAACCTTCATCGACAGCAAACTCATCCTCCCATCTTCTCTCTTGATGATTCAATGGTTTGCCAGTATCCTTGCACGTGGGACCTTTACGTGCCCGCCATCTTGGCTGGTGAAAGTTTGTTGGATGGATGCACCTTGGCGGTGGGTTTCAAAACGCTGTTTAGGAGTGAGATGAGCAAGATCAAACCAGGCATATAGACAGGGATGCCCGCTAGAGAGCGTTCGGAAGCATCGCTGAAAAGGAGCGCGAGCAGGAATGCTTTGCTGCCGGAAATCGGTGCCCGATGTACATCGTGTGCACAGGTGGTGCGCATCTGTGTGTTCTAGCAGGGATATGGTGATATGGACTTGTGTTTTTCTCTTATTCCAAATGATAAGCGCTTTTATGGACATTCCGGTCTTTGGCCCCATATATATGCATCCGCTGGCACCGCATAGAAAAGCTCCAGGCTATCGGTCGGTTTGAACTTAGAGAGGGCCAGACGTGATTATTTCATCCCATCGGAAGGCCACTCGTGGGACCCATCGCTTAGCGGGCTTCCAAACTGCGCCTTCAATGCGGCAGATGTGGAAGAAAATGTTTTCAGAAGCAGGCGATTGTTTCATTAATTGCCATCCTTCACTCCTGATCTTATTTGCCCAAAATTCCCAAAAACCCTAGCCCACTGCTCCCTGTCAACACATCAAAGGATACGCCGCCGAAGTGCAGCTGCCGCGAACTAGAAGCTACAAACGTACGCCGGTGCAGAGGCGGTGAGCGATACGACCCAAATTCTGTGTTCGCCAAAGGTGCGAGCGCTTCTACCCCGTTATGCCTCTATGCGGCTTGACCATCGGACGCCCTCGAGACATGCTTCGCGCTCACTGAATCGATTTGCTCCACTTTCCCTCGCTCATCGGGAATATCTCGCCAGGATAGACGACGGATAAGTTTCCGGGCTCGTCAGGGTAATGCACGTAGTATCTGAGGCCTTTCCTTCCCTCCTGCATAAGTAAGGGCTGATTAGTCCCCAAGCCCATGAAAAGCAGAAAGCACCAGCGAGTATAGCTCACCGAAAGAACTTTCTTGATTTCCGCCGTATAAAACTCAGTGGACATCTCTCGCCTTTTACCAACCCGTGCCAGGTTGAACAGCGCGTACACCATGGTCCCGACCTCTAGCGCGTCTTGGCGCGGTGCGATATAGTCCACTATATCGTCCGGCGACACGTCCCATTCGCTTTCCAAAGATATCGGGTCGGGATCGGGATCGCTTATGCGGTATGTCCCTTTGATGGGGTCGTATGAGTCGAGGCGGACGGAGTATACTACGGCGCGTGGTCCACCCGATTCTTGGATTGTGAAGGACGCGGCGACGGTCTGGCCTGTGTGGAGGTTCTTGGGGCCGATTGTAGGGCCTTCCTGATGTGGGATGGGCGATGTGGGACGGGTTGTGGAGGGAGTTTCATCCATAGGCGACGGATCCTGTAAGATCGGGATGTCCGGGTTGCTGACTTTTGATAGATGTGAGTTTTTGGTCCGCTTCTTAACTTCTGGCTTCTTGGGAGTGATTCCGTCGGATGGTCCTTCTTCAGGCTGTCGAGCACGTTTCCCTTTCTTTCCATCAGCTGGCCCTATGTTATAGAGTGCGTCAGATTTCAACGACAAA